>NC_088711.1:37134620-37859884 GCF_963576615.1 Watersipora subatra | reverse complement strand
TTTTTCTTCTGATTACAGGCTTTACTTGAAGGGTTAACTGGCTGCATTCTAATATTACAAATATTTATATCTATAATCATTATATTTCATTTTTCAGTGATGATTTTGATACATATTAGAGAAATAAAAACCCATTTTTGGAGACAAAACACTTGTGATACAAGCTTTAGAATGTGACGAAAGAAGGTCAAAATAAGATTGCAAAACAGAGATGTGTGAATCACAACGTCTATGCCAAAGATTTACCAAAGCGCGAGCGTGAGAGCGTGAGATAACGGCACTCCATTTGGCGGCCATTCTAATACACTTTTCCCCTTCTAGTCATTACGCTACTGTACATCTTTTTGGTTAACCAGTATGGCAGATATTTATAACACAAGGTTGAAAAAGATTCCACAAATATTAAAAGAGTCTGTGCTATATATATATATCCTGCATTAGCTTTCAACTGATGGTTATAGAAATACATCAATCAGCTTGCGCCTATATTTGTGGAGTGTGCTAGCAAAAAGTTTTCTTTTACACAAACAGGAAATTTAAATAATTGTCTATAAAAATTAGCTATTCTTGGAAGTCATTTGTTTACAACCTATCAAGACATGTTCTGCTTTCATGCATGAGGAATTTGAACGAGCAATTTTTAGATCATCTAGTTCGCAAAATGAGCGATTTTAACATAATTATGTGGTGTCGCAGCTGTTTCCGGTTGATATTTTGCAAAAATCGTGATCTTTCTGTTGATTTTCACATTTTGGAAATGTTGATAAAACCTTGTATTTGGTTGAAATTACACAAAAATATTATTCAAACCAAAGTCTGTAATGTTATCTGCTGCTGTTAATGAGGTAAAAATTTGCACTGTTAGTTTACCTTAAAAAGATCTCAAATGTCAACTTACAGCATTTCGACAACAAAATCAAGAACAACTAATAGTATGAAATATGACAAACTCATGTTATTAAACAGCAGGAGGTAATGAGTATCATGCAATAGTGGGTAGCGTCGGAATCTTCACTCGCATTATTCATCATCCAGATAACATTGACGAGGTCCCCATGCTAAGAGGTTGTGTATCGGAATGGTTCAGACTCACAAAATTTTGGACATAAACTTGAAGTAGTGAGTATGGCATAAATAAATTCAACAGAACTTTACTTAAATTTTAAACATCTTCTCTTTGTATGCCAGTCAAGTGAGCCAAAATATTCTACATTTTACATATCTCTATTGGCTGAGACAACAAACATGCATTATTAGAAAACTTAGAGTTTTTTTTAAAACAATTTATGAAGAGCTCTTAACACCAGCCATGTTCTATTTTTAGCATTGGGTTAATTTCCATTATACACGTTTATAAAATACATATAAAAAAGTTTGACTACGCTCAGGGGTTGTGTGTTTGGAAAAAATCATCATTGTTTGAGTTTGGGAAAAGGTTGTAGTTCTTGGTACAAAGAAGATTTGTAAAAGTATGTTCATTGTACATCACATAAAGAGAAGTAGATAACTTGATATATGTTAGATAAAACGCGCGGTGTTCATTTTATAAGATGTTAAAAAACTATCTTGCGAGAAACACAAATCTTACCTTCCAATAAGAATATTTTTCCTGGTATTTCCTCGCATGCAGAGGCTTTCTGTGAGTATTCTGAAGATAAACAAGAGAGTCTTCATCTTGACCTACCAGATGGCAGTGTTCTGTAACATGGGAGGGTAGGATAGTTGGTGCTGCACTGTAGTAGCAAAGTGACCACAGTGTTGTCTTACTAAAACTGTTTCATTACTATACTTGAAAGTGTTAGCTTCTTCAGTACTCACATTCCTACAAGTACTTCCGGTGCTCATCAAACTTCCTCGTTGTATCAATAAGTAAACTTTTCACTAAATGATTTTTAGAATTTTAAGCGTTCGCTTTAATTTTAAAAATGGGAAAAATATCAGGAGTTGTCTGCCCTTTTCCTAATTGAACGTAAAAGGAAGCAAATCTTAATTAGGTACTTTGTCAACAGCAGTAGGTTATGTAGATGAGACATTCATGATTGCTTTACTTCACTTTGCTTACAATGTGTTTGATTAAAAAGTAATAAATTACTCTCATATTTCCATAGAAATATTTCTAAATCTTTCTAGTTGTTCAATTTGGTTTCTACAGTTTTAATTTCAGATGAATATCTACATGTTTAAAATATCTTTTCCTGAATTACGCTCTGTTTTCGACCGTGGTCAGAAGAACCAAATCACCTCTCTCAGATGAACTCATGCCAATAAGCACCATGTAGAAGATGTCATAACCCCGTTCAAAGGTAGGTCTATCTGTCAATCTGTTGCGTGGTAGACAGTGGAGAGTGATGCGTGTGGAGGTTACGGCATGGCTAGATATCGAACACTCCACACACCAGCACTACAAGAGCCGGGATTATTTATTTTTCCATATGACTGTTCAACTAGACTAAATAATGGCATGAATATTACAGGTGAATCCCTAAAGGTGAACATATAAAACAACCTACATATCAAGAGTAATAAGGGAAGCATGTTGAAAGTGTGAAGAGTAGCACGCTAACAGCTATGAAAAGCAAATTGCAAAGGCTATAATTGTCATGGAACTAAAGATTTTCTAGGAGCAAGGTATGACAACTTCTTATGATGATCAATTTTACAAGCACCATAACTTCCCATTCTGTGCTTTTAATGTTAGCTAACTCCATGCCAGTTATAAAATGGGCATAACTGTTGTTTATACAGTCTCCTCATAGCCTTGTGTGAAGATGCGATGGTTCATTATCAAAGACTTGCAGGTGATGTCATAACACATTTATTTACCATGGCCTAGTGGACTAGAACGAATGACTTGCAAACAACAGGTTGGAGTTCGATTCCAAAAAAAGCGACTGGTGGTGACAGAAATGACAGCCAATCTAAAATTTCTCTCTGCAACTGGGCATGTCCCCGAGTCTCAGTCGTTGAGGTTTCCTTGTCACTGGACTCAGACATGACCCACCAAGATTAGAAAGACATTATTTGCGCAACAATGCTTTTAAAAAACATGCACCAGCCTCTACTCGCAGCTAAGCAAACATCATATCCGATCTCCAAAGGATTGCTCATACACAATAATCTACCATGTTGTTAATATTGAGAGGCCAACACAAACACTCGTTTAATAACTCTGTTGCAATCGCTAGCTCATTGTTTTCTTTAAAAGGTGAAACTCTTTTGTAATCTTTCCAAATTTGTCTACTCATCATGACCTAGCATAAACTAGATGTCACAGACAAATCTTGGAATCTCGAACATTATAACCCAGTATCGGTTACTCCGCTCTTCATCTCCCAAGTTACTACACAATGTACTCTTTACTATAACAAATGCTATGTACATACGCCCGTCCATTTGTCTGTCCGTCTGTACAAAGCCTCGGTTGGAGGTTGGTAATAAATATCGCATTTATCGAGATTTGATCTCATAAATTTCCACATGTTAGGCCAACACCTCAACAACTGCCCGTCGGATTTCCAGAATAATTGTATGTATACTAATTACACCTGATAGTCTCTCACGCCGCACCAGACTGCCAGGCTAGTAGTCTACATTTATTATAGGACTGTTAACACTATTTAATTGCCTAAAGCTATTTAATTTAACTTTGTTAATTAATGTTAACTAATGTGTTAACTAATGTTAACACTATTTAATTTCATTTTTTTTATTTTCAAAGACATTGGATTAGTTTACCATGTTTCTATCTCATATTTTAATGGCTACCGAATCTATGCAGGGCTTTTATTAACTAAAGTAATGATAAAAGTTATTTTTACAGTTTATTACTTTATCAATTTATTTTTTGTATATAATTTAGATTATATATATATAGTTTCTACATAGTTTTATATTATGCATTCGATTTAATATTATACGTAATTACTTATAGTACTTATTCTTACACTTTTTGAGTTTGAAACAAATTAATCAAAATAAATTGTACTCTTTTAAAAATATTTACAAAAGCATTACAATGGTTTCAACTTTAGTTCCGCTGTATAACAGTTCAGCGCGCTTCTGATAACATAATGTAGAGCTATTATTTCTAGAGATCCAGACAGATGAACTAGAAATGGAAGTAATGTTGCTGTCACTGGCATAAGGAAGATGCTGACCTTGTTTTATGTGTACTCTTAAAAAGCGCTTTACCTAAAAAACCTCATGTAACATTAAAACAAGTTTTCTAGCAGTATATCTGAAAGGTTTTTCCATGAAAACCAGAAAGCTGGTAGCATTCTAACAAGTCAAATTTCAAATGGATAGATGTAAAGTCTTTTTATGTATGACAGCTATGCAGAATAATAACTCTGAAGTTAGAGAAACAATAATAAAACAAGAATAGAATGCTGATAACTTTTAATTGCCACACAAACTACTGTTAAACTTTTATAAGTTGTGATTGTCTTCACAAGAATTTTTCAGCATATGGCATAAAATTCTAGCAAGTGTTTCTCGCTACATTCTAAACAAAAACGATATATGGTATGAGAAGTTTCTTCAAACATCATAGTTTGACAAGTGAAAATGACACAAACAGTAAAAATTAAAAAGAAAGAATATAATAATACATGCACTAAATTAGTTTAAATTTGACCTAGTTTAAGTTCGAGTAAGTTAGCGTGTGGAGTAAGTTACACTGTGTAAGTATGAGACCACCTCCATATATGAACTTGTGCATACCCAAAGCTGTTTTCACACAACTCAGAACTATTAAATAAAAATGCTAGTCCACCAAAATTTGATACACCATGAGACGGCATGAAGCAGAGGAGACACAGCACAGCGCATTATCATGCATAGACTACGGTCAATATATGAATGGTTTCATATATTACCCTGTGTTACCACCAAATTGTGATTTGAACTCAAATAATCTCTCAGTAAGTTTAAACAATTGCGCTACAGGCCTTTAAATCTTACCGATCGGCTTGCTTCCTGATTTGTTGGTGTCGCTGTCATATCAAAAGGTCTTATTGCCGTCACGGCAGCTGATATCAGTTTAAACGCATCAGTTGAAGATCCTCCTCCAACTACGTTATACAAATGTCTCAAGATCTCCATAGATATCTTAGTTTTACCACTTCCACTTTCTCCACTAAATAAAGAGAGACAACGACAATGAAACGCTCAATATCGAATGACGAGAGACAACTCCCACATATTTTTCATCGTTAAAAATGCAGATAGCTTATAATATAATCACCAGTCTCACAAATCTATACAGGGCAGAGAGCTCACAGCATGATGACACCAAATGCTGCACATTTCTAAGACGTTTCATGGAAAGACAACTTTAATTTTCAGTTATTAGTGCAAAATAAATTTAAGCAGTCAGTGTACATGTAACTGTTTGAAAGCCTGTTTGTACACTGTTTGAAAGCCCATCACAAAACCATTTGTGATGGGCAAAAAGGCTATACATTTACATACTTTTAAAGTATATATATATATATATATATATATATATATATATATACTTTTAAAGTATATATATATATACTTTTAAAGTATATATATATATACTTTTAAAGTATATATATATATACTTTTAAAGTATATATATATATACTTTTAAAGTATATATATACTTTTATGCATATACTTTTACTGGGCAGTTCATAATTATTTTAATAGAAAAAATGTTTTACGTATAGCGCTATAAAAAATAAAACGTTTTTGGCCATTGGTGTCATATATTCAAAGACAAGAAATGATGCAAGGAAAACTTAAAACTACTAGGCTTAGTCATATATCTTATCTTTTTCAACCTTTCAACAGGCGGAAGATTAATTGATGCGCATGTCTTAGTCTTTCTATGGTAATCAACTTAGAATGCATTAGATACACTCATTTTAAAGTCTTTTATAAATATGCATGTTCAATTCAAATACGCTTTGCTTCCTGTCGCCAGCCATTCAGGAAGGTGTACACGCATGACTCATAGAGTTATAGGGAATAGCGGCTAACTAGAAAGTGTGATTTTGGATGTGAACTTAGCCTCTAATTGTCAGAGCAGTAGAACAAAAGCTAAAATGAACACGCACCAAGTCAGCCTAAAGGCCTAAGAACACTGGTAGAGTATTACACAAATTTGGGTAATTGATGATGACTGAGAGGAGGATGGGCATGAAGTCATATGTGCTACCCCTGCTTGATGTTTGTGTCAACCAATTTGCAGTGATTGGCTGCCCAATTGTCAGCGAGTATGTTTAAAAATTACATTCAAAATGCGAAGAAAATATGAGTGACTCTTTAATAAAGAAGGCAAGATAATTACTAAAAGACTAAATAAAATTACACAATTTAGCGAATTTACAGTAAAAGCATTGGGATAAAATTTGGTATATATATGTGAATGATGAAAGCAAACATTCTGCTCAGAGCTTTCCCCTTCCCGGTCTGCTGCGCGGTATGATCATAAGGCTGGCGCTAGTGCTAGCACTTAGCAATGTTTCTTACTTAACCTTTCATTAGCTCTAAGGCTGATCCTTTAGGATCTCCCTTCATTAGTCACTTAATTACTGAGGAAATCTTTACTATAGTAAGAGCTGTAAGCATCTGTCTGTCTGTCCGGAGCCACAGTAGGAGGATGGAATAAAGATTGCATCATATGGGATTAAAACCCACAACATACAGCTTTTCCAGTCGGCACTCCACCAATTATTCGCTGAGTTTTTCAGAATATTGTGCACATACTTATGCTGTGTTTCATCGGAATAACTGACAATCTCTTACGGCACACTAGACTCCCAGGGTACTGGTATATATGTAACTTAAAGGCTTAGGAAACATCCCATCCTTCCACTTGAGAAAGTCGTCTGTCAGGGGCTGATGAGTGAGTAGAAAAGATATCTGGTAAAGGCTGGTTTTAGTTAAAAGGATATCTGGTGAAGGGTTGCTATATAGAAGCTATCTGCTACTGGTTATTTGCTGGCTAGCATGAGAAGACATGGCGATATGAAAGCTGGGAATGAATGACGGCAGGCTAGAGAGAATGACATATAGCAGACTAAGTAATAATAATTATGAACAGCAGCGCTGACTCACGGGTCACCAACCTAGATAAGCCTGAGATGAATGTCTATATAGCCAGTAGTACCAGCACTGTTACACACTCCAGCCATACCAGCATATGTAATATTTGTGGTTTATACACACGCGGAGACCCCATGATGACCAAGTTCCAAGGTATTTAGAACGTAAAAGAGAAATAAAAAAGCAGACGCAAATGAGGATCTAGCAGGAATAGAAAACAGTGGAGAACAAATGAGTATATAAACTGGCTTGCCTAAATGATGGAATATTCGGCCCGGCGTCAACAGAAGCTGAAAAACCACTAGTGATTCAAGATTTTTAAGCAAAACTAATTTCTGTAAAAACAATAAATGTCTTTAGACAGTGTCATGAACTTTGACAAGTATTTACCACATGACATCAAAGAGCTTGTATGACAAAATAATGAAAAAACCATTAGAATTTGTCTTTGATTTACTACTTCAAAAAAGTGATAGAATTGTGATGAGATGTGGCGCTACAATACCTGACTATAATTGACTGTGATTGCTTCTTCTCCATCACGTCTTCGATGACGTTGTTCGCCAGAAGTTGAAGGTTTTCACTCAAGTCTCTGCAGTTTAGGGCTTTATCAGGAAGTCTGTGAGTCTGTGGATTGAGGGCTATGAGCGTTGGACCAATAAATGTCTACAATACAACAAAAATTAGAAGTTGTGTTCTCTATCTTTGGAGTTATAAATGAATTTCTAATCCTTGAATTGCTCTTCTTTTATTCACTGCATTTCAATGTTGGGAATGGGCTTGGAGTTGCTTCCTCTCTGAATCATGAAAGCAGTAAAATTCGAATGCACTCGACGCCATTTTGCTTAACAATATATATTATTTGGGAATTATAATGAGATTGTCTCGTTAGGTAAGAATTAGAGTTGCCCCGATTTTGGTATCGGAATCGGTATCGGTGCCGATATGAGTGTCAAGTATCTGAATCGGTATCAGCCGATCTTTTCTTAAAAAATCTGAACCTTCCGATACTTTTTACAGATCAACCATTTAGCAGAAAACTGTATTTTAGCCTGCTATACTAATAAAAAATCATCAGCTGTAAGCTTCTTACTTTTACTTAATGAATTTCAGGCCTGCCGCACAATTTATTTCATGTATATAGCCTGATCAACACAGCGAAGGAAACTTTTTAGCCAGAACGTAAACAAAAAGTGTGGTATTTCCCAATTACAGCGATAGGTTTTATTGCAAGCAATCACGAACAAGATAACAAAAGTGGGAAACAAGAACGCAGTGTAATATTTCTATTTACTAGCATTACGAAAGTAATTTAAACAGTCGACGCATAAAGTTATCCATCACTCTCTTGATCCTGACGATACAATGGATCGTTTGTATTATACAAAAAACGGTAACCCCAGTGGCGTATCGGTATGTAGCCTGTCCTCCAACATCTGTTGCAAGGGAATTCCCCTTCAGTACGCTTGGCTACATTGATAATGATGGAAGAAAAGAGACGTCTTACTGAGATAATTGAATCACTAACGGTTTTTAAAAGAAACATTGATTTGCTCTAAACTTGTACAGGCACAGCAGTTCATCCAACAATAGAAGAGGGACTTCGTTATCACAGATAGAACTGTACCACTAACAGTAATTACCTTTATTTACAAATTACAAGAAACATGGACTGTTTTGTTACTACATGCACGGTATGACAGTATGTGAATATGTATATATTTTTTTCCATAAATGCAAACAAATAAATACAATAATATTCATGTTTTCTTTGCATTATGTTTGTATTTGCATAATAAAATGAGCTACTATCTATGCAACACAAAAGATCTGAATCGGTATCTGAATCGGATTATTTTTCAATTAGGATCGGTATATCGGATCGGTATCTGAATCGGCTGGTGAATTTAGAATCGGGGCATCTCTAGTAAGAATGTTTTACATACGAATGTTAAGAGAAAACATCTTAATTAAGTTCTCATGAAAAGTTGTAGTACGCTATTTTAGCAAAGTATTGTTAAAACAGTACTTAACCCTATCAATGTCAGAGAATAAAACAGCTTCTTTCTTTTTTGGCGTTTACAATTCAATCAAGATTATGTTATACAAACGAACAACAAATAAATTGCTGTTTTTCATTGCTGCCACATCCTTAGGTTTCATAAAGTCTGTAGAGCTCTTATTGGTCACTCTAATAGCACTAATAACAGGATAGAACCATATTCCATCCTCGTGAGAATCTATCGAGAAGACTCCAACACAAGAGTGTTTTTTACCTGTTTCCATAAGCTGCCTGAGCAAATAAACTCATCTCTAGCACATGATTATCTCCTCAACAAATGATAGAGTCACACCTCTATCACCATTATAAACAATCAAGAGTGAATAGCATCACCTGACACCACTTGTCAGCAGATAATCTGGCACTTATCAACAGCGTGAGATAGCAATAACCCTGGAGTGTAAGCTGGTATTATCACACTAAACAGTCTAAACAACCGTATAAAGTATTAGATCCTGGCCACCTTTCAAGCTAGCCTTAGTCCCACTTACTCAATTGTAAACAGATAGCCTACTTGTACTTAGATCAGAGAACAACTACCTGCCAGACAAGAAGGCTATCTTTGGAAGTACTAACTTGCAAAATACATGGGCGCAAAACTGGCAGAAAACTCATCGAAATACATACAGTTGTGTGTGAAATAAGCTGGACTCCTTTGTTGGAAAACTAAAAGTCTCAGTTAAAATTTAGTCAATAGCCATAAATTATATATTAAATTAATTCTCTTTTTTATTTGGTTATTTCAGGCCACATACATGTATATGATTTGAAACAAGCAAATAAAACTATTACAACTATTAAAATGAAATACTTACAAGTTAGCCTACATATAATCATTCAAAAACATAATTTTACAGTTTTTTGCTTTACATATTTGAAATCAGAATAAAATGAAGAATAATTTAATATATTATAATTTATAGTTATGGATTGATCTCACAATCAGTACCGATGTTGTGAATGAGAATTTTAGTTTTCCAACCAATGGGTGCAGTTTATTTCCTAGACCACCGTATGATTGAGATATAAATGTTTGATTTTGTTATATTTTCATGTCCCACAAGACTAGTGTGAACTGTGATGGCATATAGCTGTTTAATGTAAACAAGGCTATAAAAAAAACTGCAAGAATTTTAGCATTTTTATGGCTACTAACATTTGAATATAAAGGTTTCCTTTTTAACAACGGCTTGCTTTATTCTAGAAATGACGACATTTTGAATTCATTGTGCCTTGGGAGGCATAATATGTTTTATTTATAGCGCTGCCAAGCATTATTCTTTCGCTGTTTAACGCATTAGAATTGGAATCTGATGCACCAGCTGATGCATATCATTGTCAAGTTGACAGCTTGTCCCGTGTCACCAGCAGTCATTGTCTTGTCATTTCAGCAGTGATTCCTCAAGGGGTTAACGTGCCCCAAAAAAATGGTTTCTTCACTTTTGGGGTGTGGTGTTTTTCTATAACACACCAGAGTGAATGAATAAAGCAGGAGAACGGAGACGGAGGTCATTTATAAAAAACTTTCAAAAATATGGTTTCTAACTTAGAAAAAAACAATCTGAAATACATAACTCCTCACACAAAACAAGATTTTTTTCAAATAACCACAAAGCTCGATTCTAACAATCCTGGGTCAATGGAACGATATTTGAAAAAAAGCTACATCCCTGACCTCCTAATTAAACTAAAATTAATTTTTCGAGCAAGGTGAGCACAACTAATAAAGTTGAAGGCAAAACTGATACATGGAACGACTGAACTATAGGTCAGCGAACGCTGACATTAAGAATTAGTTGGGGTAGAAATGTAATAATAAATCAGTTGGTGTCCACACAGCTTCAGGTTTCACGAGCTAGAGGAGACATTACTTAGGAGCGCACAATTTCCACTTCCTCTTCATCTCGAGGGAAAATAAATTGCATTTATGGAAATAAATTGAAGCAGCCTCTGAAGCACTTGGCAGCGAGTGTCAACTGCTTACGTGATACGAGTGCAGATGGAATCGCTCCTCGAGAATCTTACACACTGACTCATCACTGATTGGTCCGATTACTTGACACAAATCATCTGCCATCTGAGCTC
Source organism: Watersipora subatra (assembly GCF_963576615.1). Taxonomy (NCBI): domain Eukaryota; kingdom Metazoa; phylum Bryozoa; class Gymnolaemata; order Cheilostomatida; family Watersiporidae; genus Watersipora; species Watersipora subatra. The sequence goes on along the minus strand of NC_088711.1, from coordinate 37,848,660 downwards.
GGCCGTATTCTCTACCTAAATATCAACGATAGCAGCCATGTATAATAACTCGTGTTTCTATGACACAATATTTCAAACAAGGCAAGGATTCTAAAACATTTTTGCATCTACATATGAACCAGCAAATCACATTGGAGAGTGAATAGGAAAATGGGGCACATAGTTGTAAAGTTTTAATGGGTAAGCAACTCCTAATTCATCATGACACGTGAGCTACGAAAGAACCCAAATTAGGAGCACAAATACTAGTTGACACCTTTGATATCAAAAACTTTGAAGTGGAATTAGAAGTTTGAAATGAATTTTAAATTACTATTAATTATATGGTATTTATTGTTAATAATAAAAACAATGACCATTTCTAAAAATAAATTATAACTATTGAGAGGAAACTATGAATAGCATAGTAAGCCACTTTTTTCTGTTCGGTGATTGGGTGATGACAGAATTACAGTGTCATAAGCTGTATGGCCATACAAACAAGACAGTTGCACAACCTATTTACTAGATACGCTGTAAATGCTCTTTTGATAAATGTAGGGAGTTCAATGAGTAGGTCATGAATATATGATGAATAAATGCACATTGCTAGTTCACAAGCAAGTTTCAAAGGAGTTTCTTTTTCATTTTGAGCATTAAAATAATAGAGCGTAACTTATCATATGAAAACTTATGGAGCTCGTTAAATTTACATGAATTATTGTTTAAACAGCCTAATAATGGTTTGGTACAAACAGAAGATCTAATCATGGATTTCTGTATGGAGGTAGAGCTTGTATCATTGATACCCTAGCCTATACTGTAGAATAGGTAGACATTTAAAAAGCTCGGGTGGGGGGAAATAAAAAGCAAATCTTGAAAAAATATTCATCTGGCAATCGATTTAAATTAACCATAAAAGAATTTTGAGCCGATAGGAAAAGGTCACAGTTCAGGCTTTAACCTTTTGAATGCCAGCATCACATTTATACACAAAGGACATATATTAGTGTGTTCCAGGCTTGCTCATAAGTGTCAATCCATTGCAGAACATTTCAAAAACAGATAAATACTGACCTGCTAAAATTATTAAAAAAAGCTTGTTAAATTTATACGAGTGTCGTTCCGAGCTCTCAGAACTTCGTTGAATGATAAAAAATCATGAGAGATCAAAGTTATCATATTAAAGGTTTCATTTATTGTTCTGTTTACACTGAGTTCCATGAAACTTGAGTTCCATGAACTCAAGTTTCATAGGCTCTCCAGCATGTTTATATCTATTGAATGTCACTAAGCTACAAAGACCCAGGCTCAAAATGTCATCATTAGTATTACAAGACTGTTGATGGGAAAATATATGATGGATCTTACACTCAATCGACGCTCACAAATACAGCGGAAAATGCGACACCAGCCTCTACTCGCACACTACCTCTATTTGACCGGCTATAGGAAAAGGGTTGAAAATTATAGCTTCAAATAGAGGTTTTCTGGTATATTTAATGGCATCATATTGCCTAGCAGCCTGACAGCTCAGCACAACACATTCATGTTTTTAATATTACCAGATCAATTCATCAACAACTGTTTAGACATGAACTTACACATATTTATTGCAGATTTCACCCCAAAGTATCGGTATTGTTCTGCCATTTGCAATTGTTTTTGATGTATAAGAAGATATGACTGACAGGATGTTTCTAAATTAAAATCAACAAAATTTGATCCCAGGTAAAACGCTCAGATCAAGCGAAAGTGCGATTATGATATTTATAGTTGTAATTATTATTAATTTACAGAATAGAGACGTGTAACGCTGCAACTTTAACACCATAGCCGATATTAACTATCGCAATTATAGCAGCGATAGCAACTATAGCAACTATAGCAACTATAGCAGTAATAGCAACTATGAAAGAGTTTTAGAATGAATTGCTACCAAAATTTCTGCCATGTGTCTCAGACATGTGTCTGACATAGTCACTTACCAAACGTACCTAGAGATCAAATGTTTACATTTTAACAGGTAAATATTTATTTCTCTGCTGATTTATTGCTCATAGACTTATGAGAATGCTGTCATACATCATTTGATACATCAGTTTATTTGTCATGTATGCCCAACTAATGAATGTTTGGGATCAGAATAATACTTGCTAATGAAGAGGAAAATAGGATTTAGGAATGACAGTCTGAAGGTTAACATGACAAAAGCTGAAGCCACGCTCGATCGAATGTGAGAGGGACAGAGATATGGTAGACAGCCACTACTCCCTATCCGTGTTTGAACTAAGTTAACTCATTGCGTACTACGACAAGCCCCTAGTACAGGTCGGCACAGCATTTGCGTATGGCTAAGAACTACTTGGTGAGGCTTTAGTAAGCTTCATACAAGACATTTCTGATTAGTGAGTAGTTAATTAATCAGCCTATCATATTTGTACTTAAACAAAAGGAAACATGCAAATGCCTAAGTTGAACCAATAGAAAACAAGTTTACATCCCATGCTGAAATTAGTTTCACTTCGCAAAAAACTTTGTTTTTTTTTATCACAATATTTTCTACACAACAACCAGCCGTGTCAGACGCATTACCCGTGTCAAACGCATTACCCGTGTCAGACGCATTACCCGTGTCAGACGCATTACCCGTGTCAGACGCATTACCCGTCACAGAGATTTCACTAATTCTAGATCAATGAACTTCTGATGATTATCTATAGAGCAATATTGACAGTGATCATTTTACTTTTAGCAATAATAATAATATGTTGTAAGCTATAGCAATAGTGATAACTCATCTGACTTGGAACATGCTCACAGTCGTAAGTAAAGGGGCAGAAAAAATCTTCTAGCTCATTCTGCAACCCATTTGTAGCTTTGTTTATGGCATCAGCTGATGTAAAAACTTATGCTACTTAATTCGGTATCAAAATCTTTTTCATAGACTTCATAACTAGAAGACTTTCATAATCTTTTTCATCTTTTTGTCAAATATTAGGTTTTACTAAATATTTAACTATGTCTCAGTAAAAAAACAATTTGGTAGCGAGAGAGTTAAGTTGTAACATCTCAATAACTATAATAGAACTGAACAGTTAATCTAAACCCAATAAGTGTTTCCAAAAGTAGTGTAAACAACGATGATGCCTTTAGACATTCACTAGTGCTACAAGCTACGAAAGTTTGGCGTATTTTTCATCTTCGTAGCATATAAATGGTTTCAAACGTCGCATATTTATTTCTTCGAAGCGATTCAAACCTCCGTTTCAAGGGGGTATTTTTGAAAACATCGTATAAACAACGAAGTACTGTGTATAATGTAAACATCAATATTCGTATTATTACATAAATCTTTGCGATCGGAGATTGGATTTTCACCGTCTGCATTGGTGACGTCCTTACAACATCCCTACGCAGCTCTGTTTGTAACGCACGTGTTTTAAAAATATTATCTCCGAATTTGAAGGAAAAATTTCCCACACGCTTTGACATTGACATTTGACCTTATACGTGTTTTAATAGTGTCAGCCGCGATATAAAATATGCGCTCCGTTGTAGCTAAAAGCGCAACAGTCTAATATAGAAAACGCGGAGTTGTACGACAATTTCTTCGTAGCACGTAAACTCGTAAGCTATGAATAATTGCGAGTTGTGCGACCACTCCTGCGTATCATATAAATACTTCCTCCTCATTGCTGCGATTAAAACCACAACTTCGAAGCTCAAAAATTTGTAGCATGTAACACTAGTGATTGTTTCCTGATATTTCAGCTTTGAGAACAAAAGGTCATGTTGATTATAGTCTGAGGACTGCTGAAGGGTTTCACTGCGGGCTACATAGATGTCTTCTTAACAATGTTTTATATAAGCCTTGATTAGAATCTGTACAAGTTAAACATTGGTCAACAAAGTCTCTGAATTGAATGAGTTTTAATTTTTTCAGCCGTATTGTCATCATGACTGCTGCATTATCTATAATAACATAAAAATGTGTGAAGTCTGTCTGACACTAAAAACAAGACAATAAAATGTGGCAAACACGTCAATCAATCAATGATACCTTAGAAAATGCATTTCAAACATATCAGTTCTGGCATCGGCTGTCTTTACTGGTGCTCTCTTTTAGAAATCGTGTGACAACATTATTAAAATATTCTTAGCCATCTGCAAACATGATAGCAGTGCGATTTCTCCAGGTCTGGTTTTAGTGAGCTCTTTAAGCCGCCATCGTGACACCAATTGTATTGAACTTCTCAAGGATTGATAATGCGTAAATGTAAAGTTGTGATAAGCGTTTGGTAGGCCATGAAACCTCACAAAATCGATCTTTTTTAATCCAAACCATAACATAACATCTGTAGCGATCACACAAATGGTGTCAGTTTTGGTCGCAACTTCGGATGACTCAGCCACGCACGACCTCACATTGTCAGCAGTATTTACTGCTTTGCGATGTTACGACTACTTTGAGGCATAAGATCGACCTTTTATGACGACTTTTTCCATGAGCAATAATTTTGTTTAAATTGTGGCGATCTGATTGTATCGATCAAATTCATGTCGATCTTTGCTGATGCGATGGCGGCCCATGGTTATATTTCTACCGATCTTTCATTGGTCAACCTTTTGCTGATCCAATTTGTGTCATGGACAGTGGCTCTTTGAGATACTGCCTGGCATACCTACACTCTGAATATTGTCTTAGTTGTAATATAGGATATCTACTTACAGTGGAAATATCAGGTAGACAAACCAAATGATTCTTGCCAAGTCTCACCGATACAACGACTGGTAGATATAATTAGTAATCAACTAAAAATAATCGCTTCTAATCTCACTGATTACCGACTTGAGCTCTGCGACCCAGCCCAGCGCTACTCCACTCTCTTACAGCTAAAGAGACAAGTGTTAACCGCCTTTTGTTCTCTTGGTATAATTTGTGTCAAGCTTGTGAGGGGTCATAAAAGAGTTGAAAAGGTGAACAAAAGCTATGGAATTCACCTATTCATATATTCGGGTTAATTAACTCTAGTTAATTACATAATAGGCATCCTAGGTAAGGACAGCGTTTACATCAAGTTGGCTGAGTAAGTGGCAGTCGCTGTTTCCACGGCGCAGTTAATCCTTAATCAGCTAGTTCGGGTCGTAGGGCGAGATGGGAAAAACCGCGAGTCAATCGGGTTTTATTGCTCACAAATTGTTACCGAATATTTCATGTTTGATAAAGATGGAAATGGCATGATGCCAGAAAATGCAAGAAAATGCTACACAAGCTGTTCCATTTTAAATGCTTTCCATACTTTCGTTGTTCTTATCTCGGTGCGTAGACATCCTTATCTTTTCAACCAAGCGTCCACGTTTGTTAAAAAGATAAGCCTTACCGTACGAAACACTTAGGCCTACATCATACGGTAACTCAACGTGTGCACAACTCCAAACCCACCTCATTCATGTCATGAAAATTGGAAATAGTGAGTACGTGTGGCTGTCATCTCTCGTAACGACAACAAGTAAACTAATACTCACTTGATTTGTCAGCCGCCATTAGAGAAGCTTCCATACAATGCAAATGTGGAAATGTCTTTTCTTTATCTAAAACAAAACGTGTAAGAATATTCTAGAACAAGTTGTCCATGCGTGTATTCACGCTGTAAAGAAAGTATATTTGAGGGTTACCTTCTTCCGTACATATGCCCGCTGGACCGATTGGTAAATAGACAGTATAGGGGTAAGTTGAGAACATACTAATCACTCTAACATATTTGACTCAACATAGGCCAATCAGAAACAAGAATACGAGCCTGAAGTTGAATGACTTTCACAATCGAACTCCCATAATGCACCTCTATTTCGTCTTGATATTCTTGCGTTAAAGACTTAGGATCATTTTTTAACCCTTTCAATCCTAGTCTTATATATACAAGCAGGTCCCCTAATCCTAGACAGGTTTGGCAACTTTCTGTCGACTAAGAAAGGACTGAAAGTATCATAATGCCTTTTGTACTGAATATCATATTGCAGCTCCAAGCTTGTAGAACTCAATGAAAAAAACCACAATAAAATAGAGTAAAAAGTTTTATTTCACACCCTTTCAAAGGAGTAATGTTTTAGAAGTAATTGAAGAAACATAATGATTGCAGTACATCAAGTCTGATAGAGTCTGTATATTTGTTAGGAATAAAAAAACATATCGTTTTAGCGTAAAACTCTTGTTTCTGAGAATAAGAAGCTTTCAAGCGTTATCTATTTTTGATCCTTCATTACTAATTATTTCACTCAGTATGTCATTAGATACTAATATTCTGTTGGCAGCCATTTTTTTATTTCTCCTAGGGTTAAAAGTGCCCTCAGTATTTCAGCGATATCCTGAGAACTAAGTATCCAACCTACTTGAAACTTCAGAGTTATGCGGGGAAACATATTACGCACTTATTGATAAAAATATTGTAATCCTACATAAACCAGAAGAGCGAAAAACATAGTTTACTCGAATGAAGGATCAGGTGGGAAAACAACTCCTCGAATTATCTTAGTGCCAGGCTTGTAAGTGTTAAAGGTTGACTTGTAACAAAATTCACATTACAGTTATTTGGTATCAAAAGATTCACCATGTCTTACTCTGTTGTGTTGTAGGTGCAAAATATGTGGAAATGTGATTACAAGCTCTTAAAAGCGCAAAAACGAAAAGCCACCATAAATTGGAATCTCTTTATTTCTCTGACGTTGTCATTACAGTTTGGTTATCGTCTTGTAACATGATGTCCTCACGTGAATTGAAAGGCCAATAAAAAGTTCAATATAAAACTTATCGTAGCACTAGTTTATGACAAACACTTCGGGTTTTACCGAAGACCCTGTATCAAATATAGATGCTCGCTACTTTACAGTTTTGTTTCGGCATTATCTAATCATCAAGTCGTAATCTGATCACGTGACCCAATATTTCGCAAATAATTTTTGCAGCACTTTTCGATAATCACAGGTGACCAACAGGCTCGTCATGATTATCAGACAATGATATTTACTCCTTCGAGCTAAGGTTAAAAAGTTTAACGATTTTTTATGGTAAGTTATAAGATATCAGTGCTAAAAGTGACAGCATTACAATGATGATAAAACAGACACCTAAGAACAATAGACATAGTTTTATTGAATGCGTGAAGTATATTTGTGAAAATATTTCGATGAATAAGGTTGCATGAAAGTGTAAACAGAAACCATCCTGTAACAACTACGTCCCATTTGAGCCATTTTGGAATGCGAATTCCAACTACGGCTGTCTCGTGTGGCTGCGATTAACTGTTCATTTTTTGAGCTTTTAAAAGCTTGTAATCACATTCCCACATATTTTGCACCTACAACACAACAGAGTAAGACATGGTGAATCTTATGATACCAAATAACTGTAATGAGAATTTTGTTGCAAGTCAACCTTTAAGGAATCGAGTAGGAAAGGCTGCACAAATTTGATGAGGCAAGCAGTTATGCACTTTTATCTTTAAGTTGAAACATTTAATACCCTTACGGAACACAGAATTGAACTAAGATTATTTGCACTTAGTATGCTATAGTGGGGCATTCTCGTGTCGCCCTCCATATTCGTGTGTGGCCCTGATGATGCAATACTAACTAAAACTTACAGCTTAAGTAACCAGCACTGGTTAGTCTACTACATGATTACGTAATGTCATTTTATTGGGTAGAAAATGAGGCTTGTTATGAGCATTCGCAAGCAGCTTGTAAGCTACTTTTACAGGAAAAGCTCAATAGCAGAGGGCATGTAATTACTGATGACAGCGGCGACGAGGCTGTGAGACAAAGCCTGAATGGAGTGATTATAATGTAATTACATTTCCTAGACCAATGTCGAAGATATGTATTGGAATTCATAGACCGCAAGTATTTTGTCGAGTTGTGTTGAACCAAGTGCAAGCCACAGGCTGGGCTATGATAAGATATTCTTGGGCGTATTCAATGAAGAACAATGGTCCAGCTGTATTCTTGAATTTGTTAAACACACTGGCATTGCCTTTGTTTAGGGGAGGCTGGAGCAAACTACCCATTTGGAATCTGCTTTCATACAACTAAAGTGCCTAAATAAAAACTTACAAAATTTTTTATTTGATTTGATGAGAAAGCATCAGTATTTTTTTATCATTTGTAATGGTTTTTGATGTTTGAGATGATCTGACTGCCAGGATGTTTCAAGATGAAAATTGACAAAACTTGATCTCGGTGTCCAGTCGTCAATTTTTGACAAATTTTAAAGAATTTATATCCATATTCAGAGAACACCCCAACCCCATCCCTTGTAAGCTTACATACAGAGCGTGGCACCTGTTCTTCAGCATCCAGCCTGTCATAATAGTAACCACACAGTGTGGTACATGTCTCCCAGTGTCCAAACTGCCATGGTTTTAACAGCACAGAGGGTGACACCTGTCTGACAATGCCATCATTCTAATGCACAGAGGGTGGTACCTGTTCTTCAGCATCCTCACTGCCATAATTTTAACTGCACAGAGGGAAGCACCTGTTTGACAATGTCCTCACACTATGTGACACCTCTTTTTGTTTCCTAAATGCCATCATTCTAAGTTTCTAACTACGCAGTGTGACACCTGTCTCTCAGTGTCTTGACTGTCATTTTTGTAACCATGCGCTAGTTGCATCGCAGTCATAAAAACTTTGTGCGAAGGTTGACTTTTACTTAACCGAAGGTTGACTTTTACTTAACCGCTAGTGTTTGATATAAAAACAACTTACACTGGTAGTGTAAAACCGATTACCTCCTTGTAAAAGATCAGAAATACCAGACAGTAAAAGCATGTCCATTACCTTCTCATTTTTGATGATGTATTCGAGCTCAAAATGTCAAAATGATAGTTTATTGTGCCAAAAATCATCCTAGCATATGTGATTTCATTGCTCTATATCCTTAGTTAAAGATAAACTTACACAGAATCTTGTAGATTTCATCAGAAATTGTCAGCATTTTTCTATCATTTGCAATTGTTTTTCATGGTTGAAGCGATCTGATTGGCAGGATGTTTCTAGATTAAAATCGCTAAAAGTTGATCGCGATTAAAAACGCTCCGATCACGCGAAAGTGTGATTATGACGTCTATAATTGCAAAGAGACTGACAGAATAGAGACACATAATGCTGTAACTTGAAAGCAATAGCTGATATCAACGATAGCAACGATAATAACTAGTGATGTCATTTCACACGTATTTTTCCTCTGAGCATTTTAGTCGCGATCAAGTTCGATCGGTTTAAATCTTGAAACATTCTGGCAATCAGATCAGCCCAACAATAAAAAACAATCACAAATGATAGAAAAATACTGATACTTTCTGATAAAATCTACTAAAATTTTGTGTAAGTTCATCTCTAACAAGAAAATGAGGTCTAAGTTGATGCGACAAGCTGTGACTTGTAGTCGCGCTATAAATCTGGTTCACACTATATTGCCGCGTGTCTGTGTTCGTTACACAATACATCGGTGATCATCTGTGATAAAAATGTTCCCACTATCATCAACTCATTCGCGTTTACGTCAGCGAATACTCCGCTACACAGTGTTCTGATTATACGATGGGTCTTTCAAAAAATGAATTATTAGCCCGCAGCAACCGCCATGAAAAAAATACAGATCAAGCAATTCTCAATGGCTAATAACTACATCGAAGTAGTGCACATTGCACAGACAGTTGTTGATGCTCAGCAAATTATCGAAAAAGTTTGACAGCTGCAATGTTTCCCGATGTAAGACTGCTGCCTTGATGATGCCAGCGGTTTACAATGCACACAGTCGACGAATAACCACAGAGAGGACAACTCTGATATATAGCGATACAGTGTGAACAGCCTTTAGGAGATCTACTAAACATTTCAAAACCAACACGGTTAAACTAATAACAGGTTAAACTAATAACAACGAGGAAACGAAAAATATTTGTATGACCACAGTTGTGTTTTAGTTCTTGGGTTACATATAATACTTGTCAAGCTCTGATGAACACAGTTCATTTATAATGGCTTAATTTCTAGAAACAATCGTAAAAACAGGATTCACTGTTGTCACATTTAAACTCATTTCTCCCCCTTCCTCAAACCAAAAGTAGGTAAATATTTCACTATGTCCGTAATCAAAACAAGATTATGTTCTCTCTCTCTCTAGGCAGATTAGAATAACTTTATTAGTATTAACATACCCAGTTACAGGCAAGAGACCATAGTAAATCATACTATAGCAATTATATTCTCAGCTGTATAGTTGGAAACATAGATCTCTAAATTAGAATTTGTTATGTTTGAACAAGATTATCACAAACCGAACATGTTGATTTCGACTAGTTCAGAGTTTCTGATTTTCAATTACAACAAAACCTTCAAAAGAGGCCCTATATAACCTTGACCTGTTCATAGTATTACCTTGACCTTGCTTACAGTGGAATTGTTCAAATTTTATGAATTATATGAAAGCGGTGAGCTGAAAAAAACGACACTTTCTAGTTTCAGAATATACTGAGACACGAGTAGTATGGCAGCAGTAGGGGTATGCTTAATTTTGAATAGAAAATGATACAGAATCGTCTGTAATTAGTAGTGTCTAACATAATCAACCTTGCAGAGGAGCTTCCTCTTACTGATCATTATTGCTCCATTCATTTGTATCTCATTAGCCCATACTCTCCTTTCTACACATCACATACTCTCTTTTCTACACATCACATTCTACATTGAGAAATTTGCAGTTATTTCCATTGTCTTGGTTCGACAGCAGCTTTTGCAAAAAGCTGTAAGAGTTGTTGACCCTTGACTGTTGGCAGGGTTAGTTTGTGAGACAGAAGGATGTTGAACAATCAATTATACCGTCGAAAATATGAGTACATTCCATCAGTTTTAGCATCGGTTAAAATTAGCTATTATTTCCTATGCAAATTTAGCCTGCCAGTGACAATTTACATTTGCCACCAAGGAATATCTCTGAGACTGGTAAGACCAAGATGAAGGCTGTAAACAATGTAGGAAAGCAGAGAGAAATGATAGCTGAGTCAAGAGGTTCCATCAATCACTGAGGGGAGAGGAACAAGGATATGTCATTATGTTCATTTCATAGCCAATAAGCATAGCTTTCTGCCACTGTGGGTCCATAATTATTTTGGCATCTATAACGCAGTGTTTCTGAGCGATACACAAACTGCTGAATATTCGGAACTAACTGTTCCTTATAAAGAATAAAAGAACATAACAGATAAATGAAACCGCAGAAGGAAATGCAAGTGTCGAGCCACACTTAGTCAGTCTGGTGAAATCATAAAAACTGTCCTCAATGGCCAACGATGAACAATGGACTTGGCTCCTATAATAATGTCCTTGCAAGGATGTTCTCCGAAACTTAGTGCAGTAATAAATGTTCCATATTCCAGTTTTTCCTTTTATATGTTTATGAAAAGTCACATCAGACTTTTCCATTGTGCGGATAATGCTGATTTGGAATCGTGCACAAGTGGAGTTACGGTGCGATAAGTGTTTCAATGTACATTTGCACGGTTCGGATTAACGTATGCACGGTGCGCTTTAGCACAAAAAATAAGAAATTCTATGCCAGAGGTCATAGCTGTGCACTGATGTCTCGCTTAGCAACGCGCTTTAGAAATTGGAACGATGAAAAGGTTAAAAATGTTTTAATGGAACAGCTTACACGGCATTTTTTGCGCATCATTCGCAAGTGTCGTTTCCATCTTTCACAAACACAAACTTTTGATAAAAATTTGCGAGGAACAAAACTCTCTTGACTTGCGGGTTTTTGTCATGTTTTTGCCACGGAAGCTTGCAATCGTGCAGTCTTGTATTCAAAGCGGTTGATCCACTTCAAGCACTGAGTCATAAAAACCACCGTTACATTTCCCATGCCTTCAAAGAATGGTTAACAAACCTGTAAGCTTTTAAACTAAGAAATGTATGAAAAATTTAATATAAAACAAACAAGAAACAGCTGTTGCGGGTGGCCTTTTGTTAGGCAGCCTGCTCAGCATGCTACCAGTATCAATTGCCATAGCAATTAGTTTGGCAACCTTAGAATTCTAACAAATGTTTATAATAGATATATTTTATATATTCTGGCATCTTATTGGCTGACAAGGGAACACTCGATATGTAGATAAATTAGCCGAGTCATCACTGCCCATATGATATTTCTTCCTCAGTTTCTCGACTAGAGCAAGAGCCTAGAACAACATGAGTATTACATTTCATAGAATTACAACAAAATTTCTAATTAACTTCAACAGCCCCCTAGGCATTCGAGATAGACGTCCGGCCATTACTTAGGATTATAGAAATTGTTAGTGTGTGCTGTTAAAATTCAGGAAGCACCGTTAGCAGCTGCCTGCTCAGTACTTAGGCTATAAACCTTTGCTATAGTACAGCTAAATGTCTGGCTTAATTGCATCTGTGACCAGCCTTTTACGATGTAACTTTGTGTATTTGCTGTTAAGGAACTCTCTAAATTCTTTGTTACCACATAGCTATGCTTACATATGGTATGATTACAGGGCATAGCTGTCCAATGGCATGATTACGGTGCATAACTTTCATATGCTATCCTTCCATGTGGCGTGATCATGGTGAATAGCTGACACTTTCAGTCATAGACCTATTAACTATACTTACGTATAGTTAATAGGTCTATGCTTACGTATAGTTAATAGGTCTATGCTTTCAGTGATAAAACCAAGGCATGTTGTAATAAACCTTGTGTATGACTGGCAATACATCAAAGCAAATACACTGCGATTACTCACACAGTGATTGGCTGTGTGCTGATATTCGGCGCTCTAACCAGTTCCTAGCTGATCAAGTCATTACTTTTCTATCATTTTGTCTTTGATTAGCTGGCTGGTGTTTAGAAATATGGCTTTGGCTACCAAATATCACTAATATCTCAAAAGGTAGACATGTCTGAACATGTCTGCGGTAACTGGCAGTGTGTGCAGAGAGCACTTCGTCCAATCCATCTTCATAACTATTGAATAGCATTTGACCGACAGCCTTAGAGCAGTTGGTCGATGGTCTGCTAACAGTTGGCCCAACTGTCTGATAAAATTTGGCCCAACTGTCTGATAACATTTGGCCCAACTGTCTGATAACATGTGGCCCAACTGTCTGATAACATCTGGCAAAACTATCTGATAACACTTGGTCCAACTGTCTGGTAACAATTGGCCCAACTGTCTGATAACACTTGGCCCAACTGTCTGATAACACTTGGTCCAGCTGACTGATAACACATGGTTCAACCGTCTGATAGTACTTGGCCCAACCGTCTGATAACACTTGGTCCAACTGTCTGATTACAGTTGGTCCAACTATTTATTTAATAATACTTGACTTGACCTAATTATCTGGAAAACATCGAAATCTATACTACACTAAAATAATAATAAAATACTTTTTGACCTACATCGGTCGGTGTTTAGTTTTGAAATGCTTTATGTTAAACCTTGACCTCTGCTGCTAGCAGTGGCTACATATATTGGCTAATATGACGGATTAGCCTGATTATATGGCCTAATCTAAAGTTTTAGAGACAAGGCTACATTGACCTTCCATGTTCAATGAATGACCTTATAATCATAAGTAGACATGCTAATTTCATTCCATATTCATTTCATTGATTTCAACAGAGTCAAAGGCTGCCATCGATAACGGCTTTGGTCGAAGGGAGACAATCTTGAAGTTGAAGTCGGCAAATCATTAATTGCAGCAGGCGTCGCACAAACTTTTTAGCGAACAGCTCAGTTCGGTAACACATTTCAAGATGTGTGGCCGTAGCCATGACTGGAAAACGTTCAGCATACAAGATTCCTTTGCGTCTCAATCAGCTACAAGCACTGGCACACGGTTTAAAGATGTAGTTGCGTCAAAATTTAAGTTGATCTTAAAAGAAAGAATTTTTTTTTCTCTATCAGTTGATATGTTGTTTGTTGTGTTACGCAATCGCATTGCCAAGATATTTGAAGATTAAAACCGAAAAAATCTGATCGCCGTAAAAACGCTCAGGCCACAAAAACGTGCCCAGCCTCGCCAAAAATGACGTAACGCGTTTGGCAACCTGTCTCTATCTCTCGTATTCACATCGGCTATTTGCGATAAAAGTCTAGCCTTACGCGGCTCTATTGGCATATATCTTATTTTGTATTTGCTCATGTTGGCTAGAATAAAATTTTAAATCCTGCTACAGATGCATTATTATGAATGTTTAAAAGGCCTCAAATAAAGAAAATTGAAAATTTGTTCTACTCACTTTCTCCAAATGTTGTGTAAAAATTTGGGTACCGACTACCAATTCTACCGGTCTACAGTAATTAGGTCAAGCGAACTAAGTTGATTACGGTCTCTGTGTCAGCGCAGTTCTCAATTGCTACTCGAACGTGAAACTACTAGCTGATCAAGCTACTACCGATATACCGGTATTGCGAAAATACGAATAACTTTTGCTCATAAATTCCAACTTTCGTTGTGTTTGACAGAGACTAAAGTGAAAAGGCAAATCATTATTTAGTAAGTCAATAGTATTTTCATTTGTTTTGATTTGTTGCTCTATAAATTAAAACAACATTAGCCATACTATTTTAGTTCATAGTTGCAGAACGCTGTTGTAGTTAGTTCGACTGGTTTACTAGTCAATCTGTCATTTCAATTGACGAAAATACTTTAAGTATGAAATATTAATCGTGGTTATACTGTAGTTATTCAACTTCGTTCACTTTTACGTATCTTTAAACGTTGTCGTTTTAAGATAAGATAAACACACCTTCGTATTTATATGAATAACCTTTTCTCACAATTTCCAACTTTCGTTGTGTTTGACAAAAACTAAAATGAAAAGGCAAATCATTATTTAGTTAGTAAGTCAATTAGTATTTTCATTTGTTTTGATCTGTTGCTCTATAAATTAAAACAACATTAGCCATACTATTTTAGTTCATAATTGCAGAACGCTGTTGTAGTTCATTCGACTGGTTTACTAGTCGATCTGCCATTTCAATTGACGAAAATACTTTAAGTATGAAATATTAATCATGGTTATACAGCTGTAGTTATTCAACTTACTTCACTTTTTCGTATCTTTAAACTTTTTAGTTTTAAGATAAGGTAGACACACCACGTATTTGTACGAACATAAATCTCGGCCATATTATGGATATTAAGCATTTTCTTCAAAGTCACATTAGGTTACACACTTGAATATCGTGATATTTTTCTATTTGTTAAGAATAGTCTGCATAACCACTTCAATGTTTCGTTGTAGCAGTGAAATGTCTTCAAGTCGACATTGGGCTCTCTCCTGTGCCGCAGCTAATTGTGAAGAGACCAAACATCTATTTGCTTGGCCTCGGGGAAGGACATCAACAGATGTACAGCGAGCCAAATGGACAGCATTTGTGAAGAAACATGTAGCAAATTTTCGATATAAAACCATATCTAGAATTTGCTTCCGGCATTTTACTGAGGAATGCTTCAGCAACTACCACCAATACAGGTACCAACAAGGAGAAGATATCCGGCTCATGTTAAAGAAGCACTCGGATATAATTCCCACACGAAATCTGCACATTAAAGCTGATTCTGCTGCTACCCCAAGGAAGCAGAAGCCAATTACCCTTTTGCCTACAAGAGAGCGCAGAGCAGTGGTGCGAGGCTTACTTGCTGATGCGTAAGTGGTGTAAGATGTGATAATGCACAGTACTAGGAATCTTTGAATTTCACAAGTTATGTTATGAGCTTCCAATTTGAAAATATAAAACAACTCGTGTTTTACGGAAAAAAAATTCTTGTCTATATATTACAGTGTTCCTGCAGTGCCTAGGACAGCAACCTTTTTTTCTCATTCACGATCGAAAATACCAGTTCGTAATCCTCAGCCTGCCGAGTCCTTTGGACCTGGAAAGTCCTCTAAGGTTGACAAAGGGGTACAGCTACGGAAATGTCTTCACCGTCCTAAGTATCGGTCGATTTCAACCCAGACCGATGCTAAACAGTGAGTACAGTTAACTTGTTTCATATGGTTGGACGGGATTCTTTTTTACAATATATATTGATAGTCTATAAACATTTATTCACAGGCCTGATCTTCCAGCCTCACCTCCATCTAAAAGAAAAATGCCAGTAGTCGATGAAGCAAGCTCCATTCCTTCTACATCTAAGCAGTTACAACGTTATTCTCTAATTATGGAGAGTGATACTAGTGATGAGATGCAGGAACGAGAGGAAGATCTGGTAAGTTACAAATACTTTGATAAAATGTCATAGCAATTTTTCCTTTTCTCATGCTTCTTTTACGTTAAAGACTTAGATGAGTTTCCTAAAATGCCATAGCACTTTTCTTCATTTTCTATGCTTCTTTTAGGGTAAAGCCTTGGATGAAGAAGAATGGGTGCCAGATTCAGATAACAGTGAGACGGAAGACGAGGTTTCAGAAGAAAGCTTTGAGGGGTAAGAAATATAGTAACTGCTAGTTCGTATTTGATAATGCGTATTATTTCATCGATTATATGTACTCACTGTCTTTACAACAATATTTATTTTAGCCTGCTTGCAGTAAGTATGTGTGTGCTTCCTGAAGAAGCTAAACATAGGCTTGCCTTGTCATACGCTTGCTGCTTTCTCATGCCTGCCTAACAACGCTATTTTACATTCAAGTGTTTCACTTAATTGCCGCAAATCAAACTGTAGAACTCTGCTAGATATTTTGTAGTTGCTAGCTGCTGTTAAATTTTTTACTATTTATTAACTGTAAAAATGATTGATTTTTTAAATATTTCTAAATTTTAAATATTTACAATATTTCAATCTTACAATATAAATATTGTAAGGTTTCAATTTTTCTTCCTTATACACTAATGAAGGCTTAATCCAGTGCTTGATTTTATATTACTAAAGTATTGTCTGATCTTCACTAAAAATGTTTTGTTGGCGTTCACAGGGAGCGACCTTGGCAGAAACAGCCAAAATATATTGTGGAGCATAGCCAGCTTCAAAAACTCCTTGAAGTATGCCCTATGTGTGCGGGTCCCAGTGCTGTGGAATTGGTGGATAGACGTGGGGCGTATATTCGCTACATTACTCGTTGCTCCACCTGTAACCACACGAGAACTTGGTCAAACTCTGACAAGGTTTCCAGATTTCCAGTCATCAACATTCTTATTTGTGCCGCCATATGCTTCACAGCATCACTGCCAAAAAAAGTATTTGACTTTTTCTCTGCGATAAACATCGCAATGCCGACGTTAAATACTTACCACAGGCATCAAAAGGCATATCTACATGGGGTAAGCTTTATCTTAAATCTAGTTCAAAATTGTATCAACTTTATTGTATTCTATGATGTGAGGTTTACATGTTTTGGGATGCGATTTACAACAGGCTGTTAGAAGTGTGACAGCTGAAATGCTGGAAGAGGTTCATCAAGAGCACAGGGAAAAATCCATCGGAGTGAGTGGCGATGCCTGTTTTCACAGCATTGGACATTCAGGTACCGTATTTGTTGTGTAACTTTTTATGCTTTGCAAACTTGATCTGTGGACCGCATGTTTCAATATTGGGGTCTCCTTGTAGCTACATACAGTTTCTACACTTTGATGGATAACTCTTCCAGCAAGATTGTGGCATGTGAGCTCCTAAAATGTACAGAAACATCATCGTCACCTGCTATGGAACTTGAGGGGCTAAAAAGGTGTCGAGCTTACCTAGAGGAGAAAAATCTACACGTAGCCGAGTTGACGACTGACAGACACTCCTCTGTCATGAAGTACATGTCCACTCAGTGGAGCACCGTTTCTCACACTTTTGACTCATGGCACTTGACCAAAAATTTGAGGAAGCGATTAACAACTCTTGCCAACTCCAAGGTTGCTTACAGAATTCTTCTTGACTGGATACCCGCCGTTATAAATCACATGTACCATGTGATTTCACATACTCAAAGTGGCCAGCTCAGGAAAGAATGGTGGTGCTCCACTGTCAATCACATTTGTGATATACATGTTCACACCTATGAAACTTTTCCAGAGTGCCAACACGAACAAGCAGAAGACGTGTTTGATGAAGAAGGCAACAAGCTTGAGGTGGCCTATCTAGATCGCCAGCTTCATGCCGACCTTATCCAGCTGTTCTCGGATATCATCTTCGATTTTAGCTCAGCTATAAACCGAGCAAGCACCGTCTCTACTAGTGAACTGGAAAGTTTCCACAGCTCTTTAAACCGAAATGCTCCAAAGAGGGAAGGCTTCTCCTTTGCTGGAATGCTCAGCCGAGGACAACTAACTCTCCTCCATCACAACGAAAACTGCCAAAGACCAGTCATGCTAGATAAGACCAGCAACCCTGTCAAGGTTGTCGCTAGGTCTAAAGCAACCAAGCTCCGTCCCAGTATGCGGTATATAAGATCCAGGCCTACATATGGTAAGTTGCCATTACATTACCACATGCTGCTCAAACTTCTGATGTTTAGGTTTGAAATTTTTTGTTTTTATTCACAACAGATTATCTCAACAAGCTATTCCATCAGCTGAGACTTTCTATTGTGGATGCCGAAGGTATACCGCATGATGTAGAACCTCCAAGTCTAGCGTCAACAGGTCCTAGCTACAGGTCCATTGATGAAGTAGAGGAAGCAGCCAGACAGAGGAAACGAGGAGTGTATGTCAAGCCACATTACCTTTCGTTGGCAGAGTTGGAGCTAGCCAAGCGGAGAGCTATTCGTGGCAAGAAGAAGGCAACTACGTAGAGCCCCATGTAGGTAGGTGCTTGGCTGTTTGTTCTGTGATATGTTCATACTGCATAATTATTGGTGTGATTTAGTCTGTGCATTGCAGGCTGCAGCATGTGTTTGTAATAACATGGCTGGTTCAGGCCAAGGATCTGTATCCCATTTAATTCCTGTGATTTTTCGCTGTTCCTATTGCGACTCTGTTTGTTACATTTCTTTTATTTTGTTATTTGCTGAAGATATACCATGAGATGTACAATCTCTAAGTGGTCCTAGCTACAGATCCATTTATGAAGTAGAGGAAGCAGCCAGACAGGAGTTTGTCAAGCCTCGATCCCTCCGATGTCTGTCTGTATCCCATTTACTTTCGGTGATCTTTCTCTATTCGTATTGTAACTCTGCTACATTTATTTTGTTGTTCGCCGTTTGCATTCTTTTTCTTTTATTTTGTAGGCTATATATATTATGCCTACAAAATTAGAATATATAAATATATTATAATATGTATAGTATATATAGTATATATATTATGTATATTATAATTATATATTTATATATATTATTTATATCATATAATATTTATAAAAAGATCGACGTAGTGCCGAGCGCTGGGATTTGCCAAGGTAGATGCCAGCCGCGGTACTAAGTTGGACGCCTTCTGATGTGCCTTGTGTGTTTCGTTGAGCCTCAAATATAGTAGGATACCTCAGTCAACGGCTCAAGGCACTGATGGAGGAACCTTAGCAAGATGCAGACAATGACATCGTGCTAAGGCTGAGTAGCCGCATGTTCAAAAGGAACTATTCGAATGTGGTGAAACTAACTGCATCGTGTATTCATCATAATCTAGACATTGTTAGTGTGAATTTGTAGAAATTTTTCTGCTGATCATTTATATGATTAGTTGATAATAAACAAGCAATTGTTTTGTGAGTTGACCAAATTAGTGAACGTAAGACGTAATAAAAAATTTTGTTGAAGTCAATTCACCCGCATTAGAAACTAAAATTTAATTTGACCTGGCAAGGGGTTTCCCTTTTTTCCATTCGCGGGAAAGCAACCTTTCCACTCTGCGATTGATGGTGTGGCTCAGAATGGTTTGGCTATGCAAGGCTTGTACAAGAGTGCATATAACAATGGCTTTGTTCATGGGGAGCCAGCAAGACAAGATTTCATGACCATGGTGATTCTAACTTTGTGCGATGAATAGAGCTTTCCACGAATCTCTCAGTAATAGCTAATCATACTGCTGATTATAATTCATAAGCCAGTCTGCCAGACAATACTTTGGCAGATGTGGCAAGACAATGAAGTGTTTAATTTTTTTTGTCATTTATCTTTTGTTGATGATTATAGCTGCAGGTTCGTTGATGAGGTAGAGGAAGCAGCCAGACAGGAGACGAGAAGTTTGTCAAGCCACATTTTTTCCATTGTCTGACTGTATTCCTGTGAATTTTCTCTGTTCGTAGTTCAACTCTATTTGCTACATTTATTTTGCTGTTCGCCGTTTGCATTCATTGTCTTTTACTTTTTTATTTTTGTATATATTATACATTGCCTACAAAGTTTAAGTGTATATATATCTTTATAGTATATTTGTAAAATAAAGTATATAAAAATCACTGCACTGCAGTAAATTCAAATTCTGTATGCGCCATATCTGCGTATTCATCCTCATCTTCAGTGCCAGGGTATGCAGCTCGCACCATGTTATACACGCAGGCTGGTAGTGGTCGTCGCTCTCCCCTCCTAAGTCCTGTTGGATATGTCCAGAATACCAGAGATCTATACGCGCATAATCTCCTCTGCCTACACACCATGTTGTAGATGTCACAGTCTTTCAGTCTTTCAGAAGGTACCAGGCTCTCCGCATCTGGATACTTGGGCACTAACAAAATATCATACTTTTACAGTATCTTGATAACTTACTTGAAGTAAGCAGTAAAAATAGCAGCTACAAACCTCATAAGCTTACCATGGTAGTGGCAGTAGTTATAATAAGCCACTCTCAATGGACCTGGCTTTATTAGATCTTTTATTTCGTCAGCTTCGGTAACGCATTTGATACCAGTTTGCGGAATGGAATGCCACATGTCGTGATTTGTGCAGCATATGTTCATTTCTTTTTTACTCCACGCATGGCAATTCTCACACTTGCACCACTGCTGAACTGGTGGTGCCACGTAAACATCCTGTAATCAATAAAACAAACGTAATGATTACACGCATTCATTGATGTCGTTCTAAGGTGTATTTACGGTAAGGTTTCAATTTGGGAGTCAATTAGATTGCTAATCTAAAATCACGATATGAGTAAACGTTTAACAAAAATATAGGTATGTAAAATATATAAATACAAAACCAGCGATTCGAAGCTTTGTTTTTGGTAGTTAATGATGAGCAATGATCAATCGATTTTACCCACTTCCTACGAGTGAAAATAATTTGTAATCATGACTCTAATTTACTAAAGATTCGAAAAAAAATATTAAAGCTAAGTAAAACGGCAGATGAGCTATGAAACGATGATTGGAGATAGCAAAGAATTATCATTTTATTAATTAGTATATGTATTTATGACTATAAAAATTACATTTACTTAGGTATAGAAGACTCTAAGTTAATTTACCTCCATTCTGTCTTTCTCTACAGCAAAACGCTGCTGACGCCTGTCAGCTTTCACCATAGGCTGCCTGCTCCAATCTTTGACTAAAGGTTGCTCAGATAACTCTGAGTCGCAGTCGCTCGAACATGAAGCCATTTTAAAACTATAACTTGTATGTAGTAATTGGTGAAAAGCGCTGAACCAGTAACGGTGAGAATTCTCTATCGAATGAGAATCTTCGAGATCACAGACAACCCGTTTTACGAGTGATAACATTTATTACGGCCTATATAAAAATTTCGCGCTCGTGATTGGCTAACGAAGCGACCTCATATTTATCGCTCGTGGTTTCGTTTCAGAAAACAAACTTGTTACGTCACGAAATTGGCACCCGCTGGAACGTGAGCTTTTTAAAAGAGGGCCTCATTCAAACGCATATATCTCTGGACAGGGTTGGTCTACAAAGACAAAAATGGCATCAAATTGTAGCTGATGTTTTAGCCTTTTATGGGTCCTAATTTCATTTTTGACGCAACTACATCTTTAAGAGTTGAATCTGACACCTCGCAAGGTCAAACTTGTCTGATAAGAGTTCAACTAGTGACAAGTTGTCAACACAAATAAGCTGTCAGAGATCCTTCCACATAGTGTTCCTGCTACACAAATCATGCCACACTCTGATGTAAAAAACAGGTCAAACAATGCTGCCATTTTAACAACAGTGCTGCCACCATGACAACAGTGCTTGCCATGGTAACAAACCTTTGAACTAAGAATGGTGTGAACTGTTCCTAACAGACTAGAGCAAGGAACAGACAGCCAGCTAATCAGAGGCAAATGATGGCTCGATCCTAGGAACTGGTTAGTGTGCCGAATATCACCACACAGCCAATCACTGTGTGAGTAACCTGCATGGCAGCATAGCATATGACAGATATATACTGCAACTTTTTATTCAAGGTAAATTCCTTGTTTTATATTTCAAACGAACTAACAATAAGATAAAACTTCTTTGATATAAAAAAGCCCTAGCCTGTGTGCTGCCTTTACAGTTTCCATGCACTCATTGAACTCTATAGCTCTGAAATGTCATAAATTTATCAACAATCAAAAACTAATAATTCATTAGGTAATACATAGTAATTCTACTAAAACCTGGTTGTATTTGTGCAAAGATGCTAAATAACTTTCTTACACAACAGTTCTGATTGATTTAAAAACAATTTTAATGGCATTTGGTCATATAAAATCATGATTTGTTTCATCAAGTACAGAAGCCAGGAAATTTAAACAGGTTAGTTTGCGCATTGAAATAGGGCAGAGATTCAGTCACTGAAGTTGCAGAAAATGGTAAACATCTTTAGAATTCTATTGAAGGTTGGACCTTTCATCGAAATAAACTTTCTACCAGTTTACAAAAAACTAGTTCTTTTATTAACTATTTTATAAAGATGAGAAATTGTTTAATCGTTTGCATTCACAAAGAGTGAACCTCGTCGATTTCTTTTAAACCTGTCATAAAACCTCTATTTGAATGCCACCTCTATTTGAATGCCACCTCTAATAAAATGCCACTATAAGTGAAGAGGTTAAAAAATAGAGCGCCCTGGTCTACAAATAGAGTTTTTAAGGTATATACTTGTTTTCTCGACTATGAATATTGACCAAGTTACCACCATACAGTGATAGTGTAGTGATTCTCGGGTGTGCCAGTACCGAAGTGCTATGCTGGGCCGACCAGCAGACTATGTTTCCATAGAGCGCTGGTTGTGCGACTCCTTATGTCACGGGCATACATGTCTGCATATGAAGCAACAGGAAACGAGTGTGATGCCCTGTCTATGCCACAGAGATGGCGCATCGCACGGGTGTCTTCCAAACAGCGACACTGTATCTTAACAGACCGAGAGTGACACAGCTGTTTCCATGATGGAACTGCGGCGCCACATGGGGGTGTGTATTTACGCTATCACTGTATGTAAACCTAGTAATTGCATTTACTAAGGTATATCAAAAATAGGAGTTCTTTGTATTTCATGTCAGCTGTTTCACTATTTTGTCAGAACACGTAAAAAAATTTAGTGCTTGTGTCTTAAATAACTCTACAGCATTTAAAATAGTATTGTTGTGATTATTAGAGCTAGTTGGGTGATTATGTAAACCAATGTTTGACAGGGATGTATGTACCAGTGTCTTATGATACTGCTGGGCTTCAAGCTAAGCCTGACAGTATTTGATATCAAAGACCAGCTAGGTTTCACATAACTTCTAAGTAAAGGGACACATTTAAATATAGCTGCTGTGTACAGAAGCTATTAGTTATGTCATCAAGTGTTGATAGAGCTAAAATTGCCTACATCCTAGCAACTGTCAACTTGCCACCTTGGACAGTGGCCAACTTGTCACCTCTGTTAGTAGCCAACTTGCCACCTTGGCCAACCACATGAACAATTAGCAAGTCTCATCCATACTCAACCCTATAGTGAAATGGGCAGCTGGTCCACCTGTATAAGCAATATAGCAGCAGATAGAGCCGCAGCCAAGCTGTCCTGGCAGCAGCCAAGCTATTCCTGCGGCAGCCAATGTAAGATGCTTTTTAAAGGTTCTTCGAATAGATTTAATTTGGTACCTCCAGATGCAACTTTGCAACAAAACTATAACGCATCACGGGTATCAGAGCGTTAATTGAGTGAACAACATAACAGTTCATCTCATTACATATATATAATTTATCTCCATGGAGGGCAGGTAATGAGCCACTAATGTTCTTGTTAAAGATTCTGAGTTATAACAAGAATCTATTTAAGGGTGGCAGTCGGATCGTAATAACCACAATGACTCCATTTTAAATGCTCTTAAATGCTTTTAAATGCTTTTAAATGCTATAAAAGCTGATTAGACACAAACCTATCACCATTTGACGTTTCTGACCAAGCAGGAGGTCAAGGAAATAGACTGGGAGGGGGAACTGAAGAATTCTCGTGGTAAGAAATGCAAATATACAAGTGGCCTAATACTTGTTACAAAAAAGTTAGTGAATAGGTCTGAGTGAAGGTCTATGAGGTTCACTCTTTGTAAACATAAGATTGCAACTGCTCCTCATGACTATGAAAACAGTTAATGCTAAAACTAACAGGACCATTGAAACTTGAAACTTGCTTTAATTTCATGTAATTAATTGAAATTAAATTTAATTATTAAGTAATTACAATAATTAATTCTAAAAAATTATCATGTAATTTGTTGAACTGAACTATTAACGTAAAGTCTATTATTAACCAAATTCGAACTTTTAATAAAGTTTTTAATATATTCAGAGCATTCTGAAATGTGAAACTAAAAAGTTGGTAATATATTGAGGTAATAAAATTGTTATTGTTTTTATTTGGCTAAATATTACTTTAATTTTGCCTTAGATTACTCTTTGAACCGTTTTATAAAATTGATTTATAAACTATTTTGTTGAAAAAATTCCAACATATTTGTGAAAAAATTATACATTTTTTGTATAAAATTATTAAGGACTGCATAAAGGCTATTTCAGCAGGTTAAGCGACATAGCAAATAGCTGCCTATTACTTAATGGTCAACAGTGAAACAAACCTCTAACATTGTAAATCTCAGGCTATAAATAACCTTAAAGTCCATCGACAGTATAATACACCCTCAGCAAACCTTTCCTGGTGCATTTAATTGTAAGTTTATTCTGAAATTCTCTAAAGAATTATATTGTGAAATTAAGTCATAGAATGTGTAAATAGTAGATTTAGTTCAACATAACATGTCATAAGTATATGAGATAGGGTCACAGACCTTCCTGGGCCAACATAAACAACAACTTCGATCATGTAGTCTGCCATTATCTCTTAACAATATCAAGAATATCGTAAAATAAACATTTAATTTTTGCATGTTTTAATTTTTGCATGTTTGCACCTTGTGTGCAAACATGTGGCACGTGGCACTGGCAACAGCTGTGGAACATAAAATAACACAGGTGGAACAGTGCTAAAACTGCCATTCTTAATATCAACAAATAATAGGCCTACTCATTGTATTCAATCAGCCCAAATCTTGGTTCAAGCCAAGGTCAAAGGTTAGGTAACGCCTCTATAGAAATTTGGACTACAAAAGCTGAGACAATCATGGCTTCCCGAGCCAGCAAATGGAGACGATTTATAAACAAGCTTTACAAATGTTGGTCATTGTTCAAAATAGATAGACTTGTTCTGTGGTTTCCTGAATACAATTACACAAATTGTATGAGAGAGAGGTGTTCCATCAGTTTAGTCTCTTTCTCTCAATATGAAAGGACGTTGACAGACTTGGCCTCATCTTATTACTTCCGAGGAAATTTGCTAAGAGTCAAGCAAATCCTAGACAATTATGATTGGCTATGAACTCGCTACATGAACATGTTTACATGACGTGGATTTGGAATTGTGCGCACATGTAAAGTGCTTGAATGGACATCCGCTTGCTGCAGATTAACGCTGGTACTCTGTTAAAGAGGATAAGGAATTCTATGCCAGAAGTCATAGCAGCGACCTCTTGCCTCGCTTAGCAGCCGCTTTCAAAATAGGAACGAACTATGTATAGAAATGTTTAAAATAGAATATTTTGCGCGGCACATTCGTGCGCATTATTGCCAAAAACTGAAAACCTGTGCATGAAACAGTTGATGAAAACTTGAGAGTAACAAACTTGCGAGTTTTTACTATTTCCATCTTGGATTAACCGCGCCATGTAAACATAGCGATGAACTTCATAGACTATTTAAAGCTGTTTGCGCCAGACACCTCCATTGTGCAGGTCCTGATGATAATGTCAACATCTAGCCATTCATGTTTTCACCAAATTAGAGTATGATAATAATTTTATAGTTGGTGCACTTTATCCATAAAAATATTTTCCTACAAATCTCACATGAATCGCATGGCTAATATAGCCTGATTCTAAGTTTCAGTGGGTGAGCGGCGCTACGCGTCACAAAGATATCTCTTAAAAACAGAAATAATCAAAATTTTTATACTACGGACAGCCGCATCAGCAAACTGGGGTGAGTTGAGCAATACCAACTAGCCACTGTCTCATTAAGAACTCCAACACGGAGATGTACATTTCTAAATATTATTTTTGAAGAAGTTTGTTGCCGATGGGTTATTCGCGAAGTAAAATTTCACAATAACCGTAGAACAAATTTTGAAACCTTATCAGGATTTGTCACCAAGTATTATGAAGACAGAGGAAAGCCTGATAACCCTTTGAGGAGTGCACGCAAATAAAGCAAGATTATCGCTGGGAAATTTAAGTCACCCAAGTTTGGTTAGCCAGCTGATATCTATTAGCTGGCTGTATATAAAGCCTCGAGCACCTAGTGACTCTGCAGTACCTAATACCTGCCGAGCAGTAATTTGCTCAAATATCCTGGTCACATAATGCAGGTGCACCTGCCTGTCTCCGTCTGGGAAAACTGAAATATTGTCACTCATCAATACCGTTAGAATATCAACTATTGTTTCTTTTTATCTTGCCATGGTAAAGCAGCTGGTATTATTTATTCTCTTCTGGTATTGTAACGGAAGCTTGCACCGAGGCAAGTGCATGTGAATTATTTAAAACATCCAACCTTCACTCTATTCACAATTATTTTCCTGTTTATCTTTGGCTTGCCAAGCAATGCGTTACCGTAACTAACTAGAATTCTATTGCAGTTTGAACATCCAAACTTGAACACACAGGCACCTGTTCACACCAAATAGTAATTTTACTCCTTGTAGGAGATACAGAAACCGGAGATACTCAAATTTTTCAGGATGGGAATGCCTACCACCCGCTTATTGACTCACCTTACCTAGCTTAGGGTCAGACAAAAAACTAGTCAAAATATTGGACTAACAACAAATATTCAATAAAGAAATACCTTAAAATGTTAGCGAGTAACATGGCCAATAGCCGAGAGCGAAGGTGAACAGCTATAGCCGTAAAAAGTATTTCTAAGAAACAAACAATGTGTTTCCTAAATAAATTTATTAGTAGTAAAGGTGGAAAACTTACTTAGATTAACTGGTTGAAGATTTTGCCAATACTTCCTGCTGAGATAAATACTTTCCATAAACATTGATATGATATAATCCTTTCCGTGTCTATGTCTATCATAAGCCATAGTTCGATCATTTCCATATCTGTGTCGGTCATATGCAGCCGTCCCAGCTACATACTGTCTGGTCCTGTATGGCGTGGTGTAGCCTTGACAGTACCTGTGGGATATCATAGCTATGCTTGGCTAGTACCACCTACCCAGATGGAATGACAACTATCGCTACTAGAAGCCTTGTGAGCCATGTGAGAGATTTCTAACTGACCCTTGACCTATTGAATGAAGCGATTCGATTGGTTGAACTGAGTTACATCAACTGGATTAGTAATAATGATCGCTAGATGATGGTTACACTTGAGCCGAATTTGACGAGGTAAAATTGAGCCAATGTTTGTTATGTATTAACCACAGTTCCTGCAATTGTGGTTTGCTTGGTGCCTCTCTCTGACTCATCAGTGATTAACAGATTTCGTTGGAAGGTCCATCTAATCAATGAAAATGAATGAAACCTGTCCCAGATCCGTATCACATACAAAGATGATTTGCCAATAACTTACCGGCTCATCTCCCCTCCTCTGATCATCTTACGAAAGAAAAGCTTGACTCACGCTGATAAGATCACCAGATCATACTGGCTAATTTAAATGTCTCCAAACCGCTTAGTCTCTCTTCAAATACAATAGTCATCCCATCAGCAGACAACAAAAACTAAACATCGAACAAAGGCCCAAACAGTCGCAAAGAATAGGCAATAAAAGTGAATTGAAATGATGAGAAGTTTATGAAGAGAGAAAAAGTCAGGCAGACTTATACGGTTGTCAGCCATCATATAGGAAGAATGTTCCATGCAGCTGGCACTCGTAGTGAATGAGGCATTTCAATTGCTCTAGAGGAATGTAAACGTCAGCAACTAAATATTATAGGGTAGCCAAGAGAATAACTTGTCACTAAATAGTCTAACTCCAGACTGCTCAGTGTCAACCTTGCCTGAGCTAAGGAATGCTTCCAACTGCTGCTTGTGGGTACGTATTAGGATTCCTACAGCTAAAGCTTTGAGCAGTTGGCTTGACAAGAGCCTCGTGCATTTTTGTCAACGGTTGCCAAATTTCATTTAAGATAAACAGCAACTGAGGTTTACTGCTCCATCCGCCATTGACCCAGTGTTTGAGGGTGTATGATCAGACTTTCAGTTTTTACAAGTTATGATCGAATATAAATAACTAAACAATGGTGTCATTCCCGTTTGAACACCTGCCACACAGTATTATTCAAATGATAAAATTGGTCATATTGACTCCTTGACTTGAAGTTGTCTCCTTATCTTTTTGGCAAAATCAGTCAATGTCATAGTTTTAGATAGCCTTAATTAAGCTCTGGTTGCAACATCGTTAAGCCTAGTTGTAACATTATTAACCCTAGATATAACATTGTTAACTCTATATGATAACGTTGTTAATTTTAGTTGTAAAATAGTTAACCATATTTGTAACATTGTTAACTCTCTATGACAACATTGTTAACTTTAGTGGCAAAATAGTTAATCCTAGTTGTAACATGATTAACTATAGTTATAATGTTGCTAACAGTAATTGTAGCATTGTTAACGCTAGTCGTAACGATAGCTGTGTTACAACCTAAGTATCTTTTCTAAGCTTACAAGCTGAGTAAGAATTTGACAAAAATATTCTAGTTTTAAAATTGCATTCTAACAGTAACTTGATGAAATATCGACAGAAAATTGATAAAACATTACTATTTGTTGTTGTAGCAATGAGGACTACCTGTTTGAAGCAAAAAAATTTTTCCTTCGCTTAATATATAGCATTGCTAGTAAGAAAATGAAAATTTATTTTGGATGTTGTTTCTGAGATTCTCTGTGTAATCCGTTGGAAGTAGTCATTGTTAGAAGAACATCGCGTTTAAAAAATTCCCATGAAAGAGTGTTATTTATATTTTCGCCATCATCCAGGTAGTTATTTGCATTCCTTCATTTACAGACCTCCACTTAGCTATATTTATAACTAATCTCAGACTGAGATAATCCTAACAGTGCAAATTAGTAACACGCAGAGACTAATACGACTGCAGATACTTTGAAATCCGTTGCTAATCTTCCCACATAATCAGAGTAGCTTCAAAGCCTTGATCCATGTCCTACAGTTATAACACTTGTCTACAAATGTCTACCCATCATATAGCTATTCAGAGGCGGATAGTAAAGGCTTGTGATATTTTACGCAGTTCATCAAGTAGTTCGATTTCAGTTGCAGATGTAAATAGTTTGGAGATATGAATATGCGCATACGATGCAAGGTAAGAAAACTCTATAGTTGTTGGCACATGAGAGTTCATTGCAGCCATTTGGATACTAAAATGTAAAAGGCTTGAGTAGATTATCTCAAGTTAGAAAAATATGTAATTCAATGTTCTAATAAGCATTTTTTTTCAAAATAGTCACAAGTAACAGAAAGTTGCTGTTCTACATAAATAAATATTTACTTCTAGTTTTAACCTGAAAATTATATTAAAGTTACAATAAATTTATAATCGAATTATCTATCCTTATTGATAGTTTTCCAGCATTGTTATAAGCTAAGTCAAGGCGACTCTCGAAACGTAAAAGCCGTCTTTGAAATGCTTTCCTTTCAGATTTGTGGGAAGCTATGTGTCTACCATTATCACGATGTAAAGCGACAAGCTAAACAGCAACGTTGGCAGCAATTTCCAATCTGAAAATAACTCTCAGACTGTCGCTCATGAACGCTGTGCATTTGAGCTTGTACTCCTATTCACATGTATTTACTAGTGCTGACTTCAAACTAGCCCGCACTCTCACCCATCTGAACAGAATAGGAGAGAGTTGGGATAGGTGAGTCAGCGGCATACATGAACCAGTGCTACTAAAAAGTTTTGTGTTGAATCTTTATTGTTTATATTCTACTAGCCAAGGATCTATCAGGTACTCAAGTCCTTGACACCACAGCCACCATTTTTAAAATAGTTTGAAAAAAGGGAAGTGAAAGCCTTTTCTCAAACAATTAAATGTTATCATAAGCTTTCTGCAGCGCAATTAATCAATAAATATTATGCAGCCAATTTGTTGTCTGTTATTAAATTAATTTAAGGTTACTCTCTTCTCACATCAAACATGCAATCAGAATTCATTTAGTTTTGAGCAAAAGTTCAATTGTGGTATGCTGCTAACTGCAATATAAAGCTTGGTACAGCCCCTGAGCCTAAAGTGAACCGCTATCTTGCTCACCTAAAAATAAGTGCACCGTGTTGACTAATTTGTATAAACAAAAAGTCATGCATGCCACCATTAACTAGCTTGTAGGTCATTTTTGTCGACAAACGCTTGTTTTTTATGTTTGTGATTACGACCAAAATTTTTGTGTGCCGAGAATTAGTATAGCTACTGATGCTATATCATCATAGCTACTGATGCTATATCATTATAGCTACTGATGCTATATCATTATAGCTACTGATGCTATATCATTATAGCTACTGATGCTATACAATTATAGCTACTGATGCTATATCATTATAGCTACTGATGCTATATCATTATAGCTACTGATGCTATATCATTATAGCTACTGATGCTATACCATTATAGCTACTGATGCTATATCATTATAGCTACTGATGCTATATCATTATAGCTATTGATGCTATATCATTATAGCTACTGATAATATATCATTATAGCTACTGATGCTATACCATTATAGCTACTGATGTTATATCATTATAGCTACTGATGCTATATCATTATAGCTACTGATGCTATATCATTATAGCTACTGATAATATATCATTATAGCTACTGATGCTATATCATTATAGCTACTGATGCTACATCATTATGATAACAACAATTTAAGGAGTATCTACTGGTAATGCCCAGCATTTACAATCAGAATAACTTCATATCCTTTACACAACTCGCTGAAATATTAATAGTGGCTCGTGATGCCTTTTAAGTTCTCCTTAATGAGCAGCTCGGGCATGTAATTTTGTAGCAACAGCGTATTTCTTACTTGAGCAAAGTGTGACACGTTACTGCAAAATAACATCATTGCACTGATAAATTTAGAGGTAACTATTTGAACAATATTGAATTGGCCATAGATTTGACTTGAAGTAATCAAACCATTGTTCTTTTTGCTTAGGCAGCCACATAGAGGGGATAACTTCGAAATGTACAAATGCATTTAGGACTGCTGTAGTGTAACCAAAAGGACAACATAACATTTTTTGTTTATATGATGGTTTTGCATCTCCTTTCTGTTTACTCTTCCATCACACTTTTGCTCATAATGACACAGCATAAATGCTGCCTTTTTATCGCACCATAATTAGTCCTTTCCATAAATGTCCATCTCCAAATAGAATGAAACATTTTCTGATGATATTAATGCTTAAACCAATTGTACAAGAAGCTATTGAAATTTGGCTATAAAAGCTATATAGAAAATAATTGCTTTTAGGTGCAACTTCTGCAGAGTGACTACTCGTTTGGTCAATTTTGAATTTCTGCTTCAGTCTATAAAAAATTTAATAAAGTTTTAGTTGAACAGAAGTGTGCCAAACACTCTACAGTTTTAGTTGAACAGAAGTGTGCCAAACACTCTACAGTTTTAGTTGAACAGAAGTGTGCCAAACACTCTACAGTTTTAGTTGAACAGAAGTGTGCCAAACATTCTACAGGTTTAGTTGAACAGAAGTGTGCCAAACACTCTACAGTTTTAGTTGAACAGAAGTGTGCCAAACACTTTACAGGTTTAGTTGAACAGAAGTGTGCCAAACACTCTACAGTTTTAGTTGAACAGAAGTGTGCCAAACACTATACAGTTTTGAATTTTAATACCTTACACCTCAGCTAGTTTACAAGTTAATAGAAATGACATCTTATTATCAGATGGCAGTTTCGCTTACAAAATCTTTCATGATGGTTTATGTAAAACATTTAAGTATTGCTTGATTTACTCTTAACAAGACTTGCTTTCTCCCATTCATTGATAGTTTTATCTTGATGTCAGTGTTATAAGCATTTATTTAAAAATGATGAACATTGAATGGTAATTTTTATACTTTAGACTTTTTGCTAATGGAAGAGATACCAAAATCGGAGTAGCTTCCAAGCTCTGATCCATGTCCTACAGTTATAACACTTGTCTACAAATGTCTACCCATCATATAGCTATTCAGAGAGGATAGTAAAGGCTTGTGATATTTTACGCAGTTCATCAAGTAGTTTGATTTCAGTTACAGAGGTAAACAGTTTGGAGATATGAATATGCGCATACGATGCAAGGTAAGAAAACTCTATAGTTGTTGGCACATGAGAGCTCATTGCAGCCATTTGGGTACTAAAATGTAAAAGGCTTGAGTAGATTATCTCAAGTTAGAAAAATATGTAATTCAATGTTCTAATAAGCATTTTTTTTCAAAATAGTCACAAGTAACAGAAAGTTGCTGTTCTACATAAATAAATATTTACTTCTAGTTTTAACCTGAAAATTATATTAAAGTTACAATAAATTTATAATCGAATTATCTATCCTTATTGATAGTTTTCCAGCATTGTTATAAGCTAAGTCAAGGCGACTCTCGAAACGTAAAAGCCGTCTTTGAAATGCTTTCCTTTCAGATTTGTGGGAAGCTATGTGTCTACCATTATCACGATGTAAAGCGACAAGCTAAACAGCAACGTTGGCAGCAATTTCCAATCTGAGAATAACTCTCAGACTGTCGCTCATGAACGCTGTGCATTTGAGCTAGTACTCCTATTCACATGTATTTACTAGTGCTGACTTCAAACTAGCCCGCACTCTCACCCATCTGAACAGAATAGGAGAGAGTTGGGATAGGTGAGTCAGCGGCATACATGAACCAGTGCTACTAAAAAGTTTTGTGTTGAATCTTTATTGTTTATATTCTACTAGCCAAGGATCTATCAGGTACTCAAGTCCTTGACACCACAGCCACCATTTTTAAAATAGTTTGAAAAAAGGGAAGTGAAAGCCTTTTCTCAAACAATTAAATGTTATCATAAGCTTTCTGCAGCGCAATTAATCAATAAATATTATGCAGCCAATTTGTCGTCTGTTATTAAATTAATTTAAGGTTACTCTCTTCTCACATCAAACATGCAATCAGAATTCATTTAGTTTTGAGCAAAAGTTCAATTGTGGTATGCTGCTAACTGCAATATAAAGCTTGGTACAGCCCCTGAGCCTAAAGTGAATCGCTATCTTGCTCACCTAAAAATAAGTGCATCGTGTTGACTAATTTGTATAAACAAAAAAAGTCATGCATGCCACCATTAACTAGCTTGTAGGTCATTTTTGTCGACAAACGCTTGTTTTTTATGTTTGTGATTACGACCAAAATTTTTGTGTGCCGAGAATTAGTATAGCTACTGATGCTATATCATCATAGCTACTGATGCTATATCATTATAGCTACTGATGCTATTTCATTATAGCTACTGATGCTATATCATTATAGCTACTGATGCTATACAATTATAGCTACTGATGCTATAGCATTATAGCTACTGATGCTATATCATTATAGCTACTGATGCTATATCATTATAGCTACTGATGCTATACCATTATAGCTACTGATGCTATATCATTATAGCTACTGATGCTATATCATTATAGCTACTGATAATATATCATTATAGCTACTGATGCTATATCATTATAGCTACTGATGCTATATCATTATGATAACAACAATTTAAGGAGTATCTACTGGTAATGCCCAGCATTTACAATCAGAATAACTTCATATCCTTTACACAGCTCGCTGAAATATTAATAGTGGCTCGTGATGCCTTTTAAGTTCTCCTTAATGAGCAGCTCGGGCATGTAATTTTGTAGCAACAGCGTATTTCTTACTTGAGCAAAGTGTGACACGTTACTGCAAAATAACATCATTGCACTGATAAATTTAGAGGTAACTATTTGAACAATATTGAATTGGCCATAGATTTGACTTGAAGTAATCAAACCATTGTTCTTTTTGCTTAGGCAGCCACATAGAGGGGATAACTTCGAAATGTACAAATGCATTTAGGGCTGCTGTAGTTTAACCAAAAGGATAACATAACATTTTTTGTTTATATGATGGTTTTGCATCTCCTTTCTGTTTACTCTTCCATCACACTTTTGCTCATAATGACACAGCATAAATGCTGCCTTTTTATTGCACCATAATTAGTCCTTTCCATAAATGTCCATCTCCAAATAGAATGAAACATTTTCTGATGATATTAATGCTTAAACCAATTGTACAAGAAGCTATTGAAATTTGGCTATAAAAGCTATATAGAAAATAATTACTTTTAGGTGCGACTTCTGCAGTGTGACTACTCGTTTGGTCAATTTTGAATTTCTGCTTCAGTCTATAAAAAATTTAATAAAGGTTTAGTTGAACAGAAGTGTGCCAAACACTCTACAGTTTTAGTTGAACAGAAGTGTGCCAAACACTCTACAGTTTTAGTTGAACAGAAGTGTGCCAAACACTCTACAGTTTTAGTTGAACAGAAGTGTGCCAAACATTCTACAGGTTTAGTTGAACAGAAGTGTGCCAAACACTCTACAGTTTTAGTTGAACAGAAGTGTGCCAAACACTTTACAGGTTTAGTTGAACAGAAGTGTGCCAAACACTCTACAGTTTTAGTTGAACAGAAGTGTGCCAAACACTCTACAGTTTTAGTTGAACAGAAGTGTGCCAAACACTATACAGTTTTAGTTGAACAGAAGTGTGCCAAACACTATACAGTTTTGAATTTTAATACCTTACACCTCAGCTAGTTTACAAGTTAATAGAAATGACATCTTATTATCAGATTGCAGTTTCGCTTACAAAATCTTTCATGATGGTTTATGTAAAACATTTAAGTATTGCTTGATTTACTCTTAACAAGATTTGCTTGCTCTCATTCATTGATAGTTTTATCTTGATGTCAGTGTTATAAGCATTTATTTAAAAATGACGAACATTGAATGGTAATTTTTATACTTTAGACTTTTTGCTAATGGAAGAGATACCAAAATTGGAGAAGCTTCCAAGCTTTGATCCATGCCCTACAGTTATAACACTTGTCTACAAATGTCTACCCATCATATAGCTATTCAGAGAGGATAGTAAAGGCTTGTGATATTTTACGCAGTTCATCAAGTAGTTCGATTTCAGTTACAGAGGTAAACAGTTTGGAGATATGAATATGCGCATACGATGCAAGGTAAGAAAACTCTATAGTTGTTGGCACATGAGAGTTCATTGCAGCCATTTGGATACTAAAATGTAAAAGGTTTGGGTCGATTATCTCAAGTTAGAAAAATATGTAATTCAGTATTCTGATAAGCATTTTTTCTCAAAATAGTCACAAATTATGGTTGCTGCTCTACATAAATAAATATTCACTTCTTACCAATGATGAGATTAGATTGGCTGTTGCAAGTGCTGATGTCTGTTTCAGACTAGCGGTTGCACCACATGAAACACATTGAACTGCAGTTATGATGTTTGTCTAATGCATTATAGAATGGCAGGTCAAGTTTATTCCATGTGTTACACAGGTAGAGATTCATTTGATATAATAATTGCTGAACAAACCTCAGTAGTTCTACTCAACACATGAATATGGAGTGACTCGTATCAAACGGAGCAATCCCGTGGGTCCTCAAATTCATGTTATCAATATTAAACACATTTTAATCAATATAACTGATTTGACTAACTAAAAGTGCTGTCAGGTTCCTTATGCTATCTTCAAATAGCTATCATTAAAAATGAACTAACACAAAATGCTAGTATATTTTATATGTATCAATATTTTTTCTATCATTTGAGATTGTTTTTGGTGTTTGAGGTGGTCTGACTGTCAGGATGTTTCAAGATTAAAATCGACAAAACTTTATTGCGATTAAAACGCTCAGAAGAAAATCATGTATGAAATGACATCACTAATTGTTATCGTTGCTATAGTTGATATTGGCTATTGCGTTCAAGTTGCAGTGTTGCACATCTCTACTCTCATTCTGTCGGATAAAATTATTGTAGTTTTTAGTACAATTGGGATTGAACATCAAACTGGTACTACCTTTGGGTGAGGAATGAGAAGCTCCCTAACACTTTGGATCACTTTATGCAGTTTTAATATAGTTAGCTGTTAGTCTGAATTCTGTCAAACGTAAATGTCTGAACCACTAGCAAGCAGCTATCATCCATTGAGAGCACCAGGTGCACCCTTCCGAACACGTCACTCTGGTTATTAGATCATCAAAGCTTTGGTACGCTACGCTTTTAGGTAGACTAATAACTGTGTATATATAAATAAAGCTATGGCTATTACTAGGCCATTTCTAGACCATGACTCTAGAATACTAAGGAGTAATTCAATAGGCGAACCATCTAACACAGTGCAAGCTGATGAATGTCGTATAATAATGTAGATTGCGCAAAGGTAAGTTCTTTACCTCTAACAGCAAAGATATAACTAGTAGCTAAAATTGTAAAGGAAGATGTCTTTGGTCTATTATGACTGAGAATTTAAAAAGAAACTCAGTTCAAGGGTAAAACTCAGACAAGCTCTTTACTGAATATGAGCTAGTGGGTGAGCCAATCAAATGAAAGTACGGCACTGAGAGGTCTCATCATACACTAAATACTCCCAGGCTGCTCTCCAGTTTGTCTATCCATTAAACATAGCACCTAGTCTTTTCCTAACTGCCAATAAAAGGTCATTTCGTACATAACAAACATTACCTGAGCATTTCCTGCACATGGATGCTGGCTTACTGGGTGTAATGGTTACTATGTTCCTATTTATTTGACAATAAATCAAAGTAGAATAGATTGTCAAGCTGGTTTGTAAACAAGAGAAGCTGTTTAGGTAAGGAGTGTGAACAGCTAGTGCTACTATTAATGTGTGGGAAATACTTGAGGAATGGCAGCTGTGTTGACTCCATTTGGAAACCTTTACGACACCAATTGACAATTGTTTTGGGAGAATGATATTTTCATGGTTTTCAACACAAGCAAATGATATCGTTGCCATAGCGATAGATACATCACATTGATGTGATGATTTGTGACAGCTTTGTAAACCAATGTCTTTCTCTCACAGATATAGAACATATGTGCTAAAGGATGTAAAACAGCATGAAGGAAATGTTACTGACACCTTAAGGGGTGGTCACACGAGAGCCGAAACAAACTAAATGACGCAAAACGACGTCGGTGTCAGTTGTAAACTTTTCGGCCGAAGACAATTCTGGCCGAAACGAACCATTTCGGTCCTGCTCGAAATTTGGTGGCCGAACCTCTGCTCTTATTGGCTGGTTAAAATTCTAGCGAGTAAGCGTCACATTTTTCCTTATGTGTGTGAGCAAAGTTAAAAAAGAAATGGGACGATCTTTTTATTTCATTAATTAAAAAACATGAAACAATTTACGACAAGGCTCACCGGACTACATCAAAAAGATGGCGACGTTTACAATATTTGGTCCTTCATTTCGAATGAAATGGCAGCACAAAACTATATGGACTTCATTGGTAAATAAGGAAAATAATTAAAAGACATCATCCATTGCCATATGAGGATATATTGTAAAAGGATTTTGCCGGACTTTACTCAGGCACAGTGTAGCTTGTGATTGCGTTGCATAAATTTAAGATGTTGTACTTAAATTTTGCATAAATGTAAGAGAATGAGTGTGGTTTTCTTTCGTGTAGAATAGAAGTAATGTGTCATACTCATCCTGATGAAGAATTGTTGACTGATTTATTTATGTAAAACCACAGTACTATGATAAATACTGTTTTTGTTTGTTATGTACTCAGCATAGAAAAACATTCATATGTTAACAAAAAATATAATTTTGTTGATGGGAAAGGTTGGAAAAATCTTTGTATCGAGTGGTTTGTTTTGAGCAGCTGAACAATCTTCTGATACATCTGCTGCGTAATTACATGTATAATTAATAATTGCTCCAAAGTTTTTTTGTTTACAATAGAAATATTTAGCTCAAATACATAAAAACTACCAATGAAACAGTTTCCTATATCCATGCATATGGTATCTAGAAAATGAAGTGACTTCAGATGCCGTGTGACATGTGGCTTAGCCGAACTGAAACAACCTCCGAACCAAACCTAAGTCGGTTCGGCCATCGTGTGACCACGGCTTAACTTATCTCAAATCGAACATCAGCTCACCGGAACAGGGCTAATGATGAGACTAACGGCAAATGTAAATCCATTTGCCGTTAGTCAATAAAAACATACCCATAGAGTTATCTTCCCCTAAAGTACATACCCATAAAAACTTTCATACCTTTCGGAAGCACTTATTGTTATAAGAAGGAGATGTGCTACTGCTGCACTCATCTGTTAATCATATTCATTGGGTAATTATTTTATTACTCGAGCAAAGGGGCCCTTATCTAGTAATGTTCTATATATACATACCAATATATTCTTTAAATGCTTTCACCACGAGTTATTCTGTAAAATTGGTGTGGCAAGTAAGGAGTCAGTTGGCTTCCTTAACGCAAGACTTTTACCAGCAATATCCATAATCATATAGATCAAGAAAAGTATATAAATCTCATTGATCGAATCTCATGACACAGTGTGATCAATCGCATTCCAGAACCAGTACACTTAGAAAAGAGAAAAATGATAAAATAGCTTAATCAACTTTATATTAATACCAAAATAGATTCACAATTCAAACTGAATCAAAATGTGTACACCATCCGATAATCTGTTGTTAGTTTTTATATCAAAGTAAAACGATGATATAGTTTTAAACGATGATATAAAATTATATAATCGTTTTTAGTCTCAGAAACTAAAAACGCTGATATAGTTTTTAATTTCTGAAACAAACCAAAAGCTATATCATCGTACACAAAGCCTAAATATTTTATTGCTAGAAACGAAGTTGTCCTCCTCCGTATGTGATACATGACAACTCCAAATTATATAGATTGAGACAAATCTTTGCCAGTTTTTGCAACTGACAATCCGTTTTGCAAATGAGCTCAAAAACTGATTTATACTGCCAATTGATGTTACACATGCAAATACGTTCATTATTCTTATTGGTTATTAGCCCGCGCTAGCTAGTTCTACACGCAAAAATGGAACTAAAAATGTAACTGCGCTTGATCTGCACAGATTAGTTGTCATGACCAAACAATCCTTTGCAAATTGAACAAGTACAAACTGCAGTCTGGTGGAATTTTCGAAACATTTATAGTCAGTCAAAAGTTCGTTTTTGAGATTTATCAATCAATGAAGATTTGGGCAACATCTGCTATATTATTGACAGTGTACATGCAGCTATAGACACAGTGTACACACAGTTATAGAGACAATTTACACACATCTATAGAGGCAGTGTATACATGGCTATAGATACAGTGTACACACATCTATAGAGACAGTGTACACACATCTATAGAAACAGTTTACACACATCTATAGAGACAGTGTACACACAGCTATAGAGACAGTGTACACACAGCTATAGAGACAGTGTACACACATTTATAAAGACAGGTACACGCATCTATAGACACAATTTACACACATCTATAGAGACAGTGTACACACATTTATAAAGACAGGTACACGCATCTATAGACACAATTTACACACAGTATAGAGGCAGTGTATACACGGCTATAGACACAGTGTACACACATGTATAGGGACAGTGTACATGCTGGTATACAAAAATGTTTGCATTTACTACTAGCGGCAAGTTGATGTTCATCTTTCTTGTCAAAACCAAATAAATATTATGCCTTTTGACCCTCTTGAATGTACTGTTTGTCGTTTATGCTGAGCTGATAAAAACCATGCCTTGCAGTACAGAAAACTATCCTCCATATTAGTTTTGGAGACTGGCTAAACTAATATGGATGGCTGATATAAACTGTGAAGAATTAAGGTTATTTACGCTCGACACTGAAGTTATGTAGCTAGTTTGTCTGCACTACTATTACATATTATGTTATGTAACACAAACCTGATGTAGAGCAAGAACCATGAAAGGGCATAGCCTGCCGAGCTTTATGACATGGGCTTTTGTATAAATGTCGTACACGCAACTCCCTCAGGGAAATCAACAGTTCAAAGTAGCTAACCATTCAGTTTTGGTGAATCCAGTAATCAATATTTGTAGCATTGGTGACTTGCATAGTAAATGAAATACAAAATGACTCTAGCGGTAAAATAAATGCACCTACTTGCGTACATTTTTCCTTTAAAAAAACCATAAAATATATCAGTTGAATCTTTATTGCTGAGAGACTTTCCCAGAGTTTAAAAAAAGAAAGTTTTAATTGCAGACATGTGGTAATCAAAGAAAACAACTCAGCATTGTATATAAACATATTAATGTGTAGGCTATTAGCCTATCGATGAAAAATTTAAAAATAAAATTTCCATAATTTTAAGCTTCCTTAAATCATTCTTTGTTGGATTTAATTTCATTAAAAATTATTTTTTTAAAAACGGAATTGTTTCTAGTCTTTAATAAAATATTAAAATTCAATTTCTTGTTTCACAACAAATTTTTGTATTTAGAGCATTTGGCTTGGTTTTAAAAACATCTGCAATTAATTGGCAAGTGTTGATAATTTTTAAACCAATTGCTTTTACAGATTTGTTTTCTCAACAAGCAATTACGGTGGTCTTTACCATTGGCTAGCCTTAAAAATATGCTCTACATTCATGCTTTTTCCAGTTATTTGAGAAATCTATTCACTAGACGTTTGTTCCTTTTTTATTCTTTGGCTGTAACCATTTCTCCAGTTTCAATTAACCTGTTTCACCATCGTGACCGTCAAACTTTAACTTTGTAGCTTCATTCAGTTTTAATATTTATTATAAATATCTTGCATCATAAATTAACTCTTACATTGTGCACTAATGGATCGTGGTATTTATTTGCCATTGCTCACTTTTGCCTTTCATTTGTTTATCTCAAACTAACTCAAAATATACAGATACGTTATAAATAATATATTTATTCCTCTGCCATCGCACCTTTTTACTACATTTCTTAATTTATGCTGAGGAAATATAAACGGCTTGCAATGGTTTTTTTGCCAATTGTAGCTGGGTTCTAAAAAATCTATTTTGTGATTCACAATATCCAATGTTGATGTTATAATTTGCTTTACCAATTTTCTGGTATGAACCATCAGGTGTTTGGCATTACTATTGATCACTACTCATCGTAGCCCTGTATTTTACTACAATAAATCAACTTAAACACGTTACCATAATGTTTTTTTTCTTTCTGTAATTCCAGTTTTTCTCACCTTTGACTAAATTGGCTATACATCTACCAAGAGTGCTGCTGTTAGACTGAGTACATATGGCATGGATACGCGTGTGTTGTGAGATACATGTAGATACAGAGAAGGGGAAAGAGATGCAGAGCGATAACTTCAAGACAAATGACGAATATTTCTGTCTAATAAATATGAATTCTGACAAGACTGTTATATAAAAGTAGAATGTTTATTTCCATCTGTACAAATTATAAACAGTTGTTTAGAAATTTCATTAACCTATACATGGTTGACAAGATATATGCACAATGCGTTGAAATACTACCGGTTTGTTTTAAATACTTATTAATAAGTAACATATTTTACATAACAAATTATAGTGTCCAACAACAAAAAAGGGTAATGAATAAATTTGAGTGGCTATAGATAACAATAGTGTTGGGGGCTATAGATTACAATAGTGTTGGGGGCTATAGATTACAATAGTGTTGGGGGCTATAGATAACAATAGTGTTGGGGGCTATAGATTATAATAGTGTTGGGGGCTATAGATTACAATAGTGTTGGGGACTAATAGATTACAATAGTGTTGGGGGCTAATAGATTACAATAGTGTTGGGGGCTATAGATAACAATAGTGTTGGGGGCTATAGATTACAATAATGTTGGGGGCTATAGATTACAATAGTGTTGGGGGCTATAGAGTACAGTATTGTGGAATATGTACAGACCACATAAATGCTCTCTTTGATTTCAGATAAGAAACCAAAAGTAAGTTTGACATAAACAATTTCAAAGCTCAGATGATATGACGCAAAGCTGCCTTCGTATGTAAAAAATATATTGAGTGTAAAGAAAAGACAAATCTCAGCATTTTTTTTAACTAACTGATAAGTTAATCTAAATGAAAAAAAAAAACGCATATATTATCATCGGTCTTACAAACCTTCAACATAAGCGACATTTGATTATATTTACTCTCAGCTGCTCGTTAAATGTTTTTTAGCTACAAGGACTATGAGCCCCAACAGACTTATCAAGTACAAAGACTAAATGCCTTTAGATGCGCAACATGATAGTATTAATGTAATCACCATACCTCTATTTAAACTGCACCCAATGAGTGAGGTTAACACCTACATTTATGTGTATATGCGTAAATCGAAAAGGATTTATCTGCCCCTGCTTTCATTGCGTGGA
Organism: Watersipora subatra; assembly: GCF_963576615.1. Classification (NCBI taxonomy): domain Eukaryota; kingdom Metazoa; phylum Bryozoa; class Gymnolaemata; order Cheilostomatida; family Watersiporidae; genus Watersipora; species Watersipora subatra. Next base: position 37,805,647 of record NC_088711.1, on the reverse strand, counting down.
GTTTTATCTTCTCCGAGTCCATGTGGCACCATCTCGAGCTGTGATGGAGTTATTATCAATCAACCTACTATAAGAGACGTTGCGAGTAGGAGAGATGGGAGCTGCGGACAACAGGCATCAAGAAATGTCAACCTTGGCCATCTTAGCAGTACCTCCGTTCGGCTGGATCAGCTGAGCTTGCAAGCCACCAGGAGCGAGTTGGATAAATATTGGTTGAGCAACAGTTTTGTTCGCCGACTCAACCTGCGAAGAAAATGAAGTGACAAAATATAACCCTGTAGACGGCTAGTCCAGCTTCTACTAAGACATCACATGTTTGAGCAAAGAATGGATTGTAGGGTGATTCATAAATGTTAGCTGTTCAATAAACAACAGCGCTGAACCGTACAAAACACGGCAGCGCAAGCAAATTTATAATAACCGCAAATTTCAACTCAAAGAACAAAAAATGCAATTTTCGATGAAACAGTCTTACGCCAAAAACTTGCTAAGTAATAGAATATAATTTTAGGATTATTATTCAGAAAGAACAATTCAATAAAGACAGTGAACACACTTTTCTGTGAGTACACTTTTTGAAACACGGTATACAGAGAAGCCCCTACATATTTACAAACCAACTTCATAAAAGCTAAGTCTTTAAGCTAATAGGGTGGAAATAAAGATTGAACTGCCACAAAGATGTGGACACGATAAGGGTTTCTTTTTGCATTATTCACATCTCCTTAGCTAAGTCTGACAACACTATGCGCTCGTTTGACATTTCAGAAATGTATAGAAAACGATAAACCTACTATTGCAACTTGTTTGGTGAGTCTAATAAATTTAAAAACTAACCAGAAGGCAATAACTTTATTGGCCAACGTATAATGTTTATTCTTTTATTGCACAATAGTGATTTTGTACGTTGGCCTGCATGATCAGCCTGTGTACGCAGGCACTAACGCTATAGCAATTCAAGACACTATAACACTGGCCTGGGTAGACAACTCCTTGGCTTTCTTAAAATATGCTGTTAATGCTATGCTAACACTTTTCATTATTTTATATAACCTTCAAATCCATATTAAAACCAATAAAACAACCTTCACTCCACGTTAAAGCTGCATGTATACTGGTAAAATTTTGTTGTAAACTGCATCCACAGATCAGTCAAAACAGATTTCCATTATTTGCTGATTGGAAACTGATGGGTTAAAACTCTGCATGTTCATGGTAAATTTACTCCATTATAATAACCAATACGAAACTATAACAAGCAAGAATTGCGATTTCATTCAATCACAAACAATGACCAGTTTTTTTATTATTAATATTAAGTTTATATACAGTTCACTAGATCTATGTTATTGCAAACTACTGCAATTCCAATTTTGAACACTAATAAACACTTTAGTTACAAGGAATATTTAACCGAAGGATATTTTGCTCTACCCATATGCATCATGCAACAGAAAGGAGATTGAGCTGTGGAGTTATCAAGTTGGTTTATTAATGTACGTGTAACTATTGCTACTTCTGTTTATTAAATTATTATTACTATAAGACAGCCTTTATGCTTGGAATAGCTGAAAACAAATATAAAACCCAAATCTACTACACTTTATTTTTATCAAAAAATATTAAAATACTTTTTTATAGATTTCCTAATGGAAAGCAGCTGCTGATACAATTACAATTCTACCTTAACTTACAATCACAGTAACATACAACAGCAAAGGTTTGTCTCAGCATCCAGAATGAATTCCTACATCTGACATCCAACATTTCTCTAAGCTCTGCAGTTTGTAAATTACTACATTATGTATACAGTTTGAAAAATATAATACTAAACTTGGCTTTTTAAGAGTTTTAAAATATCAGTATCCTGGATCCCGGTGAATGGTAGAAGCGCGGACAGAAAAAACACATTCCTTGAAAAAAATATACATGTATGTAGATACCTTTGTATGTGTTCATACCGGTAACATTACAGGCATCACCTATAGCTGGCCAGTCTTAAAAGAGGAAGTCAATGTCTATGATAGTTTAATACCTATAAATTTGTAGTCAAAACTCAGCATTAGATTGTAGAAAACTGTAAATCCTGGACTTGAGAGCACATTAATTATTATTTTAAGTGTGCACTCTTATAACCAATGACAACGAAGAAAAACCACGCATAGAGCATATCACTTACACGTATATTATCAATTGTAGTAATCACCAACGTTACAAGTTGTTTGGCACAGAATTCAGGTAAAAAACGTACACGCAGATTCTTGGCTAATATGTACTTAGCTTGAGATCATCTGAGTAAGTAAACAAAAAAGACTGAGTAACAGCAGACATCAACATTGTACAAAGACTTACCATACTTCTGAGAATACACGAGCTTAAAGATTGAATGAGCGGAGGCAAATCTCGGAATGCCAGACTAAATCAACAATCGACAGTGTTGAGAGACCAGTTATCTTGGAGTTTGGGTGTTCAAGTTCATAAAATAAGTACCATAAGTGTTCAAGTTCATAAAATAAGTACCATAAGTGTTCAAATTCATAAAATAAGTACCATAAGTGTTCAAGTTCATAAAATAAGTACCATAAGTGTTCAAGTTCATAAAATAAGTACCATAAGTGTTCAAATTCATAAAATAAGTACCATAAGTGTTCAAATTCATAAAATAAGTACCATAAGTGTTCAAGTTCATAAAATAAGTACCATAAGTGTTCAAGTTCATAAAATAAGTACCATAAGTGTTCAAATTCATAAAATAAGTACCATAAGTGTTCAAGTTCATAAAATAAGTACCATAAGTGTTCAAGTTCATAAAATAAGTACCATTTTGATTTCACAAAAAGCTGATTAATTGTCTTTTAAAGACATCTGAGTAATAAGATGAGCATTACCTGACCAGCTTGGTGCACAGAGCAGACAACCGCCGATGACTCTGCCGGAGATTGCACTGTGTAGACGGTAGAGGAAGTGGAGGATAGCAAGGTACCTGACTGTACTAAATGTGTTTGTGGAGAAGTGAGAGTAGCTATAGAGATCTGCTCATTCTCTACAAGACATCACACAGGACTATAATGTGAAAAGTCCTACTACTGCGTCTGCTTCTAGTGATGCTACGACTTGCTCAAGGTGAATGGGTTAGCATTTAAGTGTTTCCACATTCAATCCCTGCCAATGAGGGAAATCACCTTCGTCGTGAAGGCGTAAGTACATAACATATGATAACACTTGTGTAAACGTTGTTTCAGTAGACTGGGAATTTATCAAGACACGGAATGATTTCAGCATTAGTGAGCCAACTATATTTACTATTCCATCTCGAGTGACAAAACGACTTCCTAATAAACCAACTTGAACAGCAGTATATATCATCATTGACAAGTTCCGTTTGCAGATGATACCAGGGTAAATGTTTGTCATGGTTCAAAGCGGACCAACGTGTTGATGGAGGCATATTGAGAGAGCTTGTAAGTAGAGTTGCCCCGATTTTAGTATTGGAATCGGTGCCGATATGGGTGTTAAAACCTGCAAATTCCGATACTTTTACAGAGCAACTATTTAGCAGCGGTTCATCCAACAGAGAGAGAAAGAGAGAGTTATCACAGAGAGAACTGTACCACTAACAGTAATTACCTTTATTTACAAATTACAAGAAACATGGACTGTTTTGTTACTACATGCACGGTATATCAGTATGTGAATACGTATATATATTTTTTCCATAAATACAAACAAACAAATACATTAATATTTATATTTTCTTTGCATTATGTTTATATTTGCATAATAAAACGAACAACTATCTACGCAACACAAAAGATCTGAATCGTTATCTGAATCTGAATATTTTTCAATAAGGATCGGTATATCGGATCGGTGTCTGAATCGGCTGGTGAATTTAGAATCGGGGCATCTCTACTTGTAAGCAATAACTCAAAACTGGTTGTTACTTGGCCTACATTATAATTCATAACCATTTGTGAAACCTGATATAAATGAAATGATTTGAACCATGTTAATTGGCTTGTTTTATAGGTAGGTAAGGTATAGATAAACTACACATACAGAAGTTAATACAATTAACATGGTAGTTAAAGCACATAAATTACATAATTTTTTTATTATATATTTCAATACATCAGAGTCTTGGCTTTCGAATGAGCCTATATTCAATACACAAAGAATAATAGAACTATGAAAAACGGGGTGTCAAAAGTACGTCCTGCAAAAAAAAAACACTTGGTTTAGGTACTCAAAATGTGATGTCCTAATTCTCATTTAGCCTTAGGTCGTCGATCCCTTTCGCTGCCATTGAGGCTGCATTTTTTTGTGACAATCGGTGCTGTTAAACCCGGAGAGCGCTAATAATAAACTAAGATTCTAGATAATCAACAATTCCCGCGATTGTGCTAACGCTCGACCAATACAAACACATGTTCTGGGTTAATTAATTATGCTTCAATAAATGTACTGTCGTTGATAAAGGTAATGAAATCACATCAATTAAATTATGACCTGCGGGTTGCGTGGCCCTTGGACTAAATGTCAATCGCACTTTGGCGAGATCACGCAATGCTTGAAATTAATTAGTCTCAGTCGTCACCCTCAACATCACATTAAAAATAAAGAGCTAGTGCATAATATCATCGGGAAAATATAGTATGGTTCTTGGAGTCTGAGGTACTTATCATAGAAATAATATGTACATGGAGAACTAATGACACTGATTCCTTTGTCATCTTCATTCGTTCTCTGGAGTTGTCCTACCTTTGCCTGCCACTAGCGTCATTATCGTAGTTGATAAATAAGCGGTAAGAGCATACAACAACGAATATGAGAATTGTGACGTCACAATTTGAGACTATGCCAGTAAACTTTTTCGCGGTAGAGCTCTGGGGAAATCCTATAAACACCAACCAATGTCTGTCTCACCATGGCAAACAATAGCTCATTCGAAAGCCAAGACTCTGATGTATTGAAATATACAATAAAAAAATTATGTAATTTATCTGCTTTAAGATTGGCAGCCAGTGAGAATCAATGAGTGACCAGTAATAGGGGTAAAATAGAGCGGTAACTTTGTACCTTTTGGGTGAGCTGGTCAACTGATTCACATAAAAGAGGATGCCCCTTAATTTCAACAACGCTTACTTTGTGAACGCTGGGACGGATATAAAGTAGGTGTACATGCCGGTGAAACCAAGATATTAATTATATACTCAACATAAGATATGGAGTCACCTAACAACATACTACTCAGTTTAAGAAACAGTGGAACCGCTACTTATAACATTAATTCGTTCAGGAAGCCATTTCATAAGTGGAAGCTCATTTTATCATATAAACGCCCTAATCCGTTCCAAGCTTTCCCAAAACTCAGATATAACATTTGTATGAATTATAAATACATGTAATGGTTAAAAACCTATAACAAATACATGTTAGAATTATATTGCTATATATTAAATAGAAATACAAATTCAAAAAAAGAAGAGAGAAACAACTAATAAAAGCTATAAACGGTTTGTTTACTTTTAAGTTGCCTAGGTATCTAGAGGAGACTAAGTGAAGACTGCGTGGAGTGGGGAGACGGCGGTCCAAAAATGTGTATGTTATATTGTTTGTCTTGGTTTTGCTCAGAATAATTGTTTTTAAATAGAAATATTTATTTACATCGACACAAACTAAAAACTATATCATCGTACAGAAAACACAAGTATTTAATTGCTAGAAGCAAAAGGTGTCTTATTCTGTATGTGAGATATAATAATTCCAACTTATACAACGAACGAGAACAAAACATTTGCCATTGCTGACTTTCGCTCGAACATGAAACTGAGTGAGATGCGTTGTGTGTCATACCCACAACAAGCAGCCGGGTCCAAGATCAAAACAACAAACGGTCCAAAATACAAAATCCTTTCCTATCTAGAAATATATTTCATGAGTCAAAGCAAAAGTACATCACCTACCAATATGGGAAACAACCGAAGTATGTTTGGGCGTGGGTTGAAGAAGAGTGATTCCAGACGTCTTTGAGCCAATTAGTGATGTTGCACCTTTAGGCACAACATTGGCGGCTATTAGCGAGGCAGCAGAGACAACCTTGTAGGCTGAAAGAGCAGCATTAAATAATGACAAACACTCATACAGAAAGATGACCTTAAACATCGTTACTATTAATTCCACCATAATGTATACATGCTTTCTTTTCCAGCTACTGTGTTTTGTGCCAGTTGGTAAACAGCTACCAACTAGAGAGCGATGTAAAAGTTATTCAACACTAGACCTTAAACGAATGGTACGTGTCCACAAATTACCACAATTCGCACTACCCGACAGGAAGTAAGAGAAATGCTTCGTACCAAACCTGCAGAAGTAACACCCTTGGCTACTGGACAGTAGCAAGCATGTCCGTGGTCTCGTGCTTTGTCAACAGGCAACAAGATTTTAAACATCAAATCTATTTGGGAACACGCTATAACCATAAATCCTAGCTGATGCGTATAACATATGACTTTACAAAATATTATGCCTTAACGACATTCAGTTAAATAAAACAAAAAGGAATAGAAGAACTGCAGACAGTCACCTTGCGGAGAGCCAGGAGCGGACTGTATGCTTCTAATGTTGTTCAAATCAACAACCTGTGACTTTTTGAGTTGCATCGTGACAGCCTCTGCTATGGAATTGACGGTTGCAATAGTGACTACGGACGGTGCATTTGTATTGCATGTTGTGGTTCCTGCAGCGGTGCTATAGACATTGTTAATCGGTGCCGTGTTAGTGCTAATGGTTGATGCGTAGATGGCTGGGTGAAGGATTATGGGTGTAGGGGAGACAGGAGCTGATCTGTATTACACAACGAAGCGATGTAAGCATTGCTTATCACATGTAAGCATACTGACTATTCTGATCCTTCATGAAACAAATAATAATAAACTAGCTTAAAACAAGAACAAACATATTAAACCATAACTGTCACGCACAACTTTTATCGTATTTACAATGTAAATCAGACACACTGATTCCGATTTTGTACTCCAAATAAAGATTAGTCCACTAACTTTCAGAGTAATGAAGGCTTTTTTACAGCGTTTTAATATCGGTCTTGAAAACAACACGATTGGCACAACAAGCTCCGCCCATAAATACGTGACGTAACCTAGCTTTTTAGGAATAGAAGTTATGTAGGGATGTTTAGACCGATTGAGAATAATAGAGATGGGTGTTTTAAAATCCATTAATATCTAAATTCAGCCTTAAAAATAATCTCAGCCCTTTCTGAAAGGTAGATAAGCTATTTAACATTGCATATTTAAGAAAGCGCAATAACAACGCTAGCTTGTGATAAAACCGCGCTTTTTGAGCTCATTTTTCTCGGCGTTCAGCCTATTTAAACATCATGTAACAAGCTACGAGCAATTTTAAATAGTTTATATACCTTTCATAAAAGACTGAGCTTATTTTACAGGCTGGATTTAGATAATAATGGGTTTTAAGACACCCATCTCTATTATTCTAGATCGGACTAAACATTCCTAACTTCCGTTTCTGAAAAAGCTAGGTTTTGTCACATATTTATTGGCTGAGCTTGTAATGCCGATTGTGTTGTTTTCGAAACGGATATTGAAACCAATGATATACAGCCCCCAAGGATAGCCGACGGCGCTCATATGGGCGGGGTTTAATGATGGAGCTCTGTTGGGATTAACCCGAACACGGCACCCGAACAAACAAATATGCTGAATAAAGCACCTTGTAAATTTACAAAGATTATGAACTATAGTGGTTATTTTACTTATCTGTTGAATTCATTTTGTTGTCAAATAAATATAGTATCCCAATATTGTCACCGTTATTATCAATCAGTTGCCATTCACAAGCATTCGTGATATTAATAGTCACAATCATAAAATAGCTCAAATTCGTTTTTGCATTTAGATTTTGAGTATGAAAACTACACTGCACAGCTTTGCCTGCTGTCCCATCTTATTGGCCAGGTAAAACAATGTGATAACAATGAAAGACTTTGTCATTTTATATTAGGGGTGGCAAAATATTAATCAAAAACTAGGAAAAAAAGGCCGTTGTTCGGGTAATTTCGGGTAAATTATATTCAACTTTAAGCATATACTACGACTTTTACCAATGTTAAAATTACTAAAAGTAGGTAATTTGAAATGTTTTATTCTGCATGGATCTATTATTTTGATTAGGTATCACCCCACATTGTAGAAATTCAAGGTTTGCTATTGTGAACCGCGGAGCCTACTGACTGAATGAGCTGATGAAACGATAACAGCGAGTCGTGTTTTCTAAAACCTAACAAGGCAACGCGACCACCCCGCGAGAGTTGTGTTTGCTCCGAAACCCAAGCTAGCACAATCCTAACAGAGCTCCATCATTAAACCCCGCCCATATGACAGCCGTCGGCTATCCTTGGGGGGCTGTATATCATTGTTGAAACGCTTTAAAAAAGCCTAAATGACTTTAAAGGTTGGTGGAACAACCTTTATTTTGAGTACAAAATCGGAATCAGCGTGGCTGATTTACCTAGAAAATACGATAAAAGTTGTACGTGACAGTTATGGTTTAAATCCTTTCACCGCCACAAGCTAAAATGTGATCTGTTCATCCTATCTCAACTAAACCGACTATCTCCACTGTCGACAGTCTAACGAAGCCTCTCTCATATTCAATTTTTTTTAGTTGAGTAAAACCGGATACAAAAAAAAATGCTATCACTTTCGCAGTTTGACTGAAACGCAGACCCCCATTCTCTAATATGAAAAGTTAGTTGTCAGAAATATCTGAGCCTCCCTAATGAAGAACTTCACAGCAAAAATACATTTAGGCCGCTGCTTACAATTATTCTTATTAGGACTTTCCGGCAGAGCGAACATACTATATATGCTTGCAATGTATATTATAAAATGCTTTCCGAAGCAAAAGCGTTGAAGTCTGATGTCCTTCTTGTCATTATCAATGGCCTTTCTGAAAATTGAACTTCATCAGTCAAATTTCAGTTCAGCTGCAAAGCAGCACAAAGCAGCAGACCACTATAAACTCAAGAAAGTTAAGAGAAGCAAGATGGTTACTCACTGTGTTTTTAATGTTTTTGGAGTTCCTCTAAAAAAAGGAATTCCCCTCTTATTCCGTCGTCTGAAGGCTTGTGCGACCAACTTTGGCTCGCTAATTGGATCTATTGACCAGAAACATCCTTTGCCTGGCTCATCTATTGACCGAGATATTTTGATGAAATAGCGATTGAGAGAAAGATTATGTCGTATGGAGTTCTACAAAACATGCGAATAACAGTATCCTATAGTTAAATACTGTATGGAGTTCTACGAGGTAACGCATAACAGGGTTACAGACACTTATTTTGAAACTGCAAAATAAACGCTATAATATTGTCAACAGCCAATCGGCTACCAGCAAAATTAACTATTAAAAACCTAAAATCAGAAAATAATCAAGCTGCTTCATTCTATAAAATTGATAGACTTTATTCATTTCTGATATCATGATAAGAAATGCTACAGACAAGTTTCCTGTAGTAACATACCTGCCAACCCCTTTCATTGCCCTTGAAATAGCTGTAGTTCCTAGCGATATATCCGTAAATACCACTGAGGGTCATCTGTTTATCCTCTGTACTGCTTATAGCTTGCACTATTAGCTGAGCATACGAGTAGGGAGGTTTACTTTCATCGCCCTCTGTTGCAACAGAAATATATTACTATAATAGAAAAAGATTGACAGTCACTACTTGACGATATAGTTATTTACCCTAATATAGCTACTCAAGCGACCTTATATGATATGATGCCTGAACACTTGTGTATCACTAGCCACCGTCAGTGGAAAACAACAGGATATGTTTAAATAACTGGTTTTATCATATAAATAAATATATATATATAATGGGTATAATCACTACAATTCTGTATTGACCCCTGAGAAGAACATCAAGCTAAAAAAAAGCCAAATACCGCTAACCTATTCCATTAATCTAGTTATTTGCATAAATGTGAATTTAAATGCTGCATCGAGGTTGAAGCACATTGGAAAACTACCTATCGAATTCACATAGAATGGATCATATTACAATAAACATGTTGCTTAGTTTTATCAAGTAGCAAACATATTTACATTTGCCGCTTAGTCAGAGCTAGTAATTAAAAAAAACTGAAAAAAAGTTCAATTTGTACCAACCACTAGAACCTTTCCAAACCTCCTACAACCGAATCAAGTAGACTGGTCCCTTGAATCATAGTTCCATTTCATTATATATACCGCAGTGGTTCCTAACCTTTTTTGCCCCATTCCCTTTTCCAAGGCTAAAGACAGAAATTCCCCCCTTCCAACTCCTTCAAATAATGCACTGCAACTAGATAGTGAACTTTATTTCCATATATATATCTTATATACATACATATACATGTATATATGCATTTATTACAGTCATATTTACATGGAATATTAAAAATGAATGTATATTGAAACTCAATATATCTATCATTGTAAGACAGTCAGCAGACTAGTGCAATTTCTGTGTTTGTTTGAAGCTGACCAGAATTTTGATGTTAGGAGTTGTTGTAGATAGGGCACACCGTAGGTCAGCTTCTACTTTCAGACGGTTTCTAGATTTGCTCTTTATGGTTAGCATTGCTGAAAATGCTGACTCGCAAAGATATGTGGAAGCAAATGGTATGAGCATCTTGAAAGCGGCCAGGCTTATGTTGGGATACAATCTTTGGGCCTGAACCCAAAAGTGCTCTATTGATAACTCCTTGAAGTCATCTTTTAATGCAGAGTTGTTTGTCAGCTCCAAAAACTCCTCCTGAAACTGTTCCGGAATCTCGTGAACATTGCGCCTGAAAGGGTCTCAGGTCAGGCTCATCAATTGCTCTGTGCTAGAATCTAACTTTGGAAAATATCTCTCAAACTCTGCTATCAAGCTGTCAAGTGATGCTTTATGTTGGTTAGCAAAGAAGTAGGAGCTTTCTTGTCAACTAACGAATGCAGAACTGGAAATGAAACTCTTACATTCCCAGTAGCCAGTCTTTCCACCCAGAGTTTGAGCTTGTCCTTGAATGCATTGACACTATCAGTTACATTCAACACATTTTTGTCTCTACCTTGCATCTTTGTGTTCACTTTATTTATTGAACCAAATATGTCAACCAGGTAAGCAAGACACTAATGGAAGCCTTCCACCTGCATTGAAGCCAGTAGTTTGGGTTTGTTATGAGTTTTCAAGAACTCATTGGCCTCTGCCCGTAGATTGAAGAAACGCAGAAGCATGTTACCCTTTAATAACCATCGAACTTCGGTGTGGAACAATAGTGATGAGTGCACAGCATCCATATCTTCGCATAACTTGTGAAAGAGACATGTTTGCAAGGCGGAGCCTTTGATAAAGTTTACTACTTTAATCACTGAAGAAAGGTGTTCCTGTAATCCTTTGGGAAGAGTTTTTGCTGCTAGCGCTTGTCTGTGAATGAAGCAATAGGTACTCACCACTAAAGGATTCTTTTCTCTTACTAACTGTGCAAATCCAGCATGACAGCCAAGCATGGCTGGAGCACCATCAGTGCAAACTCCAATTAGTTTGCCCCAGTTCAAATGTTCTTTGCTGAAGAAGTCGGAAACCAGATTCATAACATCAACAGCTGTGGTAGCCTCTGTTAGAGGACTGCAGAACAGAAATTCTTCCTCAATTGTCTCTCTGTGTACATAGCGTGCAAACACCATCAGCTGTGAAATGCTAGCAACATCACTCATCAAGTTGAATGGCGAACATGGGAGATGACTTGATCGTTTCTATTACTTGCCTCTTTATGTCCGCTGACATATCATCGATCCTCGATTTCACTGTGCTGTTTGAGAGGGATAAATCAGCTATCTTTTGAGCGGCTGTGTCTCCGAGAATAATCTTAGTACACTCCAGCACACAAGGTTTAACTAATGTTTCACCAATGGTGTGTGGCTTCTTATCTCTGGCGATACGGTTAGACAGAGCATAGGATGCCTCGGTAATGGGCTGTGCCTGGATAAGAAAGCTGCCAGTGGAATCCAGTTTTGCCCGCTTGAGTCCTCTCTCTTTAGCTTCAAAGAACGACTTTGATTTATCCATGTGTTCTGCATGTTTATTTTTTAAGTGTTGCTTAGGTTGATGTGGTTTCATGGAGTTGTTAGCGAGCACTTTCATGCACAAAACACATTGTGGTACTTCGATGCCGCTTTTAATCATACAAGTTAATCCATAGTTAAGAATCATCATATGTTCGTCTTTTTGTCTTCGACATTTCTAACACCTACAATATGGGATATGCAATCAAAATATTTGAATACGTTCAATATCTACATGAGTAAAACATCGTACATATGTTAGGCTACAGAGCAAATTGTCAAAATGTTATACATTTATGCAAACCAAATCGGTAACTGAACAATTAATATTGCAGGTATGTATAAGCATGTAGTGTAGCAATCCTTACCTTTTCCACAGTTTTAGATCTTGGCTTTGTTGAAACTACTGAAATTCATTCACTTCTCGCTGCCCTTTAGATAAGAAAAATTGGTGCCCTGGAAATCCCCTGTGTCAAACTACCAAATTCCCAACCCCCTGAAATCCCAAAATTCACCCCTGATAGAACCACTGATATAGATAGATCATATGATGAAATTTTGTATGTTTGGCAGTATCGCACTTAAACGCGGAAAAGTCGTTGAGCAAAGATTTGAAAAAAGTAACCTCTTGGGAATTCTTTTTTCTGTTTGGTGTCATGACACTCTTACCTGATTAAGATAAATTCGTCAACAATGTAATGTATATGAAAGAGGAATCAAGAATGAAAATACTATAAACTTAGGATTTCCATGACGTTATCGAACTAAGTTTTGGAAAATTTTCTTGGAATTTCCTCAAAAGATATCCTATCCTTTAAAGCGCAAAACAATTAAATTAAGGAAATTTCTTAGAAATTGCAGCCCTGCTTCTCGCACCCCCTGGAATGATGTCTCGCAACCCCTGGGGGTGCGAGCATCCCTGGTTGGGAACCACTGATATACCATAAAACTCTATATGAATGCCACATTTATTTATACGCCACCTCTAATAGAACACCACTAGAGTGAGAAGGGTTAAAAAATACAGTGCCACCCTTTAATTCAATACCACCTCTATTAGACCGGCACTTTAATTTTTTCGTTGTTGCTGTAGTATTGCTATGGTTTTAGTGATATGCACCTGTGAAGATCGCCATGATCATCAGAATTACGAAGATGGAATGTTCAGTGGAGGATTGCAGATAAGCTGACATTGGCCTCACCACTAATATGCAACCCGCAATAACCGATCTAATTGATAGTGTAACATCAGCTGTTACCAATGACACAGAAAATATGACAGCAGCTCAAGAGGACGAAGGAGAAAATGTTTGATGGCCTGTACAGGTTAAAAACAATTAGAAATGCCTTTTATGGCAATGAAAACTCTTAACAAGAACCTTTTACGACTTGCTGTCTGAAAGAAGCAGCCATGGAGCTACGACATGCTAACAAAAAACAAATGCCTATCCGTGAGATGTTTACACAATAATATTTTGCTGTGTATTTCATTGTAAACCATGTATATGTATTACTACACTTAATTTAGTATTACTCGCTTACCATTCTATAAATAACTGTTGTTGGACCCGAAAGTACCAATGACAAGTTGCGCATACATCATGAATATTTACTAATAATTGCTCCTAACCTTCAATCCACTAGATAAAGCATACTAAAATGTATGCAAGAAATAGTATAACAGATGTGGAGTCATCTTTACCATACAAAAAAATACTACAATTAAATCTGTGGAGTTGCCATTACAGCGAGGAAACAACTTCAAGTTGGTTCTCCCATGTACAGAGCTCTAAATTTATTGGCTTAATCCCTATGCCAACAGGATGCTTGGGCTTTAATTATTGTTCATATACACATGTTGGTATTTGGGGATACTCATGTGAGCATAACAATAGCTTAGCAATATGGTTAATTCTTGATGTGATCAGACTGCCGACGTACGACACTAAGTGAAAATGGAAATTCAGTTAGGGGAGTATTGACACCCTTAGAAACATTTTCAAAAATGGTATCAAGAATGAAAGAGATATCTGAGATTTTCCAACATTTATGACTGCCAATTTGACAAGCTTTTTTAGACTCGCATACTAGTATGCTCAGTTCTCAGAAAAACTGCCCCATAACAGGTATTGATTGGAATCGCTGCAACGCATAAGAATTTGCGTTCCAAGAAGTGAAAGACCTATTAAACAAGTATGCTTGCTGTATATATTGTAGCTCAGAAAAACCTACATTTGTGACAACAGATGTGAGCAATCAAGGAATATGAGTAAACTCAAGTCAGCAATGAACCTCACAAAATTGTGGCAGCTGCAAGCAGATCATCAGAGATGCTGACTAGCGAAACGAAACTGTAAATAAGGAAACCTTTTTAATATAAACTGAGAATGAATGATATGACTGTTGAAATGGATCACACCGCTGTTGTTGCCTTATTTGCTAATCAGTTTCAGGGAAAATGCTCCCTAACATTCCTGGTTTCGAATTGAGGTTACAGAAACTAAACCGAAAATTTTTTGCTCAAGGCAATGGATTTTCACGGATACCCTTTTTGTTATTTTTAGGAAGCAAAACAAACAGATTTTTCAACTATCAACTCCAAAACAACCGACAAAAATAAAGTTCACATGAAAGCCAAGATTTTTTCATTTTTCCTCTGCTACGCTCAATGTTTTTGCTTTGAGCTTGTTTATGGACATGGCAAAACTTGAATTGAGTAAATTGCAAGCTCTTATATGAAAAACGTAATTTCAAGCATTCTTGAGATGAATACATCCTTTTTTGTGCCACATTCAGTAAGTGTGGTTGCTTCCATAACATGTGACAAAAGCCTCTTCGTCACTAATCTTGTTTTACTGCATTAGTAACTGGTGAATCTCGAATCTGAAGCCATTGTGGCTACCTTTAGTGTCAGTTAGTAGAAAGACACCTTTAGTGCCAGTTAGTTGAGAGACTCATCTAGTGCCAGTTAGTTGAGAGGCGTCTTTAGTACCAGTTAGTTGAGAGACACCTTTAGTGCTAGTTAGTTGAAAGGTTACCTTTAGTGCCAGTTAGTTGAGAGAGACTTTTAGCGCCAGTTAGTTGAGAGAGACCTTTAGTGCCAGTTAGTTGAGAGGCCCCTTTAGTACCAGTTAGTTGAGAGAGACCTTTAGTGCCAGTTAGTTGAGAGACATCATTAGTACCAGTTAGTTGAAAGGTTACCTTTAGTGCCAGTAAGTTGAGAGACACCTTTAGTGCCAGTAAGTTGAGAGACACCTTTAGTGCCAGTTAGTTGAGAGACATCATTAGTACCAGTTAGTTGAAAGGTTACCTTTAGTGCCAGTAAGTTGAGAGACACCTTTAGTGCCAGTAAGTTGAGAGACACCTTTAGTGCCAGTTAGTTGAGAGACATCTTTAGTACCAGCTAGTTGAGAGACACCTTTAGTGCCAGTTAGTTGAGAGACATCTTTAGTGCCAGTTAGTTGAGAGATATATCGTTAACTCGAGAGCCTAAAATCTCTACAGGTGCACAACATTGTGATCATCTTGAACTGTTTCTACAGATTTATAGAACATGCAGCGCCAGACATTAGCTAACTTGCCCTTGTTCGTGCAAAAGACATTGCCCAACTGTGTAATAAGACACCCTCCGTCACACACGAGATTGATATGGTGACGTAAATGCAAAACAAAAATAAGCACCATTGCAAGAATCAAAACTAGCATTAGTCAAGGAAAAAAGAGGATCATCCCTGGTGAGCCTCAAACCCACAATTAGATCGCTTAAAAAACAGTCACACAGACATGTCTACGAATAGAACAACATTGTTGTTCAAAAAGGCATTTGGACGGACAAACGCATCATAACATGTTGCTTCAGATACGCTATAGGACAATATTGTTCACGGGTTATATTTCGCACAAGTTGTCTTTTCATGCCTGTTTGCAGACTACAGCGCACATCGGGTGATGATGTCCCTGTTTTATGGTTTTTTCGCCTTACGGTGTGGAATGTTTTGCCGTCCCCCTCCATATCAGATCCGTATAGCTTCAGAGTATACAGACGCATATATGGGAGCTCGCTCGTTTCCGAACAAACCGGCCATGCCTACTATTTTTATTTAAGTTATAATGGAGAGTTATAAAAAAGAACGGTATCGAGAGCCAGGTACGAATATTCCAGGAGAGATCAGTATGTCGATCGGGTTTGTTTGGAAGCAGGCACTTTTGTTTCCGGTTTTGGTCGCGAGACTTTGTAGAGCTACACGACTCTGACAGTACAGAGCTGTATAACCTAACAAAGTTTCACGACTAGCGGAAGCGTATATCGGAGCTCGCATGGTTCCAAACAAATAAGCCATGCCCACTATTTTTTTATATAAGTTATAATGGAGAAGCCGAAACACTAACCAACAAAAATTACTCCCATTGGCAGTCACTCTGAAATTGGTTGTTGCATTATACACTATTTGAAGGAGGACAAAATTCCCTACAAGAAACTATATATTCATTTAAGTTAAATACAAAGTTTATGTTATACATCTGTCTCCAAGGTAAGAGCTCCATATGGTAAGTACTGTACATAGCAATGTGATATTTTATTGCAGATCATAACCACTAAATACACTGAAGTTACTGTAAGTAACTATAGTTACTAAGGTTAGTATACTATTTTGTTGTTATTAATTTTTAATATGTAGTATGTATATGAAACTGATGTTTTTTACTAAGGGATGTTTGCATTAGATAATTACTATGGGTTTCTATACTCTTCTACGTGACATTTTCGCCTTACGATGTCAAAACTAGAATGAATTGATGTCGTATGACGTGATCCACTGTATTTTATTCGCGGAAAAGCACATACACGAATACATATCATGTATTTGATGTATCATATCCAAACCATCATTGTCAATGCCATCGACTTCAGTGTTAGAAGTTGTTGGAGATGATTTCATTGAAAAACTGCAAGGGTGACTTTTGAGATGATGATGTCAAGCTGAATTTTAAAGAAGTCATGACAATCTTGAATAATTTTGTAAAGAATTGTGATGTATTGACAAAAGGTGCAGTGCGAACCCCCGATTATGGTTACAAAAGAGGCTGGAACTCAGCTATGTTTACTGACCCTGCCTGGCGACTAAGTTTTAATTTTAGGAAGTAGTTATTCTACCTTTTTTTTAAACCAACAACTAATTATTTGCGGATTTTAGTCATGCGCGGAATCGTCTGCCCACAAATACCCAATTTTTTAAAAATCCATTTAATATGATAAATATAATTGAATGAATAATATTATCCTGTAGGGTATATAAATAACCGCAAAGTGGAGCTCAATTCTTCACCAAAACCATCACTAGGTGATCCGTAGTCTATGTGTCAATTTCAAACGGTTTAAAAATTTTTATTGCAAAGAGTTCACCAGGATCCACAGACACGCACGCACAAATACATGTATATTATTGCAACTACAGCACAGCTCCGTCTTACTGATCCAACCTGTTGTTGCACTTAACCACATGAGCTAGGCATGGACATATTAACCGAAGGACCACCAAAACTTAGGTTGAACGTGAGAGAATATTCAGACACAGGTTTGTGGCATATGGTCTCATTTGGCAAACGTCATACTATGCATGCTCAACTAGTTATTCCCTGTGCTTACCAAACAAAGGAATCCTATCATCTTTGGCAACAACAGCATCTGTGATATACTTAGGTTTGATTGGTCTGTGTGAGGTAGAAGAGGCTGAGCGAGAATAGACGACAGCACTGGTAGGACTTGTAGGACACGAATTTACAGCGCTGAAACCCAATATTTGGAGTCAAAATGACAAATGTAAATCTGGAATACAAAGTGAGAGATCTACCAAGATGACAACAGCTCAAGTGTTTGATTCTTAACCTAGACATTGATCATATGACTGAGAAGAAAAGCAAGGCAAACATGTAGTTTGCAGAAACTAAAATATATAACTGCTCTGCTAGTTAACTATGATCATCATACAACAGGGTCTGCCATTATTCTAACTAATAGGCCTATCAAAAGGTCCAATTTAGATGTTGCTAGACAAAATAATTTACAAGCTATAAAGCCTACCTCATTGTACCAGAAGGAGATGGACAGGGACTGAAGAAGGTTTTGGTTGGTTTTTTCAAATCACCTACTCGATCATTCTCTGGGATTTGAACACTGAGTGTGTTCAAAGTTTTTGCTGTGCCAGTAACTTCATAGCTGCTAACGCTTTTTGGGTTAGTGGTTGAATACTGGTCTATAAAGCGTTCTGCTGCATCGAAGATGATAACAATTTGCGTACTTGGAAATCTGAGAGTACACCTACGAAAGAATTAAAACAAAATCAGTAAAATTGCATAAATTATATAGTATTATGAAAGAATGTAAAATCAACCATACTGAATAACACCGTATGAACAACATGTAAATTACCTAACGCATCAATAGATAAAATGCAAAGATTTGATAAAAACTATACTTACGACTTAGGTAGCAAAAGTCTAGGAGCACCAATCTTTTGAAATACATCATCAACAAATACGCCGTTCTTTCCACCGCAGCTTAGGTAAAAGTCTCCACAATCGTAAACTATAGTCAGGTGGTTTCGAGATATAAAACTGGAGTGTCCTATGTCAATGTCAACAGCACCTTTACTACTATTTCTTCCAATGACCAACTTCATTTTAGTCATGAAGTATTCATATCCTTTACCATGAAGTCTTAGCCTAGCTAATATACGCCCCTTAATAGGGAAGTTAATAGGAATGCTGTTTTTTATTTCCCCAAAAGACGATTCGTTAGTCTCTATTGAAGATACAGTGTCTGGCACGTCGGAAGTTTCATAAGGCGGACTCATCTTTTCAGATGAATTCGAATCCGTAAGCCGGTCACTACCCGCGTGGCCATCATCTGCTTCATTATCTTCGTCAGAACCTGCTCTACAGAAGTCTGCATCTAAAACTACCTGCTTGCAATCCCGTCGCTGAAAAATTGTTGATTGTTCATCAGCTTGAATTCTACCTTGACCGATGCGTTGTTTAACCACAACTACGTTATTACTGTTGTCATCTGATTGTTTAACAGGGTCAACCTCGTTGAAAAGATTAGCTGAGCTAGCATCTACCAGTGTGACACCACGAAACGAATTCTCTTGTCTGTCTGGCAAAACGTGCTCCGTAAGCTCTTCAAACGCTTCCATTACTGAAAACCGCTTAAAACGATTGTTTACATTTACAGGTCACGCTGTACAGCAACAACATGGCCACGATCTCCCAGAGTTCATAGCAAAAAGAAAGCAATACGAAGAAGTCACGTGATCAATCGCGCTGTCATTGGTCGTTGTAGTGTTTACTAATATAATAGCCGGCACAAACGTGACAATTTTCAAGTTTTCAAAAAGCTCGTGCGCGCTCCCTGAGCGAGTATGTATAACGACGCTATTATTCATTTTCATCAACATTAGAGCAATTTAAGGAATATGGCTAGCTGTTCATCAAAAAAGAAAGTAGTGTTTTCTTCAAAGCCATGGCTGATCAAATAAACTGGTTACATAAGTATGCTATTAGCACGTCTGTTATTGAATCTAACAATACGTTGAATACAAAGGTTACAGCCGAAGTGGATTCTATCTCTTCTATTCAGTAGCTGTCAGCTTTCTGACCTCTTTTACAGAGAGTGCAACTCCAAACTCACAAGCCTCACTGATGAGAGATGTCACCTCTCCTGGGTCTCGCAGGAGGAAACAATAAATGACAACCAGTTAAGTGGCAAGATGTAATCAACATCCTTGCTGATTCAAATACCAAATGGTCCAAAACTTACTGTTGCTGCCAAACTAATTGACCAGTGCAGCTAGCTAAGATCTGAACAGCCTGCCAGTGTATTTTAATGCAAGATGGTTCTCAGTGTGTAGATCATTGCTGGTGCATTACTGGTCTGTTGGTGTTATCTGACACAGCATATAGATTTGCTATGTATTTGAATTTTGTTGGTGCGAAGCTTCTTGTACTACTACTACTACTTGTAGAAGATGTAAGATGGTTGTAAGTTCTGCGATATAAGTGTTGAACGAAGTGCGCTGCTTTGAGCCTGAATCTATTGTCCTTAATCAACATTTTACTAATAGAGGCTGTAATAGAGTCAGTGTAGTAGGGCCTAAAGCCCTCACAAGTTGCCTATGCCGGCTACTGAAGATATTGGCTGAGGCATCCTAAAAATGAACAATACAGCCCTGTTATTTATATACTTTATATATATATCTATACGATATATATCTATATACCAGGCTTAGAAATCATTGAGTGACTGCTAGAAATGCAGTTGATGATTTTTGTTCGTGCCGGCAGGCTAAAACACTTTTCTAGGCTCAATAACTCATCTATAGAAAGTATCTGACGTTTTAGAACAGGACCTTTTTTGACCTTCGTTTCAGTGTCAATACCGAAATCAGAAGCTGGGCAGCTCTATTATGATCTATGAAACAGAAATCCTTGATTTTTGTACATAGAGATATTGCCTATTGCTTTACATTTTTAATGATTACCGAAGACTAACAAAACTTCCGTTTTTAACATTTCAGACTGTTGACGTCAATCCTATCTATTCTAATTGAAGTTATTTCCCCTTTGTATAAGGAAAAGACAACTGGTTGAGTGTTGCTAGTTTTATTGGTCAGAAACTAATCACTTGTCCTAGCTTTCGCAGGAGTAGACCACCAACAGCAACTGGCAAAGCAGTAAGATGGAAGTACTGCACACTAAATGTAATTACCTCTTGAGCTGGTCCCAGCGACGAATGGCGCAAGCAAACTGGTCTCAAAAGGTATCCTAGTGCTATCAGCTAATGCCTAAGCAAGCTGCCAGTTCTTGAAGCTGGCTGGCACACAACCATACCACCTAGTAGTGTATTTACAATCTGCTGGGCAATTATGTGATGTAACGGAATTGGAAGAAGCATGTTATAGAAAGTTTACCAGCCTACCTACATGTAGTTAACAAATTATATATGAATTGAGTGCAAACAAATGATCAACATTGAACCTGCATATTTACATGCCCAAGTCTTGAAAAGGCATATGCAGCAGTAAAATCAGAGAGGAAATACAACCAATACATCACACAAACATAACCAAACAAGCGGTGAAACCCAACATCAGGTCTTGTAATCATGTTTGGAGATTTTGATAATGAATGATTATCTCCCCCTTGTTTCCAGTAGCCATACCAAAAAAGCACCTCAATGATTATGGGAGATATAATACAACGTTGCAAGACTCAGAGGCACGTTCTCGAATTATGAATACTTCCAATACAGCTGCTATGATCATGTATTGCTGAAAACAATATTGCTGTATTGTTGCTGAAAGCTGTATTGCCAAACAAATAATTAGTTATGAAGTAAATCGAGGTGTGTACCAAGTGGATATATTTACAACTTGTGTGAAAATACATGAGAAATCCAAATTCTCATACGACTTGAGGTAAGTAATTTAGATTTGGACACGTGACAAAAATAGACGACTAAATATGATATTTAATGCATGTGCATATATCAATTGTTTAAATACTATTTACAATGTTCTACAATAAAAATGGTGTACAGAACAGTATCTTTAGTACCGTCGACCTCCTCCGTAGCCACTACCGCTTCCAGTTCCACTACCTCCACTGTACCTAAAACAACCAGCATAGCGGATAGCTTCTATAACCAAACCTGCAGTAACATAACCTGCTTGCTGAAAGGTAAAAGTCATCAATACTTCTAGAGAGAGAGAGAACAACGGGCGTCAGCAGGTGCCTCAGATATTAGTTAACATCATCATATATATCAAACAATGTAGATAAACCATCATTGGCAGTGCTGCGCCCTAACCATTATGACTATACTTAAGCCACAAGAATACCTCCTTTATACCTTTCACAATACATAATTGTGAAAACGGCAACCACTTGACGCGCTTTTGGTTTCTGCACATAAAAAATCTGTTTATGAAATGGTGGTATGTGACAAACAATCAAGGCTTACATATAAGCTTGGAGTTGTCCTTTATTTCCCACTTTTAATTATGAACAATTCAAACAAGGAAATTGTAGAATTTGCAGATGAATACAACTATGTTTTAGCATTTACGGAACACATCTGATTATTCAACACGAGTTCAGTTGTCAGTATCAGATCCTATTAATAAAAATCTGGTCTCACAAAAGACTTGAATTTTTTACAATCATCATGGATACGCAGCTGGAATTACCTACATATATCACCAAACCATAAAAACAACCTAAACCAAATCAACAAAAGACTTGTACAGAAACAAGCGACACTCTAAATGAGATTCTGCGTCAAAAAGAATTAAATGTTATGATTTAATCTCATCACAGACACACTCACCTGCTACTGGCGCCATTTGATGTACCACTGCCCCTACTCATGGCTGCACTCATCATCATTCCAGCTGCTTGCACTGCAGCACCAGAGAATAACTCACTGGATGGTCCTGAGAGAAGACTAGGCCCTCCTGACGAACCATTCCAACTTCTGTCACTAGTGCCGCCACTTCGCCTACTCGAGGAGCTTTCATGGTAACTTCTACTCACCCCTGCAAAATGTTTCAGTTGCACCAAATTGCCATATTCGTGTAATCCTACTCGGCATGTGATGGAACAGAAAACAATACATACCACGAGAGTCTGATCCAGAACGAGAAGACACATCCCTGCTTCTGTCGCTGGGGACATATTCCCTTCTTTCCCCACTACTCCTGTTATAAACAGAACTAGAATGTATCATCAAGCGACAGCTGCGGCAAAAAGGACTGTTTAAATCCTATCTTTCTTATAATCATGCTAAAATGCCACATTAAATAATCTTCATACACTTAATTCAAAGACACACGGTTAACCACAACGGAACATGCTAACATACCTGCTTGAATATCTATCTTCAGAACGTCCACTACCTCTATCCACACCAACATCTTTGACAGACGCTGGCCTCCGGTCAAGATCAGCTACTCGTCTATCAGTATAACTGCTTCCTCTGTCACTGCTAACGGCCACTGAACTTCTTCTATCCACATTCACCGCTGTATACCTACCAGCAACAGTAAAATGACATCGTCAAATGTTATGTAGAAAAAAGAGACGCACACACACAAGAGCCAATTATACACACACACACACTCAGCATCAGGAGCATGTTTCATATTAAACTCAAAGAACTTTGTAGACTTGATGAAAACATCACCGCATGTGCGACTTGCAACCCAACCGACACACTCCAAGGACTGTTAAACTGATTCACCCACCTATCCGCTTGTGCTGGCCTCTTGCTTTCCCAACCATCATCGTATCTCCCTCCACTAGAGTTTCTACTAGCGTTTGATGTCTCATATGACCTCTTCACAACTGTGGATCTGCGCATCTCCTCTAGCCTATGACACACATTTGCTCAAATTGCCTCACAAAAAGAAAAATTAAGATAACTTCAACGAGAGTGAAAAAATGCCTCAGCCAATTGTTGTATCATCAATATCAAACAATGTAGATAAACCATCATTGGCATCGAATGACCAAAATGCAACCAAGCTCTGCAATACAGTTAAACAGATGAACCACACATCGAAGAGCACAGTGCATCATTTGCATCTTAATTATAGCTATTAATATTTCACAATATAAGCAAAATATCCCAACAGCAACTACTGGGATCACTGTTACACTGAAGGCGAATGATAAAAATATACCAATTCAATTTCAAAAATATATCAACTCAATTTGACAGGTTGTTACTAGATAGAGACATGTGACATATTACCACAGGTAATACGGAGGTCTATACACAATAAATTTACATGGTCGAGTTCCCATTTGGAACATCTGATGATAATAACAAATTAACGGATAACCCTTCAAGTTCAGCAACATCACAATCCAACACTTCTTACTGACAGACATAAACAGGGGCAATCGGGATTGCCGCCTCAAAAAGTGGTGTCAGATCATAATGTAACATACGATGAAGACTAAGCTTGTAGCAATACCACTACGATGGACCTTTAACGCTTACAGTTACTTGGAAGGGTTGCTGACAACAAGGATGGTAGAAATGTCTAGTTATTGTTCAAGACAACAACCACCAGTTGAACACTGTTTTGAACTGCAACATTCTGAAGGAGATTCGGCAAAAGAAAATGAGGCGACTATGAATGAATTATAACAAGCCCAGTAATTGAGTGTAACAAAAAACCTTACAGCAAGTTAGCTCAACTTTCTTATTACATCATAGAAGTCGTTTTTAAACTAAGTTGCAAATAACAATGCTTCAGGTCCGTAACTGTAAGAGTCGGACCTGAAGGTATGGTATGCGACATACACATCACAACCTGCCTCTCAAACCATACAGTGCTCTAAAAACACCAACCTTAATGTCTCAACTCGCTTAAGTTCCTCTCTTTCCCGGTCTACTCGCTGTCTCAGTTCTATCAACTGGTTCTCTAACCGTGACCGTTCACCCTGGAGACTGTCCAATTTCATTTCTTCTATCCTCACTTTCTCTCTTTCAATCCTAAGAGTTTAGAGAATTGACTAATCGTAGGAATAACTAACTCAAAGCAATTGAACAACGATATTGGACAGCTTTCAGTGTTCATAAATCCATTTCATTTGCCTCAAACAGCAGTTAGAACTACCTCATCATTATGGAGCTACCCAGCTACCATTATTTCGTTATCCTTCAAGAATTTAAACACACCGTGTCTTCATTGTTCTTACCTCATCTTCTCACGTTCTCTGTTTAATCGTTCCTCTTCCATCCGTACGCGCCGTTGCTGCTCAGCCAAGTCCCTTTTCTCCTTCATAAGCACATTTCGCCTCCTGTAATCATCCTCTCTTGATCGCCTCTCCAGAGCACGCACTCTCCTTTTTTCCCTCTCTAGGTACTCATCAGCCTGCAGACAGACAAGTACGTACTCGTAGTGAACCTCATAGTTATGCAAACTAATATGAGACATTATCAGAAAATGGATATGGTCTCATATTTGTTAGCTCACTGATGTGTGAGAGTAGTGTCAGCAAGTCAACACAACCCGATGCAATACTTCGTCGTGAACCAAGGTCAGCTTTACTTACCAATTCAAGCTCGTTTCGAAACGCGACCATTTGCTTTTTCAAAAATCATGTCACATCAACACTGATTGCTCCATTAAACTAACAAATAATCTAATGTTCTGTATGCTCTATGATTTCAACAAATTTTACCACCCAATATTACCTGAACACAGATATACACAATAAACAACAACATGATTAAAAATTGATACGTGAATAATAATGGGCACTAAAGCCTGCAATAGGCATGAAATAATTACCTACACTAATGGAGAACTCATAAGAGTGCTTTCGGATTCCACATGTACCCTTGCATAATCGATAAAAAAACTCCACAGAGAACATATATAAATTGAGCACGAGTTGAAACCTTGGTTTCTTAAAAACTCGGTTTTAATCTATACCCTTACACAAACAATGTGAAACTAAGCGTTGGCTGTTATGAGTTGTAGCGCTTACTATATAACCCGATGGACAACTGCTAAAGAATATAGTAGATTGTGATAGTGATCAGTGCACACCTTGCGCTCGGCTTCAGATTTTTCAACTTTTTCTTCAGATTTTTTTTCAACATCTTTCCCCAACTCCTCATCCTTTTTTGCATCTGGACCAGTGATTGCTGACCTCGGTCTGTGCCGTTCAGAATGTCTGTGCTTGTCTGCAACAATAACAGTAGATAGAATTAAGAAATATCAAACAACAGCAGGTTATGCGACTACACAAGTGAGTAAAATGAGAATACTTTGGCTGTGATTGTGAGCTGATGCATATGGTCTCAACCCGACCACTATTTTGTTCAACATCTTTATTATAGTTGCCAACTTGCTGAATTAAATAACAGCCCTTAGACGCTTGCAAATCAGATTCCAACACATTTCTCATTATTTATTCTACAAACTATTTTAACTCGATGAAAAGCAAATAAAAACACATTATAATATTTAAAAACGGGCAGACCATTTTGTCAATTAGCCATTTCATTAAGCTATAAATGCAATATTCTTAGTTATTGAAACTGCTTAACACAACTTGGTGAAACACCTTCAGCAACAAATATGAATTAACTCGATCACACACCTACTAAACTAATGACAAATCAGATATTGCCTATTTCGAATTATTAAGTGAAAATTGATGACAATTTATGCTGCTAAATTCGCCGTAAAACTGAAAATTTGTATAATTTACACTGAATTTAGCAATATGCCAACAGTTTCAAGGTCTGGCTCCTCAGATAGATTTATTAGATATGTTCTTATATACCACCATAATGAAATTGTAGTAAGCTCAAATAACAAAGATATGTGGTTTGACAAACTGATAGATCTACCTTGGTTGAAGCATAGAGACTTATGGGTAGCGAAGAGCTACACAAGACGAAGAGTAAATACAAGCTTAAAGGAAGATCATAGACACAGTCTTCACTTTACTCTTGACACCACGAGAATATAAAGCAGACATACCTTCTGAGCGATAAGAGCTTGGACTAGGACGATTTTCTAAAAGAAAAATAGAACTATAAGAGAACAATCACATATGCGACAATTTCATGGAATATTCTCAAAGGGTGTAAACGCATCATGGTTATCAGAACACATCAAAGCGCAATAAAAACCAACCAAAAAAGTGCTAACGAAAGCAAACAGCGTGCGTGACACCTCCACACTAAGCGACTATTGGGAATATGAAAAGTTAGACAAAACTAAACTGACTGTTAGACAGGTAAGAAGAGGAAGCCACTACAACTAACCATCCTTGACAGCAGCCCCTGTTTCCTGACTAGTAGAAGTTGCAGGCTCTTCCTTCTTTTTATCTGTTAGACAGCAAACAAGCCGAGGTGTAACCAGAGAGGCAGCACCACATAGGCTCTGAATATTGGAGGGCATGCGGGAATGGATACCACATGGGAAGCTTTGAGATCAAACCACAATCAAGCCATAAAATGACACAGATAAAAAGAGCTCACGGATGAACATTTAGAAAGATGTGATTATACAACTTTCAAGCAATTGTAACTACAATTAGAAACTAACCATCAATAGTAGGTTTCCTGGCAGCCGCTGCACGGGCCTGATCACACGGGTCGCTCTTAGCTCTTCCCACAGATATCATGCGCTGATGCAGCTCTGTGCGATGCAAATTCTGAATACACTTGGCAGCCTCCTCTGCACTTGACATTGTCACATATCCATAACATTTGGCACCAGGTCTGTTTGCATTTGTTACAACTTTCGCACCAATTACCTATAAACATCAGCTTCGTGTTAAAAATATGAAGACAAAATAATACAACCAGCTGTGACACAAAATATCAGTCTCTGCCAAACCAATAAGAGTTACTGTAGATCACAGTCTAATCATATTCGCGTATGAACTACATCAGATACGACACCGAGGATTATGACTGCTAAGTACATCAGCTGCTAATAAAATGACTGGATCATTTGAGAATGAAATAAATGATAATTTTCAATTCATTTGGAAGATAGATGTTTACCTTGCCATGTTTGCTGAAAAGATGCTTGAGGTCAGTTGCTCTAGTTAGAGATGAGAGCCCACTGATCCATAGATTTTGAGATGAAGCCAGCTCTGTGTAAAGACAGATGTTAACATGAAACATACCGTAAAATATCTAAAGGCTATTTTGACTAGGTAGAACAAATCTGCTAGCATTACAACTGTGGACAGTTGTGAACTAGTCTACCAAACTACTAGAAACAAACGCAATTAATGAATCAGTAACAGTCTACATTAATCTCCTATAACATTTACTTCATATGACAAACTAGAGAAAATATTTTTATAAACCTGTTACATTTAATTTAGTATATGTAAAAAATCTTCCTGATGCTTCAAGCAGTTAAAAAAAGCATTGAAACTAATGCATTATATCACACACGGTGTAAAATTAAATTAAAAGACTAGACAAAGAAAAAATATACAACTGGGTTTTAAATTAACTTCTCAACACGAAGGCCAGGCATTTATAATGTATGTGGTATAGGTGATACAAGTGCTGCTTTAATGGAGGCGGTGGGGCATTCTTACATATTCAAAGATGTTTGCTCATATCCCTACGTTTGACATAACATTTGAATCGCACTTATAGTTCATGTTTAAACAATTTTTTTATTGGCTCAACGCAGGCAATTTTTTTTTCCTTTCATTCAAGTAGGAATAGTATAATTTATTATCTACTGTCTAATCAGAAATGATTTGCTCCAAGCCGACTGAAAGCTGCATAATGTGGCTCTTGGCCATACGAAAACGCTTTGCTAAGCCATGCTACGCAGCTCATGATAGCAAAAAAATTTGTCGATCTATTGCAAGTCAACAGTTGATAAGTATAATCTCTTGATACACACCCTCTCAAAAGCGCATATTCAACCTATCAACACTCCTGCCTAAGTCTGAACATTTGGATTTGAACAAATGAATCCAGCAAATGCTCATGACAAAACTATGACCTACAAAATAATGTGTTACGAATAAGTACCAAAATCAAATTAAATGAGACAATACAAAATATGACGTAAATACAAGTCACATACCTTTGGAATCTTTTTTGGGTGCCTCAGAACGGTTTTCAGTCAAACTAAAAAATATATAACTTGGAATAACATTTTGGTATATCATTTGAGGAATATGCTACTAACAAACAAATACAGGGAAATGAGCTTTTTAGCCTTTTTTGTAGGTTTCCTTTCCTTACAAATACTAAGTTACAAAATTAATACCCTTGTGAAGAGGCAGCTTCTGTGCCATTCAAGACTCCATTCTTATTTGACACACCAGCACTGTATGCATAGAGCATGATGCTGAATGGTAGATTGTTGTATGGGCTTGCAATTGAGCCTTTCCTTGAAGACACGACCAATGTAGGCCTAACTCGTTTACCGAGTAAGCTGTATCACTACACTCTACTGATTGAAGATAGAATAATCCCGGTTCTTTGTTGCTGTACTCCATCCATTTGGTTTGCTTGAAGTCTTCCTGAATCGCTCCACATCCTAACCTTGTACTAGTGATAGCTCGATAAAACCTGCTTTTAATCATAAATGCTATTACTCAAAATTTAAAACTACTGAAGACACCAACCTCTTAGAAGCTTGAACTGAGCTGGAGATTGCTTCTTTCACATTCTCACTCTCTTTTACAGCTGAAGCATCACCGCTTGATTGCACAATATCACAAGCATCCACATCCATTGACTCATCTTTAGTAGGAGTGGGAGCATCCCTTTCTTCTGGTTTTTCAACATTGAGATCATAGTCTAAATTTGTGTCAGACTCGTCTATATGTACGACAAAAGTTCCATCAGTGTCAAGTGCTGAACCAGCACCAGGTTTGGATGTGTTCTCTCCAGCTGTTTCCTCTACCTCTGTGGTTGTATCAGCGGCTTCTGTAGCTGTTGGTATATCATGTGTTGCTGCTGTAGAGCTATCGACTATGTCTCTCTCAGCACTTTGAACCGAGTCAAATATCTCATCATCACCAGCATGTTCAGAATCATCAACAAGTGCATTCTGATCCGTATCGGAGTTTGCATTTTCGGCTGAAACATCGTCCTCTCTTGGAGCTTGGAAGAGCGAAATGAAAATATTGACAATCACAGACACATCTGGGAAGCGCTGAATAGAATGAAATACAAAAAGTCAGGAATTTGGGTTGACATGAGATATATGAGACCTGAAAATTAGCTCCGCATCCGACTCTTCACGAGCTGATAGCCCTTGATGATTGAAAGCATATGCAGGTCCTCATGACAACGCTTGTGGTGGAGACACGAAATACAAATGGAGACCGTCAACGATTACACCATGATACGCTTCTCAGCATGATCTGTCTTCCCTCAATTCAGTTGCTCAGATATCAATATTAAAAAAAAATTGTAACATAAAAGAACACAAATTGTATCAACTTACCATCTTCTGCTTCTATTTGGTCAACCGCCAGTGAATCTACCTCAACCATCTAAAAATGATCATTTCTCAGATTTAGATCTTGGACAGACCAATACCATTGGCCAGCTAACAAGCCACTAGTCAAGAATGAAACATGATAAAGGGGTATTGTTTATAAAGGGGTATTGTTTATAAAGGGGATTATAAAAGGTATACACTATATTCCAGAGCTGTAGTACCATGCGACCAACTTTGATGTAGACTGTAGAGTGTACTATGTAGACCAATTTTGTTAGAATGCCTAAAATCTCTTGAAATTTCACAATAGGATCTAATACAATTTAAAAAAAATCTTAACAGAGATGTTTAACATTTACAAGCATAGTTAATTTTACTCGTGAGGAATTTCTCCATGAATTTACTTCCTAATCACACACATAGTCTGTGCAACGACAGCAGGGAAGGTTAATAAAGAACATGAACTTTCATCGTAGCTAGGTTAAAGAATATATAATCATCCAACTAAAAAGACTACATTTGACAATTTTTATTACCAGATGGCTTAACTTTAGTAGAACTTTGTTCTAAGATGAAATATGTTCACCGATAGATTTTAATGTACAGGAAGGTGTTGAAAATGACAAACAATTTTAACTCGCCTTTTCGCCATCCTGAAATGAGCTACTTTCTCCAAATGGCTCTGAGCTATGTGACATATAACCCGGGTCTTTTTCAACATCTGCATCTTCAACAAATTCCTCATTTATACTACCCTTGCTCTCTGACGCATCGGCAGTATCGCCTTGGCTGGCTTCACTCAATGTAGAGTCATCTGTTAAAATACAATCAGATAAATCAACTACAACTCAGGATCAATCAATTATTTACATTAATCCTGACAGCAAAACAGCCAACTACTTACTTCACTGTGTTCACATCTGACTTGCATTAATTAAATGATTTTTACAAAGATCTCAACTTGTTTGAATGGTAGTTCCACCCTGATGAACTGTTTAGAATTGAACAATAGTTTTACTGTAACAGTACATCTACAGGACTGAAACTATATGCAACTAAAAAAGGACTGCCTACACAACCTGACAAAACTCATCAACACACTATGTAGGTCATTTCTACAGCTCCTCTTATAGAGATACTACTAAATGATGTGCAACATTTATAAATGGGCTAGATGGCCTTGCTTGATTTTCCACTACTATTATTGAAGTATCACCAGTATACATATGTATCAACTAATATAAATAATTAACAATTTGTGACAGCAACAATGTTAAGGCAATGATATGTATTACTATACGTTCATTCAAGAAAACTGCTACTTGATAATGATCACCATCAGTAAATACAAAATGCAGCCACCCCTTAGACAAACACAAACAAAATTTGAAAAATCCTAATATTGAAAAAGATTTCACCAAATACTATTGTGCATGCTGCTGAATTTTGTAAAATAAGTTGTATCTTTCTGAACACTCGTCACTTATAACAATTAATACTTTAGCTATCTATCTGTTCAGCTAACTGAAAAACCTCATGCTATGGATAATGCATTGTTGCCTGATCATTTTCTTTGATACAAAGTAAATAATAGGTAGATATGACTACACTAAAACACCAAAACCAACGATGTTCAATATTGATGAATTTTCTGTTGTTACTAGACTTGTTTAAATATTACATGAACAGTACACGCAAATATTGAGTCACACTAAAATAGAAACAACTTGCTTCGATGTTTAGCTGTGCTAATGTGACATATCGAGTGGACAATAGTGAAATGTGAAGGCCTAAACTACCAGCACTATTGCATCATGACAAAAATGCAAACTGATATACGAAGATTTGATTGAGTGTTTTAAAAAATTAAAGTATGAATGCGATAGCAAAATTTTATTTTTATGCTGCATATTTATAAAGTTTTGTTCAACCAGCAATACAACGACTTGTTCAGAATAGAGTGACATATGTGTCGCAATTAATTAATGAACAAATTTTAAACAATACAGCAAAATCTACAACATAAAAATCCTTAATAAACACACAAACTTCATTTCATATCAATTGTGGAAACCGAAATTACAGTAGCCGAATCATTCCAAAATTACAATCTATAACAAACTACATGAGGTAAAGAGCCTACACCGAATTTGACAGATAATGCAACAAGTAAACCGAAATTTCCATAAAGATATACTCACTCAAAACATCCCCATTATCATCTAACGTGTGAACATACGTGCTAGGGTCTAACCCCTCATCTGTTAAACTCTGTAAAGAAAAACGAATAGCAAACAGCCTAGGGGGAGAGAGACATGCGAGTATGCAATCTTGAATAATTGAGCTCGGAACTACTATGTCACACCAAAAAAACTACTAAAATCAAATCTTATATCAGGTTGTAACTATAGTGCATCACAGCAAATATCGTGGCAAACAGTTGAATAACGCAACAGCTCAAGTTCATACATTGTATGTTCACGATTTCTGAAGTCGTATAATTATACATCACAGCATTTAAATACCTTAGAAAGACGTTCAATCAATGTAGCTTTATTTCCTCCTTTGTCCAAACCACGTTTATCTAATATTTCACGTAGATCCACAACTCTGAGCTCCGCTATCTTTTTTCCCGGCTTATCCATTACGCCTGGTGCAGAAAAAGGAAGATGGCGCCAGTCAAGCGATGACCTCACATATATTGTTGTTGCTAGACAATAATAGAATCGGAAATGTTTTGTTCGAGTGTACTATTGAAAGGAAGCAAGCGCGGTCTATAAAACTGCGAAAAAGACAACTCCTTATGCTAATGTTGTATCTTTGGGAATTGTCTTTTCGATATATCAAGTTACCGATAACTCCCGGCTAATGGTGATGCAACAACTACCTACCGAAATAAAATAACTATTGACCTATCAGTCAAATAAAACATTGAGTTGACAGAGAAGAATTTAAAAATTCTCAATAATTATCAAGGGAACAAGGATTGTCATGGCATAAGATCTACTTAAATGATAAGATTGTATGTGTGCAAAAATAGTCTTCTAAAGATTCAGTTGGGTGCTTGGGCTTCAGTTAGCATTTATTAGGATAAAGAAAATACCTTTGATTCAGCAACAAAATCACAGCCACAACAATTGTGGTATCGTGATTCATGAATAAAAAAATGAACTGCAGAAAAAAACAATCGACTGCAAAAAAATTGACAAACAATATACATATTGAAGTGTGAGCTATTGATGAGAAGAAGAAACTACCGGTAAGATCGATGACAAGATAGGGCAGTTTCACTTTGATATATATGAGCGAAAAGACAGCTATCGAATATCGCTATCGTTTATCGTTATTTTTCCATCCCTAGCCTAGAGCCCTAAACCCGCATCACAATTGGTCGCCATTCTTGACTGGGTAAATGGATATTGAAGCAGATTTCTACAAAACAAATAACCTCGTTAAAAGATTATAACAGCAAACACGAGCACGTTTGATTGGCCAAAATTGTGTGCATAAAAAACTTTCAGTAGTTAGTTAAGAATAGATAAAGGCAATTATTTGCTATTATAGTATTATTTAAGCTGATGATTACAAGTTAAAGTGAAAAAATTGGTACTATCATTCACAGGGAAATATCTGACGGAAAGGCTTGATAATAAATTATTTGCTTCCTAATATGGCATTTTGCAATACAAAATGCTAGAGAGAAAAGAATGAATAATGCTTAATTATAAACAAGCTTGAAATTTTATTTTACAGAAAATCGTAAATATTTTCTCAGTATAGTCAGAATATTCATTTTGAAAATCAATCAACAACTCAAAAATTGCGTATTGACCAAACTTATAACGAGCATTGAATAAATTTGTTTGACTAAAATATCTTTTTTGACAATCCTATACCAAACCAATTATCTGCAGAGAGGATTGTATGAATAATTTTTCACCTAATACCAGATTATAAAGATTAAACTGTGTAACATATGAAAACAACATTTGCTCATACGTGTAGTTTACTAGATTTCAAATCCGTACTGGCCAAACCATTTTTTGTAATAAGCAGTGTAGAACCCAGTCTAAAAGAGGTTATTTCTGTAAAGTTAAAGGCGCTTTTTTAAACATAACGTGCTAGCTTCTGAAAGATCTCTGAAAGATTCTAGGGCTAAACTATAATTTACAATAACATTTATCTTGTTATAAACTACATTTATATAAAGTTTACAAAACTTTTGGGTTTGTAAACTTTTGAAAACAAGTTTGCAAAATTTAAACTTGTTACAAAAATATTACAAAGTCTTAATATACAAAAACAGTCTATACAACTGTTTTTGTTTACTTGACCAGTACATCTATGGAATGGTGTCTGTGATGCTTCATAAGTGTCTTTTAACTAATACATTACCTGATGGTGAACTCCACTTCATAACAAATGCACCGAGTGTGTTTTATATCTATCTATATATATGTACATTTCTGAAATTTTGTGTATTCGTTCGTCGTTGTATATGTCCACCTATAGCTATTAAAATCTTGGACTAAAAAATCCATACTGCAAAAGATTTGATCTCAGACCCTACCTTTCACCAGTTCGACACCTTACCAATTCAGCCACACGAGCTTGATAGCCTCCCTAGGTGATATATGTCAGTATATGGGAGCAAATACGCTACACTTTCAGGCATGACGCAAAGTCATGAGAAACCGTTGCTCTTATTACTGTAAATGCCCGCGTATAGGACGATACCATGTATATGACACAGTGGATATTTGACCCTAAAAACGATGGAGTTGGGCGATATAAGTTGATATATGGGAGCAAATACGTTACGTTACTTTCCGTTACGATGCAGCGGCATGAGAAGCCGTAGCTCTTATTAGTAAGTTCACTCAAATTATCCATTGGCAATGTGCCAGGCTAATAGTAAGTGGCAGGCAACTCTCATTAACTCTCACTGTTTATAAGCTGATTTTTAATAAAGCACAGCTAGTATATATATATGTATATATCATCTGTTTGTGCCAAGCTCGGTGGAAGGTTTGGGAGATTAATGTCTAGTCTTATAACTAAAAGCAACAAGGCATAAAGTGTTTGAATAAGCAAATTTTATTTGTAATTTTGACGAAAATTAAATAATTAATGCCAAATATCACAGCTTTTAGCATACCACAGTATCAAATGTAATTGTAAATTTTCAAAAGTGAAGCATCGCAATGGCGTAGCATAAAATATATAAAGAAATTCTGCTACTGTTGGTGAGGTTTGTAATTGGAACAACTGGGTACTTTCCGCTCCCATGCCTCCTTCTTTGTTGTTCTTCTTCTTTGCTCTCACTTTTCATTTACTTTTCGCGAATGAGCTGTTATTTGAAAGGCTTCATGGCTTGTATTTTAATTTAATATTACGAGAGATTTGAGTGTATATTATATTCACTTTTTGCTAAAATTCCTTTTGTATCCTTTTGGCAGCGATGTGTCTCTACTATTTCATTCTCTGTCCAGTCTACAAACGTGACAAGTTTTATAGTCATAGTTGTAAGTGGTCAATAATAGAATTTTACATATTCACCATCTGCGAATTATTTTATAAAATAAATTATTTTACAAAATACTTCATTTTAGCTGGTGCTATTTGTTGTATAGATGAATTACATGTACATAAAATTTTAATGTATTTTATCAGAAAGTATCAGTATTTTTTATCATTTTTGATTGTTTTTGATGTTTGATGTGTTCTGACAGCCAGGTTGTTTTAAGATTAAAATCGGCAAAACTTGATTGCAGCTAAAGTTCTCAGAATAAAAGTACGTGCGGCAATCACATCACTAGTCGCTCGGCTGCCTCTCTCTCTCGTTATTCATACCAGCTAGTGCATTGAACTTGTAGCGTTATACGTCTCTATTCCATCAGTCTCTTTGCAACTATAGACATTATAATACACTTTCGCCTGATCTGATTCTTTCCTTCCTTATTTCTTCCTCTTCTGCTTCTTTTTTCTCCCATTTTTTTAATTTTTTTACCTTCTGTTTTCATTTCCTGCATTGCTACATTGTCATTTTTGTCCGTATGAAGAACAGTTAGGATTGCTAGCATTCATTTATGACTACCCAATTCTAAAACTTATAATCTCTTACAAGAAGCTCATTGTCATTTACATATAGCGCTGTTGGCCTCATAATAGACTCGTTTAAATACCCTACAGGATGAAAATATTCAATGGATTTAATAATTCGCGAGTTCGCGTACAGTCAAATCCGTGAATTATAAAAATCTGCAAATAATTAGTTTTATCTTTAACACAAGAGAGAATAACTACTACTTCAAATTAAAAACTAGCCACTAGGCAGAGTTAGTAAAAGTAGCTGAGTTCCAAACTCTTTTAAAATCTTCGCCGGGGCTTTGAGTTAAGCCCATTGCCAATGCACCACACTTCTTTACCAAATTTTTCAAGGTTGTCACAGGTTAGTCAAAATTCGGCACGGCATCATCATCGAAAAAAATCTCCTGCAGTTCTTAACGTTGAAAAATAACTCATAACTTATCACAAGTTGTTGGTTCACAAAAGACCTCCAAATCGATGAACATTCATGAAAACCTCTGGATGAAGCTAAAAATTTATAGCTTAGCATGATCGACATAAACTTTTTAGCTAAATAGAAACCTAAACACGTGGTATACGCAAGTGAAGGTTTTACTCTATTGCTAGTCGCTTTCACCGATTAATTTATTCGCGAATGTGTTCATCCGCAAATAATTTGGTCCACGAAGATGCTTGAAAATTGCTCGCGAAATTTAATTCCGTGAATAATTTCATCCTGTAGGGTATTACAAAATGTACAAATGTGTTACATTTGTACATGCCTTTGCATGTACAAATACATGTTACATGCAGTTGCACATGCAAAGTTTTAGGGATCTGATACCAAGAACTATTGTCAATGCTGCGGCAACTATAACAGGAGGCTAATTAAAAGTACTTTTGTAGAATAAGTTGTATCATTCTGAACACTTGCCACACATACAGTAGCATTGTACGGTAAATTGTAGTTTCTTTAACAATCTATCTGTTCAGCTAACTAGAAAACCTCATGTTATGGATAATGCGTTATTGCCCAATCGTTTTCTTTGATTCAAAATTAGGGTTAGATTTGACCGCACTACAACACCGAAACCAATGGTGTTTAATACAGTTGAGTTTTCTGTAGTTACCATACTTGTTGAAATATTACTGAAACAGTACATCAAAACCTCAGTCAAACGCTAAAAATACATGCAATTTACTTCATTATTTATCTGCGTTAATGTGATATAATGCGTAGAAAATAATGGAATGCCTAATTACCAGCATTTGAACTCATCATCTAAAAAATGCAAATTGAGATACGGAAATTTGAGTGCTTTAACACATAAAAAATATGAAAGCGATGAGATTTGTATATTTTCATGTTTCAAAATAAGAGAGCTAGTTTTATTGTCAACATTGGCTAACCAACACCCGGTCACACAGCATCAAAACTTAATAGTCGATAAATACAGGTCATCATATATAAGCACCACACCGGCTTATGGTGTTTGTGAATCTCTATATATGTGAGATATCTGCATAGGTACGCATATAGGATAAAGGCATGAAATCCCAGTTCAGGAAGCATATGATTGCTTGTGCAAGTTAACTTAAGGGTTATGCACGTAAGTTAAAAAGTGTTTTTTTATGGTTTTTTGTGTGCCAGTACCGTGACAGTCTAGTGGGCTGTGAGAGACTGTCAGATGTAATAACTATGTTTAAAATTACAACTATTCTGCAGTTGGTTGGTGTAGTAGTTATAGCGCTGGTCTAGTGAGTAGAGTGTTGTGAGTTCAAATTCTGTGCCTGGTGATAATTTTCTCAGCCTCCAACCATTGCTTTGGATGTTTGCACAGATACGGCTTTTATAGTAATGGGTTTAGGAATGCCACTCTTCTGATAGAAAATTTTAGCTACCAAAGTGTTAAAATGTAATATCAACAAAAACTATTATAAAAAATACATTGAAACCTCAGAATACAGCGTTAATTCGTTCAGGATTGGAATCGTAAGGTAAAGATACAAAATATTGTCAAATCAATTAGCCCAGCTAGTTATCTCAATTCCTCTTTCTATGCAAAACATTCTAGTGTTTGCAGCTAGCCAAACATGTGATTTCTCTGGCTGCTAGTAAACCACACCATTATTTCTCTGGCTGCTAGTAAACCACACCATTATTTCTCTGGCTGCTAGTAAACCACACCATTATTTTTCTGGCTGCTAGTAAACCACACCATTATTTCTCTGGCTGCTAGTAAACCACACCATTATTTCTCTGGCTGCTAGTAAACCACACCATGATTTCTCTGGCTGCTAGTAAACCACACCATTATTTCGTTGTATGGATTTACAAGGTTAGACGTTTGAATAATCATAGGTGTTGCAAATATAAGAAGTAGCAATGTTTCTTACCACACAGAGTTGCAGGAGGCGGAAGAGAAGCAGTGACTACTGACACATATTTTAAAGCCATTCAAAATGTTCCGGCAATGGTTGGTCACGGTGTAATATGGTCACTGTGTAATATGGTCACTGTGTAATATGGTCACTGTAATAATAATTATGGTCACTGCCAAATATGGTCACTGTCTAAGAGCTGATAACTCCATAATTTCATTTGTTCCCCTGAAAATTATGAAACCTGTTTATTGCACTGAATAAATAATTACAGCTTTTTGATATTTGTTGGTCATCTTCTTGTCAGTAGAACAGTTTACTTTCTTCACCATTATTTTATCTAGCTCAGCACAGAACAAACATATCGCGCAATAAAATCAAACTATGGCAAGACAATAACAAAAGGCAGCATGCTCTGAAAAAATAAAATACATTTAAGCTTATTCGAAGGAGAAGTAGAACTAGTTTTAAAAAAAAGTTTTTATTGTAAGCACTCACTCTGCCCAAAGGGTGAACAAGATAGTTGTTAAGGGGCTCCATGTTTCACCAAGTGTGTAGTTTTTATCGAGGCAGCAATCCGTAGCACAACGCTAAAATAACTAATTACAAAGTAAAAAGTTGATAAGGATATATGAATACATGTGACGACCTACTGTATACTTTAGAATGTTTGTTTGATGACATACATGTATTCATAAAACTGACCAATAGGTGCTCTACATACATGTACATAGCTTTAGTGGTTCTTTTATTTACTAGGGTCAGCAGTAGTCTGCTGCTTCCTTTAGTAATTGTTATACCTTTTCATTGCTAGTCGTTTTTATATTTTTGTTATTTGTTTTGATTTTTGAACATAGTTTTGTCAATTTATAAAATAAGAATACAAACTGCTAAAGCAATAAATGATCATGTGAAGAAGTATCTTTTCTATACAAACCAATAGGAGTACTGTAACAGTACTATAAGAAGGTATATTTTACTGTATAGGGAGTTACAATTGATATAAATCATTAATGCTCAATAAGCTACCTGTTTTTTTAGTCTATGGTTTGAGAGTTTGGTTGTACAATACATACAAGTCATTCACGTTCAGTAAATCACCTGTTA
Organism: Watersipora subatra; assembly: GCF_963576615.1. Classification (NCBI taxonomy): domain Eukaryota; kingdom Metazoa; phylum Bryozoa; class Gymnolaemata; order Cheilostomatida; family Watersiporidae; genus Watersipora; species Watersipora subatra. The sequence goes on along the minus strand of NC_088711.1, from coordinate 37,765,928 downwards.
TTCCTAGTCTATGATTTGAGAGTTGGGTTGTACAATATATACAAGTCATTCATGTTCAGTAAACCACCTGTTATTCCTAGTCTATGGTTTGAGAGTTGGGTTGTACAACATACACAAGTCATTCATGTTCAGTAAACTACCTGTTATTCCTAGTCTATGGTTTGAGAGTTGGGTTGTACAACATACACAAGTCATTCATGTTCAGTAAACTACCTGTTAATCCTAGTCTATGGTTTGAGAGTTTGGTTGTACAATATATACAAGTCATTCATGTTCAGTAAACCACCTGTTATTCCTAGTCTATGGTTTGAGAGTTGGGTTGTACAATATATACAAGTCATTCATGTTCAGTAAACCACCTGTTATTCCTAGTCTATGGTTTGAGAGTTGGGTTGTACAATATATACAAGTCATTCATGTTCAGTAAACTACCTGTTATTCCTAGTCTATGGTTTGAGAGTTGGGTTGTACAATATATACAAGTCATTCATGTTCAGTAAACTACCTGTTATTCTTAGTCTATGGTTTGAGAGTTTGGTTGTACAGTATATACAAGTCATTCATGTTCAGTAAACTACCTGTTATTCTTAGTCTATGGTTTGAGAGTTGGGTTGTACAATATATACAAGTCATTCATGTTCAGTGAACTACTTGTTATTCCTAGTCTATGATTTGAGAGTTGGGTTGTACAATATATACAAGTCATTCACGTTCACTAAACCACCTGTTATTCCTAGTCTATGATTTGAAAGTTTGGTTGTACAATATATACATACAAGTCATTCATGTTCAGTAAACTATCTGTTATTACTAATCTCAGACTTGCAACATACTTGACAATAATAATAGAGGTTGAGGTTGTATAAGAGATACTAATTGATGAAAGACAAATGTTCATCACACCTTGTGATCTGATAGTTAATAATCTGCCACTTGGTCTGCCTAGTCTAAAATCAATTATCTTTCCTCGCAGGCATCTCTATGTAAATAAGTGGCCAGCTTATTCTTTTTAGCTCCAGTCAGCGATATAAGTGGATAACTTAAGACTGCACCTCTGGTTATTGAGAGAGAACCTGTGAAAATATTGAAATATCTGTAGTAGCTGCTGGTGTAGTCTCTTAAAACTCATCTCTATATTTACTGCTCAGTATTAAGCAGCTGTACGTCTCTATTCAAAGGTAAGTCGTGGTCGTAAGGCACTATTTCCGCTAACAATAAACAATAAAACCAATAAACCTAACCTCGACATCGTCTATAGCATTAGCTAACAAAGTAGCTAAACACTACTATATTCATATGTTTGTCAGTACAGACCGATAGAAGATCATAAGGGCTACGGTTAAAATGTTGACGGCTAGTCTAAAGCCTCCTTACTAGTTGTAGCTTTTGCATCTCTCAGTCTTTTTCTAGTAGAGTGTTTTAGACACGATTCAAACATTGAAGCAGTGTTTTATTATTTATAGTAGTTGCAGTGTAATGGTTGCTCAATTTCCTTTTAGATTTGCACATTTTAATGATTTTAACTTCATCTGAAGGTGCATAACAGATTAAAATAGCCCCATAGGAGCCTCTCAACTTGGATGCAGAGATAAATACATAACAATGGCCTACCTATCTGCAGATTCTGATATACAGAAAAGCGAAAGACGAATAATTATTTACCAACTTTTGTAGGCTCAATTGTAGGCCAACTTGTGTTCCACGTTCTAATTTCTTCCTTCAAGAAGTTGCGGTCTTTTCCTGTTTTGGTTTTTCAACCAGGATGTCAATGTCTTTAAATGCAATTGTTTTATTCCTCTTGTCCATGACAACAACGTCAGGCCTCCTAACCTGACGTCACTCTTTCTTATTTCTTCTTGCAGACGTTGAGGCGACTAAGACTGTTTATGGTTGTGGCTTGCGTATGATAGTAGATCTGCGCTCAGCTCAGTTACTAGCAGTCATCTGTTGTGACTTTGTTTTGATCTGCCTCCATTTTACATTAGCCATTTATTCCATATAGCTGCATGCAAATGTTAAAGCGATTTCTGGCTTTCTCTGAACCAGATTCACTCTCTTGACAGAAAGGATATGGCATTTAAGTTGCAAAGACAGGTCAAGACATGCTAGCATTCTCGACCTGTTCTTGCAATTCAGTTATAACAGCTGGCTGATAGATAGGTTGATGTAACCTCATCCTCTAGAATCTAGAGGTCTAGATGATCTAGTGGCATCATCCAGACTCTAGAGTCTAGGTGATGCCACTGTGCATTAATGGTATAGTGCAGTGCTTTTACAAATCTTGCTTCTGGGTTTGTAAAGCCTGATTTCCATATGACAGCACAATGATCCTGCGCGGCCCAGTGATCTTGCGCAATGCATTTCTTGGGCTGCGATGCAGTGTTTCCATAGGGTGCGTAAGCACCATGCTTGCATTGGACAGGGTAGGTAATGTCCTTACTTTTTCGTACCGGAGACCGATTTCTTTGGAAAACAACCCTCCGTTGCGACTTTGCACTGTCATATGAAAACCAGGCTTACTCTTTCGTTCGGGAGACTGATTGCATTGGAAAACAGCCCTCTGTTTGAATTGTGAGATAGGTTGAAAAGGTCGAGCGGTGTATTGTGGGATACATCATCGCGCGCACTAGTCGCAAGGATCCATTCTGTTGGATCCTTGCGATGAGCGTATGCACGTTGCGCGATCGTCGTACGTTGACGTTTCCACATCACAGCTGGCCTACGCACGACGTCGTGCGCCTTGTTGCGCGCCTTGCGCTGTCATATGGAAACCAGGCTTTAGGCTGTTCAGCTTGCCCTTTCCATGTGTATGGGGGGTTGACAGTTTAATCTCCGTCGGTCTGAACTATGCATAGATGGTACCTGATTACATGTAGTGCCAGTAGCAGGAACAAATAGCCTGGCTTCACCAGAATCTTCCAATCTATCTCTCACCATAAATAACGAAGTTTCGCAGACTTCTTACTTGAGTGTTATTCATTGCTAACTCAGCCCTGTGATTGGTTCATCTATATATAGAATTCTCAAATTTGTTGACTTTTTATATGTCCAGATATAACTAATAAAATCTTGGGAGAAAGATTTGATCTCGGAACCTCCAGTCAGACGCCCAACCAATTTAGCCACATGAGCTTGCTAGCTTCGCTAGGCGATATATGTGAGTATATGGGAGCAAATACGCTACGCTTTCGATCACAACGCAAAGTCATGAAAAGCTTTCGCTCTTATTACCGTAAATGCCCGCATATAGGACGATACCACATATAGGACGCAGTGAATATTTGACCCCAAAAACAATGAAAAACTGTGTATAGGACGCATCCTAAATTTAGTTCTAAATTTCCATTAATTTTTATAGAAACGGTGGTTTTATATAAATCATTCGAAACCCTTCCTCACCCTTCACCTGGGTAGGCCACATATGGTGGTAGACTTCACCTTTCACCTGGGTAGGCCACATACGGTGGCAGACTTCACCTTTCACCTGGGTAGGCCACATATGGTGGTAGACCTTATGCTATCGTAGCACCAATAGATGAAACCAATCAGGATCATGAAACCAATGAAATCATTCGACGAATGTCGAATGATTTCATTGGTTTCAATGGCTTCATTGGTTTCACGAAATCATTCGACATTTTTCATGTCGAATGAATGGTGACAGCGATCGGTGCTGATGTTAGACGCTTTCCGATGCCGCACAACCAACGATGTTAAATCAAAATTGAAGCGACACAATACAGACCCCGTCTTCATCCCTGGCAGCGTGACTGCAACCGATGGATGTCGTTGAGAATAAGCCATTCAAAACAGCAATAAAACAGAAATGGACCGAATGGATGATTAATGGTGAGCATACTTTCACCAAGGACGGCAACATGAGAAAAGTCTACATAACTACGATCTGCCAATGGTGACCACGAGGATAAATATTGAAAGATTGGAATTTTTCTAATAAATTTTTTATAACAATCATGAATTTATAATAAATTTTTTATCATGAATTTTATAATAAATTATAATAAATGCATAATTTTTATAATAAAAGCATCTATGGATAAGACGCACCTGTGTTTTTAGGTCAACTTGTTAAGAAAAAAAGTACGTCTTATATGAGAGTATTTACAGTAGTCTGTAGCTTTGCATTGGTGCAGCAATGGTTTAGTAGTATTAATCACTTGATCTAGAACATGAGGTTTGGAGTTCAATATCAGGAAAAGGCAACTGGGTATATCTTCAGTTGCCAATGTTCCATTGCTGTTTTTGTGCAACGATGCTTTTAACCCTTGGGCTACCAAGCATTTACGGTTTCAAAGTGACTAGCATACTGAGTCACCGAACTAATACTGAGCTGCAAGAAGGCTGCCATAACTTGCCTACCCATTGCCCTAAATCCCTAAATAAATCTGCATTGGAAAGTTGAGAATGTTCTCTCCACTCCACTTGCACTCCACTCTTCTCCAATGTTTACTCAACAGTCTCCAATCGCAAGGTGTAAAAGAGACAACATAGTTAGACTCAGAGAGATTGCAGGCACACACATAGCGGCGTAATTATTTTACTTTCAAAAAGATTCAAACAAAAAGTCAAAACTTCTTTATCTGTATGTTTGTGATGCAGTTGTCAAGCGATAATACATCAATTTGTAGAGCGGTTGGTTGTATTATCCTTAAAGCTTGTTAATTATATCTTACGAAATAATTTTAGACCTTGAATGGTTTCTTGTGGATTAATAAATCAATGCTTGTTTAATTGAACACCACGAACCATGCTGTTCAGCTGAGATTAAGAGGCAGAGATGTAAAGAGAATAATATGCAGTTACATTCTATAGAAACTCTAGTATGCTCTCAACTCCAATTAGTTTTATACATACTGTCTTCAGACTTCTAGACAAGCCAAGTGCTTCCTAGCGAATGCTGTTTGGCATATCTATAAAAGTAAATCTATAATTCTTATATACTTCTTTGAAACAGTATCACAGCTTGAACAATGTAATCATGGGTAGGGTTGTAATAACTACAAATAAAAGATATCTTAGAGGAGAAACAATAACAATAATAACAATGGTTACAATCTTTACTATAATGAGAGCCGTATCCGTCTAGTCTTTCATTCAAAACCACACTAAGAGCATCAGAAAAAAAGACTGCCTAACACGGGTGTCAAACTCAGATAGTGCTATCAGAATAGAAGTGCACTGCCAACTTCCCCACCCGACCACCTTGTAGAATTGAAGAGTAATTGTACATACAGTTATTGCCACATCTAAGAATCATTGTGCACGTAGTTATTACAGCTGATGATCTCTCACGGCACTGCTAACTTACTAGTATTTACTATAATAAGAGCTGTGGTTGTCCACTCGTTTGTTCGAAGCCATGGTTAAAAGTTGGGAAAAAATGTTGCTTAATATGAGATTCGAACTCGCAACACTAGGCTTAGTAGACAGACATGCACAAATCGACTGCCTTCAGGTAATGTTGAATAATTGCGCGCATATTTATTCTCCACTTTATTACTAGACCTATTGTAGGTACTAGTAGTGATAGTAGCAAGGATATAGAAAAGCTGAAAAGCTTGGTGAACCGTAAGAATTTTCACGGATGGCACCAGAATGAGATTCGGGCTACAGAAGTGAGTGATAGTAGTTTTGAAACGAAGTTGCAAGATGACGGAATTAGGATACCAGCAGGTCCGATGATGAAGGTTTACGAGCTGCATTTTTTGAGTAATTCGAAGCGCTGGAGGCTGACAGGTTTAAATTGGATGAGATGAAGGAAAAAATGAGAGCCAATTACAGGTAAAAAGTAAAAAAAAGAAAAAAAGGTAAAGAACCTTATGACGACAAATCTAAATGGGAGAAACCTGTAGGAGCTATGAACTTTTGGGTTGGTGCAGCTGTTCAATAAATGGCTGAAACTTAAGATTGGAATGTGGAAGAACTGGAGATTGCCTATGTATACTAACAAAAACATGAGAAAAACAAGACAGAAGAAGAATTACGTAACATAGAAATGAAGAAATGTAAGAAAAACAATTCAAACTCGTGACATTCAGCAAGGTAATTCCAACACCATAACAACTGCACCAACTGACCACCCACTAACATCATCGAATAATTATACATATAGCTATTCCATCTGACAGTTTTTCATGGCATAATAGACTGCCAAAGCAGTAGTTGTAGCATAAAAGGAGAAATGACTGGGTTGTAAATTATGTAAGGTTACCCCCTCTGCCCGACCGCCCTGCCGTTTCAACTATAGTTATAAATTAAACGTGCTACTCGGCATTGCCCGGGTTTTAAAAATCAGCTAATAAACAATGAGAGATAATGAGAGTTGCCTCCCACTTGCTATTAGCCTGGCACATTGCCAATGGATAATTTGAGTAAGCGTACTACCGTAAATACCCACGTAAAAGACGCACTTTTTTATAAGAAGTTGACCTAAAAACCCAAGTTCGTCTTATCCATGGATACTTTTATTATAAAAATTATGCATTTATCATAATACCGAAAATTTATTATAAAAATTTCAATCTTACAATATTTATCCTCGTGGTCACCATTGGCAGATCGTAGGCATGTAGACTTTTCTCATGTTGCCGCCCATGGTGAAAGTATGCTCACCATTAATCATCCATTCGGCCCATTTCTGTTTTATTGCTGTTTTGAATGGCTTATTCACAACGACATCCATCGGTTGCAGTCACGCTGCCGGGAATGAAGATGAGGTCTGTATTGTGCCGCTTCAATTTTGATTTAACATCGTTGGTTGTGCGGCATCGGAAAGCCTTTAACATCAGCACCAATCGCTGTCACCAATCATTCGACATGAAAAATGTCGAATGATTTCGTGAAACCAATGAAGCCATTGAAACCAATGAAATCATTCGACATTCGTTGAATGATTTCATTGGTTTCATGATCCTGATTGGTTTCATCTATTGGTGCTACGATAGCATAAGGTCTACCACCATATGTGGCCTACCCAGGTAAAAGGTGAAGTCTACCACCATATGTGGCCTACCCAGGTAAAAGGTGAAGTCTACCACCGTATGTGGCCTACCCAAGTGAAGGGTGAGGTCTACCACCATATGTGGCCTACCCAGGTGAAGGGTGAGGTCTACCACCGTATGTGGCCTACCCAAATGAAGGGTGAGGTCTACCACCGTATATGGCCTACCCAGGTGAAAGGTGAAGTCTACCACCATATGTGGCCTACCCAGGTGAAAGGTGAGGTCAATCACATGAACAGCATTTGTCACCATCTTCTCTATGATGAGGAAAGATGTTTCGATCAGCAAATAACTAGAATCGCTAGAATAAATGTATAGACATATATGATAACGAGTTTATTTTTACCTTTATTCCTTTTTGTAATATAATCAGAAATCCTTATATTTTTACAAGCCATTTCTAAGACACGTACAAATTCAATTTTTTCGATTAAACAAATGCATAAAATGTGTTTTATCTATGCGGAACGAATAATTCAGCAACAAACCTCATGCTATAGTACTAAGGAAAGGTAGATCTCATGCTATAGTGTTGTAGACCTCACGCTATAATACTAACGAGAGGTAGCTCTCACGCTATAGTTTCACAGACCTCACGCTATAGTAGCACCCATGTTTCTTTAAACAAAGATGTTGCGAGTCTGAACACATACTCATGCAATCAGTATGAACAGCCTTTAAGGTGCTCATTATGCCATTAGTAAGTTTATGGATCATACAAGAATATGCACAGAGGTGAAGTGAAATATTCACTTCATTCTATTGATTCTTCCTAATGCATTTCAACTGGCTAAATAATGATAATCCCATCTAATTTATATGGGCACTTAACGCTGCCGGAGAATTCCTAAAGGTCACTCATTCTACAAGTTAAAATAAACACATTATTTGTTATTAACTCATGGTTTGTTGAGCATTTACTATACGAATTATGACAATTTGCATATTAATGGAAATATTAAATATCAACAGATATTTGCCTTTTTAATCATAATTTGTTGTGACAGTGGTAATTGCACACTGTGACAAAAAAATCAATAAAATATAAGTTTATATTCATCAACAAAATAAACCAAATTTTTGAACATTCATATATATATATATATGAATGTTCAAACGGTATTTCTCAAAGTATGTGGGTCCCTCCAGCTATAGCTATTAAAATCTTGATAATGAAATTTCGCATTCTGATGGATTTGAACTCCCAACAATTACCATGGTCGCATTGATCAAAGTTAATATCCGGATGCTCTACCACTGTACTACAACAGCACAGTAATTAAAAATGTTTTCATATACTACATAAACCATGCGCGTGCTAATTATTTTAGCCTGGCATCCACGAGTTACGATGCCTCGGTTCAGGAATATTTTGGGACGTAAGTATATGCCACGAGATGCTTCTTCGTATTTTTAGGGCTAATTTATTCAGCCCCATGATATTGTCAATAATTGACCTCAAATGTAAAATTTGGCGATTTGTGTACTGATTATATACGGTGGAACCTCGACTCTTGGACACTTCGGTTCTCGACCAACTTGGTTTTCAATAAAAAATTTTGAAATTTGTTCGTCTCGGATCTTGAATATAAATTCGGAGCAAATCGGAGCATGTGCATTGAAATTGGAACAGCTCTGGAAACAGCATGGAAACATTCGTTAACAAACAGAGAAGCAATTTACGCTTCATAAATTCTTTACAAAAAAGTGAAGAACCATCTGGAACGACGCCTCCTTTAGTTAAAAAATTTGCTAGTGAGATAGCTCCTCCAGTCGAGTTACTCTACTTTCGTTCTCTTTTTCCATCATCATAAATAGAAAACCTTTTATTAAAATTGAACATGATCTATATCTACCCGTTTTTATTTAAAGTATACAGTACAGTTTATGAGTTTAAATGTAAAATACTTTAACAAAGTTGGCTTCTCGCCTTGGCATAGCTTGAAATTTACTTACATTCATTTTAATGGGAAAAATTGTTTCGGATCTCGAACAACCTTCTGGAACAAATTATGTTCAAGAACCGAGGTTCCACTGTACGTTTTAAAATATATACGTCGCTGAAAGTTATGAAATTTTAAATTTACAGTGGTTTGAAAACTTTTACATTTGTTTTATTTATTTTTAATTTAGTTGTCCTGAACAAAACTTGTAGTTACAGTTGTTTGACAAAGTTTGAAAAGCTTTAGAGCTGTTTGTATTTCCTCTTTTAAATTATTTCAACTACACAAAACACTTTTCTCATGATATGTAGTTTGAAAGTTAGAATGGGAAATGTTGTTATATGTTAAATACCAAACAATTTTCTGTCCAAAAACTTTTTTATTACCCGGGCAACGCCGGGTACCACAGCTAGTGTTTATATACATGCAACTATATATGTAAGTGAATTGGTAGCCTTTGGAGTATTAGTAGTGTCATATTAGTATATTGGTGTAAATTGGTGGCCTTTGGAGTATTACCAGTGTCATATTAGTATTGATGTAAATATGTGGCCTTTGGAGTAATAGTAGTGTCATATTAGTATTGGTGTAAATTGGTGGCCTCTGGAGTATTAGTAGTGCCATATTAGTTTTGGTGTAAATTGGTGACCTTTGGAGTATTAGTAGTGTCATATTAGTATTGGTGTAAATTGGTAGCCTCTGGAGTATTATTAGTGTCATATTAGTATTGTTGTAAATTGGTGACCTTTGGAGTATTAGTAGTGCCATATTAGTATTGTTGTAAATTGGTAGCCTTTGGAGTATTAGTAGTGTCATATTAGTATTGGTGCAAATTGGTAGCCTTTCTAGCATTAGTAGTGCCATATTAGTATTGGTGTAAATTGGTAGCCTTTCTAACATTAGTAGTGCCATATTAGTATTGGTGTAAACTGGTAGCCTTTGGAGTATTAGTAGTGCCATAATAGTATTGGTGTAAATTGGTGGTCTCTGGAGTATTAGTAGTGCCATATTAGTATTGGTGTAAATTGGTAGCCTTTGGAGTATTAGTAGTGTCATAATAGTATTGGTGTAAATTGGTAGCCTTTGGAGTGTCAGTAGTATCATATTAGTATTGGTGTAAACTGGTAGCCTTTGGAGTATTAGTAGTATCATATTAATATTGGTGTAAATTGGTAGCCTTTGGAGTATTAGTAGTATCCATAGATATATAAACCTAGATTGGCCAATAATAGCTATTCCCATTGATTGCCTTGTCAGACTTAAATAGCATGACGTTACGTCATTGTATTGTACCTAATGCTTGGCTGCACTGTCGTTTACAGTGGAGCTAATGAGGAGAAGGTGACAAAATCCCATTTATTTTCACATAAAAACCTTCTTGGATACATAATCCAGTGAACCAAAGTGATTCTGTGATAATATCTGATAACCACCATAGATTAAAACTATAAAAGTTATGAAATGTTGCACACAAATCATGAGCCATCAGGGCTTTATTTGCCACCCTCTCTCTTATCCCCTTCTCTCTTTTTGCCTTCCCTCTTCTCCCAAGAAAAAATGGGAAGAGAGAAGGGGAAAAGAGAGAAGACGGAAAGGAGAGGGGATGGGGGCAAATAGCCCACCCACCTGCAGAGCCAGACCCTGGTTAAGTAAATAGATTAATATCATGCTGAACTAAACATGACTAAATATGATAAGTATGCAAGTATGTCTCAAGTCAAAAATGAAACAGAATGATTATTTTACAACTGGCTATGTATCTCAGTCGCTAAAGCTGAAGTGTAATGATTGTATCACTAGCATCGTGGATGTTACCAACTATGATGTCAACCAAGCAACGAATTCCCTAATCACAGTTAAGAATTGTGGTGGCTTGACTTTGTCTTCGCCTGTGGTGATTGAGGTTTGCAACCACAGTGAGAAAGCGATGAGAGTGTTGCTTAGTAGTGCTGGGTTTGTGACAAACTTTCCCAGGCTAGCACTAAGTGCCGCCATGGAGAGTTTGCTGAGGTTCAACATCATGCTATTGTTCAAGTGTAATCTTCATGCTAGTAGCCTAGCTCGTGAGATAGCAAAGAGATATATTTCGATTAGGACACATTATGAAGCTAAGAATAGAGCTGGCATGGGTAGCTCGTCTGGTCTTGACCAACTGAGTCAGAGGTGCCCTGGTCGGGCCACTCGACCCTCCGGTCTTCTTATACAAAGACACGAGTAGATTTATGGCTAAATGGGAGCGATTTTATATCGCTTTTTAAGTGCGATTGAAATAGAGTCGCGTATAGTCCTAGCGCGAAAGGACCAGGCGAAATAAAACAAGGTGAGTTCAGACTATGTTTTTACGTCTGCGACAATAGTCTTTGGACTATAGGTTTCACAACTTTTTTCGGCAAAAAATAATCAACATGTCGGTGGTCTGGGAGTTCATGAAGAAGCCAGTCAAGAAAGGGAAAGACTAAGTTATTTGTACAATATGCGAAAGCAAGTTGAGCTACAAAGAAGGATCTACCTCAATACTATTGAGGCATTTACAATGAAAGCATCCTGAGGAACTTAAAAGCGTGTCTAAGAACCTTCAATCCAGCAAATTTATTTTATTTTTAGTTTCTTTCACTAATACCATAGGTTTTAGGGAAATGATGAATTTTTGCTTTCCACTATGCTGGGTTATCCATTTCTATATTTGCAAAGTATTTCTCAAATAATCTCTTCTTGTTGATTATCATAGCAGTTGAAAATAAAATCTGTAGTAAAAACACTAGCCAAATCATGCCATTAATCTATCACCCATTGAATAGCATTGATCCACCAATGTTTAGCCATAAATTGTAAATTGCATCTATAAACCAAGCCACAAAATATAATGATTGGTGTGATAATGGGTTCTTTTATCTTAGGTTATTGATGTCACAACATTAGGCTGTAATAGAACTATCTCTTAACCTTAAATGAATAAAAAAATCGCGCATGCTGACCCAGTCCAACTCGATCTTGGACCTCTTTGCTGGGTTGAGTCTGGCCCGACCCTGCATTCCTTGGTCTCATTCCAGCTCTAGCTAAGAAAGCCACTGATTCCACTTCCTTGATCAGATCAAAAATTTACAGGCTCATCATATTTAGTCATGTTTAGTTCACCATGATATTAGTCTTTTACCTAGCCAGGGTCTGGCTCTTCGGGTGGGTAGGCTATTTGCCCCCTCTCCTTTCCCCCTTCTCTCTTTTCCCCTTCCCCCTTCTTCTTAGGAGAACGGGAAGGAGAAAAGAAAAAAGGGGGATAGGAGAGGGGGTGGCAAGGTGGTTACAGGTGGGTTACAAGGTGGGTTACAGGTGGTCCCTGAATTATGTTCACCTCTGTATGCAGTAGCTTTCCTGACTTGTACAATAAATGATAGTACCTCAGGCTATTGGTTGCACATGGATGTCAGCAACGCCGCTTTCAGATCAAGATAGGCTGGGCTGTGCTGCATGTCATTATCAAGAGTTTTGACTGTTCGACAAGACGTAGCAGGTGCTTTATCACCACCATGACACTTACTAAATCTAAAACTATGTCACTCCTTTCCATCGCCATAAGTGTTGGTTTAAGGCTGCTTGACCTCTTCTCTGCTGGGGTTAACATTTTACTACAAGATTTATAGTTACTAATATCCTGGCAGCCTGTTGTGCCAGAATAGATCGACAGGTATAATAGCTAACAGCGCAATTATTTCAAAAGGCAGCGAGGCAGTCGATTTGCGCATAACTTTGTCAAAGGGTGCGAGTTGGAATCCAGTTTAAAGCAATTAATTTTTTCTAAACTATAAGCATGGCTTTGAGCAGACCGACACAGCTCTCATCATCGTAGAGATTTTCATTTAAAACTGAATACCAAGTTAGAAAACTATCACCTTAAGGAGAAGAGCCTATAAGAGGGTGCTATAATTTTCGGTAGCGAGCGGTAATGAATCAATATGTTATTGTAAGGCTGCCAAGCTGACTTTGGGGGCATCTAATTGCTTTACTTTCACTGATTATAGCAATTATAGGAAAACCTCTTGTAAGATATTCCTAACAAATCAACACGTTTTGTAGACCTAGAACTTTGAACAACTGAATCGCGTAAGGCATGACCCCTTGCAATATTGAAATAGACAGATCTACTTATTTAAATCGTTCATAGAAGAAGAGACCATGCTGCCGCAGTGGTTGTTTAGACATCGTTTATGCAGGACGTGACCAACGAGGTGAGGACACCACCGATACTTGCAATGTAGCATCATTTGACAAATATTACTGATTGGCTGAAATTTCGTAATAGTGTTGATATAAAAGATGATATTGTATTGCGAATCACACTTATATTATTTTCGACAGCTTCAGAGAGCAAACAAGAATTTTCAGCCACCAATGCCTGTACAGACTCAAAATATTCTTTGGCAACTTGTTGTGTCGCAACATAAAACTTTGAAAAATTGTGAAAAATATTTTGCAGATGTTAATACATAAGTTGTAACTCAGACAAAGGATCTTCTGAAGTGGTTGTCGTTGTTTTCAACAAATTATTCTGTATATTGTATTTAGTACTTTTATATTGTATTATTTGGTGTTTAGTGGCAGCTTACTCTTTTTGGTTACAAACTAAAGAGAATAAGCAACAACAGAATTTAATTACATAAATTTATATGTTTATAAATATTATGTTACATAAATCAATATTCTTTACCTGTGAGAGAATTTTGAGACAACTTATAGCATATGATATTATGAAGCCACTTAAAAATATAACACATCGATAAAGGTATCTTTCATAGTCATTAAAACAAGCAGTTGCTTTCTGACTGATTTTCAGAAAATGTGGTAAGATTGTTTTAAGATGGTTTATTCAAACAAATTACATTAATTTTTTTATAGAAAAACATATGGCAAATATCTCAACAGAAATGGTGCCCGAAGTGGGGGAGATGTTTTCCAGAAGCTTTAACACCTTCATTGGTAAGTAGGAGAAATAATATTTCCTTTAATCTAGTATAAAGTGTAAGGAGAAATTTAATTGGCAAATGATATAGTATAAAGTGTGAGGAGAAAATTCATTGGCAAATGATATAGTATAAAGTGTAAGGAGAAATTTCATTGGCAAATGATATAGTATAAAGTGTAAGGAGAAATTTCATTGGCAATTGATATTGTATAAAGGGCAAATATAAGTTTCATTGTGCCGATGATATTGATATAGTATAACACCTTCATTGGTAAGTATGATAAACAAACAAATCTAGCAATCGTACTCACTGATATAAAATACTAATAAATACAAATTATAAATACTAGTAAAATAATGCTCTACACAACTACTACATACACTGCACAATGTTATTATGTACAACTACTACATACACTGCACAATGTTATTATGTACAACTACTACATACACCGCACAGTGTCATCATGTACAACTGCTACATACACTGCACAGTGTTATTATGTACAACTACTACATACACTGCACAGTGTCATCATGTACAACTGCTACATACACCGCACAGTGTCATCATGTACAACTGCTACATACACTGCACAGTGTTATTATGTACAACTACTACATACACTGCACAGTGTCATTATATAGAACAGTACTGCTACATACACTGCACAGTGTCGTTTTATACAACTACTACATGCACTGCACAGTGTTGTTATATACATCTACTACATACACTGCAGTGTTGTTTTATACACCTACCACATATACTGCCCAGTGTCATTATATGTAACTACTAAATACTGTGCTCCCTGTATTGACAATATTTTTGTGATAGACTTAGAAATAGTCTGCATTTATTGTTCATATTCTCTTGCAGGGGTTCTATTGGGTGTGATGACCATAATTGGAATAGTGGAAAATTTCAGTGTCTTTGGAATGTTTTTCAAGTTCAGAAAAGAGCTCAACTCCAGGACAACATACATGCTCATGTCTCTGTCTATTAGCGATGGTTTGATGGCTCTTATTGGAGGCACCATGTACACTATTAGCAGTTTCAACAGCAAATGGCCCTTTAAATATGAAGGTAGGACAACTACTAGTAAACATCTATAACTCGTTCACTAGTTTTTATGAATCGTTGGATGTGTTAAGTTACACAAAAGTATTGTTGCTAAACAGAGAAACTATTATTAGTGTTATTTTATTATCATTATAATTACTAGTGTTATTTTCTAGAACAATTTATGTTTTCTAAAAAATACAACTTCACCGACACAGAGTTTGGCTAAAAGAGAGAGTTTGAATTTTGCGTGATGCAGTCTTTTTCCTCTGGCTGCGGCTTTGAACAGATGGACAAACATGGCTCTTATTATAATTATAGTAAAGATTCAGTAACTGACAACTTTGTAGCTTGAATCCTATTGTGAGCTCATTGGTAAGACAACTCCTCATCTCATAACTCTCACTGATACTCTTCTTACTCTGCTTTCTACCTTTTGCCTATATCTAAAAGCATTGTTTCCATCGTCATCACCTCTATTATTCTTTTTGCTATCTTTTGGGCTAGCCCTTGAGGATTAGCTCTTAGAGTTATAATCTGTCTCACTACTGGAATTGAAGCACCGCTCCTTCTTGTTTTATCTGTCACACTGATCACACCATTTCGAATCAGCACTCCAACAGAACAGTAAATGCCCCAACTGGACTTACTTTGACTTTATACATTGTGAATATACTTTACTGCATCCCTCTTCAATGGTGAGTTGGAATGCATACTTACCGCACTTATAGCTGTCCCTTACAGCTGACTGTTGCTTGCATCAAAGCTTGGATGGCCTTGCACAAAATTAAGAATTATCTTCTCTTTTATTTCACACATCTTATATGATATGTTGCCATAACTCTGAATATATGTGAAAACCAGTTTGAATCAGTATTCCAATAATTATTTGGAATGAGCAATTAGTTGCAGGTCTTCCTAGTAGTGTATAGGTAAAAGCAGCTTTGTTAAATTTAGGTGCCATGCATGTGGTAGTCAATGTGGTTTACGACAGCTCGTGCTAAAAAATTAGGCTACATATCAAAAATAATTAATAGCACTAAATTTTATCTGTTTTGGGCTTAAAATATTGTCGTAATAAATTCTGATGACTCTAAAATGACATCCCTCTGCTCCTAGAGCCTCTCAGACTTTCGCTTATGTTTCTGTATATCTAATTTCCACTTAGAAACTACTTCGGAGTACATGTTTCGGCTTATTGAGCCACTACTAAGGCTTGAATTTTACTTTCCAGCAAACACGCTCCTTGAGAATTCTCTAGAGTTACTATGTTACTATGTTCATCACTCTTGCTGTTAAACTTTATGTAATACATGACCTTTGACCTCTATATGTATATCTTTGCTGAAAATAGAGTTTAATAACTTTCAGGCATTCCTTATAAATGGGTATAGCTGATTTCACTATAACTGGCAGGGTGTGTCTTCTACGGAGTGATGATGTTTGGAACGGGGTGCACTGATATAACCCACCTCATGGTGATAGCCCTAGATAGAATGTTGGCTATAGCTTCCCCAATCAAGTACAGAGCATGGGCCCAAAAGCCAATCCTGACATTCGTTGGAGTAGCCTTTTCTTGGCTACATGGCTTTTTTTGGGCTATTTTGCCTCTTACAGGTGAGAAGATATAAAGCTCATAAAGGAGGAGCTGTCTGTTTTGTGAGAATACATTTACAGTTCTTTACAAAAGGTTTTGCCATCAATAATTCAATAATAATCACCTAATCAATAATAATTCATGCAAATAATATTGAACTATTCTTTAGTTAGGATATTATAAAAAGTTTTGCCTTGTAACAGACATTGATACAAGAAATGCCTCTATTGTAAACTCTTTTGTAAACTCTATTGCAAGCTCTATTGTAAACTCTATTGTAAACTTGAGACTTGTCGAATTATCAATGCTATTTGCAGAAATGACTCACTAAATTTCTGAGATAACTCATTCAAGTTGTAAAATAGCTAACACTTCAGATGACTCAAAATTTAATGATTCTACGTAACAGACTTTTCATAACAGTGTGATGTTAACATATTGTTTCACCAAAACATGACCAAAAGAAATCTGTAAACTATTTCGTTTACTTTAGCTGTAATATATTAAGAGTAATCGATATAAGTTCGCTATTCGCTTTATGACGATTCTTTGAAACGCTGAGGAGAGTTGCGCGCATATGGCCTTCAAATTTGAAAATGTTCAACATGGTTGATGAGATCTTTTTAGTCTACAGTTTGGTGAATTTGCTGAAGGCGGTGTGATATGATACACTTACAAACAAAAGATAGCACTTTTTACGATGAACTATGCTAAAATTAAATTTAGATTCACTGCTTTTTGCGTACCCTTTGCACTAAAAGATGTATACTGGATGTTTACACATTATTTCATAAGCTTTAAAAACAAACTATAAAAACGTGAGCTTTTGTGAAACTTTTAGTTCAGTTACAAATGGTGACCTTTATATTTTAGTCACCAAACTGCTGAAGTGACTCACTGAACTACTAAGGTGACTCACTGAACTACTGAAGTGACTCACTGAACTACTGAAGTAACTTACTGAACTCCTGAAGTGACTCACTGACCTACTGAAGTAACTCACTGAACTACTGAAATGACTCACTGAACTACTGAAGTAACTCACTGAACTACTGAAGTAACTCACTGAACTACTGAAGTGACTCACTGAACTACTGAAGTAGTTCACTGAACTACTGAAGTGACTCACTGAACTACTGAAGTAACTCACTGAACTACTGAAGTAACTCACTGAACTACTGAAGTGACTCACTGAACTACTGAAGTAACTTACTGAACTCCTGAAGTGACTCACTGACCTACTGAAGTAACTCACTGAACTACTGAAATGACTCACTGAACTACTGAAGTAACTCACTGAACTACTGAAGTAACTCACTGAACTACTGAAGTGACTCACTGAACTACTGAAGTAGTTCACTGAACTACTGAAGTGACTCACTGAACTACTGAAGTAACTCACTGAACTACTGAAGTAACTCACTGAACTACTGAAGTGACTCACTGAACCACTGAAGTAACTCACTGAACTACTGAAGTGACTCACTGAACTACTGAAGTCGCTCCCTGAACAACTCAAATTGCCTACAAACCTCTGAAAAGATACTACTGAGTAAAAATAACAAAATAATTTATATTATGGATATGAAATTGCTACAGTTGTGCTATATAATTTCATTATTTGTATCTAACTATTCCACATCAAACTGCCATTATTACAGGCATGTCAGCATACGGATATGAAGGCGAGATCAGCTGTTCCATTGACTGGTTGAGACAGGATTTTGGCAGCAGACTATACATGATGCTTATTTTTATTTTCTCCTACTTTGTACCCAACTTAGTCATGCTCTTCGCATATGGTTTCATCTTCATCACGGTAATTTATATTTCAATGCTAGTTGCATCTGCTACAGTATATAGAGTTTTAATAATATCTCAATGACATTATCATGGAGAAGATAGAAAGAGAATATGTCTATCATTCACTGTCTGATAAGCAGAACAAAGCACTTCACTGCAAACATATCAACAAGCAACTTAATTACTAATGGTTTGCTGTTTTACAAATGTTTTACTGTAAATTTTGGAATTCCATTTTCTGATGATCGCGAGATTATAAAATGCATTGTCTACATCGTCGATACTATTCCAAAATCCTTTATTACAAGTAAAGGTCTAATGTTACAAATCTTTTTCGATGACATCCACCTGTTTATAAAGGCGGCTATTTTTGGACCAGACTGTCCACCCGGCTACATCGCTTATTAAGCCAACTAAACACACTTTCAGACCAGACCTCCCAACCAGTTAAACGGCTTAGTAAGTCAGCTGAACCACATTTTTGGACCAGACCTGCCAGCCAATTACATGGTTTATTAAGCAAGCTAAAACACACCTTCAGACCAGACCTCCAAACCAAATACATTGCTTAGTCAGCCTAGTAAAACACACTTTCAGACCAGACCTGCCAACCAGTTACACGGCTTAGTAAGCCAGCTGAAACACACTTTTAGACCAGACCTGCCAACAAGCTGGAACATCAAAAAACTGAAATTTATATTTGTTACAGTCTGCTTAATTCCGCATGTTAGTACTAGAAAAGCCATTACTATTGAAGGTCAAGGCTGTCGGGAAGAAGTTTGCGGGTGATGATAGTGCTGCCAGCAAGAAAAAGCGGGACATTGAAGTCAAGTTAGCAATTAACTTTTCTTTGGTTTATGGTGAGTGAGAATGATTTTGATGTAAGGAGAGATATTTTATCTTCTTCAAGTAGTTCAACTTAACATTCTCAGACACTTCACTATGATGCTCATATCAAGAACCCTGTTAAAACATTAATATTACTACTTGCTAACTTGATAGTTTTGATATTCTGAACTCATTAGATTAGAAAGAGTGCAACAAGTGTATTACCATGACATCTAAGTCAATCGTTTTCACAACGACTGTCTTATGGTTTAGTCTTTATCACCGACTTCCGTGCTGCTCAGTTTCCTACCTTCTCTTGTCATCTTTTTGTGTCTAGTTCCCTGTTCATCTTATGCTTCTTGTTGCGCTTCGTTAAATCTGTATCTCAGTCTGGGTCTGCCCTGATTCCTTTTTTCTTTGTAGTGCTGTGATTATAATATAAAATAATATGTTATATTACAATATGATACAATTAATTACGCCATGGAATTACTAAATTTAAGTGATGGTGTTGAATGAGCTGATGCGATGTCGATGCGATGCGCCCTGATGCGATGCGCCCTGATGCAATGTGATATATATAACGCAAAACCTCTAATTGAATGCCATAGCGCTCTATTTTTCAAACCTTCCTCTATAGTCGCGGTCAATTAGAGGCGGCGTTCAAGTAGAGGCTGGGGTGTATTTTTCAAATGGTTTGTCAGAATTTTCGGGAGATAAATTTATCCCTATTACGGGTGATGCGAATGTCGCCTATATTTTGCTCTCTTTTTCCAGTGAAGCGGTATTAAACCTTTCGGATGCAATGAATCTGCTAACTTACCTCCAACTTGTCAAAGATCTCTTAATAAATATGCATCGACAAACCGAGAAATATCTCTACCAGTTGATATTTATTCTTGCAATTGGCCTGCTGTGATATTATAGCCGGTGTCCTTCTTTGCAATTTGTTACCACTTTAAATATTTATTTCATTTTAAATTTGAAGATATATTTTTTATTTTATATCTATATTTATTATTTTTCCACAGAAGTTCATTGCACTCATTGATATGTTTGCAGCCAAAACTAGCTTTTTATGTGCAATAGAAGAGGAGTTATGAGCGTCGATAAATTATATGATAAGATTACCCCAATGATGCTACCAAATGATATGCTATAAATTTGCAAATTTATTAGTTATATAATGATAATCTACCAAATGCTATAAATATATATTCATGAAAAAGTGGCATAAACGAACCATACTTATATAACACGCAGAAACAAAAATTAACGTTTTTAAAACAAATATATTCCCATTGTTTGCTCGGATAGCTGCATTTTGAATGTTGCTTTCGATAGAACGAACATCTTCTAGTTGTCCAATACCTTCCACAATGTCTTCTGGCCTCAACTGCTGAACTAGTCGATATTAGTGTCCAAATAATATTTTGGGCAGAGCAAAACTTTTACGCGCTGCATTTAACACAAATGCAACGCATAAAAGTCTACTCGCTAAACGTAACCTTTGACCCAAAACTTGCAAACCACTTTTATATGCATGTTCTTCGAAGTATTAAGACCGGTTAAACCATAGAGTTATCTCCCCCTAGAGTGATAACTACACGAGCGTTTCCGGTGCCAACAAGGAGCATTTAGGCCACGCCTCTTTTTTGTGCTAGTCAGTCGTAGTGATTGACTAGATCAATAACATCAGCTATGAGAAGGGTTAAACAAGTATCATGAATTTCCAGTTAAGATAGTAATTAATGCTCATATTAAAGAAGTGATGATTATAGTTTATTACTCTAATACATGTATATGCTTATTATTTAAAGCAATTCAATACCTACCAGGGTTCGCTAAACATATTATGGAAATGTTTACTTTTTCATATCCATTTCCATCAATGATATGCGGCCCCCCACAACCCCATACAGCAATGATATACAGCCAATGATATACAGCCCCCCTGTATATCATTGTTTCCATAAACATAAATATTTCCATAATTTTAGGAAGATGGATACGGAAATTTTATTTTAGAAATATGGAAATGTTATTGAAATGGAAAAAATATGGAAATGTTATTGAAATGGAAGTAATATGGAAATGGAAATAATATGAAAATGAAGTAGGGAAATGTTATGGAAATGGAAATAATATGGAAATGAATTATGGAAATGTTATGGAAATGGAATTAATATGGAAATGAATTATGGAAATTTTATGGAAATGGAAATAAATTATGGAAATGTTATGAAAATGGAAATAATATGGAAATGAAGTAGGGAAATGTTATGGAAGTGGAATGATATGGAAATGATTTATGAAAATGTTATGGAAATGGAAATAATATGGAAATAAATTATGGAAATGGAAATAATATGGAAATGCTATGGAAATGGAAATAATATGGAAATGAATAATGGAAATTTTATGAAAATGGAAATAATATGGAAATGAATTATGGAAATTTTATTGAAATGGAAATAATATGGAAATGTTATTGAAATGGAAGTAATATGGAAATGGGAATAATATGGAAATGAAGTAGGAAAATGTTATGGAAATGGAAATAATATGGAAATGAATTATGGAAATTTTATGAAAACGGAAATACTATAGAAATGAATTATGGAAATTTTATTGAAATGGAAATAATATGGAAATGTTATTGAAATGGAAGTAATATGGAAATGGAAATAATATGGAAATGAAGTAGGAAAATGTTATGGAAATGGAAATAATATGGAAATAAATTATGAAAATTTTATGGAAATGATATGGAAATGAATTATGGAAATGGAAAGTGTGACAGGCCTACACGTAATCCCTGATACCTACTTGACTTGCAAAGGCACTGAATAGATAGTGTTAAGTAAGTGAGTTAATGCAATCAGTTACTCATAGATAAGATAGATAGTCATACTGGGGTTATATTGCATTGGTGTGATGGGAAGCTAATCGACTGCCATCAACTATGAGCTGTACTACCTGAGTTGCCCGAGTAATAAAAAAGTCTTTGGACAGAAAATTTATTTTTATATAACATTTACCATTCTAACTTTTAAATTTCATATCATGAGAAAATATTTTTAAGCAGTTCAAATGAATTAAGAGGAAAAAGAAAACAACTGTAAAGGTTTTCAAGCTTTTTCAAACAACTACAACTTTTAAATTTCATATCATGAAAGAAGTGTTTTGTTGAAATAAATTAGGAAACAAAAACTGTAAATGTGTTTAAATGTAAAGTAATTAGCAAGTAATGGCTAAATATAATCTGTTTAGCTATGATTACAATGAAAAATTATTTAATAAATAAGGTAATAAAAGGGTCTATGTTATTTTTATATAATTATAATTTAGTATAATTAAGTACGTTATAATTTATTTGTATTTAACATATAACAACATTTGCCACTTTAACTTTCAAACTACATATTATAAGAAGTGTTTTGTGTAATTGAAATAAACGAAGAGAAAAGAGAAAATATGAACAACTGTAAATGTTTTCAAGCTTTTTCAAACAACTACAACTTTTAAATTTCATATCATGAAAGAAGTTTTTTGTTGAAATGAATTAGGAAGAAAAATGAAACTGCAAATGTGTTTAAATGTAAATGTGAAATAATTAGCAAGTGATGGCTAAATATAATCTGTTTAGCTATGATTACAATAAAAAATTATTTAATAAATAAAGTAATAAAAAAGTCTTTTTCATTTTTAAATAATTATAATTTAGTAAATTAAGTATAATTTAATTTTATCTAACATATAGCAACATTTGCCACTCTAACTTTCAAACTTTTTGCTTGCTCACATCAAGCAAAGATGTCCACTAACTAGTGGACATCTTTGCTTTAAGCTAGTCTATGTATTTGATTGATATGTATTGAAATCTAATAGTACATGCAAGGGCTGTTTGTGAACTGTGGTGTCAATAAATCACTCTATCGCCATACAATGTCAATACTTTCAGTTGATGGCAGTCGATTAGCTTCCCATCACACCAATGTAATACAACCCCAGTATGACTATCTATCTTATCTATGAGTAACCAATGATATACAGACCCCATGTGTGGGGGCTGTATATCATTGGAATAACTGATTGCATTGACTCTCCTACTTAACACTATCTATTCAGTGCCTTTGCAATGCATGTAGGTATTGAATTGCTTTAAATAATAAGCATATATTAGAGTAATAAACTATAATCATCATTTCTTTAATATGAGCAATAATTACTATCTTAACTGTGGAAATTCATGATCATTCTCATGGCTGATGTTATCGTTCTGTCAATCACTGCGATTGACTAGCACAAAAAAGGGGCGTGGCCTAAACGCTCCTTGTTGGCACCGGAAACGCTCGTGTTGTTGATGGCACAGTTATCACTCTAGGGGGAGATAACTCTATGGGTTAAACAAGGAACTGCTATCAGCTCGAGATAGTTATTAATTATTTCTATGGCATCGCTTTCAAAATTCATCTACCATCAGAAATTTAAATCGTTTTTTATATGTAGACTACTTCGAAGTAGAATGGCCGCGTTAAACAAGGAACTACTACTAGCCTGAAACAGTAATTAATTATTTCTACGGTGTTGCTTTCGAAGTTTTAAGGAAAAAAGGGAAAAGCTTAGGAGTTGGACAACGAAAGAAATGATTGTTATTAATGTAAACGAATCATTATTAAAATGATTTTGTGGATACTTTTCTACTAATCACTTGATATTATGGGTTCAAAAAGATCAAAGATAGTCAAAGTGGCGGTCAAATGGAGTTGGCTTTCAAATAAAGGGTGGAGCTCTATTTTTCAATCCTTCTCTTACAGCGACAGTCAAATAGAGGTGGCATTCAATTAGAGGTGTTCAATTAATCAAATTCAACATGTTCAAAATATATATAAACCGTATATTTATACCGTATATATTTCTCAAAATTTGTCATCTTTTTTCTGTTGTCCTTCAGTGTGTCTAGCTATAGGTATTAATATCTTGAAATAAAGAATCTGTATAGCAGAAAATTTGACCTCGGACCCTCCGGTTCACCAGTTTGATGCCTTACTAATTTAACCACACAAGCTTGATGGATTTTTTAGATGATATACAATGTATGTCGCTATATAGGAGCAAATATGCTACCACTTTCTGTCACGACGCAAAGTGATGGCGTAATGTCATGAGAAGCGGTAGCTCTTATTAGTAAGCTTACTCAAATTTTCCATTGGCAATATGCCAGGCTAATAGCAAGTGGCAGGCAACTCTCATTACCTCTCATTGTTTATAAGCTGGTTTTAATACCCAGGCTACGCCAGGTAGCACTGCAAGTGTAACACAATTTCTATATAGTGTGAATATATAGATATATATCACACTGTTTACATACAGTTTACTATAAATATATACATTTATAGCCTATATATAAATATATGTATATATTTAAAACTCATTGTTTGTCATTCGTCTGTCCAGTTATAGCGATAAAGTATTCGGTACGAAAAACTCGCTTCGCATAGGATTTGAGCTTAAAACTAATAAGTCTGCAGACATGCAATCCAACAGACCGTAGCGGCGAATAATAAAGCTTGTATTTATTACATCGGTTAAATAATCACGCTTGACGAGCTTGGGAAAATCCAAGCTTGGTTACGCTTGATCATTACACATAACGTAACGTTTATTAGGCTTGCTTCTGACGCAGCTTTTACTACAGTAAAGGTTTAAACTAGCTTAAGTTACTAGCTTACCAGGTAAGTTACTCAAATGCATAATTATTGTGTTACTCGTACAACGCCGGGCTTCAGTTAGTAAAAATTTATAATTCACTCAAATGACTAAAAGAAGTGGTTGAATAATTCGCACTTTGAAATCAAGTGTCAGAGTACAGCAAAAACTGTTAGAAGCTCAAATCTAACCTCTGTAAAAGTCTCATGTCTATCGTTGAAAAGAGTTACTCGTGTCACAATTAGTATTTTTTTTATTTAGTTAATATGCCAGTTGTGTGCATGGTGGTCGGTCACTACGTAAAATTGTGAGTCTCATTAGAGTGTCCGGCATTGTTAGTTAGTGACATCGCTACACCAGGAAAGACCAAACAAAATTGATGATGTTTGTTTTACTGTATACACAGTTGTAAAAAAATGACCAGTTGGTACTTCGATTGCAATTCACATGTTCGATATATTTAAACTAGCTTTGCAAGACGATAAGTGTGAACAATCCCTTGATGATCAAGTATGATATCTGCTTAGGTTAATGCAGAGGTTGGGAGTTTTAAAGAGCCATTGTTACACAAACAATTTCTCTATAATCTTGGCTGGATATGTCTGAGTCCAGTGGCAAGGGAACCTATACAACTAGAAACATGCCCAGTTGTAGAGATAAATTTAAGGTTGGATGTCATTTCTCTCACCACCTAGGTTAAGCATAAACATACATACCATAAATTATAAAAGTAAAAGATCAAAATTCAAGGGTGAACGAAGCTAATGATGTCGACAGCAAGGGTTATTATAATAATGATGGTGACAAGGCTCGATAAATTGATGAACTCACATTATTATTTACCTTTTCTGACTAAATGTTACTTTTTAACTTTCACTAGTAAGGCTGTTTTTAATTCAATTTTTTTTAAAGTTCATTAAAAAATTCAAAAATAATTTTGCCAAAATATTCTTAATAGCGATGTAAAAATCTTTTTTGAATATATGCTTCTTATGAAATATGATTTAAAACATTTACACAAAATTGAAAAATGCAATATGTTATTTTTTCTTAATTTGCCAGTTGTGTACATGATGGCCTGGTCACCATATGCAATCGTGAGCTTCATCGGCGTGTTTGGTAATGGAGCTGCTATTCCAATGGCTGCCAGAGGACTTCCAGCTATTCTTGCAAAGTTCTCTTTTGTGGTGAACCCTCTGCTATATGTCCTCTCCAATAAAGAACACAGGTGCGTAAATTTTTCATTTAGATAGTAACTAAATCTTTAGTAGTAAGCCGCCGCTAGTACTAGTACAGCAGATGCTCCTACAACGTAAAACTTCCACTTGATGTAAAACATTTATGTTAAGTTTTACTTCGTATTATGTAAGAAATTTTATATAATTTCAAGTATCAAGTCGGTGCAAGTTGTTCAATTCAATTTGAATAACGAAAGTTCCATGGTTTGCCTTAAAAATATCATTTTCTCTCTTGTCGCACTTGGGAAAGAAAACAATGTTTATGATAATCTATTATAAATACAAATATCCTGGCAGCGTAGTGTGTCGCAGGAAACCGTCAGGTGTACCGATAATGCAAAGAGAATAAATAGCAGCACAATTATTCGGAAATACTTGAAGGCAGTTGATTGGTGCAGCTGTTAGAGGGTTGGTCTACCGAGGTGAATGTCTCAAGTTGGAGTCTCGTTGAAAGCAATTTTCTATCCGAATGTCTAACCCTGGCTTCTAATGGACAGACAGACAGACACTGCTTTTATTATAGTAAAGATTTATTGTTGTTATACTTTATTTTAGACATAGAATTTTTTCCTTTTACGGCATAGATCATGCTGCGTAGAAAAAAAGTGAAAAAAATTGTTTTATATTGGCATTGAATTTGTGCGCTCCCTTAACTTATCTCCAAATTACCGTGATCATGGTCCCAAAACCATGTGAAAGAAATAAAAATGCTGTTAATACAAACCAATAATACCACAGTTACGATATAGTCATTAAATTGAAAAGTTGAGTTTAGTTTTTTCTAAGGGGTGAGTTCAAGAAGATTTTGGAAAAGATTAGGCGATTTACATGTATTTTAAGCTTCATATAACATGAATTTCCTATAATGTAACCTTCTCAGAACGGATTATTAATGTTGTAGGAGCATCTACTGTAAAATGCATGCTCCACCAACAGTTTTGGAAGTGTTGGTATTTGCAAACCCCTTATAAAATATTGAAAAGACCATTTATTTTGTACCAAAAGTTTTCTTTCATGATGGTCCTTGCTTTATATTAAACCAAGTAGTCCCTTTACACTGCCTACTAATCAGGTCAGCTGTCAATCAACTGCAAGATCTGAATTCTTGACAACCTTATTGGTGAATGATAATAAGAAACCAGTTTGTCACTGGCGAGCAGAAATATCTATGGACCACTATTTATTACTTTATTAGCAATAACTTAATTTCAAACAAACATGTTTTCTAAATAACGCTTTACAAAAATCATAAAGAAGTGGAACAGTTAGTCAATAAAATAAAAATAATTTAATAAATGGTTTGATAAAGCTTTCAAAATACAATTCTCTTCTAAGTGAGTGGAGTCAAGTGGAGCATTGCTAAAAGAACTGGCAATGATATTTTAAAAGTAATTAGTGAAGGTTGCACACAATTTCGTTTTATTGTGTATGTTGTAATTAGTGCAAAACCTGTAATTGTCTTGTAAAAGGCTTTAAGACTTAATTTTCCACCTCGCAGTCCAACTATTGATAACACAAGCGACTCTTGTTTAAACGAACTCGTTAGGCTGGATATTGGATAAGACGGACAAATTTGAGCAAAATGTCTGCAATCCAAGTGCAGTTACGGTCATAATCGGTTTATAACTATTTTTAGTTAAAATTTATAAAATTATTTATTTAAAAGAAGAAACATGTTTCTATTGGAGCCATTAATATAAATCCCTCACAAAAGTGAAATAGGCTTTTAAATTACATCGTTTGAACACTAGTCAACTTTTATGATGGCGAAATGTAATTTTATATGATTTATAAGTATGTTATAAAAACTACAGTATAAGTTTGAAAGAATAATTTATTTGATATTTAGTAAAGCAAGATGGTTGTGATACTTTTTGAGACCGAAAATTTCCACACATAATTTGCCATTACTAGAGTTGTCTAACATTCATTGCTATTGATGTGAAAGTCAGCAATGACTAGCCACTTGCAAGTGGGTTCTGCATACGAGTTGTCTTATACTGAATGATTAGTAGCTCTCATGCTCAACTGTAATTGTTACAAGCAATATGATTGGTTAATAAGTATGTCTCTTTATTACTCAAGCTCCGGCTGTTCTTTACAGTGACGAGCAACGTAGGTCTTGGCCTTGTAGTTCGCAGTTCCTTGCTCTAGACTCTTTCTTCTCTCCAACACTGGAACACAGTTGCTTGTATAGCGAGTGCTGAGCGTTATGTCCACGAGCTTTCCATGCAGGCTGGCCTCTGCATTACAGGGCCAATCCAAGAATAGCTGAATGCATGTGGCGATTAGGAAAGCTCGGCTTAGTAAATCCATAACATGATTTTTGAAAGTCTTTGCAGCTCTAACATATTTAGCCAGTCAAAAGAATATTTAAGTATATAAAATATAATATATTGTGCAGTAAACAGTGCACTGCGTATAGGCCTTACTTAAATGTGATTCATTCTGTACATATAAATCTATATATAGCCACATTGGTTAAACCAGGGGTCTGCAACTTTTTCTAATCAAAGAGCCATTTGGACCCGTTTACCGCAGAAAAGATCGCACTGGGAGCCACAAACCTCTTTTGATATTCTAAATAAACAAAAAATATAAATACTACATGCAATGTTTTTTTCCAGCTTTTAATGCTTTTATACCATGTTTACACCATAAAACAAAAAGGTTTGGCCTGTATAATGATTTAACTGCTGAGAAAACAAAATTAAACTTTTGCAAAGAACACTAAAATAGCTAATAATGACTTGAACGTAATGTGAAAATATTATGTTGTTTATAAGGCTACTTTTAAAGAAAATTGCAACTTCATGTTTAATTCAGTCCTTCTTTTAACAAAATGCTACAAACAGGGGCATATATCTGATTTTCTGCACAGTTTCTGTCTTATTTTTAAAGTCCGTGAACAGATTCTCAGAAATCTTAACGAATGATTCTTTTAAATATTCTCTGTCGATAAACGGCTTTCCATGCCTGACTATTCCTTGAGCAGCTAAAAAACTAGCATATGTAGTTGAATTTGAAGACTTCACCCTCTTCTTCAAATGATTTTTGCTCAAATTAGCCTAACGCATCAGTTCCAAAACGACCTTTTTTCTTTCATCTCCCTCTGGATATTTTTGAGCAGAGGCTGCTTGTTTATTTTCAAAGCGTCTTGCGACATTTGAATTTTTGTTGTTTGCAAATTTCTCATTACATATTAAGCAAACTAGTGAACCAGTCTCATCAGAAGTGAAAGCAAACGACTCGGCCCATGTAGGATTGAATGTTCTATTTTCCTCTGTCACTTTTTTAGTATTCACCATAGTTTGCCTACCTGGGGTAAAAAAAATTTAGAAGTGACGTGCCGGCTGGCGCAATTTTGGCAGTTTTATTGGCGCATAAATAATGACGCATAACCAGCGAAAACGTTTGATTTATCACCATAATTTTAATTTTTTAAATTATATTACAAAATCTAGTGATAAAACTTTTATATTTTTATGATATATGGTGAAAAAATAAAAAAGGAAAAAAAATGCAAAGTTAGAGGGAGCCACAGCGAGGGAACGACAGAGCTGCATGCAGCTCCGAAGCCACGGGTTGCTGACCCCTGGGTTAAACCAAACGATCAGCTAAACCTGATCGCTACTATCGGTCTATTCTAGTGAGGGTCGACTGTACTAAGTTATCTTTAAACCGTGCCAACAGGAAAAGAATGAGATCATTTCTTGGACTTCCTGATGCTGTCGAGCCTGAAGAACAAGAAGAAAAAGAGCAAAATAAAAAGAAAAAGGCAACAAAGAAAGCAAAAGAAAAGGAAGACACATCAGCATCAACATGTGACTAGATGCGATACAAGGCTGACAGCTCTACAAACTCTTTTAGTGATTCCATGTCTTTGTCTTTGTTCCCCGGCTGTTCCGCCTTCTCATCGCAGTATTTCTTTAGCGCTGTTGTTCCTCACTCGGCGAACTATTGGCTGGATCTTATTTTCTGCTCCTATCTTCTCATCACCTACTATGTCAATGAACAGCCAAATTTAACAGCGAATATGTTATAATGGATTGAATGTGTCATAATTTTTTGCGTTATCTCGTAAATTGTAAATTACTTTCATGTTGTTTACGTTGTCAATAAGTATGCAACTATTAGCGAAACATTCCATAAGCTCAGTATGATTGCTGAAACTCTATGCTTATATATAATACAGCTTATTTGATAGTTCATGGCGTTAAATACAGTCGTGCCTCTACTTGAAAACTAATACAGTCGTGCCTCTACTTGAAAACTAATACAGTCGTGCCTCTACTTGAAAACTAATACAGTCGTGCCTCTACTTGAAAGCTTAAAATTGTTCTTGAGGTCGTTTTGTAAACACTTTGTAAGTGAGGAAACCTTTTACTATGTGCTTGCAGTAAGCCTGGCGACGTCTGGAATTTCTTTCATTTTCAAACAGATAGCCCGTAGGTGGGGGTTTAATAGGCTGGTTCTCAGGAATCAAACAGATAGCCTGTAGGTGGGGGTTTAATAGGCTGGTTCTCAGGAATCAAACAGATAGCCCGTAAGTGGGGGTTTAATAGGCTGGTTCTCGGGAATCAAACAGATAGCTCGTAGGTGGGGGTTTAATAGGCTGGTTCTCGGGAATCAAACAGATAGCCCGTAGGTGGGGGTTTAATAGGCTGGTTCTCAGGAATCAAACAGATAGCCCGTAGATGGGGGTTTAATAGGCTGGTTTTCAGGAATCAAACAGATAGCTCGTAGGTGGGGGTTTAATAGGCTGGTTCTCAGGAATCAAACAGATAGCTCGTAGGTGGGGGTTTAATAGGCTGGTTCTCAGGAATCAAACAGATAGCCCGTAGGTGGGGGTTTAATAGGCTGGTTCTCGGGAATCAAACAGATAGCCCGTAGGTGGGGGTTTAATAGGCTGGTTCTCAGGAATCAAACAGATAGCCCGTAGGTGGGGGTTTAACAGGCTGGTTCTCAGGAACCAAACAGATAGCCCGTAGGTGGGGGTTTAATAGGCTGGTTCTCGGAAATCAAACAGATAGCCCGTAGGTGGGGGTTTAATAGGCTGGTTCTCAGGAATCAAACAGATAGCCCGTAGGTGGGGGTTTAATAGGCTGGTTCTCAGGAACCAAACAGATAGCTCGTAGGTGGGGGTTTAATAGGCTGGTTCTCGGGAATCAAACAGATAGCTCGTAGGTGGGGGTTTAATAGGCTGGTTTTCAGGAACCAAACAGATAGCTCGTAGGTGGGGGTTTAATAGGCTGGTTCTCAAGAACCAAACAGATAGCTCGTAGGTGGGGGTTTAATAGGCTGGTTTTCAGGAATCAGACAGAGCAATCTGATATTGAGTGACACACATGCACACACATGTATACGCACATGTATACGCACATGTATACGCAAATGTATACGCACATGTATACGCACATGTATACGCACATGTATACACACATGTATACGCACATGTATACGCACATGTATACGAACATGTATACGCACATGTATATGCACATGTATACACACATGTAATACACACATGTATACACATATATATTCAGACATGTATATTCACACATGTATACGCACATGTATTTACATTTATACACACAGTTATACACACATTTATATGTACATGTATACACACATGTATACACACATGTATACACACATGCATAACCACGTGCATACACACATGTATACACACATGTATACACACATGCATAACCACGTGCATAAACACATGTATACACACATGCATAACCACGTGCGTACACGCATGTATACACACATGTATTCACACGTGTATACACACATGTACTCACACATGTATACACACATGCATAACTACGTGCATACACACATGTATACACACATGTATTCACACATGTATTCACACATGTATACACACGCACGCATGCACGTACGTACGTGCGTGTGTGTGTATATATATATATATATATAGATATATATATATTCACACATGTATACACACATGCATTCACCCATGTATAACCATTTGTATACCCACATGTATACCCACATGTATGCATACATGTATATACACATGCATAACCACGTGCATACACACATGTATTCACACATGTATACACACATGCATACATACACGTATACACACACACATATATATATATATGTATATATATATGTATATATATAAATATATATATACTCATGAAGTGGGTTGTCAGAGATCTATTCCTGTGTGATGCATAATTTTTTCCTCACCTCTTATATTCTTATAGAGGCTCTTATTATAGTAAGGACTAATGTGCTACCCGGCGTTGCCCGGGTACTAACAATCAGCTTATAAACATTGAAAGGTAATGAGAGTTGCCTGCCACTTGTTACTAGCCTGGCACATTGCCAATGGATAATTTGAGTAAGCTTACTAATAAGAGCCACAGTTTCTCATGACATTACGTCATGACTTTGCATTGTAACCAAAAGCGTAGTGTATTTGCTCTCATATGTTGACATATATCACCTAGCAAATCTATCAAGCTCGTATGGCTAAATTGGTAGGGCATCGGATTGGTGAACAGGAGATTCCAAAATCAAATCTTCTGCGATACGGATTCTTCGTTCCAAGATTCTAATAACTACAATTATATGTAGATTACTAAATGCTCGGCATTGCACAGGATATAAAAAACAGCTTATAAACAGTGGCAGGTAACATAGTTGCCATTAACAAATTGGCTAATCTGAGTAACTTAAGCTAGTCTAAATCTTTACTGTAATAAGAGCCTTGAAGCCAGTTTAATAATCGTTTCGCGTGATGGTACGCGTTATGATCTCTCATGCAATCATGATTTTCAAGCGTGCTAAGAGTAACCAATAGTATTTTCTCAAGCACGTAGAGCGTGAGTATTTTAACTGATGTAATGAATATGACCCCAATTATTCCATTGTCTAGCAATGTAGCAACCGATGTTTCAGAATCTAAGAACAGAGGTTTTAGAATGTCTGCATGCAGACATAAAGGTTCTGAGTTCAAGTCCTGTGCGCACCTGATTTTTCATTCCTGAAAGTTTATCGCTTCAAACAGACACACGTACAGCAGATTGCAGACAAACACTGAAATTTATATAGAGATAATAATAGATAACAGTTAGATATTACCCTTGTTATACAAACAGCTGCATCCCTCTGTTACTCCATAATAAGCTACACCACTTGAGTATATAGACAAATCTATATGTTTATTTCACAAATATATTTAGATGCAGTTCAGTTGCATATACAATTGAACTACATCAAATGAAACTTCCAAGTGCTCTGCTTTCCTTGGCCCATCAGGGCTCCATATACCCAGATATGAAAGCATATGAATAAGTTTCGCCCTCTGCCGAGAAGGCCGACTCGGTAACAGGTCGGTCCTTCCATAGCCGGTTTGATTGCAGATTGGTCCTTTACCTGCCGGCTTGGTCACACGTTGGTTTTCCTCTCTGTCGGCTAGGTGGCTGATCCGGCTGATCCGGCTGTCTTATTTGCCAACGACCGGCTGGCTGTTTTTACGGTCAGATTGAAGGCCGGCTTGTTCTCTCCATTGAGGTGGCCTGGTGAGGGCTATACCAGTCTCTGGCAGCTCGGAGGGGCCGAACCGGCCTTCTGGCCTCAATTTACCAGCCGATCATGCTGTTCCCCTTTGGCCCGGTACCTTTTTGTAATTGTTATTTGCATGTATAATGCGTATTTCCTATATGTACGTTTAATAAAATAGCCCAGTGTTCTCTTTGAGATTACACACTGCTGATGGCTGAAGACAGGATTGCACACATGTTTTTATTTCTAAGATTTTGACAATAAATTTTGCTATAGTTACTCTTAGTAACATAGAAAAAGTAGGTTTAGAATATATTTTGTTTTAAGTCGATTAACTTTTTTCAATTTAAGAAATGTTTTTCATTTATTACGGATGCTACCGACAACCTTGATGCCCCATAAGACCTTAACCTGCCCCATAAGCTCAGTTTTTCAATGATTTGCCAAGTAGTTAGTATTTTTAAATTGATATGATAATGCACTTTTTCTAGCAACTGTGTGGAAGACAGTAAACAAACTCGATGTCAACTTCATCCCGATTGCTAAATGGCAACTGTATCGGTGCCAGATAGGGATACGGTGTAAAATGGTTGTTTCTCAACATTTTTTTTATTGACATTAATGATATTCCTTCACTACTAGTACAGCTTACGATCGTCATAGCCTTATTTAGCAGCCTGTCTAGTAGTCTGGAATGTTTGACACCAATCAGCTAGGTGGAATTGAATTCCCAAAAAACTACTTGGGGTGATAGGAAAAACATTTAACCTCAAATTGCTCGCTGCAACTGGACATGTCTCCAGTTGTCAAGGTTTCCTCGCTCCTTCTCCTGACTCAGTCATGTTCAGCCAAGATCACAGTACCATCGTTTGTGTAACAACGCTGTCAAAGAACATGCACAGCCTCTGCTTGCAGTAAGCTAAGCAGATATCATACTCGATATTTGAAGGGCTCCTCACACATGATCAGATCAGCATATGGATATTCCGACAACACACGGTGCAAAACTTGAGTATTTGGCGCTAAAATTAAGTAATTGTTAATGCATAACTTTTATTGCTTTTAGCTAAGTAAAATTAGAGACGGATGAACACTAAAAATAATTTAAAAAAGTATAAAAATGATAAATAATTTCTAAGCGAAAATGGTTTGAATTGTTTGAAGGGTATTTTAAGCTCAGGTCAGTTACTTGTCTACATTCACTCTCCTCTCCTCCTACTCTCTTAGTGTCAGACTTTCACTTATATTTGTCTGTTTCTCAGATAAAGTACCTAGCAACTGTGCAACCGACTCTCAACTTGTTAATTTTTTACCAACTATTTAGTTTTAAAATATAATTAAATTTTACATTTACTTTCTACATAGTTTTAGATAATACATCTGTTTTAATGCTAAACTCAACTACCTGCAGCGTTTATAAAAGAGCCATCTTAGGTTTATTAATATATTTATTTTTTAGTGTTTATTTTATGACGCAAAAGTTTTAAAATAAGAAATCGATCTCAGAATGAATTAGCTTCATAAAAAGAAGTTTGTTTAGATAGTTTTGGACTTATTCTCTCTCTCTTTGTGGTTTGCTCAACATTTACGAATCAATGCAATACAACTATCGTACTAGTGCATTAGCTCAAAACAAACTAGTTAATAGAGTGATGTTTTTTTCCCTCACAGCATTGGCTCCTAAACTGTAAAATGACTCCAGGTGAAAACAGCCGCTGACAAAAGAACATTGGCATCGATCAGTTTTCTGACCAAATATGCTTATATTTAGCACAAGAAAACCCGCTTATGTTTTCCCTGTAGAAATTATTGACTAACGCCTAAAGTGTTAAAACTATTTATCTCCTCACTAGACTTGTTAAACCCATTAAAATATATCTAATCTTATAGAGTGTTATGAGAAGACCAGATCAGAATCCTATCATTTTCCACATAATAACATTACTGACTTGTCTCAATGGCAGACGGATAATAATGGGATATTTCAGCTTCTCTAGTAGCCAACATTTATCTTGGTTCTTAGTCTATGCTACTGAAATGCTACTCTTTTTATATCTCCCTTGTCATATAAATAGCTAACCATGAATTTATACTGACAAAATCTTATTATTTACAGAAAATAATTAGCTAAAAGATAAATTGAATATTCCAATTACAATGATAAACAGTGCTATAATCTGTATATGTGATTATTTTGAACAAATCTACTTGTACATGTTTTGCTGTTAAAAAGGTTTTATTAATAACTAGCGAAATGCCCGGCGTGGCACGAGAATTAAAGATCAGCTTATAAACAGTGACAGGTAATGTAGTTGCCCGTCTCTTGCCATTAGCCTGGCACATTGCCAATGGCTAATTTGAGCAAACTAGTAATTTAAACTTACTAATAAGAGCTGTGAGAACAAGTTTTTGTGACGTTATGCCGTAATGTAATTTAATGCACAATAATGCAGTTTATTGTAACTCAGACTACAGTATACTGTCAGTCAGACTACAGTATATTATCTCAGACTACAGTATACTATCCGTCAGACTACAGTATAAGTCAGACTGCAGTATATTGTAAGTCAAACTACAAAAAGATTTAACTCAAACGACCTCAGGTACAGCAGCAAAACATAGTTTGAACCATAGGTAAACCCAACTTGAACAACGGTATATATAACTCAAGCAATTGCAAGACATAACTTAGATTTCTGTTAATTTATTTGACTTTAATGTTAGTTACTTATGTGACTCAATAAAGCAACTTGAAGGAGGCTAAAAGAAAACTAGCAAAACAAACCAATAAAATGTTTATCTTGCTGTTTATTAATTTGCTGGCTGCTTGTAACTGAAACATGTTTTGTTCTTTTGAAATGTAATTTTATAAATAGATTTGTGGTTGATAGCTGAGTATCTCCGTATGTTGTAGAAATTGAACAGAGATTGAAAAATTTTACAATAATGGTAATAATCTTTACTATAGTAAGAGCCGTGGCCATCGGAAGTAATGGGTGGGTGTTTGGAAAAAATATTGCTTCTCCCCCAAATTCAAGCTCCAACATTCGCCTTACCAGCCAAGCATGCTACTACTTGCATAACTCTAACACCTTGCCATAAGTTGGAATAGTTGTGTTGTTACTTATTACACCTGATATCTTTCTTACTGATTTTTCAGAACTTCTCATGCCCTTTGTATATGGTTAACTCAGACAAAGCTAGCTGCTCAACTGCAGAATATGCGATCTGTGTCTAGAGCTCAAAAAACCATTGCAACAGTACCTCAACACATAACTTATATAATAGATACATGCTCCATGAATTTCATTCATGGAACATCAGCTAATAGCAGTGTAGAAATTTTGATGCCAAAAGCCTGCTAAAAGTGCTGACCGCTCTCAGCTTCATTGTGAAAATATCTGGCTAAAACTGCTCCTACTACTTCATGACATTTGTGCAAATGACCAATTCCACGTTCTTACCAAATGAAACATATCACCTCAGCCACTTTTATGGACACACGCGCATCAGAGAGCTTCTTTCTAATCGAAGACTTAGTGAAAGACTCGTTTTTCCTTCCAACTCAGGCACTCTCATGCAACCAGTTTTTATTAAAAAGGATAAATTTGAACTTTGACCGTTAATTTTGTTGCGTTCTACCTACTTTAAAACAAAATAATATATTACAACTTGTCATACAATGCTTAATTTTTATTCAACTCTTTTAATTAGAGTAGAAATATAAACGCATAACTGATCGTATAAGCTTTTTATTGCACATAATCTTTGATGCTAGGAAATTGAAGACACCCCCATCTCTGCTAGGTTCAATTTACTTGAAACCTAGCTGAATGCATCTCCACCAGAGCTGAACAACAATTTGAATCTCTCGCTACAATAATGATATACATGTATTAGCAATGTGTTCAGGTTCTATAAAATGGTGGGTACGTTTCTTATCAACAATCTGTACTATAAAAAAAGCTGTTTCTGTCTGTCCGTCTGAAGCTACAGGCGCATTTTAGACAAAAAAGATTGCCTTACGCAGGATTTTAACTTGGACATTCCATAGACAGACATGCTACGAACTGACACACCACCACTAGATCACCTTGCAGCATAAAGGAATAATTGTACACATAGCTATTACACGTGACAATCTCTCATGGTACAGGGGACTGCAAGGGCACTAGTAGTTATAACCACACAAAGGTGTGTCTCACTTTGTCATGGTACAAGGGACTGCCAGGGCACTAGTAGTTATAGCCACACAAAGGTGGGTCTCACTTT
The DNA here is from genome assembly GCF_963576615.1 of Watersipora subatra. Classification (NCBI taxonomy): domain Eukaryota; kingdom Metazoa; phylum Bryozoa; class Gymnolaemata; order Cheilostomatida; family Watersiporidae; genus Watersipora; species Watersipora subatra. The sequence goes on along the minus strand of NC_088711.1, from coordinate 37,727,936 downwards.
GTCATGGTACAAGGGACTGCAAGGGCACTAGTAGTTATAGCCACACAAAGGTGTGTCTCACTTTGTCATGGTACAAGGGACTGCCAGGGCACTAGTAGTTATAGCCACACAAAGGTGGGTCTCACTTTCTCATGGTGCACGGCACTGCAAGGGCACTAGTAGTTATAGCCACACAAAGGTGTGTCTCACTTTCTCATGGTACACAGGACTGCCAGGGCACTAGTAGTTATAGCCACACAAAGGTGGGTCTCACTTTCCGCTATTCAATAATATCAGATTTGAGAAATCATTAAAGTATTTATCAAATCAAACTAAATCTTTCCTAATTTTTCGGTCAGACATGAGTCTGTAGTTATTTGAATCATTTTTAATTTTTTAAAAACTGTTTTTAAAGGGAATCATTATATTTTAATGATATATATCTTTAGAGTAGAATAAATAAGTTGTGAAACTGCTAATAATAATAATATTTATTAATTTGTTGTCAACAGTTGACATTATTTGCTTTCAATAGCTAGTTTGTTGCTACTAAACATCATTTTTAGAGATCCATAAGAAACATATTTACTGATCAACATCTTATAAATATCCAAAAGTAGGCCTCCAGCGATACGATTTCATTGGTCGCTTTACAAAATTATCATAATTACATCAAAAGCTATAACTCTGTGGGGCAGAGAGTCATTCTAAGATATCAGCGTATGTAAGCCCAGGACTTTAGACGGCTATAGAAGAAAGGGGGAGGGGGTGTGGGCTGACTCGTTAGCTATAATTATCCGTCTATTTAGAAAACTCATCAGGAAAGAGAAACTGCCCCAGTCATTAGTCTGACTGCACTCTTACAGGACGTGGATAACAAGGTGAGGACATGGTGATCCATCTTTGGATTTTTTTGTAAATTGACGGAATTGTTTCAAGTGTACAATGATACAAAATATATTGTTCATAATTTAAAAAAAATTGGGTCAATTTTTTTAATCGAATTTAAAAACCAAACAAATTTGAGAAAAAAAATTAGCTGCTATTATACAGACCAGAGACCATCAAGTCCCCTGATCCTTTCAGCATGACTTCTTATATCTTTGTATGAATGATGTTAGTTATAGAACTATTTCTTGAATAAATCTGCTGTTGTACTCAATGCTTTACATCTGTACCTAATATAGCCTTGTTATATACATGTACATATTGTGGACTAACATATCTATTTATGTACATTTATACCTAGATATCCACTGACTTTCGAACCCTTGCATGTACTAGCAACAACAGTTGGGGCCAAGTTCTATGTCTGATCAGTTGCTTGCACTAACAGCAGTAGGTGCTACGCAGAGTCTTCACATGTCCTAGCAGTGGCAGTTGGGTGAAAATGCCAAAATGCTCATAAATGTAGAAGCTCTGGTATTGAACCCACAGCCTGTTGTTGCAAGTCCTGGCTGTAGTCATTCCCCTACCTACTGGCACTAAAATTAAAAAGAAAATGAAATAGTCACAATATCGTTGAGCTTTGACACACAACTACCTGTTTGTAGTTCAAAATTGTGCGAAATAAACTAGTTGTGAAAGAAGCTTTGTACTGATATTTGAATGTATTTTATCCACCATTCTGAATGTAGCCGTAAATTATGGTTCTATGTTGCGGCATCGTTTTAAAATTTAGTACACATAATTATTGTAGTTTATCTTTACTGTAACAGTAAAAGACAATGGTAACAAGTGACAATAACGGTAGTGAGTTTACATGATAAAAGTATTTCTTATAAAAACCTTAATAGCCAAGTAGATTTATATTCAAACGCTTTTAGTCAAGACTTCAACGATTAGAAGACTTGCAATTTCTCCCACCATTTATTACAAAGGTTGCCAGCTGCAGCTACTGCTGCTGCCAGCTGTAAGGGTCATTAAACCAAGCTGTTGTTTCATTACTGACTAATTTTCAGAGTGTGGATAGATTATTTTAAGATGGTATGTTCAAACAAACTATATTTATTTTTTTATAGAAACAGATATGGCAAATATCTCAACAGAAATGGTGCCAGAAGTGGGGGAGATGTTTTCCAGAAGCTTTAACACCTTCATTGGTAAGTAGAGAAACAACAACTACTCTGATATAGAATTAATTGCAAGTACAAATTTCATTGGGTAAATAGTATAGTACAAAGTGTAAGTACAAATTTCATTGGATAAATGATATAGTACAAAAGTATAAGTAAAAATTTCATTGGATAAAAACAATTTAATCAACAGCCTACAGGCAGCTCTGCTTGTTCAGCAAATAGCACACTTCTTATGAAAACGTAAATTAAAATGAAAACGCTAAATTACACATTTTTCTTCCAGCAAAAAGTAACATAAAGATTATAGTTATTAATGATATTATATCAACATAAAGGAATGTTGGAGTTTTATAATTATTAGCTTTGGTGTGTTATAATTTGCTCCAGTTTAAGCTATATACAGTATATACCTATGTACTGAATGGGTTATGAAATAATTTGAAATAAAATATTTAAAATCAGCTCGCAGTCTGTATAGAAGATCAGACAATCAGACTAGAAAATTGTCTAAAAACATTTCATATTTTTTGGTTGTTTAAAGAACCCAAGTAATAGATAAGACTGCTTTGCCTCTCATTCTAGTTTTTTAAAAGAGTCCGAACTGGAAGGTTCTTTAAGCAGTATTATGATTTTTACCATTAAAATGAAAAATGAAGCTAAGCAGACAAGTATGTCTGCTTAGCTTACTGCAATCAGAGGCTGTGCGTGTTTTGAAGAGCATTGTTATACAGACAATGGCTCTGTGATGTTGGCTGGACGTGCGCAAGTCCCAAGTCCAGTGGCAAGGGAGCCTTGACGACTGGAGACATGCCCAGTTGTGGAGAGTAATTTAAAACTGAATACCATTTTGTTACCACTAGAGATCTTTTTGGGAACTGAACCCTGACCTTTTTCTTGCAGGCCAGGCGCTCTATGCCACTAGGCTACAGCAGCATGTGAGGTGCAGCCTTTGTTCATTGTTTAATTTATGGAAAGCTTAAAGATATCTTTTCACTCCTGTAAAAAGTCATCCAAAGTCAGATGAAGAACGTCAAATACACTTCCCCATACTTCAAATTTTTTTCTAATTTTATGCAGTATGTTTGCAAGTATAGCTTATACTTTGCAATTTTTTTGCAGGAGTTCTGTTGGGTGTGATGACCATATTTGGAATAGTGGAAAATTTCAGTGTCTTTGGAATGTTTTTCAAGTTCAGAAAAGAGCTCAACTCCAGGACAACATACATGCTCATGTCTCTGTCTATTAGCGATGGTTTGATGGCTCTTATTGGAGGCACCATGTATACTATTAGCAGTTTCAACAGCAAATGGCCCTTTAAATATCAAGGTAGGACAACTACTCTAAAGTATTTATAGTTTGAGAATGGGCTGACAGAAAGCAAGCAAGCGTAAATTAATTTAAAAAGAAGTGTTTATGTTAGTTGCAAACGCTGAAAAAAAGTTTTATTTTTCCCAACGATTTATTGTCATTAATTGAATGCAGCAATACAGGACTTCCTTGTTGTGAACCATCTTTTGTTTCATGTCAAATGTAAGATGTGAAAAGCTTGGATATTTTAATTACTTAGGTGTTAATATTGTCATAGATACCTTGTTACAGCTGTTCTAATAAAAAAATTGCGAAAACAAGTTTCAGTATAAAATAGACGGCTCATTTTAGCCAAGGGAGACAAATTCCAGTTTTACGTTCAACCATCTCTGATGACAAAGTCTCAAGAAAGGTTCAAGAAGAGCTCTTTGTAACTAGACTAACCTGATAATAGTGACTGTGACTTATAAACCTGTGAGTGGTATAAGCAAATGCAAACAGCAATTTTACAGCATCCATCTTAATTTACCGTAAAACTCTATTTGACCGCCACCTTTATTTGAACACCACCTCTAACTGAACGCCACTATAGAAGAAAGGTTGAAAAATACATTGCCACCCTTTAATTGAATGCCACCTTTATTTGACCGGCACTTTGACATTCTTTGATCTTTACGAACCCATAATAGCATGTGGTCAATAGAAAAGTGTACAATCACAGAGTACAGGTCAGAACAGTGTACAGATTACTAATAATGACTTGGTTATATCAATAATCATTAAATTTTTGGTTGTTGCTGTAGTGGTTGCCATGGTTCTAGTGACGGTGTACATGAGAAGATCGATCATCACAATCATAAGAACTACACTCTGATTCAGTCACTAAGGTCTAAATCCTATCCATTGTTTTCAAGATTCGTCCATAATATGGTTTTCAATCCTACCTAGTTACTAGAATACTGTGGTTTACAATGGGGTTCATAATGTAGTTTACAATCTGACCTGAAGACTTTAAAGCATTTTGATGAATGATGAGAATACTCTTCAGTAACACCGTATGATGTAGTAGCAGCCATTGCTATGACATATTCTAACATAAAAACATTAAAAAGGTCTTTAAAAATAAAAAAAACATGACTGTTTTCCAACTTCAAAGCTTTACAGTTTTATCTTTAAAACTTTGAAAGCGACGCCATTGAAATACTTAATGTCACCACTAAGCTAATAATTTATAATCAAAGTAGATCCTTGTTTAACTAGGTCTGATACTTTGACGCATATAAAAAACAATTTAGCAAAAATGCTGAGGCCAATGTCATTAATGACAGCGCCGCATGTGTGAATTAATAACACTGTGTAGCGGCACAGCGTAATGACCAGGGTCGTAATAATAGTAATAATAACAAACTTCTTAGCCACCACGGTCGCAGTACGCCCATGAGGAACCGAGACAAGCCTGGCTACCGAGAGGAGCTTCGGCTACTGAGAGCAAACCACAGTACAGAGAGAGGAAACCGAGAGAGGAAACCGAGAGAGGAGACTGAGGGACTGGGAGAGGAGACCAAGGGACTGAAAGAGGAAATCGAGGGACCAGGACGAGCCCATGAAACAAAACAAAGGAAAAGAGGAGGAGTCCAAGCTACAATCAAAAATATTAAAAAGGAAACGAAATCATTCAAAAGGCAGAGTCGTAGAGCACACGCTCTCTGCATGTATGCTCGCCCTTTGATTGTCATGCATGTATATGTATATATTTATTAAATAAATATATACGTATATCTCATTGCCAGTTAGAACACGGTGTTGTTATTTAACAGCCTTGTAGAGGGTAAAGGGAAGCGGCAGTTTCCTTTCCAACTGCGCAGTCAATAGTAAGAAAGTGTTCGTAACAGGAAACAGCTGGTTGGTGATGCTAGAGCTGGTAAAGACTAACTATTGATGACTTGAAAAGTTAGGCAACAACATAACTAAATACTTCATCTCTAGTTTTTGTTAGTGCTGTCATCTTTATAACTTTATGTGGGATAAGCAGATGCTGTGCATGTTTTTAAGAGCTTCGCTGCACAAACATTGATTCTACGCCTTGATCTTGACTGGACATATACGAGTCTGGCGGCAAGGGAACCTCAACAACTGGAGACATCCCTATTTGTGGGCAGTTTAACGTAGGATGTCATTCCCATCACCAACTGTAGGTTTGTTTGAGAATTGCACCCCAACCTGTGGTTTGTGGTCTTGTTTGTGGTTTGAATGCAATTTCTGTCACCAACCGTGGTCCTTTTGGGAAATGAACCCCAACCTGTTGTTTCCAGGTCGAGCTTCTAGTCCATTAGCCCAGAGCTGCTCTCTGTAAGCCTCTATAAAATTAGTGGTGCAGTCTAATCTGCATGGTTGATTTGAAAGAGGAGGTACCTTCTCTGAGAATCGAACAATAACCTTGTGTTTGCAGTTTTGTCCGAGGCCACTAGGTCAAAGCTGCTCTTAGATGTGTAAACAATTATAATGAAGAAATGACCAAAAAATAATTATGAGAACTCGTCGCAACTTTGTCATTGGTTTCCTTCTGTCAACAGGGTGTGTCTTCTACGGAGTGATGATGTTTGGAACGGGGTGCACTGATATAGCCCACCTCACGGTGATAGCCATAGATAGAATGTTGGCTATAGCTTCTCCAATCAAGTACAGGGCATGGGCCCAAAAGCCAATCCTGACGGTCATTGCCTTAGCCTTTTCTTGGCTATATGGCTTTTTTTGGGCTATTTTACCTCTTACAGGTGAGAAGATTCAAAGATCATGAAGGAGAAGTTATCTGTTCATGTAAAAAACTATCTAAATTAGCAATGACAGAATACATTTTAAAAAAAGCCTCAAACATGAATAAAAGTATTGAGATAACCACAATCTTGCCATTTATATGAAACTACTACCAAATGTCCGGCATTGAACGGGTAATAAAAAAGTTTTAGGAACAGAAAATTTATTTTTAATCAACATATAAACATTCACTATTCTAACTTTTAAATAAAGATGTTCATTTTTGGCGTGTTTCTGGCCAATGCATAATTTGAATATTTGAGAGCTCGAAACGAAGCTAAAACAAATTCTTAACAAACATTTCTTACATTTCATGCTATACATTCGTTTAAGATCTAAAACAGCTTATAAACAGTGGCATGCAATGTAGTTGCCACTGGCAAACTTTCTTCACCCAATGAATTTGAGTAACTTGAGGTAGTACTGTAAGCTAGTAACATAAGCTAGTCTAAGCCTTTACTATAATATAAGCCGCGCTTATAATTGTGTTTATAATCATTACATTACGCCTCATGATCTCTCAATTAACTTAACTAATCATATTTTTGCAAGTCCTTTAAGCCTGTGTATTTCAAACCAGTGTAATAAGTGTGTGCACAATTGTTCTATATTATGGCAAGTAGGCTGTGTAGCATAGTGGATAGTACATCGATTTATATATATATATATATATATATATATATATATATATATATATGTATATATATATATATGTATATATATATGTATATATATATGTATATATATATGTATATGTATATATATATATATATATATACATAGATATATATGTAAAACTAGTTAGTAATAATAGAATCATCATGTAAAACCTATCCGAGGTTTTTCAGTTCAGTTTCATATTTTGTTTGCCTTTAAAAAGCTTGTGATCATGCTGTTCAAAGCTTCTCATAGTTTCTCATATCTCGTCGACATTTTTAAAAACAAGCGTTCTTTTAACTAATGATACATGCAAGTGGCGTAGTATAACTCTTAATTCACTTTACCTCTGGTCAATATTGATGGAAACTAGAAATCTAGCAGATCTTTGATATATCTTTACTATAATAGGAGCCGCTTTTGTCTGTCTGTTCAAAACTGTGGTTGGATGTTGAGAAAAACTGCATCGCAGATGCTTCAAACTCTGACTTTCAGTTTATAGCCAGGTACACTACCATCAGTGCCACTCAACACCTCTCAGCATTTTGGAATAATTGTGCAGAGATTTATTACACCTGATAATCACACCAGAATATCAGGGTACTAGTATACATTAAACAGAATCACAGTATTCAGTATTCTGTTTTAGCGTTCTTAAATTTAGCTGTGTCTCAAGTTGCCTACAAAGATGTCTATAAAGATACTACTAAGTAAAAACAGCAAAATATTTAGTATTATTGGTACAAAATATATATGATACCATTGTTTGTATTTTGCCAATTCACTTCAAATTGCCATCATTACAGGCATGTCAGCATACGGATATGAAGGAGAGATCAGCTGTTCCATTGACTGGTTGAGACAGGATTTTGGCAGCAGACTATACATGATGCTTATTTTTATTTTCTCCTACTTTGTACCCAACTTAGTCATGCTCTTCGCCTATGGTTTCATCTTCATCACGGTAATTTATACTTCAATGCTAGTTGCATCGGCTACAGTATATAGAGTTTTAATAATATCTCAATGACATTATCATGGAGAAGATAGAAAGAGAATGTCTATCAGTCACTGTCTGATAAGCAGAACAAAGCACTTCACTGCAAACATATTAAAAGGCAACCTAATTACTAATGGTTTGCTGTTTTAAAAATGTTTTGCTGTAAATTTTGGAATTCAATTTTCTGATGTTCGCGAGATTATAAAATGCATGCTCTACATCGTCTCTACATCGATCTGCATGTCTCTACATTCTCTGTTTATTCTAACAATTTTCTTCTTTTTTTGAAACATTTTAGCCTTAGGTCATACTAGCTTTTCTCCAATTATGCTGCAAGCTATTGAATCTCTAATACAGATAACAACTCGCGTGAAAACAGTTAAACAAGCCTTGTTCAATAATAAGGAAATAAAATGAAATTATAATATAATAAAATAAGGAAAGATAAGTTTTTCTTGCACAATTATGTAAAAAGAAAATAGAACTGGCTAGTCTGTGTTTCTACCAGTAATATAGATAAACCTATCTACTTGACAAGGGTCTGCTGTTTCTCAAGTAGTAGTGGACATGGGAATGCTTCCTAATTGTGGAGTCAAGATTACCAAAAGGCAGCAGATTACGGGCTGCCAACAACTGTTTATACTGTTGGCCCGTCAGTCTCTAAGGTTACAACTATCTTAGCAGTTGAACCTAAAGACTGCAGAGTTTGTTGGTGTATTTAAGGCTCTATTCGCATCTACTTACTCCACTCAAGTTCATTTCTGTCAAGCAAAGTGCAAATCTATCATTTGTAATAAAATGACCTCTGCAAAAACCATTAAAAACACAAAGAACTTTGAGTCAACTTATGTTAGAGAATAATATCTGTTTAACAAATACTACAACAGTTAGAATTATTATTGAAGGTCAAGGCTGTTGGGAAGAAGTTTGCGGGTGAGGATAGTGCTGCTAGCAAGAAAAAGCGGGACATTGAAGTCAAGTTAGCAATTAACTTCTCCTTGGTTTATGGTGAGTGAGAATGATTTTGATGTGAAAAACTCTCTTTTTATCTTCCCTAAGTAGTTCAGTTCAACCTTTTTGCTACATTCTATGGTGTTAGGTGTATGAGTTTATATTAATGCATTTTCGCATGTTAGAATGTTAACATGATAACAAGACAACATTGTAACATTTTAACACGGTAATATGCTTAAATTTTAAAATGTTAACACGATAACATTATATGGTGTTAACATGATAATATGTTAACATAGTGACAAGTTAACATGGTAACAGTGTAACATGTTAACATGATAATAGGTAACATGTTAACACTAATATAAGTAATACCAATGACAAGTTAATTTTCTGCCATTAGAGATTTGTGTTCAATTCAAACGACATACGTACATAGCAGGGTACAGATTTATTTTGTATAGTTGCACTTGAGATCCCCAGCCCCGAGCTTAACATGTTTCAGAGAGAAAAAGAAAGGAAGTGCCGTACTAAAGGTAACCATTTGGTGGTAGAATTGATGAAGCATATGTGATCAGGTTATTACCTTCTACATATGTTAGTTAATTTTTAAAAGGTAACTACAATATGTGGAAGTAAGCATTTCTCCTCAACAAACAAGATGTCATGTTGTTGGACAGCTTTAGCATATAATCAGAATTTTGAGCAAATATCAACTGTGCGGTGGTAGATGATAGCCGGGCCTAGAGACATGATTACATTTGGCCAGCAGTACCGAGGCCAAGAAGATAGCTTGGGCACTCCGAGCAGCTAAGGACTAGGACAGTCCCCGTTGGACTGAGGCAAGGAGATACCTAGCCAGCCCTCGGCCCAGCCGAAAGTAGAGCCGACCGGCTGTTGGCTAGTAAGGACAACCAAGCCAATGAAGAGCCGACTTACTACTGAGCCCGCAGATAAAAAATGGACCTGCTGCCGAGCCGGCCCTGGAAGGATCAGCCTACCACCGGGTTGGCTTTTCCGGGAAAGAGGCAGAGCCAACGTTTACAATTATAAAAACAACCCTTTGAGCAGAAGTTGGCAGAGCATGGGAAAGACTCATTTTATGTAGTTGTTTGTTGAGCATGAACACACTGTACATATATTTATATATTTACACAAATATATAAATTGCCTTATATACTCAAAGCGGTTTGGTTCTTTGTGGAGTAGTAAAAGGTCGCAGATGATCCTTTGCAGCTGTGTATTGATCTAATGGTTTATAGAGATGTATATGAAATTTTTTAAAGTGAATTTCAATTAGTTTTGTGTAGAATATTGCTTAAGTTGAGAATAATATTTGTATCTTCTATTGATTTACCAGTTGTGTACATGATGGCCTGGTCACCATATGCAATCGTGAGCTTCATCGGCGTGTTTGGTAACGGAAATGCTATTCCAATGGCTGCCAGAGGACTTCCAGCTATTCTTGCAAAGTTCTCTTTTGTGGTGAACCCTCTGCTATATGTCCTCTCCAATAAAGAACATAGGTGCGTGAATGTTTCTCATTCAGTTACCATAAAACCTCCATTTGAACACCACCTCTATTTGAACGCCACCTCCAATTGACAGTCACCCTGAGAGACGAGTTGAAAAATAGACCGCCACTCTCCAATTGAACGCCACCTTCATTTGACCGCCACTTTGACATTATTTGATTTTTATGAGCCCATAATATCAACTGATCAGTAGAAAAGTGTCCACAAAATCGTATTAATAATAATGAATCGTATATATCAATAATAATTAGCTCTCTCGTTGTCAAACTCCAAAGCTTTTCGTGTTTTTGTTAAAACTTTGAGAGCAACATCATAAAAATAATCATAACGGTCTCAGGCTAATGATAGCTCTCTGTCTAACGAGGCCTTTCTACTTCGAAGTAGCCTACATATATCATAAGAAATGCTTTTAATTTATGATAGTAGATGGAACATTGAAAGCAACGCCATAGCAATAACTACATGTATTAACTGTCTCAGGCTAATAGTAGTTTTTTGAATACTCTGAGTGGAAGAATGAGAGTGGATGCAACGCGGTCCAATGCAATTTGCGTTGAGCTCCTAGAAGTGGCGGCGGAAATGGGCGTATTTTATTGAGTTCACCATGGCACTGAAATTGTTTTTTCCAATAAACTATGCTATTCACAGGCTACTCATAATTTGAGAAATATTGAGCAAAAACTCAATACCTGTGGAGTCTATTGAAAGTGCAATAGTCAATCTAGCAGATAAATCTTATGCCTAATGCCTAATTGAAAATCCAAATGTATGTTGTCATTAACATTGGCTATCGTTGTCACTTTTCCACTCAGCTTCTACCTGACTTCGGACTATCAGAAACGCTAACTCCTGAGTGAAACTTAGAAGAGTATAGACAATTGTGTAGGCATTGTTTTATGTAAAGCCTCACTTCTGGGGGCAGCATGCGTTAAGAAAATTTGCATATACACGCAAGCCTGCCAACTCTCACGCATTGGGCTTGAGACTCACGCAATCACACCAAAGAAAAAACGAAAATGAGTGAGAAATGTGTGAGATTTTTGCCCCAATTTCCACAATTTTATATATACTATCATTGATACATCATTTGCCCCAAAACCAAATCTCAAGCATTGCCCCACTTTTGGGTTGGCATGCCTGTATACATGTATTTGCAATGAGCTGAATTTCTTTTTACACTTTTTGAAGCTTAGAACTAGTGCTAAAAGTAAATGTTGACAGGACTTTTATATTAGTCTAAACTAGCAAAAAAGTCTAAATTCTAATAATAATTAAAATATTAATTATTATTCAAAAAACGGTTTTTACCAATTATAGTAGATATAATTTTGGAGTTATCTTTTTAAACATATTGGAAAGGAAAACTCCCAATATATGGGCGTAACCAACAAAGTAAAGAATGGAGAAGTAGAATTGTGGTGGTTAAGTAACCCTAGCGACTTTTGGAAATGGGGTTTTAAAGGGTGAAAGTTAGTGTCTCAGTAATATGTTATTAAATGGAGGCGCGACATTTCCGCCACCACAGCAACTAGCCATGACTTCATTGTTTAAATTCTCATAGTCTTCAACTCAGTAGGCGACATTTGCTTTGCCTGTAGTAGGGCTAAAAATATCTTCCGAAAATTCTAAAGAGCCAGTTGAAAAATAGACCGCCAGCCTCTATTTGAACGCCGCTTCCAATTGACCGCCACTATAGAGTAAAGGATGAAAAATGGAGTGCCATGGGGTTCGATTAGAGGTTTTACGGTAGGTTTGATTGAAGCAGTAATGATTATACTTTTCGAAGGCATTTAAGTTGCTAGATGGTGGTAATTTCCAATAATCTATACATGTGTACTTAGAGATCTCTGTTCTTCTTGTAATCTTCTCGTATAACATCGCACTGAAAAAAACAATAATTAAAATAATCAGATATATTATTTTAAGCGAAAACTAGAATACTTAAAAGCGATTGCTCTGTACAGGGCTTGAACTCATGACATTTAGATTAGGCTACCATTACTTTACCAACTACGTGTACACTAATTCTGCCAGTTCCTCTCTTTACAGAATAATTTTTAGTATACTACGATCCGTGTTTTATGATGTTGAAAAACTTTTGTGTGTAAGGAAATTTGTAAGAGCAGATTGCCAGACCTCCATGCAGTACCTACGACATAAAAAGCAGGCCATCTCCAAACCACGCTGAGCAGTCTTAGAACTTTCATGTTCTACATGAATGCGCATTCCTGTGTAATTAAAAATTCAAGAATGCGCTATTGTCTTCAATGAACACGTTCAAGGATTGTTCAAAAAAGAGGAGAAAAGGTAGGAGAGGTTTCTCATTAAGCGTTTGATTTTCCCAAAATCCTAAATCACAAGGAAATTTTTAAAATTGATGGTACATAGAGTAGTATTATAGATCGTACATAGAGGTATAAGATTATAGATGGCACATAAAGGTATAGGATTATAGATGGTACATAGAGGTGTAGGATTATAGATGGTACATAGAGGTGTAGGATTATAGATGGTACATAGAGGTGTAGGATTATAGATGATACATAGAGGTGTAGGATTATAGATGGTACATAGAGGTGTAGGATTATAGATGGTACATAGAGTTGTAGGATTATAGATGTTACATAGATGTATAGGATTATAGATGATACATAGAGTTGTAGGATTATAGATGGTACATAGAGGTTTAGGATTATAGATGGCACATAGAGGTATAGGATTATAAATGGTACATAGAAGTGTAGGATTATAGATGGTACATAGAGGTGCAGGATTATAGATGGTACATGGAGGTATAGGATTATAGATGGCACATAAAGGTGTAGGATTATAGATGGTACGTAGAGGTATAGGATTATAGATGGTACATAGAGGTGCAGGATTATAGATGATACATAGAGGTGTAGGATTATAGATGGTACATAGAGGTTTAGGATTATAGATGGTACATAGAGGTGTAGGATTATAGATGATACATAGAGGTGTAGGATTATAGATGGTACATAGAGGTGTAGGATTATAGATGGTACATAGAGGTGCAGGATTATAGATGGCACATAGAGGTATAGGATTATAGATGATACATAGACGTGCAGGATTATAGATGGTACATAGAGTTGTAGGATTATAGATGGTACATAGAGGTGTAGGATTATAGATGATACATAGAGGTATAGGATTATAGATGGTACATAGAGGTGTAGGATTATAGATGGTACATAGAGTTGTAGGATTATAGATGATACATAGACGTATAGGATTATAGATGATACATATAGTTGTAGGATTATAGATGGTACATAGAGGTGCAAGTGTGAGAATGTTCTCTGCCCATCTTCTAGTAGGAAGACTTTTAAGGCTGAACTGGTGTTTTTGCGTACGGCGTATGACTAGGATCACCATAAAATAAATAATTCAAAATTTGGCAATTATAGGTTGCTAATTATTATTTGTCACATCTTTTTTTGAATAAAAAGTTATCACTCTAATTCAATTTTGACAGGAAGAAACTGAGAGGTTTCTTTGGTCTTCCTGACGCAATAGAGCCTGAAGATAAGAAAGAGCGAGAACAGAAAAAGAAGGAAGAAAAGGCAAGGGAAGAAAAGGCAAAGGAAGAAAGTGTTGTATCTTGTGCTGAAACACAGATCGAATGAGTTTTTACGATGTGTGCTGAAACGACGCGCAAACAAGGCTGTTACCGCTGGGCTCACACTCTCTTTTAATTACTGCATACGTATATTGTTGTGCTGTCATTGTGCTGCCTCCTGCTCAGCATGGCATTATGGCTCACTCCTGTATATCTATTAGAAAAGCTGCTTCCCTATAAGTCATTTTTGGTGTTGAACAATAGTTGCTGCCTGATGACTAGTACGGACCAACATTTTTCACTTTTGCAACAGTATGTTAATCAGTTATGTAGAAACATTGTGTTAGTTTACTATGAAAAGACCGTATTCTAGCTGCAAAATTCTCATAAACTTGCTGTACCTTTGTGTATGAGTCATACTTTGGCACATGAGATGAATAAATTCACACACCAGTTTCAACATGTTTATATGTCGAAGTCATGCATGTAGTGAGTTTTTATTTGAAAGCTGGTGTAATACATTTTCGCTTCCAGGTATGTCTGCCCTTTTATTTGCAGACTTATGCGATAGTTTTTACTCATAGTTATTGTATGCAGTTAGTTTTTAGTTCAGATGCTGAGTAAATTGGCTATGTGTAACTTTAAGTGCAAATATTATATGCCAAAACACGCAGTTTTTTATGTATGACTTGCTGCCAATCTGGCACACACAAGCAATCTTATCTTACTCCTATGCTCAAATTCCTAACTGCAGTGTTCTGCTAAAAGAATCTGTATATGGTAAGTAAGTCTATAGAAAGTAGAGAATGATAGAAAGATGTACTGTTCGCAAAACAAGCTGATGCCTTGAAGTTTATAGATTATGCGTTGGAGTTTATAGTCAATCTACCAAAATTTATAGACAATGCAATGAAGTTTATAGACAATTCACTGAAGTTTATAGACGATGCTCTGAAGTTTGTAGACAATACCCTAAAGTTTATAGACAATATCAATGATATGTATGTAGTTGTTCTTGTGATAGGCAACTCACTAAATTGTGGACGGTTGTTACCATGCTGTAGGTGCTGCTACCAGAACTATAATACAGATCAATATGATATTGTAGACCATATGCCTCTGGCTATACCCATATGTATTGAGCACGGATAAAAGTAAGTTTAAACTTCATCAAACGGTGACAACTAAAGAGATTCGGTCAGTGACTACGAATGTCTGATACTTTTGGTACAAATTATGCACCTTAGTATGCTGGCAGTCTGGTGACATGAGAGATCGTCATATGTAATAACTATGCGTACAATTATTCTTAGATGCTGTGCAATGTGAGAGATCTTCATGTGTAATAACTATGCGCACAATTATTCTTAGATGCTGTGCACTGTGAGAGATCTTCATGTGTAATAACTATGTACACAATCATTCTTAGATGCTGTGCACTGTGAGAGATCGTCATGTGTAATAGCTATCTGTACAATTATTCCAAAATGCAGTAAAGTACTCAAGTGGTGCAGGTGGCAGTGTGACTGGTTGGTAAGTTGAATGTCCGAGTTTCAAACTTGTCAATCTCTAACAACCCAATCCAATTGTAGCTGCGAATAGACACAGTTCTTATTATAGTAAAGACTAGCCGAATGCCTGGCTTTGCACGGGTAATAAAAACAGCTTATAAACAGTGGTAGGTAATGTAGTTGCCATTGGCTAATTTGAGTAAGCTAGTATCCGTATTGTTCAACTTACTAATAAGAACCGTGAGAGTAAGCTTTCGTGATGTCACACGTCATGCAGAGTCGCTATGCTAACCCAGATACCCAGTATATTAACCCAGAAAAGGACTCATATTGTCCAATTAATCCATGGCATCTCGTGTAGCTTAAAGGGTTAGCTTGTCGCCTTGTGAACAAGAGATTGAGATCAAATTCTCTGCGATATCGATTTATAGTTGCTAGATTTTAATTGCTATAGCTGGACAGACTCCGAATGATGACGACTCCGAATGACGACGACTCCGAATGATGACGACTTCGAATGGCGATGACAAACTTTGATATTTATACATGTAGATTACTGGTTCTAAGTGTGTTAATATTATTTTTGTCAGTTAGTAGTGAAATGATTTGTAGCTCGTGTTATTAAAAACAGTCCCTAATGCAATCATCAGGAACTTAATCCACATAGCTTCTATTATCATTAGCTAGATATTCAACTCATCTGATATTGTCAGCTAAACATTCGATTTATCCGATTGATCCATATTGAAAAATTTTGCAGAAACTGGTCTGCTATATTGTCTCCAAATCTACACCACGTGGCCGTCTAGTGTCTATACTGCTCGAAACAGTTTCAAAATTGAGATTTCGTAATTTAGGTTGTGATAACATAGACTACATGAATTAACTTGGGAAATTGCAGTCAATGCCAATCATGTATCTTATAGATTGGGATGTGCAAGATTTCGGAAGGTTTAGATTTGAGACTTCTGTTAGTTATTTGGCTCCTCACATTTAGAAAACTGTCAACAGAGCTAGCTTTATGGCTATTTCTGAGTTGTATTTAATGAATTACTGCAACTTGACGTCTTCTTAATATTTCCATATTCGATGCTAAAATGAATGCACTGCACCGAAATTTCAGATAGATTCCAAGTTGAACTTTGCATATGTTGAAAAATTCCAAGATTTTTTCCTAAAAAGGCTTATAACATTTTATCAAAATATAAGATCAAATGAAAAAGGTTTCTGCAACATTGGCTAGTTTTAGAAGGACAGAATAGTTGCTACCAGGTGCACTCCAACTGCTGACATTTTGATCAGTATAACAGTAAAGAGTCAATTAAGAAGCCGCTGCCAACAATTGTGATAACAAGTACAGAGTTTAAAGTAAAATGTATATAACTATCACGTGAACAACCAAGTTATAACGACTGTACTCTCAAGAATTTACTGTAGCAATGAATGAATAATTGAAAACAAAACAGACAATAGTATAAAGGTAAAAGTTTTCAAGTGAGATATCTTCTGTAGTTGATGTGATGAGCTGCCTTAGGGTGAGTTGGTTAGTAGACAGTCAGTTTCATCTGACTTGTCGAGACAGTCCGCCACCCCATCACAGACCCAGTTAGTCTGAATACACCTGCCATTGCTCTTGCAGGTAAACTCATCGCTCTTACACTCACAGTTCCTCTCATCTTCTCCATAGAATCCGTTGCAGTCCAACTCGCCATCACACTTCTGTCGACAAAAACAAATTGACTACTTGAAGATTATTCCTGACAGGCATTTTCATAGGTGACCCCCTCTCTAGCCTTTTTATAGGTCACTCACTTTCCTGCCTTTTTATAGGTCACTCACTCCTAGCCATTTTATAGATCACATACTCGCTAGCCTTTTTTTCTAGGTTACCCACTCTCCAGCCTTTCTTTTTTATAGGTCACTCGCTCACCAGCCTTTCTTTATAGGTCACTCACTCTCCAGCCTTTTTAGGCTTATTGGGATATAAATATGGCAACAGGTGTAAATAATTACATATAATAAATTCCCAAATATACTTTTATATGTGATACTAAGACAAATAAAAATATATTTTTACTTGTGTGCTGACTTATCTCTGTTGAGTAGACAAACAATGCAAACGCAATTTCAGCAGAAGGTAGCTTGCGTTCTTGTGCACTGAGAATCCTAGCTGTGTTAGAGTGGTTTTGTGTCAATGATACATTTGAATGCATCTCTTTTAGTGTATTGATCATGGTCTTCGCTTTGCCATTGCGTCTTGCCATTGCGCTTTACCATTGCGTTTTGCCATTGCGTTTTGCCATTGCGTTTTGCCATTGCGTTTTACTCCTTGTATTGCCTGACCAGCTCAAATTAAGATGCGCATTGCTGCTTGCAACAGATACAATATTGCTAAAATGAATATCTCAATCAACTAGTAGTAGGAATAACACAACAGTCGGCACCCTGGTAGCCGTTTGCTTCGCCTTAAAATATACTTACTTATCCACACAAGTAATTACCTGCTTGCTGAATGGACAGTTGATGAAATTTTATAAATTTAGTTCTATTTCAGCTTTGTAGCTAAAATACACCTAAATTTGTAGCTCTTACCATTAACCCAATTAAGGCGAACAGTTGAATGCGTATGATAAACCGATCTTTCAACAGCTGCTATCTCTTTTGAAGTTCAAATGATTACAAATTAATTTAGTTTAAGTTCTCTTCAAACATAAAATTTTATAACAAGGAAACTAGCTTCAGTTTACAGCGCAATCTTATGACCTTCTACCTCTTGTTAGGCAGTTTTTTAAAACTAAAATGGTGGGCAGGGAATATATAGGAAGACAGTGATGATATGCACCTTCAAGTATATAGTAACACGAAGAGTACTCACACAGACTTCAGGTATACAGTAACACGAAGGGTACTCACCCAGACTTCAGGTATACAGTAACATGAAGGGTACTCACCCAGACTTCAGGTATACAGTAACACGAAGTGTACTCACCCAGACTTCAGGTATACAGTAACATGAAGGGTACTCACCCAAATTTCAGGTATACAGTAACATGAAGGGTACTCACACAGACTTCAGGTATACAGTAACATGAAGGGTACTCACACAGACTTCAGGTATACAGTAACATGAAGGGTACTCACCCAGACTTCAGGTATACAGTAACATGAAAGGTACTCACCCAGACTTCAGGTGTACAGTAACATGAAGGGTACTCACTCAGACATCAGGTATACAGTAACACGAAGGGTACTCACCCAGACTTCAGGTATACAGTAACACGAAGGGTACTCACCCAGACTTCAGGTATACAGTAACACGAAGGGTACTCACCCAAACTTCAGGTATACAGTAACATGAAGGGTACTCACCCAAACTTCAGGTATACAGTAACACCAAGGGTACTCACCCACACTTCAGGTATACAGTAACATGAAGGGTACTCACCCAAACTTCAGGTATACAGTAACACGAAGGGTACTCACCCACACTTCAGGTATATAGTAACACGAAGGGTACTCACCCAAACTTCAGGTATACAGTAACATGAAGGGTACTCACCCAAACTTCAGGTATACAGTAACATGAAGGGTACTCACCCAAACTTCAGGTATACAGGAACACGAAGGGTACTCACCCACACTTCAGGTATACAGTGACACGAAGGGTACTCACCCAGACTTCAGGTATACAGTGACACGAAGGGTACTCACCCAGACTTCAGGTATACAGTAACACGAAGGGTACTCACCCACACTTCAGGTATACAGTGACACGAAGGGTACTCACCCACACTTCAGGTATATAGTAACACGAAGGGTACTCACCCAGACTTCAGGTGTACAGTAACATGAAGGGTACTCACCCAGACTTCAGGTGTACAGTAACATGAAGGGTACTCACCCAAACTTCAGGTATACAGTAACATGAAGGGTACTCACCCAAACTTCAGGTATACAGGAACACGAAGGGTACTCACCCACACTTCAGGTATACAGTGACACGAAGGGTACTCACCCAGACTTCAGGTATACAGTGACACGAAGGGTACTCACCCAGACTTCAGGTATACAGTAACACGAAGGATACTCACCCACACTTTAGGTAAGCAGTAACATGAATAGTACTCACCCAAACTTCAGGTATACAGTAACATGAAGGGTACTCACCCACACTTCAGGTATACAGTAACACGAAGGATACTCACCCACACTTTAGGTAAGCAGTAACATGAATGGTACTCACCCAAACTTCAGGTATACAGTAACACGAAGGGTACTCACCCAAACTTCAGGTATACAGTAACCTGAAGGGTACTCACCCAGATTTCAGGTATACAGTACTCTCCAATAACTGAGCCATAAGGGCATTGAAATGTACCATCTTCGCACACCCTCTGTAACAATGTTAGGCTTGAATCGTTCATCTTTCGTATGGTAAGCTCATGCCCAAGAGATATTGCACACTTGAATGGTTATTTCCAGAAGCAATTTGACATGAGGAAATTGTACTTTTAGAACAAATGCAGTCAGGGTATAGGAGAGAGACCATTTTGTATTTTTGACTACTAGCAAGTACAAATTCTAGAAAAACAAATTTTATAATTCCACCTGAAAGTTATTGATAAAAGAGACAAGTTTAAATATTTGGTTTTTGCAAGATGACAATGCCAGAGAACATTTTATTGGGCGGTTTAATTTCAAGGCAGTCCAAAACCAGAAAATAACGAAGTGCTCACAAATTTTAGTTTGCTTTGAATTTTAATAAAAAGTGAAAAACTTCCAGTAAGAATTTGTGAATTGTTAACAAAGGTTACTACATTAATGAGCATTACTACAATACTATTTGATTATAATTCTATTTTAAGCATTTGTTTCCACATCCACAAAAACAATATGAAACTTTAGGTGAGGCCGGGTTCTCCGCAGCACCTCAGGTGCTGGTGTGCAAGGTGTGAACTGTGAGAAGGTGTGTGCAAGGCAGCAAGGTGTGAACTGACCAACAACTGAGTATTTCTAAAATCAAGTACTTATTCGCCGTAACCAGCTTTTCTCAGACCATGGAAGATGAACTGCACCCTAAATATTTATATGGTTGGTTGAAGTAGATATAATATACATACCTCAATACGTCATTTTCTCTCGCAAGTGCGGCAAGAGTGAAAATGATATTTTAAGGCTAACTATGGGACTCTTGCTAATCAAATCGAATTTGCGACCTTGAACCAACCTTGAACCAACTTGATGCTTTATGATATGCAATAGGAAGCAAACACTTTACTTAGTAGAAAATTGCGATAGAAGGGGTTTAAGTTAGGATCTACTGTATAACAGTCTTGCAAATATTTTAGATTTTGATGCTATATGTTCCTAGAGTGTGATTTAAAGAAGCAATTACTTATGGCGTGTTCATGTCTAGTTTGGTAAGCAACTGTACAGTTTTATCTCAAATAATGTACTTACGTACCTCTAATGTATTTTACTGGTTTTGAGATTGCTAGATGCCCACAGTGACGCACTTATGTATATCCACTTTTACATATACAGAGTCAACAGTTTAGCACCTACTGCAAGTACAGCAAAACTATTAAAATGTCCTATCTTATTGCACGATCTTTGGAAGCCGAAAGGTCATGAAAGGTCAGTAAAAATGTGGTTACTCACTGTACATCCAAGCTCATCTGAGCCTGTAGGACAGTCCATATGTCCGTCACAAAGCCAATGTTTTTGAATGCAATGAGTATATGATCCAAGACATCGGACTGATGTTATGGAACAGTTACTTATCTCTGAAATACATGTACATTAGACTTGATCAGTTTTCACTGCTACGCAACAAACATCTTCGTCATCACTTATCTAGTATAAATACATAATTATAATAAGAGAACTAACAACAGCACAAGGGTAATTGCTACATGAATATAATTACTATCAAGGCAATATCAGTGTTAAAAACCTATTTATAGTATAAGTATATATAATAGAAACTAGAAATCACTAACCACAATCCTTCTCATCTGACGCATCCATGCAGTCTACCTCCGTGTTACACCACCTTGTCTCATGGATACATTCTCCACTCTGAACACACAGTTTCATGCCATCTTCACAGACTGTAGGAAAAGGCACAAACATGTTATTTCTTACTGTAGTCTACCCTTTTATAACTCAACTGTATTGTTTAATGAGTTACCTAAAATCACTTACAATGTCTGTTGTTGAAGGGTACTACACAAAAATCTGACAACTCCAACAGCTAATTGATAGATTGATGGTACAGTGCCTGGTGCTTGTGGAATGTTCGTTTCAGCTATAGCCTATAGCCTATAGCCTGACTATTTTTCTAACACTAGAAAATGTCATTGTGCTTCCATATGCTGTTTAAAATGTAGTATTTACATTTTAATACAATTCTGGTCAGCTATATACTAGTAATAATAATAACATTTCTTATCCTTCAAGACTTGGCGCTGCTCGATGGTGCGGCTAGTACCACGTTAATACGGGTTATCTGTGTATGTTGCCAAATTAAATGAAACTATGTGGCCCTAAATCAATAAGTACCAGCTTCTTCGACTGCTATTACTATTACTTGTACCATGGTAGTCTCGTGTACTGCAAGAGATTGTCAGGTGAACCGATAAAATGCAGACAGGAATAACTATGCGCACAAGTATTCAGCAATGACTACTGTGGCTGACTGGTGCAGATGTTACCGTGTAAGGCTACTAATCTAAATGCTGCAAGTTTGAACCCTGCAGGATGCAATCTTTTATCGCAACCTCAAACCGTGGCTTGGGACAGCCACAAGAAATACCAAATAGTGTTCAGTCACTTGTCATACTTGATTAATGTCTGGCATGTTTTGTTCAACAACAAAACTAGAATAGTGGACAATTACAATATCTAGCCAAGACTTGAATAGAAGAAAGACAATTACTATGCTTTCTAGAAAAGGAAAAATAGTCTTAAAAAGCACTAAATGGGCTTACGTTGTTTGGGGGCATACTGTGTAACAGCAGGCTGTGAGCACTCGGTAGGGTCGGTGGAATCAGGAAAAGAACCACAGTCTAAAGGCAGCTTGAATTGGTAATGGTCGAGGAAGAACTTGCATTTGTTTACTGCCTCTGCAATCAAAAGTTTAACTGTACATAACCAGATAGTACACTA
The DNA here is from genome assembly GCF_963576615.1 of Watersipora subatra. Taxonomy (NCBI): domain Eukaryota; kingdom Metazoa; phylum Bryozoa; class Gymnolaemata; order Cheilostomatida; family Watersiporidae; genus Watersipora; species Watersipora subatra. The sequence continues at coordinate 37,705,344 of NC_088711.1, read as the reverse complement.
GTGTATTATAACTGTACATAACCAGATGGTACACTAGTATATTATAACTGTACATAACCAGATAGTACACTAGTATATTATAACTGTACATAACCAGATGGTACACTAGTATATTATAACTGTACATAACCAGATGGTACACTAGTATATTATAACCGTACATAACCAGATGGTACACTAGTATATTATAACTGTACATAACCAGATGGTACACTAGTATATTATAACCGTACATAACCAGATGGTACACTAGTATATTATAACTGTACATAACCAGATGGTACACTAGTATATTATAACTGTACATAACCAGATGGTACACTAGTATATTATAACCGTACATAACCAGATGGTACACTAGTATATTATAACTGTACATAACCAGATGGTACACTAGTATATTATAACCGTACATAACCAGATGGTACACTAGTATATTATAACTGTACATAACCAGATAGTACACTAGTATATTATAACCGTACATAACCAGATGGTACACTAGTATATTATAACCGTACATAACCAGATGGTACACTAGTATATTATAACTGTACATAACCAGATGGTACACTAGTATATTATAACTGTACATAACCAGATGGTACACTAGTATATTATAACTGTACATAACCAGATAGTACACTAGTATATTATAACTGTACATAACCAGATGGTACACTAGTATATTATAACTGTACATAACCAGATGGTACACTAGTATATTATAACCGTACATAACCAGATGGTACACTAGTATATTATAACTGTACATAACCAGATGGTACACTAGTATATTATAACTGTACATAACCAGATGGTACACTAGTATATTATAACCGTACATAACCAGATGGTACACTAGTATATTATAACTGTACATAACCAGATGGTACACTAGTATATTATAACCGTACATAACCAGATGGTACACTAGTATATTATAACCGTACATAACCAGATGGTACACTAGTATATTATAACCGTACATAACCAGATGGTACACTAGTATATTATAACTGTACATAACCAGATGGTACACTAGTATATTATAACTGTACATAACCAGATGGTACACTAGTATATTATAACCGTACATAACCAGATGGTACACTAGTATATTATAACTGTACATAACCAGATGGTACACTAGTATATTATAACTGTACATAACCAGATGGTACACTAGTATATTATAACCGTACATAACCAGATGGTACACTAGTATATTATAACTGTACATAACCAGATGGTACACTAGTATATTATAACCGTACATAACCAGATGGTACACTAGTATATTATAACTGTACATAACCAGATAGTACACTAGTATATTATAACCGTACATAACCAGATGGTACACTAGTATATTATAACCGTACATAACCATATAGTACAGTGGTACATAACTATATGGTACATCTGGTTATGTAGCAATATTTTATTACTGTATGTAACTAGAAATACTAGGGCTGTACACCATCAATAATATACAAACATATTACCATACTAGCTGTGCTACCCGGCGTTGCCCGGGTAATAAATAAATCTTTGGTCAGAAAATTGATTTGTATTTAACATATAACAACATTTGCCATTCTTACATCTAAACCTTTTTATAGTCGTTTTATTTTTTTTAATTAATTTGACCTGCACGAAACATTTTTCTTATGATATGAAGTTCAAAAGTTGTCTGACAAAATTGGAAAACCTTTACAGTTGTTTTTTATTTCCTTTCATAATTTATTTCAATTACACAAAACACTTTTCTCATGATATTTAGTTTGAAAGTTAAAGAGAAATAATTAGCCAGCAGTAGCTAAATTAAGTCGGTTTTGCTACGATTACAATAGAAGATGATTCTGTAATGATACAATTAATCCAAACTGAGAAAGCAAAATAAAAATCCTGAATATCTTGAATTAATAATAACATGCATAGAAGTGCATTGAAGTGCATGTTTATAAAAAAGGTTAGCGTTCCACCAGAAGCTATCCATCAACATGTTGAATATGACAATACTGGTACCTCTCGATACTGGTACAAATGTAAAAATGATCTATGGTACTATCTTTGTCTGACCGAACGGAGATATAACGTTGAGGCTTTTCCATGGAGACGATATGATTGTCCGCATGAGAATGAATGGCCTCGACCCCAGATATAGGCTAGCAATTAAACCTTACAAAAATATTTCTTAACAGGGGCATCGTAACGCGTATCTGCCTCGGTAAAATAATAAGTGTGCGCTATAGCCGGAATGACAGACAGACATACTTTGAGCAATATATATATAGATTAGCCAGTTACAACCCTCTTAGCAATTTACTATTAGCATGTCCTCAGTTGTTGATGGTGCATATGTTTATATGTTTATATGCAAGTCATAATATGTATACTAAATTCTCTGTAAATTACTGCAAGGTCTGTATACAATCAATCCAACCCAGGCAACCACCACAAATGTAAATTGTGTAAAGTGTATAATCTTATCATTAAAAGTGTATGATAAGATGTTTACCAAAAGAAAATTTTTTTGCTAGAGAGTCTCTTCCCTTGGCTACTCACATCCCTATTAATACACATATTTTTATACAAGTCATTCTAATTAAGGTGTGCAGAATGATGGTGATACTGTCACAGCCACAGCAAGACATGTTAATGTGGAATTGTGCTATCATTTACTATATTACCAAAAGTAGCTAGTAATTTTGTTTAAGATCTTACCAAGGCAAGTGCTTTGACATATGGGTGGAGTAACATTCCTCTCAGCACACATTGGAAAGGCAAGAGCACAGGCTACCGGCAGCATAACCTGCCTGCATTCATGTGTAGAGTGAAGTCGAGTCAGCAAGTGGACAAAGTAGCTTGCCTCAGATTGAGTTGTCTGCCCGAAGTAGTTAGGGAGGGATACTGATTGATAACCCAGAGAGCATATTGGGTGCATGAGGCTTTCACAGTGCTGAGCAGGCTTCTCTGCAAAAATAACCGGCTTACAGAACAAATTTAATCTAGTTTATAAATAGAGCATCAACCTCTGCGAGAAAGCTGTCTGTATCTCTCTAGTTCACACTTGTCTTATCCAGAATTGATAATCAATTGATTATTGATAATAAAGAATTTATAATCCAGAATCTATATAGTTTAACATGCCGCAACTTGTCATTTATATTTTACTAGAAATGAGACCAAATCACATAATATCTCCTCAAACTGGAATGGTAACTCACTATAGGCATGAGGGAGTGTCGGTAGGATTGATTCAGATGTGAGACAGGTCAAGGTGTTACTAATCTTGGAAACAAACAAGTCGCAGTTGAGATCCTTCAGGTCCGAGTGCCAACCATCTTCTACAAGGTGGTTGCAGTGCTCTTTGAACGCTGCAAAAACAAAATTTGAAACACTTTAGAATGTCACAAGATAGTTAGTTATCTTTCCTTGGCTCAGCTAACCGGTCGTGTAAAGATGATGTAGACCACCCACAGACTATGGTAATTGAGCATAGTTGTGCAGAGGTAATATGGGCCACCCATAGTGTAATAATCATAGCTGCTTAGAGGTAATGCGGGACACTCATAGTCGAACACACATATGTGTAGAGGGAATGCGGGACACTCGTAGTCGAACACACATAGGCCTATGTGTAGAGGGAATGCGGGACACTCATAGTCTAACACACACATATGTGTAGGAGTAATGCGGGACACTCGTAGTCTAACACACATGGTTGTGTAGGGGTAATGTGTTCCATCCACAGACCTTATAAAGTCACAGTTGGAGAGTATGCGAGTGCTGAAGAGTTGCAGGTGCTCACCTCACCTTGAAACATACAATAGCTAACATGTTGGCATTGCATGTGGTCACCTCACATTGAGACATCTACAGCAGACATGTTTTCCGTAACACAGACCTGTGAGTTGCCCTTAACCAATATTAACACAGCTAACCACATAGATTCTTCAATTACTTTTTATAAAAGAAATAGTTTCTACAAGTTTATAGTGTACAAAGACTGACGTCTAACATTTGCCCACAACTTGTAAATTTTGCTGTAGTCCTGCTAATGAAATTCAGCATTCTAAGTCTGCTTCCCACAGCATAATTCTAGGTCTGCTTCCCACAGCATAATTCTAGGTCTGCTCCCCACAGCATAATTCTAGGTCTGCTCCCCACAGCATAATTCTAGGTCTGCTCCCCACAGCATAATTCTAGGTCTGCTCCCCACAGCATAATTCTAGGTCTGCTCCCCACAGCATAATTCTAGGTCTGCTCCCCACAGCATAATTCTAGGTCTGCTCCCCACAGCATAATTCTAGGTCTGCTCCCCACAGCATAATTCTAGGTCTGCTCCCCACAGCATAATTCTAGGTCTGCTCCCCACAGCATAATACGCTGCCATAAACAGCATAATACGCTGCCATAAACAGCATAATACGCAGCCAACTAGTTTAAACATGAACTTACATAAAAGTATTTTATCAGAAAATATAGTGTTTTTTTATCATTTGCAAAGATTTTTGATGTTTGCGGTGATCTGACCGTCAAGATGTGTCACCATTAAAACCGATAAAACTTGATCACGGTTAAAACGCTCAGAAAAAAATATGTGCAACACGAAGTCACTAGTTTTTATCGTTGCATTAGTTGATATTGTCTATTGCATGCAAGTTGCAGAGTAATGTGCCCTTATTCAATTAGTCTCTTTACGAGTGTAGTTATAGTCACACGTCGCTTGGTCCGAGCATTTTAACTATGATCAATTTTTGCAGATTTCAATCTTGAAACATTCTGACAGTCAGATCTCCTCAAACACCAAAAACAGTCGCAAATGGTATAAAAATATCCATAAATTCTGACCAAATCTACTAAAATATTGAGTAAGTCCATCTTTAATTAACTCTAGGAATTGCAATACTTACACACACAGATGTCTCTACATGGAAGCAAAGGGAAACCATTGCTTTGACATGTCGGGTATCTTACAGAGCAAATAAACATGGCCGCTTTATCATAGCAGTTGTTGTTGATGAGAGCATAGAGAATTGACTCGGTACTCTGATGCAGCAGTTCTTGGATGTGAAAAGGCGTAGAAGTTGTGTTATACGGTAGATGTTTAAGACACACGCTATCTTTGTCCAGTGGTTGATCACACTTGTAGGGTTTGAGAATGGCTATAAAAACAAAAGATGTGATATCACTGCATCTCTGCTGCTCTTACCAAACACTTGTAGACTGAAGGACATGTGCATAGAGGTGAGCAAGACCGGATAACATGTCGGGTGTCTGCAACATGATTATGAGTATTCTGCCAGTTACCTATCCCTGTGGAAGCACACTGAACAGCAGCACAACAGAATTGTAGATAGCTTATATGACTGAATTTCTCTAGTCAAGGATAACAAATGTAAAAAGGAAGCCCACCCTTCCCCTCCTCAAGGAACTAAGGCTAAAACTTGAACAATTCATCCTTACCCATCTCGCAAAGCTTGCCAGTGTAGCTGTTGCCACAGATACAGACTGTCTTGTTGGAAACCATTAGACACCCAGCCCCATTCTTGCAAGGGTTCGTCTGGCAGGGGAAAGATGGTTCTGATGTGGTAGTTGAAGGCTCACCTGTTATACGCTAGTATATTATATATGTACTATTGTTTACCTACGTACATGCGTATAGTTGTCAGTCCAACTTACGTACAACCTCGTATCAAGTCAGCTGTCTGCAGTCACATTGAGTGATATATGTTCTTAAGAGAGGACTATTATTATGTTCTGGTATCCATTCTTATTTAGCTATAACATCCAGGCTATAATTATCATGACTAAAAGCTGCTACTGACAAGGCTGACAAGTGTAAAATGCAGTTGCTAGCGCCTGTATTTTACACTTGTTGCATTCGTCGGTGATTGCGCCATCGCAGACGCACGTGCCATCGTAGACCAACGCGCCATCGTAGAAAAATCTTTACGTGTTGTAGACCAACACGCCTGCTGCTTAGTGACACCCACAGACGGCCTAACATTTGACAAAATGGATTGCTGCAGACTGCCACTAGCGCAGTCCGTTTAACTGTTTGCTTTTGTGCATGTTTAACCCTTTGGCTGGGTAAAAGCCCGGCAAAAACACCCGAAAGTCGTGTAATTTATTTTTCAAAATTCAATAAAATCGATATTTTATGAACATGCATAACTCAAATCTTAAATTTATTTCTATGAAATAAATCTTTTGTACATAAACATTCATTTACATATCTACTACTATAGAAAATACAACCGTGTGCAATTGTCCCTGTATGAAATGCTTGGAAGCATTTCTTTTGGCAGAGTCAAACGCTATAACGTAGCCTTACGAGCTACCATAACGATCGTTTTTCTCTGTATATTCCAAGTATATTAAAAGTCCAAAAAGTTTACATCACTTCTATCATCTGAATTATTTTTATTCTGATCAGACAAAAAATCACTAACGACCGCAGGATCAAATAATCTTTTATTTTGCCATTTTGAAGGTTGAGCCGATGTTGACTGGTTTGTCCAACTTTTATCCTTTTCCAAGGAGGCGCGATTTGTTTAGCTTTTAGCACAAAGCAACGCCTCTCAGATAATTGTTTCATATTGTAAATCATCGACTAATATCTTGTTGATGATATTTAAAACTTACTAGTGTTCATATCCTTTGTTTAATGTTACTAGGCGACAGCTTTATAAACGTCTACCGAAAGCGACATAAATGTCGTTTCCCCACGCAACCGATAAACGACATTTTAGTTGTTTCCCCAGCCAAAGGGTTAAGATTGGAATAGTACAATAGCTTAGCCAGTTGTCCGGTGTAAACACTTTTTAACAGTGCACAGTAACATTACACCAGCACTTGATCCAATAACAATTAGGTAATGACTGCAAGTGAGCACAGATTGTAGACAGCATCCAAAAAATTGAATCAACAAAGATACTTGCATATAGCGGGGGATTCATCAGAGTCGTCGTTACAGTCACGCTCTCCGTCACACAACCAAGTAGCAGGAATACAGGCTTTTGTCCGATCAAAGACGTTGTGTCCATCTAGGCACTGGAACTCTGTTTGGAGACAGCTAGCTCTGTCATTGGCTGAAGCAATCAACAATCATCAACTGCATTTCACAAGACTAAGTTATTCACCTTCTTATTATCTTACTTTGCGTTGCACAGAGGAGATAAGTAGTGATGCGCATATAAAAGTCATTCACTGACAACTCCAATCAAATTGAGAATAAGTAGTAAGGGTCAAGCATTTTATCCATTATTTACCATTTGCAAACAACTTCTAATGTTAAGTTCTTTCTCAACACAATTCCAGAAAATGAAGATTTACATATACTTAGAGGGTGTATCTAGTTGGAAACTTTTTTTAATTATTTTGTACCATTTTAAATTCTGTCTCCCCACAACATTATAATACTTTGAATAGGATGCCAACAGGAACGTTTTTTTTGTCTGCAATAAGATTCAGCTGACTGACAACTCACTCATTCAACCAGCTACCGCACAGGCGGTAGGGTATGGTACAATTGTGTAAGCACTTCTCTGCAACAAAGATGACAGAAGAACTTCATGTAAATAATGACCACAAACCATTACCGGAAATAGTTCAGAATCATGGCCGCCCCTTACTGATCACAGAAGGACGTTGAGACAGCCCCGTGCAACCTCGGTATTTGGAACCAGTATGAATCTGTGTTACTTACTACAATTCAGCTCGTCCTCGTTTCCTTGGCCAGGACAGTCTGGCATTCCATCACAGAGCCATTCTTGAGGAATACATCTACCAGAATTGCATTTGAACTGATTGGCTGTACAAAGCCTTCCAGCACACCCTTGAAATGAATAAGACTTGTTGACGCATTAACTAGCCAGCTTTAAATTCCTGATCAACTGGAACTGTTACATTTTGGGGTATTAGTAACCCATGAACAAGAACTTATGTATCGACTTTCTTACCTACAAACTTTTTGTTAACAAATTTCTAACTAAAAATGTTGTGGAATATTTACTGAATATTACTTTCTTTCGCTAAGTAAAATGTGTTACAGATTTTATAAAATCCTTAACAGTACACATGTGAAATTAAATTACTTCCATTACTTCTATATTCTAAAGTGTTCCATCTACATGTATAATGTATTATCTAAATAGAGTAACTTAGGCATGGAATAATATGGAGTTATCGTCTACATATTACAAGCAGAAAAAGTTTCCCAAAAGTCAGAGTGAAAACTAAATACATGCAGTCTATTATAAACATGTATCTATTGAACGGTGACTTGGGTTTTTACTATTAGTATTTATGTTTACAAAAAGTCAGCAAAAACTGGCAACAAAAAAAATGTCATCTATAAGGAATACAGGTTTACCTTCCTCATCATCACCATCTGGACAATCATGCTCCAAATCACACCTCCTAGATAGCGCCACACATTTCTTCTCATCTCTGCACCTATATTCCATTTTTTCATCACAGACCGCTGGGCAGTCCATCTCGTCTTCGCCTGCTTTGCAATCTCTATCACCATCACACCTCCACACACCTGGCAAACAGTCGCCATTTTGGCACAAGACTTTGCTGTTCTCATCACAAGGGGGAGGAGAGCAACCCATTTCCTCTGATCCATCTGGGCAGTCAATGCTGCCATCACAGACTTTACTCATGGGAATGCAAGCTCCATAAGAGCACTCGTAACTGTTCGACGAGCAACCTACATGATATGCAATAAAATGTGGTAAATGACTGGATTACCAACATCTGTAAATCTCAATTACCATAAAACCTCTATTTGAACGCCTTTTTTCAACCCTTCCCCTATAGTGGCATTTAATAAAAGGTGGCTTTCAAACAAAGGGTAGCGTTTTTTCTGCTAGCCCATAGATTTTTGGGAAGATAAATTTAATCCTTTTGATGGGCGACGCGATGCTAATGTTGCCTTTATTTTACACTCTCCTTCAGGCCAAATCGACATTAATGTCATCAGCCTCAGCATTTTCGCTAAGCCGTTTTCCATATACATGTCCGTCAAAGTATCAAACCGAGCTAAACAAGGATCTACTTTGATTATAAAGTATTAGCTTAGTGATGATGTTAAGTTTGAGAGAAAAAGCGTAAAATTTTAGTTAGAAAACAAACATTTGGAACAATGGGCATAGAGACATTTTTAATGCTTTAAAATCCTACAATACGCCATAACATTGGCTGCTATTACTTTGTACGGTGGTCCTGAAAAGTATTCTTATTCATTAGGTTTTAAAGTCTTCAGGTCAGATTGTAAACAACATTACGGGTGAATCTAAAAACAATGAATAGGATTTAGACCTTTCTGATGATTGTGACTATTGATCTTCTGAGGAACACCGTCACTAAAATCATGGCAACCACTACAGCAACAACGAAAGAATTAATTGTTATTGATGTAACCGAGTCATTATTAATACCATTTTGTGGACACTTTTCTACTGATCACTTTCTATTATGGGTTAAAATAAAAAATGTCAAAGTGGCGGACAAATAGAGGTGGCATTCAGTTAAAGGGTGGAGTTGTATTTTTCAACCCTTATTCTATAGTGGCATTTTATTAGAGGTGATGTTCAAATAAAGATGGCTTTCAAATAGAGGTTTAACGGTATATGGTGACAGGTTTGAGCAGTTATATACACTGGTAAACCTGAACAAATTTCGCCAACTGGTGAATTGATAAAAATTGATACTGTTAGACTCTAGTCCAAATTTTGTACTTGGCATTTTATACAAAATTAGACTTGGAAATCTTATAGGCCATGAAAATTACTTACTGCCGTGCTGATGTCTAAAGTGATACCGGACATGAAAACTAGTGCACTTGAGAGCTGACTAGCTAGTTCATGAGCAACTGATAAGGTAACAAACAAACATTTAGAAGTAGTAATTTATTAGAAATTTCCTCCTTTCCTTTACATCAACAATTCGTTCAAGTGATGATACACCGACTAGTGCAATAAATTTTCACAGAAAAATTGTATGAAAACTGTCAGCTGAAGTGGTCCAACCGTCACATGGCATAAACATATACATATAAATTTACATGTATGTACTAAAGATATGATTTCATGAGTTATCGCTACTTGCCTTAGACTCTTAGACATACTGTACAATATAGTATGTTTTAACTCGAATACCAGTTAATCCTGAAGTGGGGATAAACACTCTTTGAATCTGACAAAGGTTCTATGGCTGCATACTGTCTTTGCGAATGTCAAAGACTCGGTCATTTTCCAATATTCATAAAGCTATATATCTTTTAAATTTATGTTGTTTAGATTGTGCAGTACAAGTTACCACAATGTTTCACATATGCCAACATACAAATGTGGGTTACAATTTGAAGGCATCAAACTAATGATGGTGCACTCTTGTAATCCAACTACTTGGAAGCTAGGTTTGGTTGGTCGCTAGATGATAACCCACAGTTGTATGTTATCATCTAGCGACGCGATGTTCTCTACCATCACTTAAAATATTTAGGTGTTACTCACTGGGTCGTTGTGATTCATGTATGACACAATTAGGATTGGAGATGTCATTGTTATAAACAGGCATGTCTCTACAGTCAAACTCTAGAGGCAGTTGTAGAATGGAGAGCTCAAAGCTGCAGCTCAACTGTACCTCCTCGCACACTGCAATAGACATAAATAAGCGCCATGTTGGAATATATTATATGTACCATATATTATTATTATAATATTATCATAAAATAATATTTTCTGGACTACAAGTCGCAGTTTTTTGTGTAGTTTATTGAATATATGCAGAATATACTCCGGGAGCAACTTATATAAATATTTTTGTCAGTATACACATTTTATTTTCATGTTGAACCAAACCACAAGAGTGCACTCTAGGCCTGTGTTGACAATTTTGAAAACAACTGAGAAGCCCTAAACAAAAATTGCACCAAAACAAAAATCCTGTTTTGTAGATTACAAGCTGAAAGTAGTGAAGTATGCAACTGAAAATGAGAATCGAGCAGCAGAACAAAAGTTTCAAGTGTTGAAGAACTTTTAAAAGTTTAACTTTTGAAGAAAACTTTAGAGAACTGGCGAAAAGTCGAGGTTACTTTTGCTTAAATAGAGAAACAAAACAAGCCAATCACCGGCTAAATGCTAAGTCACAGCTAGGCGAACAGATGACATATGCTATAGTTATCAGAATAACTCTTTGTGTTATGTTAACACACTAGGCATGTTTTCACTTGTCATGTAACATAAGCAAACTATTCAGCTTGTTGCTGCCTTCATTATATTTTTATTTTAAACTGTTTGTCATTTAAATTGTCAACAACTCAGTGTTTACAACTCAGTAAACATGACACCATGTAACTGCATCACAGACATCTCTTGCAAAACACTCTAAATACCAGAAACATCTGAAAATGATCTGCCAATGAACACATATTGTTAAAAACACTCGGAGCCTGAACAATGAAGCTCCAAAAAAGCTTTTGTCTTCACGAAGTGAACTAATCGTGAATGTAAGACTAACAGCAGCTCATTAATAGCTTGGGGAAATAAATTATGAATCGTCTTCTCGTTTATTTTGTTAGGAGAAGCTACATGAGCGCCATAACCTGCTTGAACTAACACTTTACTATATTTATTCTTTACTTTTAAAAAACAATATTTTTTGTGGTTTTTGATAAATATATTTTTGTTCAACGCCAGTAATTTCCTTTCATATGATGATCTCTTGGTTCTATTTAATACAAGTGCAGTAGAAGCCCCTACAATGTAAGTAATCTATTCCAAAAAAAATTACTTTTGAGGATTTTAATCTATACAAACAGTAAAACCCGTTTAAATATTTGTATTTATATTGACAACTTTACTCTTATCACTTCTTATCACTTTCACTTGGTTTAAGGTTATATGCTTACAGTAATTTTATGAAAGGTAAGAGAAACGCACAGCTTCAATGTCAATTTAACGCAATATTTTTTACTTTGTTTTCTTCACAGCAAGATCTATACTGCAAAGAAACAAACAGAAAAAATATCGCACGTTTAAATAAAGTAGACAACTATAATAGATACCCTAAATATCTCTATTCTGTTTTCTCTCTCAAGCGCGGCAGGAAAGAAAACAGTACTTTTAAGGCTAGCTATGGGATTATCGTCCTTCCGATCGATTTTGAGCATTTGCACAGACTGGGCTCTTTACCATATGTGGAATTTCTTACATAATACAATGCAATAGTTTCACATGAATTATTTACATGCAGTAAATTTTATCTAAAAGGAGGTTCACATTATAGGAACATCTACTGTAGTTATCTTCTCTATACTAATTCTTGAATATTAGCAGTTATCTTCTCATGGATAAATATTAGCGCCTTCGTTTAATACTGTTAGATATCTTCCCCATGCTAGTCATTAATTCGATTGTAATATAATGTATACCCACATTTCTTGCATGGTAAAAGGGCAATTGGCGTCCCATAGAAGCATTGCGGTGCGAATATAGAGCAGGTGTAGAGCTGGAGGGCTTGGTGACAATGTGGGTAGTAAGTGTGTATCATCTCTAGTATGTCCACATATACAGCTGCCTCACCCTGCCAACAGAATTGCTTCATAAGGGTAAACTAGGTCAGCCTCTAATCATAGTAGACTTTACCAAACCTAGCCTTAGTGTGAAAATCTGAGATTATCATAATAGTTCACCAACATACTGCATCCATTACCATATGTTTCAGCTTATGAACTTTCTGTTACTACAACCTTCAATTAATTACCCAGACTCTTCCGCAATACTATTAGATTACCGACTTTTAAAACATGTTTGTTCAACTCACGCAATAATTCCTGATTTCTGACTTATTTCCTTCTGGCATGTAACCATCATTTTTTTGATGATTTCCAAAGCCAATAAAAAATTATACATACAAATTTATACATACAATCACTCAAAACAAAACGTCAAAATATTTTGCAAAATAGACTTTTTATTGATCTCTCATTGTGAAGTCAACGATCCAATCAGTGCGGCCGTTACGAACCTGAGAACTCTGACCAATCAAGTTAGGTATGACAGTCATGTTGTACAAGGACAAACAAAACTTATGCCTCAGTGGCTGACATTTTGGATGGCCTAAAAGCCAATCAGGTGGTGGAAGTATTGCAGATGGAGAGAAGATGCAAACTGTTTCTGGGAAAACTGTTTTGTCTGGGTAGAGATCACAGTCTAGGGTTACATCTATAGAATCCAACTCGGCTGCGCAAGCATGCGCAAAACCTGGAATAGGGAGGTTCATGATAAACTCAAGTAAAATTTGACATACACATTTTAAGTTCATACAGAATGAAGTAAATGATAACATGTTCAGAGGTATGGTCTCTGTCAGAAGCTCCAGCGAGGTCAGAGCGCTCGTCAAAATTGAAGCCAAGTCTGAAAACACGAAAGAGAATGGAACTGTGTCACTTCCATACTTACTTACTTAATGTACACTTGAAATGAGGTTAATGCCAAACACTTGTCGAACAACAGAAATCATATTTCCTAGGTAATAATATTTCTAATTTCTAGATACTGTTGAGTAATAATATATAATATAATATATAAAATGTATAATGAGTAAATGTATAAAATTTAACCTTTATTTTAACAAATGAAATATTAGTCTGCTTTAAATATTAAAATAGTAAAATTGAATTAATATTTGATTTTGTTTTAATATAAAGGCTAAATTTTAATATTTTACTGGTAAAAGTGGACTGCGGGACTAATATTTCTTTTTGTTAGTATCAATGCCAAATTCTTTTACAAGTTTATGAATGTATTTTAATTCGACACAGGGGCCCACCATTATTCAAACAAGCCATAAAATATGAAGTATATAAGAATTCAAAGTTATTGTAGAAACAGCCATCATACTTTATCTGTAAAGTCTCGGATATGCCTTTTCCGAAGCCTGTCCAAGTGAAAAATATTTAAATATTTGCGAAGGACACAAAACTACTAGGCTAAAAAGGAAGCTAGCTAAAAGTAGTCATAAAAATGAATGATTTTCTCTTGGTGGAAGTATAAACTAGAGTACTCACTAGTGCAGAGATGTTTGCAAGGTACTATGGGAAGACCGTCCTCCTGACATCCAGGCATGGCTGCAGAGCAGAGAACGAGCAAGGATATGTTGGCGGCACACTCTTCAAGTCTGTTAACAATGGGAGGGGTCAGCAAGGCCCCGACAGCGTCTTGCGCTGCGCTTGATGCTCGGGTGTAAAGGTACTCGCTGCCCAAGATATACCGACATTGAGGAATGGCGACTTGTTTATCGCATTTCACAGGTGGTAGTAGCACTGCAAAACATAAGCAATCTTGTATCCACTTTGTTTAACAGCTTGTTTTTCTGTTGTTCAGTGCATTTTTGCTAAATGTTTATTCTACTTCAATTAAAGGTGTCAAGATTTTTCATGGTTTGTGTCCTTATTTTTACAAGACAGCTACAGGTTCTCCACTCATTTCAACTTGATAGAAATAATTCTATGTAACAATTTTGAAAATATAATTACTAGCTCCTTTAACAATCTTTCACCTAATATTTATTCTCTTAGCAGAAAAAGGTATTTTGAACACTATTTGCTAAATCAGTTATTCAATTTTAGTGGCAAAATGTTGCCCTTTTATTCTTTTTTCCATTTTATTGCTGTCATATGGCATAACTTGAAAAATATTTTTATTTGAAATGAAATTAATGCTTATAAAGTAATGTATGTGAAATATGTTCAGCATTAACTAGCTGACTTGGAATACCGTAAGGTTTTTTGCACAATCATAGAGATTTGAATAACTGAACTCTCACATTAACGTTTTTACCCATTTTAATTACTCTCTCAAGCAGACTCGACAAAGAAAAACTGCCATACTCTATCACGGAGGCTAATGAATGCTGTCAATGTGTAATGCCTCTACAGCTAATACAATATTGTGTACATAATACTTGTGCATAAAGCGCACATCTCCATATGGCTCAAATACATGTATGTGTACAATATTTTAGTTTAGCTACTAAGTGGTCTTAGGTGTCAGAAAAGATAAACAGATACAAAGGAAAAATGTAAATAGACGTCTACACTTTCTGTAGATGGTCGGGTTCATGGACACTTTACAGTATGGGGTCACTGCATATCTTGGTTCTAGAGACACGGTGTTGTAGCTATTGCAGATTAGAGTGCTTTACTAAAGCAATAACAAGAAAATTTATCATCTTGGAAAATGTTGCGCTCACATTAATTGTCATGCTAGCACCATGGTGCAACTGTCCCCCGTGATAACACCATGGTGTAACTGTCCCCCGTGATAACACCATGGTGTAATTGTCCCCCGTGATAACACCACGATGTAACTGTCCCCCGTGATAGCACCATGGTGTAACTGTCCCCCGTGATAACACCATAATGTAACTGTCCCCCGTGATAGCACCATGGTGTAACTGTCCCCCGTGATAACACCATGGTGTAACTGTCCCCCGTGATAACACCATAATGTAACTGTCCCCCGTGATAACACCATAATGTAACTGTCCCCCTTGATAACACCATGGTGTAACTGTCCCCCTTGATAACACCATGATGTAACTGTCCCCCTTGATAACACCATGGTGTAACTGTCCCCCGTGATAATACCATGGTGTAACTGTCCCCCGTGATAACACCATGGTGTAACTGTCCCCCGTGATAACACCATGGTGTAATTGTCCCCCGTGATAACACCACGATGTAACTGTCCCCCGTGATAGCACCATGGTGTAACTGTCCCCCGTGATAACACCATGGTGTAACTGTCCCCCGTGATAACACCATAATGTAACTGTCCCCCGTGATAGCACCATGGTGTAACTGTCCCCCGTGATAGCACCATGGTGTAACTGTCCCCCGTGATAACACCATAATGTAACTGTCCCCCGTGATAACACCATGGTGTAACTGTCCCCCGTGATAACACCATGGTGTAACTGTCCCCCGTGATAACACCATGGTGTAACTGTGCCCCGTGATAACACCATGATGTAACTGTCCCTCGTGATAACACCATGATGTAACTGTCCCTCGTGATAACACCATGATGTAACTGTCCTTCGTGATAACACCATGATGTAACTGTCCCTCGTGATAACACCATGATGTAACTGTCCCCCGTGATAACACCATGATGTAACTGTCACTCGGGATAACACCATGATGTAACTGTCTCTATGATAACACCATGATGTAACTGTCTCTATGATAACACCATGATGTAACTGTCTCTATGATAACACCATGATGTAACTGTCCCCCGTGATAACACCATGACGTAACTGTCCCCCGTGATAACACCATGATGTAACTGTCACTCGTGATAACACCATGATGTAACTGTCTCTATGATAACACCATGATGTAACTGTCTCTATGATAACACCATGATGTAACTGTCCCCCGTGATAACACCATGATGTAACTGTCCCCCGTGATAACACCATGATGTAACTGTCCCCCGTGATAACACCATGACGTAACTGTCCCCCGTGATAACACCATGATGTAACTGTCTCTATGATAACACCATGATGTAACTGTCTCTATGATAACACCATGATGTAACTGTCCCCCGTGATAACACCACGATGTAACTGTCCTCCGTGATAACACCACGATGTAACTGTCCCCCGTGATAACACCACGACGTAACTGTCCCCCGTGATAACACCATGACGTAACTGTCCCTCGTGATAACACCATGATGTAACTGTCCCCCGTGATAGCACCATGGTGTAACTGTCCCCCGTGATAACACCATGGTGTAACTGTCCCCCGTGATAACACCATGGTGTAACTGTCCCCCGTGATAACACCATGGTGTAACTGTGCCCCGTGATAACACCATAATGTAACTGTCCCCCGTGATAACACCGTGGTGTAACTGTCCCCCGTGATAACACCGTGGTGTAACTGTGCCCCGTGATAACACCATGATGTAACTGTCCCCCGTGATAACACCGTGGTGTAACTGTCCCCCGTGATAACACCGTGGTGTAACTGTGCCCCGTGATAACACCATGATGTAACTGTCCCCGTGATAACACCATGATTTAACTGTCCCTCGTGATAACACCATGATGTAACTGTCCCTCGTGATAACACCGTGGTGTAACTGTCCCCCGTGATAACACCATAATGTAACTGTCCCCCGTGATAACACTGTGGTGTAACTGTCCCCCGTGATAACACCGTGGTGTAACTGTGCCCCGTGATAACACCATGATGTAACTGTCCCCGTGATAACACCATGATGTAACTGTCCCTGTGATAACACCATGATGTAACTGCCCCTGTGATAACACCATGATGTAACTGCCCCTGTGATAACACCATGATGTAACTGTCCCCGTAATAGCACCATGATGTAACTGTCTATTGGAAGTAGGAGAGCAAAGCTGTCTGCTTTTAAAGCTACAGGCTTACCAAAACAATTTTTTGCATGTAGCAAAAACATCACTTTGATTATGACTATCAATCCCAATAAAAATTTATACATAAATTAAAAAATTCTAGAAGAAAAGCACCATCTGATCTACCTGAGAACCAGACAGCGAGTTTATCAAGCACTTGTCCTACCATGTCAGTCTAACAGATAACAGAAAAATACCCAACTTCCTGTGAGTGAGTAAGAAACTAAATAGGCCTCAATGTTTAGATGAGTGCTATAGTGTAAAGACTAGGGAATAGATTTCCATAAACAGATGATTTGTTGTAAAAGGTATAAAGTGGGTTGTAGATGCATCATTTTTAAACAGCAAGACTGGTTTAGTTACCAACATGTGTTGTTCAGCCTAAAAATAATTGTCTCAAACTCTTATCGCAACTCTTATAGGAGGCTTCTACAGCCAAAAATTAAAGGTGGCTCTTTAGTATATATGCGGCTTTGTCAACAACCGCTTGCTACTACTATACATAATCCTGATCAGCAACAGTTTTAGCAGTTGGAAGAGTCACACTAATAATGACACCTATTACGATACATTTTAAGGTACAGAGTAGCCACCAGCCACGCTGAATGTTTACAAATAGAAATTTATTACTCATTCACACGGCTAACTAGGATTGTGAACTGTGACCTGCAGATGTTTCTTGGTTTGAACTAATCAATAGCATGTACAGGATCTGCTAGACGGTGTGGCTGTAACAGTGTCGTCTAACAGTCTTCCATAAAATGAGTCAACAATGCTTAATACAAGTTACTGAACAGTCTAACCTAGGAGAGACATACATGTAACAGTACATCCTGCACCCTGTTGCTAATATTGCATCACATCAGTTACGATTATGTTGTAAAAGTGTACTAATATGGCTGTCAATCTAAGCACGGATAAAATGCATATATAATACATATTCCTAGATAATACATGTTGACATTAGAATTATAATAAATGGTATAATTATTGTAAAACTGTGCAGTAGAACTTTGCATTTGCATCCCTCAGGCTGTACTAGCGTATGCTAGTACAGCCTGAGGAATGCAAATGCATGAAACAGCCGGTAGCTCAAAGCAAAGATAAGTAGACACTTAAATTTTATTATACTTTATAAAATATATTTTCATATTTATATATTATATATTTTTATATTATGAAATATATAATATATAATAAAATATTAATATTAATATATTATATATAATATTATAAATGTTTTATATTGTGAAATACATGTAATATATATACATGTATATATATTTATTTATTTGATATATGATATATACATGTGGAGAGCGCAGAACGAGACCAGGTTATTTAGTTTTAGCATATTATACATTATAAACTTACATTTTTCACAAAGGTTTCCGGTCGTCAGCTGAAGGCATTCACATGCTGACTTTCTATCTTGCGTCTCAACACACTTGCCACCGTGTTGACAAGGGTTTAGAGAACACTTCAGACAGCCTTCCTGTGAATGTTAATGTTCAGACTTCCTCAACATTTATAAAAGAAACAATATGAACGTATCACTTATGCATAGTCATCTTTTTCTGTTTGCATAGATTTCAACTCGCACACTTGTAGAATTTTTAGAACTCTAGTTTTTCTTTGATACGTTAAAACTGCTTTCTGCACATATATTGCCATTAAGTCAGAAAATGTTAGACAAATGTACAGATGATAGCTAAACAGACAAACGCACAGCTAAATAGACACACACACAGCTAGATAGACAAACGCACAACTACAAACCCAAATGCACAACTGGATAGACAAACGCACGACTAAACAGACAACTAAACAGGCAAATGCACAGCTACATCACCGGATGCAGAAGGAGATAAAATGCAATGCTTATGATGTAGACTTAAGCACACCAAATAACAACAGACTGAGATAAAATGCACTGCTTATGTGTGGGTATACACTCAAGCACACCAACTAACGACACACTTAATAGGAAACACTACCTCATCGCTTCCATCACTGCAGTCTTCATTGCCATCACATATCCAGTTTAAGGGAAGGCAGTGATCGCCAGTGATGAGGTTGATTCCAGCTTTGCATTTACTTGTGGATAGCTCGTCACAATCTAAGGCTATGTATAACCGCGGAAGTATTCAATTTATAAATAAATACACAACTACCAATCAGTGTTTCAAAAAGGCTACAACCATTGCTTGAATTCTACACCGTGGTCTGTATAATATGGCATTGCAGAGTCAATTGAAGGTGACCCTAACATTTACCTCCATGCCGCTTGTTAATCATGGAATAGGAAAGCACAAAAGCCAACAATTTTATATTTATGGTCCTCAAAGTCAAACACTTATATTGTATAATCAAACAATCATGCAAGTCATCTTCAAAACACCTTTGAGTGAGACTCCTGGATTAATGGATTAATACAACTTATTCTAATCATTGCATTAAACCTTAAAATCAGCTTACCTATATTATCTGAATCAAGACGAGATGTTGTTTTATTTAAGAGAATTTTTGCTATTTGATGCAAGACGTGACTCAAAAAACTCTGAAAATCACCATTTCAACCTTGACCTTGAATAAGTTTGGTAACACAGAAAATAAATGGCAAGCGTTAGTATAAAGAAGTTGCTATTGAGTGCACAACACATTGCGTCAGCTCTTACTTGTACAATTGACTTCATCTGATTCGTCTAAACAATCTGCAGAGTTATCACACAACCAATCAGAAGAGATGCATTCTCCGCTGTCACACTTGAACATATCTCCACACGTCATGTTCCGATTTAATTTGATACACATTGCTGGGAACTCATCGGAGTTGTCTTTGCAATCAAATGTCCCGTCACACTGGTAAACCTACAGTCACTCTAATAGAGTCAGCCCCTCACCTCAATACAGACTATTTAAAAAATGAATGAGATTCAAAACCAAACCTAGTTTCTTTTGTATGTTCACTATTTCCTCTGCTCAGCGCAATGATGTCGGACCATTTTTATATAATTGAATCGGATGCTTAATTGCTGAAATGTGAGGCATTCATAAGTGACAAACTTGATCTGCATAATAGACCATAATATGTTAATAATATGCATATCTGCATAATATGTTAGCATGCTAAGAAAGTCAAGTGTCTCAACAGCAGCGATCTAAAGCAATACACCCATGTTTGTGCGCTGAAAAGGCATTTAGCAAATACATGTATGTGCTACCTAGGACTAATAATTTGTTTAATAACAGCAATTGATGGACTTGATTCAAATGAAGATTTTTTGATCTTTTGAGCATAAAAGTATTTTCTTTAGAAAATTACTAAACAATAGAATTTTAATGTTACACAAGATGTGAGATTACTTCGTATTTTTAGACCTTAAATTATACGTTTTTAACAGGTTTGTTCATTATTTTATAAATCAAAATCTTTCTATCTCTGATGAGACTTACATAGTAAATCAACTTCTGCTTTAAATGAACAGAATGCTTATAACTAGTTGTAACATCTGATGCATTTATAACTAACCTTATAACTAGTTGTAACATCTGATGCATTTATAACTAACCGTATAACTAGTTGTAAGATCTGATGCATTTTATAACTAACTTTATAACTAGCTGTAACATTGATGTATTTTAAAATGCAAAAATATCAAATTGTAACATGTGGTGATGTATTTTATAATTCACCAAATAGCTAGTAGCCTGTCTCGACAAACCGTTGTTTTTGCGGAGTTGTCACTCGTTGAGCGGAGCGAGCAAAACAGCAGCTTGTCACAACACGCACTGCACCAGATGCATCAGCTGCACTGAAAGGGAGTTGTTCTCTTCCGTCTATGCGGCTTGGCTGTGATGTTATGTCGGTCACTCCATTAGTAATCATTACGGATTTAGCCCAAAAGTTTATGTAAAAAAAAGATAAACACGTTTAACCAGAGACCAGTCTCTGCGGTAAACTTTAGTAGAATTTGAGAACTTAGGCAACAACAGCAACTAAACATGTTGTTATTTGTGCACAGTTTGTGTCAGTTTTATTTGTATTTCTGTATCAGTCAGTTTTATTTGTTCTAAAGTAAATTCAGTTTCATTGCTGGCTCATGCATTGTTTTCAGTTAATTAGATTTTAAATAAATAAGTTATATGGATGCTGAAATTCAGTTACAATGGCC
Source organism: Watersipora subatra (assembly GCF_963576615.1). Lineage (NCBI taxonomy): Eukaryota > Metazoa > Bryozoa > Gymnolaemata > Cheilostomatida > Watersiporidae > Watersipora > Watersipora subatra. The sequence goes on along the minus strand of NC_088711.1, from coordinate 37,683,688 downwards.
TCTGCTACAGAAGTTCAACATTAGCCAGATCAGGCCATTACAGTATGTCTTTTTGCAACCTCAGTTGCAGTTTGAAGATATGTTAATGTTAATGTTTTTATGTTATTTTTTCTATCTGAAGGTTTGGGCTAAATCCGTTATGATTAACAATGGAGCGACCGACATAACATCACAGCCAAGCCGCATAGATGGAAGAGAACAACTCTTTTTCAGTGCAGTTGATGCATCAGGTACAGTGCGTATTGTGTGACAAGCTGTTGTTTTGCTCGCTCCTCTCAACGGAGGACAACTCCGCAAAAACAACAGTTTGTCAAGACAGGCTAAATAGCAATTTGTAACATCTGATGTATTTTATAACTCACCTTCGCTATGCATCCTTCTCCATTCAGGCAACTAAACTCATGTTCCGTGCAGGCGCCTAGAAACAGCACTACATAGTTGGTCATATGATGATTAGAAATTTTAGAAATAAAAAAGGTTATTTTTTTGCAAAAAAACATACCAAAGAAAAGTTAACTACATCTCATTTGAATATCAGAAAAGTTAAAAAAAATTTGAGCCATAGAATCGTAAACCAATAAAAATCGCTTCGCTGTCTTTGCTCGAGATAGAGAGTAAAATAGCAAAAAGATAATTATAAAGCAGATGTCTTTCACAGCCATATTTCACGGCATGACTGTACAATAACTGTAATATCATTGATTTGTATCGACAATTTCTTGTCCTTGTCACTTTCGCTTACTTTAGAGGCCACGATGACAGTAATTTCACACACCTTCAATGTTAATCTGAGTTCAATTTTTTCCCTATTTCTAAGCAGCAAAGTCTATGCTGCAAAGAAAAAAATTGTATAGATCTGAAATAAAATGAACAAAAAAAATCTTTCAGTCTGATACGTACAGTCCTTCTCATCGGCTGTGGTTCCCTCTTTGCTGGGAGGACAGTCAAGATCTCCGTCACACTTCCAAGTCACTGGTATACAATCGCTATTTCCACAGTCAAATTCGTATTCGCTGCATCCCTCAGATCCTGTAATAGGCTTAAAGCAACTAGCAACAGCGCTACATGTCTTACGCTGCTCCAAACTGGTATCCCTTTGTTAATATCTCTCTATGCACAGTTAACAAGTACAAGCATCATGTGTTATTATTTCATATCTTTTGCTATCATAGATTCGATGTTCCTTATATTTATAGTCATGGTAGATGATTGGCTCAGTCTCCAACAGATAAAGGTAACATGACGGAGTAGCCATACAACAATTAGCCAAGGAGTCTAGTATGAGTTCTGTATTCAAATGTAACAGTTCATTTATCAGGTTTCAAATGGATAGTTTGCGCAGTGGTACATCTAAAAGATGCCTACCAGAGAAATGCGAGCCAGGAAATGAGCAAATTTGTAGTGTTTAGAGTAAGATACAATCGACTAATAATTAGTGATAGATAAAGTTTTACAAAAGTGATGCCTACAGAAAAAAAGGTTCGTCAAGCAAATCAAATATTTTATGAAAAGAAAAGTCTTCTACTTCACTGCATTTACAAAATACCGCATGGTTAATCAGCATTGACAGTTGCCTAAAATATCTAAAATCATTAGGTACGAGATACTTTGGAATAAATTTTCATTTTTTGATTCTCTGCAGAAATAAGTTGCAACCTGAATCGATGATCATCATGTGCCACCACCAGCTAAAGTTATACGCGTAGAACTCGAGACATGATGTAATGTGTTGGCATATTGTAAGGATGAAACAGACTTGTTGGCTGTGTTAACTTAGCAGCCATAAACTTTAGTAAACTCCAGTAAACTTTAGTAAACTCCAGTAAACTCCAGTAAACTCCAGTAAACTCCAGTAAACTCCAGTAAACTACAGTAAACTACAGTAAACTACACTTACTCTTGGGCTACAAAAACTAGAAGACTAAGTATGAGTGCTTATAGTTAGTGTTTTTAGCAAACATCCAGAAATAATAGTCAAGAGTTATTAAGTGGGTGTAACATCATCTAATGCTATGCTGCTTTGTGAGTAGACACTTTCTTACACTGGAAGCATTAGGTGCAAAACTAGGGGTCTAAAATTGCAATCGTTAGAATCGGATGTCGTACAGTTGTATTTTTCTAGTTAACCCTCAGTTTCTCTTATGTTAGTAAGTTTCAGATGCGGTAAGCCTTGTGGAGTAGACTCAGAGAGGTCTATAGTCCATTGTAACACTTTCAAACAAACTTAAGCAGATGTTTGATAAAAAGTAGTGAACACACAAATTGTTCATTTCATAGGATTGTTTAGTTTTATTTTAAAACATTGTTAAAAGGTAGAAAATTTAATATATGAAGTGATTTTATATGGTACGATATTGTTCCCTATCGGTGCTGAGGCCTACCTTATATGGACTCCTCACTAGAACATGGTCATAAAAAATGTGATTAAAAACTTGATCACTAATTTCTGTAAGTCATGGAAGATGGTGAAGAGGATGGTGTGAAAAGTACTAGAAATGCAGAGGGCGGTAAACGCTGAGAATAAAACAAAAAAACTTATGGATATCCATAAGCAGTTTTAAGAGGTAACGTGTGAAGAGTAATCACAGGTGTTCAATGTAGTGGCCAGACCCGACTGTAAGCCATGCCCAGAACCGTATAGTTTCACAGAGTCCCGCGACTAACAGAAGCGTATACGGGATCTCGCTCGATTCCAAACAAACAGGCCACGCCTACTATTTTTATATAAGTTATAATGGAGAGGTCGCAACATCAATCAACAAAAACTACTCCCATTAGCAGTCATTTTGAAATTGATTGTTGTATCATGAACCATTTGAAAGAAAACAAAATTTCCTACAAAAAGGTGCTAACAACGTTTTTGTAAAAACGTAAAGTAAATGCAAAAAAGAGCGGTATTGAGAGTGAGGTATGAATATTCCATTATAGATCAGTATGTCGATCGAGTTTGTTTGGAATCGGACGTTTTTGTTTCCGGTTTTGGTCGCGAGACTTTTTAAAGCTATATGACTCTGACAGTACAGAGCTGAATAACTTCACAGAGTTTGCTGCTAACGGATGCGCATATCGAAGCTCGCACGGCTCCAAGCAAACAAGCCGCGCCCACTATTGTTTTATATAAGTTATAATGGAGATGCCGCAACACTAACCAACAAAAATTACTACCATTAGCAGTCCCTTTGAAATTGATTATTGTATTATACACCATTTGAAAAAGGACAAAATTCTCTACAAGAAACGTCTAATGATTTTTTGTTATAAAGTAAAGTAAATGCAAAAGAGTGAGATGTTGAGAGCGAGGTAAGAATATTCCATTAGAGATCAGTATGTCGATCGGGTTTGTTTGGAATCGGACGTTTTTGTTTCCGGCTTTTGGTCACGGGACTCTGTGAAACTATACGACACTGGCCATGCCCACCAGCCTACTGTTTCAAGTGTGAGCTAGTTACCATCTATTAACATACCAATTTCAGAGTTTTCTTCTCCACCTTTAATCTGCTTAGGATTATTCATTACAATGACATATACCAACAGTTCGAAGTTTTGGTGTAGAAAAAATCGAATGCAAAAATGGCATTATTTAAAAAACCTACAACACCCGGGAAGTGTGTGCGTTTTTAAATGATATATTATCAAGTATGCTATTTTAAAGGTTGACTTGCAACAAAATTCACATTACAGTTATTTGGTATTAAAAGATTCACTATGTCTTACTCTGTTGAGTTGAAAGTGTCACATATGTGGAAATGTGATTACAAGCTCTTAAAAGCTCAAAAACGAAAAGCCGCCGTAGATTGGAATCGCTTTATTTCTCTGACGTAGTCGTGAAATTTGGTTATCGTCTTGTCACGTGATGTTCTCCCGTGAATTGAAAGGCCAATAAAAAGTTCAATATAAAACTTATCGTAGCACTAGTTTATGACAAACACTTCGGGTTCTACCGAAGACCCCGTATCAAATATAGATGCTCGCTACTTTACAGTTTTGTTTCGGTATGGTCTAATTGGCAAGTCGAAATCTGATCATGTGACCCAATACTTCGCAAATAATTTTTGCGGCACTTTTTGATTATCACAAATGACCAACAGGCTCGTCATGATTATCAGACAATTATATGTACTCCTTCAAGCTAAGGCTAAAAAATTAAACGAATTTTTACGGTAAGTTATAAGATATCACTGCTAAAAGTGACAGCATTACAATGATGATAAAACAGACGCGTAAGAACAATAGACATGGTTTTATTGAATGCGTGAAATATATTTGTGAAATATTTCGACGAATAAGGTTGCATGAAAGTGTAAACAGAAACCATCTAACACAGCTATGTTACATTTGAGCCGTTTTGGAAAGAGAATCCAAACTACGGCGGTATCGTGTGGCTGCGATTAACTGTTCGTTTTTGAGCTTTTAAGAGCTTATAATCACATTCCCACATATTTTGCACCTACAACACAACAGAGTAAGACATGGTGAATCTTTTGATATCAAATAACTGTAATGTGAATTTTGTTGCAAGTCAACCTTTAACTGTGCCAATTTTGATGAACTCCCACGATGCACAGCTTGTTGCGAAGAGAAAAACTACTATGACGCAACCCGGTCGGTTAGTGGGTATCATCAGAAGAGGGTGTTTCATCGATACGATGTTTAAGAGAAGGCTAATTCATTGATACCATGGAACACAGGTTTCAACTTTCATTTACATCTGCATTTTTTTTCGAGTGCAACTCTTGTTGTCTCAAGTTTGAGAGTTCTGATCTGAGAAGTGTTTGCAATTATTTATAGAAATAATGGCGACAAATATAAAAATAAAATCATAGGTGATAAAATGCACACATGTCAAATTTACACATGTTTAAAATAAGACTAAACTCAGTTGATTAACTGCAGTCGATCAACCTTCAATGAATCTAATCAAATATCAATCTGGACTGTACTCATTTAGTATGATTCGTACTGAACAGGTATATGGGCTTTACAACCAGTATGGGCTAAGTAAGGTAGACTTTTCATATTGACTATTACACCTCTAGCATGATTCAGACTTTCAGGAGGTAAGTGATGATTGAAGCATGGAAAGTGAGTGAGAGACAGTCACAAAACAGATTGTGCTGAGGTGACTGATCGTGCTGAGGAAAATGGTATGACAGGAGAGAGAGAATAAGTCAATTTTAACTGGAGCTGATGAAATGCTACATTTTGAAAAAACAACTCAACTTTCAGTACAGTTTAGTTGCTCATCATGTTTTGCATTTACCAATAACATGGAGGATCTGTTCTGTATTATCAGTTTCTAAAGCTTTTGAGGCCAACAAGACCCTCGAGCCGAACTGTCGGCCAAGTGACATCCTTTAAAACTTAGATGGCTTGCTAATAAGTATACGCCAGAAAACATCTTCAGCAATCATACTATCATCAGCAAAAAGATAATTGTTGCTAATTGTCCTTCACATCAGAAAAAGGTACACTTTTTTTAATCGTGGTATGGATGTTACAGTGGCAGTAATTCGAGTAGCGATAGTAACTTAGAAAGGTGTTACCATAGTTACTGAAACGCATATTTTTGTGCATTTATCACCCATAAATAACTAGCAAGTAAATCAGAATAAATAGACAGTTAATGGGGAGTAAATGGAAAGTAAATAAAGGTATTTTGCTGAAAAACTATTGGTTTGCGACTATCATTTCAAATCTTAGTTCAAGATGCTATTTGTGGCTTTTTACCTTGCACCTCATTTAATACTATGAACTTGAGGATTGATTCTCTTCATAAGTTGTTACTTATAGGGTCGCATTACAGCAAGGGGCGAAGGTGGAGAGCTCTTGCAATGTTTTCGACCTGTGGAGAGATCTAGGAAGCTAAATAAATGGCCTTGTACGAGTTATCCTAGAAGTCTCGCACTAAAAAACTCGTAGAGCCAATGCAAAGTTTCCTTTGACCTCAAACTGCGGTGATACAAAGCTCACTTTTTTCAATGCAAAATGCTTACAGATTGTTGTGGCAATATTTAGACAACCGAGTGCGAGCATACATACTCTCAATCTAGACAATGGACAGCAGGTGGTTCATTTTTTGGGAATATCTCTCTTGTAACAATAAGAAAGAGAGGTTTGTTGAAAGGAAAGGCAGGAAAGGCAGAATAGAGGACATTCAGACGTGATAGAAGCGAGACAAGCAAAAGATTTAAACTCTTGTCAGATCACACGGATACTCGAACTATCTACTACTACTACTACTACTATACTATCTACTACTACTACTATACTATCTACACTATCTACTACTACTACTATACTATCTACACTATCTACTACTACTACTATACTATCTACTACTACTATACTATCTACTACTACTATACTATCTACTACTACTACTATACTATCTACTACTACTACTATACTATCTACACTATCTACTATACTATCTACTATTATACTATCTACACTATCTACTGAAATCTTGTTCACAGACAGGTCACAAAGGATAGATTTAGAATGAGCTGGTTTTCGTTAATGCACGAATTTTAGAGATGTTAACCCTACAAACAAGCACACTATACAAGCCTTGAAACTGTCATATTGTAGCTTGTATTATTTGATCACTGATACATAAATAATGCTTTATATCACAAGAAAATGCTAAACATAAAATTTTGCACAAACTCATTATATCTTCAGTAAAAAATTTCAAGGTAAAAAGTTTGATATAAAAAAGTTCAATGTACACAAAGTGGTAAAATTAAATTATAAAATTATATCTCAATTGTGATATAAGTAGAATAGTAGGAGACAAAGCAACTAGTATGCTGCTTTATATAGAAATAAGAGTGCTGCATGCATAAATACCAGTGCATGAAAACTTGAAACTATGATTGAAGTGAGACAGGTAGTGCTGATAGACTAGCCAAGGTAATGTGCAAACATTCCTATTAAGGTTGGGGTTGTGCTGCTTGAAAGATTTTCCCAAATTATAGCTGCAAGAGAAGAAATGGAACAATGAAATGTTAAGTTCATGCAGAGGTTAAACTTGGACAGAAGTCAAACTGTAACATTGATAGACAAGGTTTAGAGGCCAAGAGGTATCTACATGTATTAAACATCCCGTATCGGATTAGTTTGATATTAGTAGATTTTATCAGAAAATATCGGTATTTTTCTATCATTTGCAATTATTTTTTTATGTTTGAGGTGATCGGACTGCCAGAATGTTTCAAGATTAAAATTGATGAAGCTTGATCATGGTTAAAACACTCAGCAAAAAGCATGCTGAAATGATGTGATGACATTTCAGAATGACATCAATTAGTGATGTCATTTCCTCATCATCAGTACCAGACATCAAATCAAATGTCAAAAACAATCCTGAAAGATAGAAAAATATCCAAACTTTTGTTAAAAATCTGCTAAAAATTCTGTATAAGTTTGTCTTCAAGTGCTGACTGCAAACCATAGACATCAAATCATAAGCCAGTTGACAGCTTTGTGCCAGTACAGTTGGCTAGCCAGTCACTTAGTGTTACAACTTACCACACGAATCTGGGTCTTCGTCCGACTCATCGTTGCAGTCTGGGAAAGAATCGCACTGAAAGCTCTTATGTACACATTCTCCACTTCCGCATTCAAACTGGTCTCCGTAGCAACCTACACAAAACACTCATACCGATACAATACTAAACATGAAAAGCCTTTCCATAAAGAGAGACCTCTGTAACCTTTTAGACAAACATTTTATTAGGGTATGTTTGTCTCTTAACTCACTGATGCACTCTGAACAGAGTGACAAGCTTAAGTTTCATCAACAATTATAGATTTATTACACACCAAATATCTGGAAGTTTCCAGGAACAACTGACAGCCATTGCTACAGACGAGTTGTTTCAAGATTAGGCTTCACAAAAAACAAATTCATCGTACATCTTAGATGCCATTCTCTTTCTGTTCGCTTTTGCAAATGGATATCTTTTTTTGTCATACAAAATTTAGATTGCAACATGCTTTTTAATTGTAAGAACAGAAATAATTGAAAGAACCATTCTCTAAGAAAAAAATTATTTCAATGAAGTCTTGGAGAAATCACGACATATTGCACTAGACAAGGTGTGTATCTGGACACATAACACCAAAAGCACCTGTTGATAGACAAATGTACTTGGTATCTATACCTATACGTGGTACCAGGTATGTATATGCACATATATACCTGATGCATAAATGTGCCAGGCATATACACCATCAGGATACAGTGCACCATCAGGATATGATCACTCTGATATACAATTTTTTTCCCCGTTTTTAATGTTTTAAACAGGTTCGCTAAAAGTTATAGCAAAAGCGAAGACAAACTGATAAATGATAAAACTTTAGAGATAGAAAGTTGAAATTCAGCAAAACGGTTAAAAATACATACTAAAACTTAGCTTCAAGTGTGTGTGTTAAGGTAAACTTATTTGAAGTGAATTCAAAGTTTTTGTTATACGTATGTCTGTCTTGAAAGTAAGAACTTTCTACGGTATGTAGTGTTGCTCATAGCACATTGTAACGTTGTAACGTTACTTTTTAATGCAGAGCGTAACCACTAAATACATTAAATACAACAAAGTTACGGTAAGTAACTATAGCTACTAAGGTTAACATTCCACTCCGTTACTTATTTCCAATATGTACAGTACCTACATAAAATTTTGATCTTTTCTACCATGTGATGTTTGCATTATATAATTACTATGGTTTCTATACCCCTGCAGATGATTTTTTCACCATACAATGCCAACCCTGGAACGAATCAACATCGTATCCTGAGGGTGCACTGTATGTGCATATATACTTGCCAGGTATATGTGCCCATACCTTCCTCACCCCAAATACTGATATACATACTATACATTAAGACTTGCTTTCTGAAATTTACTTGAGAACAGGTATGCATAGACAAAGATCCGATATTTTCAATATCAGCTTAATATATCTAATATAGTAAAGTTATACACACAGACCTCTTTATCAGTTTCATAAGACATGCTTACAGCTGTGCACTACGAACCTACCTATCTTGGGTGCTGGAAGAGGCAACTGAACACAATGGGCGCTGTCGCTGCTGGGAAAGGATGAACAACTAAACGGAAATCTCCACTGCATATGATCCATCCAGTATCCACAGTCAAAGGCCACAGCTACAATTGTCAACAGATATTAACAACAATAAGCAGATGGAAAATAACTGCTGAGAATACGATGTAACACGCCAATAATGTGATAGAGGTAAAGAACCAACCATGGCAAAGTTCTCGACAGGGTGGGATAGGACCAGTGTTGTCCGCATTACTCGCGGGAGCTGCGATGGCACAGCCAAAGTGCTTTAGATACGGATTGCAGGTAGGCATATTGCTGTGAGTGTATTCGAACTGGTCTAGTAGCCACTGAGCTTCCGACTGCAGGTATAAACGTTTGCTCTTACTCAAGATAATGAGTAAACATGCATAATTATAAATATATCTCCATATCTTCAGTAATGCTCAGGAGACAAATGTGTTTTAAGATATTTGCTGTCTGAAATACTCAAACCCCATCTCTAATCTGTCTGCCATTACACCTGATACCAGACACCAACATCTTACTAATTTACATTATAGAACAGCGTTATGCCAAAAGAGCTTTATTTTCTTTCAATACACTTAATTTATTTTAATAATTTTTTTGTCTTATGGTTTAATTTGCTATAAACGGCATTGACCTGTTTAAATAATGTTAATACCTGTCTGTCTATCTAGCTATCTATCCATCCGTCCATATACATGTACGTATCTCTCTATCTATCTATCTATATACGTATTTATCTATTTTTGTATTTATCTATCAATTAATCTATCTATATGGTGAGGAGGGTGTGGCACGCTAATACCTTACCTCTTATCTTTTGGTTTCTCAGAAACCACACTGTTTTTGTGATTGTCTGTTATCTTCTTACGATGTCTAAGAAATGCTATGTTATATTCATATTTAATGCTACTTACACACAAAGTAAACAAAGCCAAAAACGTAAAATACCGTATGAAATGTTTGTTAACACTTAGTTTTACTTCATATAATGAAAGTCATAAAAAGTATGCTACGAGCCGATTTTAGAGATTTATTCAAATGCTACACTAGAGACACGACATGGTGTGCAGTAGTTGTGCCAGATGCCAATCAAGACAGTTTAGCAATTTTCAACGACAGGAAATAGCTTCCATAACAAAATGGTGCTTTGATAAAAAATTTTAATGGATGACAAGGATCCATATATGCATCTCATGAATGTATGCAAAACTATTACATGATTAAATTCTGCCAAGTTAGAATAAGTTGTCTGTTTATAGTCTACACTGAGGTGTATAAAGGTTGTCATTGCAGCACCTCCTGCTCACATTCAATATTATTAGCGCAAATGGCTGACATCGAAGAGGGCAAGTCCCCTACCTGATGAGTTTGATTGAAGTAGTTGGGAAAGTAGGTCATGTTGTAGCCAAGATCCTTGCAGTAGTCAAGCTTCAGCTCCTGAGGACCAACCTTGGGCTCTAGATGCAACAGCAATAACAGTTAGAGACACATATGAAGGTGTTGTTACAGGAGTGGATAGAGACACATATGAAGGTGTTGTTACAGGACTGGATAGAGACACATATGAAGGTGTTGTTACAGGAATGGATAGAGACATAGATGAAGGTGTTGTTACAGGAGTGGATAGAGACACATATGAAGGTGTTGTTACAGGAGTGGATAGAGACACATATGAAGGTGGTGTTACAGGAGTGGATAGAGACACATATGAAGGTGTTGTTACAGGAGTGGATAGAGACACATATGAAGGTGGTGTTACAGCAGTGGATAGAGACACATATGAAGGTGTTGTTACAGGAGTGGATAGAGACACATATGAAGGTGGTGTTACAGCAGTGGATAGAGACACATATGAAGGTGGTGTTACAGCAGTGGATAGAGACACATATGAAGGTGGTGTTACAGCAGTGGATAGAGACACATATGAAGGTGGTGTTACAGCAGTGGATAGAGACACATATGAAGGTGGTGTTATAGCAGTGGATAGAGACACATATGAAGGTGTTGTTACAGGAGTGGATAGAGACACATATGAAGGTGGTGTTACAGCAGTGGATAGAGACACATATGAAGGTGTTGTTACAGGAATGGATAGAGACATAGATGAAGGTGTTGTTACAGCAGTGGATAGAGACACATATGAAGGTGGTGTTACAGCAGTGGATAGAGACACATATGAAGGTGGTGTTATAGCAGTGGATAGAGACACATATGAAAGTGGTGTTACAGGAGTGGATAGAGACACATATGAAGGTGTTGTTACAGGAGTGGATAGAGACACATATGAAGGTGGTGTTACAGCAGTGGATAGAGACACATATGAAGGTGGTGTTACAGGAGTGGATAGAGACACATATGAAGGTAGTGTTACAGGAGTGGATAGAGACACATATGAAGGTGTTGTTACAGGAGTGGATAGAGACACATATGAAGGTGTTGTTACAGGAATGGATAGAGACATAGATGAAGGTGTTGTTACAGGAGTGGATAGAGACACATATGAAGGTGTTGTTACAGGAGTGGATAGAGACACATATGAAGGTGTTGTTACAGGAGTGGATAGAGACACATATGAAGGTGGTGTTACAGCAGTGGATAGAGACACATATGAAGGTGGTGTTATAGCAGTGGATAGAGACACATATGAAGGTGTTGTTACAGGAGTGGATAGAGACACATATGAAGGTGGTGTTACAGGAGTGGATAGAGACACATATGAAGGTGTTGTTACAGGAGTGGATAGAGACACATATGAAGGTGGTGTTACAGGAATGGATAGAGACATAGATGAAGGTGTTGTTACAGGAGTGGATAGAGACACATATGAAGGTGTTGTTACAGGAATGGATAGAGACACATATGAAGGTGTTGTTACAGGAATGGATAGAGACACATATGAAGGTGTTGTTACAGGAGTGGATAGAGACACATATGAAGGTGTTGTTACAGGAGTGGATAGAGACACATATGAAGGTGTTGTTACAGGAATGGATAGAGACATAGATGAAGGTGTTGTTACAGGAGTGGATAGAGACACATATGAAGGTGTTGTTACAGGAATGGATAGAGACACATATGAAGGTGTTGTTACAGGAATGGATAGAGACATAGATGAAGGTGTTGTTACAGCAGTGGATAGAGACACATATGAAGGTGGTGTTACAGCAGTGGATAGAGACACATATGAAGGTGTTGTTACAGGAGTGGATAGAGACACATATGAAGGTGGTGTTACAGGAGTGGATAGAGACACATATGAAGGTGTTGTTACAGCAGTGGATAGAGACACATATGAAGGTGGTGTTACAGCAGTGGATAGAGACACATATGAAGGTGGTGTTACAGCAGTGGATAGAGACACATATGAAGGTGGTGTTACAGGAGTGGATAGAGACACATATGAAGGTGTTGTTACAGGAGTGGATAGAGACACATATGAAGGTGGTGTTACAGCAGTGGATAGAGACACATATGAAGGTGGTGTTATAGCAGTGGATAGAGACACATATGAAGGTGTTGTTACAGGAGTGGATAGAGACACATATGAAGGTGGTGTTACAGGAGTGGATAGAGACACATATGAAGGTGTTGTTACAGGAGTGGATAGAGACACATATGAAGGTGGTGTTACAGGAGTGGATAGAGACACATATGAAGGTGGTGTTACAGGAGTGGATAGAGACACATATGAAGGTGGTGTTACAGGAGTGGATAGAGACACATATGAAGGTGGTGTTACAGGAGTGAAACTCCTCCTCAGTAAAAGACGAGCCTTGTAGAGATGACTGTTTGATGCAAAAGATGGTTAAAAATAGATCAGGTGAGTGATTGTTGCCCTTTAATCTATCTAGAGTCTATCTATCTGACAGATCTAGTTTATGCTGTTCCTCACATTTGACAAGACGAATACAGTTAAGACGTTAAGACGTTTTCATTAAAATGAAAACTTACACCAACTTTGTTTGAGTTTACAAAATGTGAAGGATTGTTGCTGCATATACAATACAATGATTAAAATATGAACACACAAAATTCTTGTAGGTTTAAAATTTTTAGTATCAGAAAGTATTGGCATTTTGATGTTTTAAACGATCTGATTGCCAGGATGTTTCAAGATTAAAATTGATAAAATGTCATAGAAAAATACGGATAATTTGTGATAAGATTTGCTGAAAACTTTGCGATGTTTATTGAAGTTTTCAGCAAATTGTCCACCTTTATAGCTTTTTGAAAGTTTGTAGAGCATTGACAATCATCTTTAAAATGTCGATTTCAAAATTAACCTCTTCATGTGTTCCTAGTTAAAAAATTCAACCACAAACAAAGTTAGTAGTTTGTTTTTTAGTCATTTAAAAAACCAGTGACCCTGCTAAGTGAACTACTGAATGTGCAAGGCTTAATAGGCATTAGCTGTAAGTCATTGAATAAAATGAACTAAGCAATTAAGTCGCACCAAAATTTTACTATAGAACTCACCCTCTGTAGGAGGTGCAACTGCTGACGTGTTGCTGCCTATACTGAAACAGTCGGCATCTGGGTAAAGGTGATCATCTGGCAGAGTATCACAATCTATCAGTCTGTCTATGGAGCTCGTAGCATTTAGCTGGTGAGCGCATTGCTCTCTGAATGCTACAAGGTACAAAATAGATAAGATGACTTAAAACAACAAAAGTTTAGACAATGCCATAAAGTACAAATTTTTTGCATTAACTGTAATTTAATAACATCATTTTACCAGCCATAAAACTACTGGAACTTGAACAGGTTTTCCCTTTGCTAACAACTATAAACTATTAATACGAGTTGTGATCTAGATTGTATATTTACTAGTGAGAGATTGCATGTGTAATAACTATGCGCACAATTATTCTTTGTTGTGAAAATGTGGTTGAGTGGCGCAGATGGTAGCATGCAGGGCTCCAAATACCGTTCGAGTTCAAAAGCTGCCTGAGGCAAATCTTTTTCCAACACTTTGCATGACTTCACATGGACACTACTCTTATTATAGTACAAATTCCATACATCTTGTGCATGTACAATGAAACCGATTTACCTTCTATTGATAAACTTGATAAGTATAAAATGAAATATTTTATGACAAATATACTCTCAAAATTACGAAAGCTATGATATTTCTTGATTCTACTATAAAAGCATTACAGAAAAGTTATGAAAATTCTGATGAACTTGCCAAAGCAGGACTTATTTAATGATAAATAAAAAGAGAACAATATTGCTAATAGTGTACGAATATATTATAATTGTACATGTGTATCTCTGTCAGGGCTGGCTTTATCACAACAAAAATATGTTTTTTAAAGACAACCTATAGATGTCACTATGTGTGCTGAGCCTGTGCAACTACTTGCTGAGCATTACTACCCTAAACACTGGCGCGCCGTAAATAATGAGAAATTTATGAAGTGTGCATCATTCTAGAATTGAGCAAGCAAGTCGGCTGCTCGGTTGCTGACCAACGTATTTGATATGACTAGAATGCTGCCACAAATTATTTCATCACCTTCCAATATCTACTTGTTAAGAATAGACTTTAGAAAGCTAAAGGCTTCGCCATGCTACTGATAAGTTTCAATTTAGTAATTCACATCCTACTGATAGTCAAGAACCATGCTGTCAATTCCCACTCTAGCATTCATTAAACAAGCACTTGTTTAAGCTGCCAGGGTTGACATACCTCGACACATGCTCTTGCAGGGAAAAACAGGGAATACCAAAGAGCCACACTCAGGTGCCACATATTGACACAGAAACTCTGTAGAGTATTCGTAGCAGTCTTGAAACTTGTCTAGAGCATCCTGAATAAAATAGATACATGTATACTTCTATATAATCAGATATAAGTAGAGAGCAATGATAGGAACATTATGATCAACCAACACCTTGTAGGTCATTGATAAATGTGTATGTTAGTTTAATACACACTATATTTTGGTACAAGAATATATCCAAAAGTACGACAACTCCTAGATGGTGACTCACTGTTATCCGACAGTAAATCAAGCAGCCTACTACACATTGAGAGTTAAATACTCCACATTTTTAAACATTTTTGTTATATCTTTCTGGATGCATGAACTGTCTATCAGAAAAGCATACTCTATGTTCATGGCAGAGTACACCTCAGATGACGTATTAGATAGTAACAGAATCATGACTCAGTTCATATTCTCCACATCATAAGTTAAACAACTAGTATCAGTTATATTTCAACTGGAGAACTAACAGTCAAGTGTCAGTGATTATATAGCGGAGCAACGCAAACAAGGAACTCTATCTTACGATGTCTGTGCAGTTAAACAAATAAAGAACAAACAGGGTAGAGAGGCAACTATTTGTAGCTGCCACCCAGACTTACCTCAATGTAGGGGGCAACACGGCTTTGAGCTAATGTGCTAGATATGGTTGTTGAGTGATAGGGAAGGAGAGGAGCCTGACATGATTCTATAATGATCGGTGTGTTGCAGCTTATCTCTGGTAGCTCATCAACTACAAATGTTATAAATGAAGTGATCTTCAATGTAGCACCACCAGTTTAAATATACATATACTAAATTTCGAAAGAAATAGGTAAAAACAAGACCCGAATGGTTTCAAACCAACTTTACAATGGATAACTTTAATGCGGTGTAATCTTTATAATTATCACTAAAATAACAGCTCTATAGTGGGTAAATGCAAGCTTGGGTTGCCATTATTCTGGCTGTAGAGAACATGCTAAACGGAAACAACTCGTAGTCACTGTGCCAAAATTTTTTCAATTGAAAAGCGATAGAAAATGAATGTTGAAACATAATATTATACAAACAATGTTGAAACATAATATTATACAAGCAATGTTGAAACATAATGTTATACAAGCAAGGCAGAGGTTATATATTCAATGGCATCTTCTACCTAGACCTGTAACAAACTATCATCATTTGAGATGAAAGTTTCAGGCACTTTTTGAGGTCTAACTATGAAACAAGAAAATTTGAGCCCTTTCCCATTTTCCTACAGCAATGAGACGGCCGATGTGCATCTGAAACCACGAGAAGCGAACTCTACAAAGTTGTATCTCTCAACATTTCATGAAACTGGGTGAGCTTATTATGATGCATGATCATCCTTGCCAAGAAAAAGCAGTTAGAATATACACAATGTTAAAATTAAAACCTTTAAAAATAGACCACAAGAGGCAGATAGCAAACGAAAAGCTTTCTGATGATGATACCATGGTATTACTAATCAACACTCCAATATAATAGAGCTCACAGCTAAGACCGCTTTAAAACCTTCTACGTAATGGTATAGGCGGATAGATGATAGACACTGACAGGTAATGACAGTAAATGACAGGTGCTCATGTGACTGCCTGATGCAATGGTGAATGTCAAGCAATAAATAGTGGTAGAGTGGGGCAATTAGTTGATACTATTTAGTGAATAAGGAATTAGTAATCCTTAGTGAATCAGCATCATGAGACTAGCAAATCTAATAATAACATAGCATACCTATTTGACAATTGCTACCTCCAGTGCCCGATGGACAGCTGCAGATATAGCCTCGTGGGTCAGCGCTGCAGTTCCCACTATGCCTGCAAAGACAAGCATATCTTCGTAACTACACAAATAGTTTTGTAACCGTGTTTAGATTTTCAGGTCAACTCATCAGTAATTGTTATTACATTGCAATCATAAGCCAGAAAAAACGGCAAGAAAAATCAGTAATTTTCTCAAATAAGTGAAATTAGGAAATCCATCTGCACAGCTACACTTTGTACTTTAACCATTTTTTATATTATATAAACAATACTCGGAGGGCCACTCAGCAACCTACATAATTGCAAGCTTTACTCGCAAGCAACTCGCAATGGCAGCCATTTTATTCCACATAACAAAATCGTAACGGCGCAAACCGTGACATAAAAGATGTTTGTAAGACAAAGGAAGGTAATGTTTAATGCATACATGTCTCGCAGTGGACATTCACCCTGTTGTTTTATGTAAAGTAAAAGCCATGCCGTAGCCGATTCTCCAACCAACAAATTTGATATGAAGATGTACCAAAGAGTCTAGCAAAGATTCTGAATTTTATCAGCTCATATTTTGACTTTGTGTAATCAAACAGCAAAGGAGTTACGGACTGTACTACATTTCACATCGCGTTCAATTCGCGTTCACATTGTGTTCAATTCGCGTTCACATCGCATTCACATTCAACACCAGCAATAGAACAGATGTATATAAGTATCATTGATGTCTAGACTGAGCCAAATACTTCACCACCAAACATTGATGACAAGCTTGAGCTATAAATTTATGCACAAACCTTGACATACAAAATAGGTATGCTCCATGCATTGACTTCCAATGCGAATCATAGATGTATGCACTAGTGTTGAGCCGGTATTGGGTTATCCGCTCTTACCGACACCGAGGGATTCTCGGTATCCGAGAAAACCAATCATTTTCGGAGACAACTAGTTATCCGCGGCCGGTTTGATATTATCGGTATTTATCTGTGAAATGGTTATACGGATATCCGGATATGCTTTGTTGACGCACGTGCTAAGCTCAGCACGCATTGGCGAACAAATTCAACGAAAATTTCCACGCTTACTGTATCTACTATTATATTACGTTACATTGATAATGCCACCAGCCTCGAAGGTTTGGGAGTTCTTCACAGATGGGAGGATGTATAAAGATTTTAACGGGACTGGACTCTAATTGGACTGTGTATAATTATGTGATTACATTACCTGATTAAAATATGTGATAGTAAGATTTCTGTAAACTGTTTCAGTATATTTAACAAAGAGAGCCCTTTGCCATTATCTATCTGTTCTCTATTATACATAACGTTTGTATCAATAACTATATTTTTTAATAGAATAAACAATAAAAAACATCTATCATGAAACTTATATTCCCATCTTTTTTTGGCTTGCTGAAACAAGGAGTCTCCTTGCCGTAACAATATACTGCTGACTAAAGAATGTTTTTTGCACAGGCTACTTTTTGCACAACGATAAAAGTTGTTAAACAGTTAGGGTTTAAACTTTAAACCATTAAACTTTAAACCATTTAACATTAAACCATTTAAAGACACACTGATAACCACATACCGAACAATAGTACCGACAATACCGAACTTTCTTAGTTGGCAAAGGATACCGAAGATGGTAAATGCCGAGGATACCAATACCGGGAAAACCGATAAAAAAGTGCAAGGATATCCGATCCGGCACTAAATTAGATACCGGCCCAACACTAGTATGCACTATATATTGACAGAAGTATACTGAATAACCTGGCGTACGATTACTTACGAGCAAGGGTTAGGGAAACAGTAGCTGTTACATTCCCTCTCATCAGACCCGTCAGAGCAGTCCCTCTCCCTGTCACATCTCCAACTCGAAGGGATACATGAAGTATAACCTACACCCCAGTGACGACTGCCGTTGAGACATTTAAACTCGCTGTCTAGACAAACTTCTTGTTCTAGAAAATACATGGTTACTGTTTGACTAGATGCCAATGCTCAGGTAGGGTCTTAGCAGAATGATAAAACAATCAGGTGAATGAAATGAACATATCTAGAATTTCCTTTCACCACCTTTTACACTGACAGTTTATTCGAGAGTGCCAGTACATTAAAGAAAGACCTCAATTTTTTAAAACTTTTTAAAAAAAATTTCAAATTTTTTGAAAAACTTTTCACTACGAAATGTTTTGCTTGTTCTGACATCAATTCATGGCAAAAAGTTTTTGACATACACTAGGGTGTTTAGGCGTAAAAGCTATTGTTTGTAACAGAGCTTTAATCTGAAGTCTTTTGGAATTGGCTAAAGATTCTGCACAAGAATCAATGCATTTGACAAACAAGAGCCAGTTCAATATTTTTTTCTGTTTAGTGAAAGTGGCTGCAAAAGAAAAATGCTATCGTTTTCGCAGTTAAACAAAAACGCAGATCCTCATTCTCTAACACAAAAATATAGCTATCAGAAATATGAGGCACAATGTTGAAGAACTTCGCTAGTAAAAATAATTTTAGGTCGCTGTTTACAGTTTGCCTAAAATGACTAAAAAAATTGGAAAGCGCGATATTGTGCTGTGAAATCCCAGTAGAAAGAAAACCCACTGGTTCGTTTATTTGACAATGATAACCCAATATCTGTAATTTATCATGGCACAACCTTGTTTGGATCTGTTAACTCTGTGATCTGGAATCAATGTTTTTATATAGGTACTCGGGCAAAACTGCATAGAGGCTTTCCGTAATGACAGTGATAGCGTTTCGTGTAGAAGCATTTAAGAAATACAAGAAATATTGATATGAAAAATCGAATTCAAGTCGACTGCAAACTTGAATGCACACTAAAATGCAAAGGGTCAAGGACACTTAAGGTATGTGTGCATTTATTTTTGATAATATCTAAATTCCGAAATCTTGTTTCTGCTTTATTGATGCCTTTGAGAATGCTTCCTCTGGTTTGTTCGGGATCTTTATCTCCCAACTCGGCTGCACTACAGGCAATACAAGAGTAAGCTTCTATCGAAATGCTATAATCTGCTCTCTAGTAAAAATTATTGATCAGCTTACGGAGGCAGTTTCTCTCGTCGCTCAGGTCGCCGCAGTCATCATCTCCATCACAGACAAACCTCATAGGTCTGCATAGCCCATTGTCACAGCTGAACTGTAAAACAATATTTTCTCATGTTAAAACCGAACTTACACCAATCTTTTTTAAATTTTATCACAAAGTATTGGTAATTTCCTATTTGCAATGGTTTTTCATGTTTGAGGTGATCCGATTGCCAGGACGTGTCAAGATTAAAATCGATAACACTTTTTACGATTAAAACGATATTTCCCCATGATGTTATTATTATGGGGAGGATTTGGGATAGTGAATTGAAGGTTGTAGTAACAGAAAGTTCATAAACTGAAACATATGATGGTGGATGTAGTATGTTGGTGTCACCAAATAGAAAACGAATTCCGTCATGTGTGGAAGGATAAATACAAATAATTTGAAAATACTTTTACAGAGGAATATGAAACCTGCAACACCAATGCAGAAATGAGCAAGTTTGGGATAAGGTGATCTTTGTTCAAATGCTCAGTAACGAATGCCAGTTCAACATTATCAGATTCTCAAAGGAAGGATATTTTTAAAATGCTGGTTCAACTTCCATGATATCCTACAGAGATGTGGCTGCAGTTGTGGCAGTGCACTGACTATCCTAGAGCCCTAGACAGACACTGCTTGAAAGGACAGACAGACAGACACTGCTTGAAAGGACAGACAGACAGACACTGCTTGAAAGGAATGTATTTTGTTAATAATATCGTTCGTTTTCTGTTAATTTTGCTTATAAGTTGCTGTAAAAAGTTAAACCGAAGATGACATAACAAAGAAGCCACCTAAAAACACTCTCATGCAGGAGCAGATGGATTTGCACAAGCAGATGGATTCGCAGGAGCAGATGGATTCGCAGGAGCCTGAAAATCTTTAAAGAACACCTACAGAGGAATGCGACAAGTTTTAGTAGTGAACATACAAGGAAGATTCACTAAGAAACAGCCCTACATTCAATGGTTAAAAAACAAGAGGATGCTGTAGAAAGCGACCCTCATAGAATACACATTAACAACGTAATCCCTTAATCCGCAAGGAGATTAGCAGGGAATTAATCAGATTTATGAGGGAGACTGATGGAAGATGATGATGTTCTTTCCTTCATTTCCTCAGAAATTGAAACCAATGATGCAACTTTTATTAGCACCCACCTTCTCCACATCAATAAATTCAATTTAAATCGCACTCTAGGCCTCTTTGCCAGAGTTTTTTTGCAGGCTAAATGAAGCCATTTAAACTTTGATATTGCAAGCAAATGGGAATGCTGGAGATACGTAAGACCACATTATGTTCTTATAACATACAGTATGTAAGATGCTATAAGAAATATATTTGAAAAAGTAATTTGATTTTTCACAATGTAGTAGGGTAAACCAATGGTATAGAAGTTGATGATGCAATTCATCACCTTCTAGAACATTCTAGCCTTGTACACAGCGTATAGGCTATAGCTTACCCCTGGCTCTCAATATAAAACCTTGGAGCTGATTAGCGATATCCAGCCTGGATATCAGTCATACAGTGCTAGATTGGTATTATTCGACCTCGAACATCCGACCTCGAACATTCAACCTATATATTATACATACAGCTAAAAAAATCAGAAGGGAACTTGTCTACTTGGTTCCTGCTTAAAAATAGCACCCATCTGTGCAAGTAATGCTCCGTCATAACCTTTCCATGTGTAGAACGTGCGAGTACGATACAATTCGACTCACCTGATCATGTCGACAAGTGAAGTTTGCGCAGTTCATCTCATCCTGTCGACCAAAGCAGTTGTAGTAGCCATCACACTGCTGTGAGGCACTAATGCATCTTCGTGTGCCATCAGATGCTGAGCACTGGAACTCCGTGTCCTCACAACCTGGACAAGATATAATAAACTCACACTAAACTTCCAGAGAGATATAAACTCACACTAAACTCCCAGAGAGATATAAACTCAAGCTAAACTCCAAGCGAGATATAAACTCGCGCTAAATTCTCAGCAAGATGTTGAAAAAATGGATTTATTTTCAATGATTAGTTCTAAACAATTTCGTTGTTACAAACTTCCATAGTTTTAGCGTCTAATCTCACCTTCTAAAACCACCTTGCAAGATTGTCAGCACGCATGACAACCAAACTACTTTAATGTAGGTAGTTGATTAACTAAATGTACTTGTATATGCTTTTAAATGTCAAAAATCAACCTTTATTACATCCTGCCACCTCAAAGGTTCATCAAGAAAATTTTAAGGGAGTGATTTAAAGGCTAATATGTCATACCAATATATTGACCAGCTTGAGTTTCAACAGAAAATGATCGACTTTGATATTAATGGTGCTGACACTCCCCACTGGTTTCAAGGCATCATTGTATGCAATTAGGTGTAATGCTGGCCAAATAGATAAGTCAATGTGAAGTTTTACAGTACTTTGTATGGTAGAAAATGTGAAGTTTCACAGTACTTTGTATGGTAGACAATGTGAAGTTTTACAGTACTTTGTATGGTAGACAATGTGAAGTTTTACAGTACTTTGTATGGTAGACAATGTGAAGTTTTACAGTACTTTGTATGGTAGAAAATGTGAAGTTTTACAGTACTTTGTATGGTAGACAATGTGAAGTTTTACAGTACTTTGTATGGTAAACAATGTGAAGTTTTACAGTACTTTGTAGGGTAGACAATGTGAAGTTTTACAGTACTTTGTATGGTAGACAATGTGGTGCGTATCAACTCACTGCAGTCAGACTCATCTGTTCCATCCCCGCAGTCGTTGTAGGAGTCACACCTCCAACTCTCCGGAATACAGCCACCAGTATGAGAGCATCTGAATTGGTCCGGGTGGCACTGGGTGTTGTTGGCTAAAACAAATAAGTGGTAACTAGGGCCTGTTAAAACACCTGCTATAACTCACTCGGACCGCGTGTCAAAAACCCTGACTGGCGGGTCAGCAAGTAAATTCTGTTTAATTAGAATCCATATTAGCAAATCATACTTTGTCATCGTTAGTAGCGTGCGTCTGCTAGTCTGGGTAGTCATCGTCAGTAGCGTGCGTCTGTTAGTCTAGGTAGTCATCGTTAGTAGCGTGCATCCGTTAGTCTGGGTAGTCATCATCAGTAGCGTGTGTCTATTAGTCTGAGTAGTCATCGTTAGTAGCGTGTGTCCGTTAGTCTGGGTAGTCATCGTCAGTAGCGTGCGTCCGTTAGTCTGGGTAGTCATTGTCAGTAGTGTGCGTCCGTTAGTCTGGGTAGTCATCGTCAGTAGCACGCGTCCGTTAGTCTGGGTAGTCATCGTTAGTAGCGTGCATCCGTTAGTCTGGGTAGTCATCATCAGTAGCGTGCGTCTATTAGTCTGAGTAGTCATCGTTAGTAGCGTGTGTCCGTTAGTCTGGGTAAATACTAAGCCTTTCCACATTTTCTGACCAATTTTTTCGAGCTTAATACGCATACGCTCCAGGCCTTCCGCAAGGTCGACAAAAATATTTTGCTTTAAAACTCTATCAGTTTCCTGACAACCAGCCTCGGGAACACCCGTCTGCAGGCTATATCATTCAAAATTAAAGAAATCCTTAGTTTACTGCTAGTATGTAGAAGATATTCTCCAAGTAAAATATTGGAATTAACATCAACTTTAACAACTAAACATGTAGGTTCACCATTTACTATTTCTGCACTTTTCATGTACTTACTTATCAGTCATTCTATCAACTCAACTTTTACTGTATATTCCTGCAAACAGAGCGAAATAAGCTTACACGCGAACTTTTTATAAATTTCCCTGATTTCATGGTTGTTTTTCTAGGGTTGGCTTATATGTGGTGACATATGGTACTATAGACATATTGTAGGTATTAGCCACCTACCACACCCTCTCTCATCTGAGCCATCACGGCAGTCTATGAAGCTGTTACACCTCTGATCAAGGTCTATACACTGATCTCCAGTCAAACACGAGTATTGAGTGTCACTATCGCAGCCTGCAAGATACACATCTTCTGTTGAATCTGTACGACAGATCACTATGCCATCTGCCTTGCCACATAAGCCTTATATTTCATCATGTCCGCACAAGCATATGGCACTGAAGACATTTGTATCGCTGGGCAAGCGTGCACGGAGTGGAGTAGTAATACTAGCAACAGTACTGTAATGAACCTATCTAAACAGTTATGAGTGGTGGTGACAGCCATACTAGTGACAGATGTTTTTACCAGTTTTACTAGTAGTGACAGGATACGGGAATCGCCAAAGCCACAGTACTAGACGGGCAATAGAAAGTCAGCCAGATCAATCAAGTGCACAGATATTGATATCCTGAGTACTACAGGGGTAATTGAGGAGACTATAGGATGAGCACAAAGTTTATTACCATTGTTAATCCTGGTAGAGTGGCAAGGCTAGTCAAGGTCAGATCTAGTTAAAAATCTCTGAAACAAATGTACTCCTATATGTTCCAACAAGGATATTATGCGCCATAGTATCCTCGAAGATGAAGATCACCAACTTTTCAAACAGATCAGAGATACTCCAACTTTCAACGCATCAAAAGTTTTTTGTTTGCTCTAAGCTAATCGTGATAATCCCACATTTTCATCAAAAACAATAAATACCAAAATTTTGTGAACAGGACTTTTTTCTACCCAAGTAGCTTTGAATCTATAGGCGATTTCGACAATAAATTTTTTATGAAAATTATAAAAAATTAGCACAAAAAAGTTCATGAGGGTCATCTGAGTGTCGGCAACTGTATCACAGACAACCCTGTGATTTAGAAAGATTGAGGCTTGTCCATAAATAGCCCTGCAGTTTATTGAAAAAGAATGTACGGTAGCTAGCTTACTTGCCCAAATGTCAGAATGTATTATAACTAGCTTATTAACTCATGTCAGTCGTTTTATGGCAACAAAAGAAGGTAACATAAAGCCTACCATAAAACCAGTTTGTCATCACATTCAATACAACTTGAACTTGTTTGTTAACCTTTCCTGTCATATGAAGTTTTTAGTTCAGTTGTTAGCTCATACTAGCATACGCTTGCACCATAATAGAAGCTTCACAGCGAGTCCACTAAAACACATTCACACCAACAATTTTGGTTTTACTCTTTACCTGAGGGCATAAGCTCCGTGTCCAGATTTGTACAGTTGTCATCCGTATTGAAGAGAGAACAGCTGAGAGGAATGGGCACTGGCAGGTTGCTCAGCATGAGGGCACAGTTGGCGAGAACATCTGCACAGATTAAACAGTTGGTCACACGCCGTCAGCAACAAGATATGTCGACAGCAAGACTAGTAGTATGGAGCAGTCAGATAGATTAACATTTGATCATCCTCGGCCAAGCCTATTGTAATCATACCTCATAGCATGCCTGTTTTTCAGCATCGAGTTGGAGTTGTCCTCCATTTTACAAATCTTAAACAATGTCTCAAAGAACTGCTATGGAAACGGACATATTCAAGTGGAGCGCGCTTGAGTTCAGTGGAGATATACCAAGTGATGATGAGTATAATATATGTCAGATATTTTACTCATCATTTAGCTCACCATTTACTCATCGTTCATTTTGCAAGTCATATCACCATGACTTGCAAAATGAACCAGTCTCTGTGCCTGCGCATGTGTGACCTTCAAACATATCATGTGACAATTTCTGTTGAGCTGTCAAAAATCCGCAAAATACTTCTAAGTGCTTTCAAATTTTTTATGCAATCTTTTCATAGGAATTTGTTAGAAAAAATTCCATAGTTAAAGGTGGAAATAAACCGAGGTATCGCTACTCAGTGTCGCTACTAACAACAGGGTCAGTGTCAGGGTCAGTTTCGCTACTAACAACAATTGATCTGCATGGTCATTACTGATGAGAAAGGAGGCATATGCACAAAACCGATAACATTGTTAGCATTTACAAAATGATTTCTTATATGGCAATCAATTGGTCTCATCCAATGTTTTTAATGCCACTTGGTAGAAGCATATCATCACAATCACCCCAATCATCACAAAAAATACCACAATTCTTCTACCAGAAATTAAAGGGCAGACCCTGTAGACATTCCCATACACATTGGGCATTCCCACGCTGACAACTGAGACCCTGTAGACATTCCCATACACATTGGGCATCCCCACGCTGACAACTGAGACCCTGTAGACATTCCCATACACATTGGGCATCCCCACGCTGACAACTGAGACCCTGTAGACATTCCCATACACATTGGGCATCCCCACGCTGACAACTGAGACCCTGTAGACATTCCCATACAAATTGGGCATCCCCACGCTGACAACTGAAAATCAATCCAGTTTGCACCCTAGCAACAATCCAATAACTGGTTGTAACAACACTAGAGAGAACAGAAGCAGAGAGCAGAGAACAACAGCAGTTATTTCTATCCAACTTATATGGTTTAAACAATTCCAGCATTATATTTTTAAACAAAACATTCGTATTAGGAAATTTTGGATTTTTCGGGATAAACTGGACTTTTTAAGCTATATGTTTACATAAACCTCTGCATTGAGCAACTCACCAAGGCAGAGAGATCTACAGGGAGGAATCCTGTTGTAGTCGCTGCTACATTTTGGTAGCAAAGTTCCGCAGACAAGAGCGTGCAACTTCTCGTGACAATGCATTCCGCTATCTTGCAATGCCTGCATGAAGCTGAGGAAGTTATAAGCCTCTGACTGTAATGTACCATAAAGCTGATTAGCACAAGATGCCAACCTACAGAAACTGTCTAATCTTATCAACACAACAGCAGACGTGCGTCAGAGTAGGATTAGTGTTCGCTTCCCTTTAAATGCCGCAGCGATTTATGTTTTCTTACATCCTTTATGTTTTGTATACTTGTGTTCTTCAAATCTATATTTAAAACCGATTAGAGTCGGTTTAATTCACACGCTCATGTCAGTGGCATGGATTAGCGCTCGACCGACTGCTGAGCCACAGATGGAAATCATCCTAGTGTAACTGGATTCGTTGAAACTTGTTTTATAATCTGACTCATCTTTTTAGAGGGTCATTGGCTTTGCAAAATACCAATGCTAGAAACTAATCAGTCAGCTGCTGATGCACTGAATTTGTAACACCATATGTGATCAGACTACCATGGTAAAAAGCATCTCACATTATTTTATTAAATTAGGGGATGACAGGTAATCACTGTGTGTTTCTATTGTGCAGATGATACGTATTAGGAGTTGTGCACACGTCGAGTTAACAAACGATAAGTGTTAAAAAAGATAAGAAACTGCTCAAATCGATATACGAACAATCCATGTGTGGAAAAACTCTTAAAATGGAATAGCTTTACCAGCATTTTCTTCTACACCATTCTCAAATGTAAGCATCATAAATTTGCAGGTACGAAACAATCAGTAAAAATTTGCGAGTAATAAAACTTACATAACTTGGGGATTTGTCATCTTGCAGATGAAAAATCAAATGTAAACTTGCGGATTAACCAGAAAAATACAAATAGCGACAATCACTATTATAGAAGTGATGGTGACAGCCATACTAGTGACAGAGGATGAGTCACTAGTATTGGAGTGACGATCACATTTTCACTAGTAGTGATATGATAGTCACTAAAGTACTAATCCTTACTAGCAGTAGGAAGACTGATATAAGGGGTAATAAAACAAGCAATGACCATTACAATTAATTACTAGTCCATGCGACTTCATTACGGGCGTTTACCTGGTGGAACAGCTACACCAGTCAAAGTCATGTGTAGTCAAATCTATGACAAGCAGTACTTCCTATGAAAGGGTCAACTACTTTACGAACAGATCAGAATTAATCCTGTGTTTCTGATCTTGTATCAAGTGTATTTATCTAATGTAGTACAGTTTGATTGGGCAGCTCAGTCTAATAGCTAACGCTATGGCTAGTCATTTGCAATTGGTTTATCATGGCAGCTAAACACCTGTCTTTTGGGGAAGGACAAGGATTTTTATGTACAAAAGAACTAGTAAGCATTTTTCTAATGATGCGAGAACTACTGACTAAATATAGCTTACACAAACCACCCGCGATTGATCTTAACCATTATATATGACAAACCACCTGCGATTGATGTTAACCAGTATATATGACAAACCACCTGCGATTGATGTTAACCAGTATATATGACAAACCAAATTGGAAAACACACAAACTTACTCTATTAAGTTATGTTGCGGAGGAACTATATGAACAGCCTGATAGAACAGAAGTTGTCCCACCAGTGTGACATAGAAGGCTCAAGATTTTATTGAATCAGTTAGAAAAACTGCAGCCTCAATTGTGGTTTAGATCTGGCGACTCTGGCGACTCAACATTGGGGACCAGAATATGCACGCTGCTTGTTCCCGATAAGTCAGTATATTATAAAAGGTCTTACAGGGAATTTTGTAGGCTCTAGTAAGGAAGGCCAAGGGATGAGCATTTGTTAAATCCTATTTCCTGTCATGGACAATAATTGACCATACGCGTGTAGTGTATATTAGAGCCAGTCACTAGACAAACACATTCCACAGGAGATAAAATAGCAACATTAAGCATGTACCATCTCTAAGTACTCTGGACAGATCTCTCTATCAATCTTCCATGGCCATTCATTACAAGCATTTGTGAGAATATTATATATCGAGTAATCAAGAACATTGAGGAATGCATATTTGGGCTCACCAGTGTTGAATGACCCAAATAATTGGGTAGGTAAGCTGCACTCCATGGAACATTAGAGCAGTAGGAATGATGAATCGGGTAGCAAAGCTCGCTGTACGTTTCTAAAAGTGAAACGGATCATAAACAACGCAAATATAATACGTAGAGCCACTGGTTTCCAGTCGGACTGAAGAATCTGTAGAACGCAAAAATACTATTCTTTACATTCTATTTTTTGTCTCATGGTCTAATGGCACTGTGAACCTGCTTACATGTTCACGCAAGGATTTAATAGTCAATTGCAGACATACGGTTGTTGTAAGTTATGCACCAGTTATGGATGATATCTAATAGTTTTATACTTATTCAGGTTTCATCACGAGATAAATGACGAATAGGTATTTAAGTTCTGGCAACAGTCTCTGACCGACAAAACAAGGCAATTAAATATTGATTTATATTAATTTGTGGTTTATAGAAAATGAAAACATGACTTCCACAAACAGCCCTCTTATCGCACGTATATATACTGTATGTATATATATACTTTTATATACGTTTAGTGGGTAGTTCATAACCATTTTTATAGAAAACATGTTTAACATATGAGGTCGCAAAAAGTCGATAAATAAAAAGGTATTGCCATGTGGTGTCATGAATGCAAAAACAAAATATTATACAAAGAAGACTTGAAGCTAATAAGTTTAGAAATACATCTTTTCTCTTTTGAAGGTTAAAAGAATTAACAATATAATTGTTGGGTGCATCTTTCGGTAAGTACAAAATAAAATCACCACAATGTGGATATCTGGTACTTGAGAATTGAAACATCAGTTATGTATGAAATAATTAACCATTCAATGCCTTGTATCCAATACTATTAGTAAAATAAGTTAACATATTTGGCAGTGAAACATCTCTGATCATCCACTTTGTTTTGCATGCCATGATCGTGTAACCAATTTGATCAGAATAAAAAATCAAGTCATACTATTTTGACCACATATGGAAGATCAGCTGCGCCTTGTTTGTACACACCAACTGTAATACAGCAGCTGTCTTGTCAGATGTTGGAGTTGTTCTCTTTTTACAATAAAACTTGGTATGGAGCAGTAACCATGAACATCCAAGCAAAGGACATTAACAAATTTAACTGCCGTGAAAAAATAAAGCATTTTAACAATCAACAGGTTTTATCTTTACCCCGTACAACAAGAAACCCACTCACATCTCGTACATTGTTCTATTAGTTTTCATATACTCATAAAATTTAAAAATTAAATCAAACTTTAAAATGCGATTAAAAAGAGTTAATTCTTTTTAAAAGTTGCCATCAAGTCGAATTACTCTACCGCATGGCAATAAATGTGGGCAATCATTGATGATGGCTTGCCGATTGGCAAGTTAGGGCAACCTGTAGGATGTGTCAGACTCATTTGCATAATCCTTTACCTTCTTCAGATCACGCGTAGATGTATGCCAGTAAAATTACCTCAACTCTTCCTGTTGTGTCGTATAATAACTTGATCTCAAGGAAATCAAAGATTTACTAAAGTGTGCAGAAGTTTTTACATGCACGTAACAAAAATCCAGTCTTGCCGAGGAGCTGCTGGGTTCAAATATCAGTTTGACTAATGAAAATCAATAAATAGTCTGTATAATTGAAATCTGACCTGACAGGATTGCTTGAAACAAAACTGCCTATAAATGCCTAGAAATGACTTGCCTTGACTCGGAGTTGTGGTCACCTCGGGGGTAGGTGGCGACCCCTGATAAGCGCATATACCCTTTAAACCCTCCGCATATGGCACATAGCCAGCGCAGTAAAGAAATTCTTGTACTTCTATTCCAATCAGTTCGTCCTTACACTGCGAACTGTAATCTACAAAAGAGGTCACACCTGCGGACATCAGGAAGAATAGGACATTAAGTCTTATAGGAGTTGACCATCAAGGAATGAGCCAATGGGGTGCTTGGGTAAGGGAGAGGCATAGGTGACAGATGAAACCAAAAACAGATAAGCAGAACAAAACTGTTGCAGGGCTTATTGTAACTTTGTTGCAGCTGACAACACAACATTGTAAGATGCCTTGCTCTGGTAACATGTACCCTAAAAAATCTTTTGCTTTCCTTTTTGGTGGCAGCAAAGAAGTAGAGCTGTAGCAATAGCAAGAAAACCCTAAACTGAAGGAGTACAACCCAGGTAATAAGTAATGTTATTAGAAAGAATCTTCACTGAAAAATGAATGAAATACTTTAAACCGACTTTGCGCGTAGGTTTCAGTTTTAACATGAATAGTTCAAATAGCACGACAAGAAGATCATATTACTGAGACGATAACTCCACAGCACTAACAAGTACACACATTGTCATGCCAGTAAAGCAGCAACTGGTATTAACACTCTGGTGTAATAGAATGCTAAGGGAAACTTCTTTCATAAGTTCTCCTACTACAAGTGAGAATTGAAAAATATTTTCTTCACCATAAATACTTTAATCGTGATAGTTGTTATTGCTTCATGCTGCCTCATGTGCAACAATATTAAAAAATTTACTTGCTACTAACTTGCTAAAACTTGATACTACCACTCAATTAGCCAGCCAGCAGCAATAACTTGAAGCATTTGACAAGCACCTGCAGGTCTGGACAATAACCATCAAGAATTACGAAAGAAATGTTCTTGATGCTGAAACAGAGCTGAAACAACAAAGCAATGGGAGCTGGTCTACCAATGACTCCTACAAGAGGATGCTGTTGCATATTTTATGATGATGTAATGACTGAAACAATGAAGGTAACAATGGCCTTTGTAAAAACTTAAAAAAATTATTCAAAGTTTATTACATATGACGTGCTACTTATTTTTCTTCTTATGCAGAAAATCTCTGCCGATTCGCTAAAACAGACCACATCAAAATTGGAATAGACAAAAAATGCCAAGAAGTTAAGACTGTTTAATAACAAAATGACATACTAGAGGAACTGGTGCAAACTGAATACGAATTTAGAAAGCGCATTCAAATTTGTCATTTTACACAGCAAGCCATTAATTTTAAATCAATATCCCTAGGTTACTTCCAGCTTTTGACAGCCACAAAATGATTTAATATGGCTCTATTTTTACGATGTAGATATCCTGGTGTTGGTAAGAGATATATATTGTCCATCATGTTAAAAATGTCCATCTATTAAAAACGCCAGAGCCGATTTTAAAATGTGATTGTTTGCTGCTACCAATGCAGAATCTCACTAGAATACTTGTAGGTAGTCTATCAGCAGTTATAGCCCTGATCTACAAGTCTGAGCAGATATTACCATCAAGAAAATGCTTGCATTAATCAATGGCTATACACTTATTCGTCGTATACCTAGCACACAAGCAACGCGATCACGCATTCCATACACCGCGCACAGCCAATATGTATCGAGCAATATGTATCTGTATCGATACACAGCCTATGTGTATCGAGTACACTGCAGAAAATAGCCTATGACAGCCCACCTTGACATAGCTGCCGACAAGGTAAGATGAATTCCTTGATGGCGTTGCCGTTGTTGTCAAAGGCAGCATCAGCGCAGTGGGGAGCGATCAGCGAACACATGTAAAACGTGGAGTCTTCATAGCAACTATTCGTGTGCAGAGCTATTTGCAGTAATGTTGTCTTCATGCGTATCTGTTCATTTAATGGGCGTATTGAGCTGTTGTATCCCAAAACAGACCTACACTCTTCTACTATTTCATGGCCGCATGACTCCCTAAAACAGAAAACGTGGCGGTCTATGCTTGACAGGAGATGGTATCCATTGTTGATGTTTCAGAGACTAAATGTACAAAGTCATTATAATAATCTGACTATCTCTTAGCTCTCCATATTCCGAGCCGAGTTTCTAAATGAGTCGATTAATAGAGGCAAGCTATACATATATTATAGCTTGTACATTATGCTATGAATATTACATCTGTATTATGCCTTTTATGCTATAAATAGAGTAATTTCAATAGTTTTAAATACTATTTTTAGCTAGAAAAATTATATAAAAATTTACGAATCTATTTTTGCTTTGTGGTCTAATTTGCTTTGAATAATATCGACCGGTGTAAATCAATACATCAAGTTAGTATCTATCTATTCACAATTCTCAGCATGAGAAAAGTCAGAAATCGTATGAAACTTCAAATAGCTGAGAAATGGCAAAGTAAAGTTATAATCGACAGCTCTATTTGCTAGTGAGTCATTTTATCTTGATGATAAAAGCACACTCTTTTAACAATTCAGATTAAATGAATTGAATTATGTATATTATACTACATAAGAGGTAGCAGATTTAATTCATGTTCTTTTAGCTCACAGAATCAAGAGTTATGCACAGCCAAACTAAGCGAGCAAGTCTACCTTAGATGGTGAAGTCTCGTCCAGTGAGTTGGTTTACCATACAAAAGGTAGAAGTAAAACTCGTACAACAATATACTAGTATCAACAATAAAAGTATATATAATAAAGACATATCGATTAGACGCTTAAACCATGACAAGTACAATATCACACTCGCGGTGTTGCTGACAGCAGATTTGATATTGTAAGCTGTTGGCATCTAGCCAACGACTTACAATATTAAAAGTATGGTAAAATAGTAAAATACTAAAGTTACGCTTATTATATTTTGTTTTGATGCATAGCATAAAAATATTAAAAACACTTGGTATTGGTATATTTGTAGCACACATATATAAAGACTTGTGTATAGACGCGCTACCTACTACATTGTGTGTATAACAAAATGAACAACATATGTATATTATGTATACGTGTATTAAATGAACAACATAAATATGCATGTGTAATAAATCCGTATACTTATACATATTATATACATATATAACTACACGGTATAATATTATTTGTAATACATATATGTAAATAACTGAAGTGCTGAAATAAGTTGACTGTAAATATCATTTTTGGCTTGATGATCTTAGAGAAGAACAACAATTCGAAAAATATAAGTACAGTTAACCTATTCCAAAACTAGTTATTTATAACACTTCACACTTTTCAGAGTGTAGAGTTCTGTTAGCAGGTCTGACTACTTATCCATTATATATAAAATAAAATAAAAATATATGTAACAATATATATATAATAATATATATAATTTATAAATCATAATATATATGAATGTAAGCATAAAATCTGAGCAGAGTTCTCAATGATAAAATCAGAGCAAGTTAAAATTAGTAAAACAGACTATAACTTTAAATAAAACACTTCATTACTAATAGTTTCATGCTTGCTTCATAACTTTCTAGCTTCATAGCTTCAATCTTCAGATTGAAGAAGATCAGAAGATTGCTTTTAGCAAGCACGAAGCTATAAGTAATGAAGTGTTTTATATAAAGTTATAGTCTGTTTCCTGATATAATGGACAAACAAATTTTGATCAAGTTTATGCCTTGTCTCCACTAGCCATAGACCCCTAGCATACGTGCACAAGCTAACAATCCTATCAATAAATGAACATTCTGATGATATTCAAAGGAACTTCAAACAAATATCTCGTTCGACTACGCATTCTGTGCAGACACCAACAAACAAACAGGCATTTTTAACTTGTCACAGAACTTGGTAAACTTCCATGTGACTGACAGCCAGCCTACTTTTACAGTTAGAGTTTGCATAAACAATATGGCACCGTTTCAGGGAATCAACGTAATTGCCCGGCAAGTATACAGTTTGATTTCATGCCATTAAAAACAAAAGAAAAATTTACTTTGAAATTTGGAACAATGTCAGCTAATGGTGGTCATTTCTTTGAGAAATGTTAAGCTATATGACGCACTGTGTCGCTCCCAACATTAACTTGTCGTGTATACGTGACTGTATTCTCACGTGGCTATTCTCACGCGACTATATTCTCATGTGACTGCATTCTCACGCGGCTGTATTCTCACGTGACTGCATTCTCACGTAACTGTAATGCCACGCGACTATTCTCAAATGCCACATTACAATTCCCTTGTAGGGATCAACAAATAAAACATACATTACTATAGTCGATTGAGCCTTGGTCGTGGTAAGATCAGCTGTTCCGGTAGCAGAGTCTGATGTGGCAGCAGTATCCGAAGTACCAACAGCAGTTGCAGAAGGTTGAATGGTAGTTGTCTTCTCTGTAGTAGTCTTACTCCCCGGAAGTCCTGATCCATCTATATAGAACAGCAAAATTTAATGACTTCTTAAGTTTAATATTGAGAAGATGAGAGCCTGTGAAATGATATCATCAGCTGCAAACTTAGTCACACAATGTAAACTGCACACATCTATTTCAAAGCCTCTAGAAACAAACTGAACTTGCGCAAACATTTTAATTCAATTTATAACATTAGATTTTTGAAAATGCAAATAATGAAAACCGGTAAAGTTAGCTTGTAACAATTTTTTTTAGTTTTTGGTGTTTGTGCATTTCTGGTTTAAAAAAAGAAAGCAATGTTCAAGTAGACTTTGCTAAAATAAGTACAGTAGATGCTCCTATAATGCATAACCTCATTTTATGTAAATACCGCTTAGCAAAGAATCTATATAAATTTTGGCATCATGCTAAGTAAGAAATTCCATATAACGTAGAGTGTCAAGTCAGTGCCATGGAAGTTATCAAATCCAATTTAAATACTTCGTTAAATAAACTCGAATTTTAGTAAAAAAAGTATTTTTGTTTGACATATTTTAGACGTTTACGATGTTTATTTTTGTTGAGCAAAACAAGGAAACATCTATTTCAGTTTATATTAAAGGCCCTCTAACTAATATTAACTAAAATTTTATCATGAGCCCAAGTGAATGCGATAAAAAAACAGAAGTTGTTGATACAAACTAACAATATAAACTAATACCACAATTACTTTACAGACATTAAATTAAAAAGTTTTTTATTAATTGAAAGGGTGAGTTTGGGACTATCTTGGAACGGATTAGGCTATTTACATACACTTCACATTTTGTATAACCTACTGTAACCTATAACCTAGCTGAGCGCCTACTGTACCTGAAAGAGGAAACAACTCCAAGTGCCTACAAGTGGACTTTCACAAACATACAAGGGACTTTAGAAGGCCCGCTTGTTATTCATTGCTGACAACCAATCACAATTTGTCTTAAAATAGTTAAACCTTGCATATTAGGTGGAGCCATGCTTAAATTGTGCATGGCTCCATAAGAAAAGCTATGGAACAAATCGGCCCCAGCATGGGCAAACTAAATAAGGCAATGTCGTTGCTCTTCCAACTCTCAAATTTAATTATTATACATACTGCATTGATAACTGAAAAAACGGCCGAACTTGAAATACAGCCATCTAAGACTCAGTTAGCAGCTGTTACATGCAGTTATGAACAACCCACACTATTTCATTTTGTAAAACTCAAACATTTTTAAACAGTTTAACATTTCGGCATATCAAACAGCTGAAAATAGTTCTGTTAAACCCGCACAAATGCCAGCAGACAATCGAAATAGCGGTGGCATCAGGTTTTACTGTGACACTATCAGCAAGCATCAAAGACATTTATTATATTTCAAAAGCTTGCGGGAGACAAATGATTGATGGATCGATGAAATTGAAAGTAATGGGACCTACCTGACTACTAATAAGGGTAAAGAATGATTGAAAGTCGATATAGGCCTACCATAAATTCACCTGTCCATAAACTGCTACTAGTTAGTAGCAATAGAAGGAGAATATGTGATCATATCTGCTAATCTTGGACCATATCACTTGAGATACTGATTCAGGTAGAAATTATTCATGATTTGTGGGTGGCTCTCAATTTAAATCACCATATATCCCCACATAAGCCGATTTTCGAACATAAAAAGACACCCTCGATTGAAGGGCTGTTTTCTATGAGAGGCTTATATGTGAGGACATACAGTATGTCTGCCATAAGAAATGTTATCAGGTCTGAGAAATGATTAAGGTCTGAAGGTTTGTACGCTCACCCTTTGACATTTGTAAACTCTTCGTGTCCACAACAAAGATTCCAAATGCTCCACGTTTGTTTATAACCTCTTTTACGATAGTATCATGGAACTCCTGCGGCGAATAGCTCACACCAACAAATGCTATGAAATACTCGACAATCACGCTGCCAGGGCTGTAATGAAAGCATATCAGCTATGTGAATTCGACAAGATGAGCCAGATGTGATTGGTTAAAGTTGAGTGGGGATAAGTCCATCTGTGGGTCAATGAGCAAAAAGGCTCTTACAGTTGATCGGTTGTGAGTTGTTTTCCCTTGAGTGAAATTGAATTTAAAATAAAATAAGTGGGATGCATTTGTTTTAAAATGCATCCCACTTATTCCTCATAATAAACTTTGAAAATTTGCTGCCGAGTTAGATGGCAGCTTATGAGGAAAGCATACTAGGTTAGTATGCTTAATACTTTAAAAGTATTTCTAAGTATACTTTAAGTATAACTTTAGTATGCATAGTACTTAAGGTTTATCATCTACAATTGCACAAATTACGCCATTTAATTGGGCAGTCGTTTTAAAATTTTGTTGTAACAAACTCATGATATAACAAGAGCGCACACTGCGAGCTGTCAAAATGATTCATGATACCTTAATCCAATCACTTCCATATTAGAGTATTTTCCCATTCCAGAGTTTTGCAAAGTACCAGCCATCTGCAACATCAACATACAGTTGACCTATTTAATGAAGCCAAGGTTTTTAGATGAAACAAAAATATGAGAACTAAGAAAAGGATGAATGTAATAAAACAGCCCCTAGAGACGGAAAAAATAAATAACACTTGAAAATATAAAAGAATAAATATATGATAATAAAACTTCAGAATATAAAATAATAAATTTAATATAATAATAATTCAGATTATGAATTTGATACTTCATAACATTGGTAATCTAAAAGCTAATCATTGTGTTGACTTGGATAACACCTGATGTGTGCAGAACAAAGGAATGCCAGAAAAAGACTTCACTAACCGCATCTCTGAAGTCTTGAACCATATCTCTGTACTTGACACTGTTGTCATCGAGGTAGTCTGCAGACCAGGGCACGTCTGTGATCCTCATGCTACCATAAAAACTGGTGGAGCTTGTAGAGGCGGCAACTCGAACCTCTTCACGTGATTTCTCCTTAGCTGCTGCAAGACAAATGCATTACAAAACAAAATAGAAAGGATACATAACGACCAGATGCAACTAGTTGATATATTTAAAAGTTTTAACCCTGAAATAAAAGTATTAGAATATGCTTTTTTAATGTAGAAAAGTACCGATTAGTCAGCTAGCCATTTTATACAACCAAAAATATTGTATTTTATCTATATCGGCAGCTCGTTCAACATTTTCCAAGGTTGTTAACTAGAAATTACCAAAGCACGTGGTTTCGTTTCCAGGTGTGGCGAGTTGACTTGGCTAGAGGAAGAGATGAAGGGGACCCAATCAACAGAAAACAAATGAATCAAACAAGAGGCTAAACACTTTCAACAAGCTTTCTACTCAACTCGTTGCTAAGTGACATGAATGGTTCAGTTGCCAATGAAGGCATGTCTTGAAAGGCAGGCATGTCAGCTGGCCATCGCCGGATAAGAATCCTCTAATTAATCACCACCTTTTATCGAGTTGAAAAGCTTTCCGTAAAGTGTGATGTAAACCAGCACGTGTCGGCGCCTTCAACACTTACAGCCTGATGAAATGTGATACCTTCTGCTAATCTAATTCAAGAAAAATTTGCATGAGTTGACCTTTTTAGACAGCAATTCAAGAATTGGCACAACTGTGTTTAGCTTTTTTTCCGGACACTG
This sequence comes from Watersipora subatra, assembly GCF_963576615.1. Classification (NCBI taxonomy): domain Eukaryota; kingdom Metazoa; phylum Bryozoa; class Gymnolaemata; order Cheilostomatida; family Watersiporidae; genus Watersipora; species Watersipora subatra. The sequence continues at coordinate 37,645,468 of NC_088711.1, read as the reverse complement.
GTAAAGACATTTACTGTTGGTCAGCAATTTACAAAGCTAAAATTTACATTGTAAATAACTTTCAAAACGTTTCTCCATATTATTTTTGCAACTAAAAACATGCGCTGGACAGCTTTCAATGGCTTGCATGAATAGATTCTTAAAGCTCACCTGTAAACTATATTCACTGCATTAGTAGACACGTAACACGTACCTGGGGACCTGACAACAGCTGCCGTAATGATTATAGCTAATATAACTGCTATTCCAATCACTGCAGCAATAATCCACAGCTTCTTGTTCTCTTTTTTTACTGTGCATATTTTAGAGTTGCCTTTACTCGGTTTCATACTCGGTGCATCAAACTTTGGTTGTCCATGGGCATCCAGTTCGTAGGCAGGGTTTTTGAAAACGTCATACTCCTGTGAAGAAATATATGCAAATATTAAAAAGGAACTGTGACAGTGTAGGTATAAGCGTGAAGTTGTCTACCCTATATTAGAGCATCTAATACGGGGACGCTGCCTATTTGCTGTTACAAATTGTGCCGACTTTAACTGGAGAAATTCTCAAGTTCAGATTAAAACCTCAAAAAATAGCATGCATTTGCTCTTCTAAAGCTTGATGAGTTGGCACGCCTTCTCGTTTAGTATACAGCATGAGTCATAGCAATATAGTCTTACCGCAAGGAATATATATTTAAATATATATGTTTATGTTTAAATAGGTATTAAATATATACATATGCATTTATGTTTAAACAGGTATTAAATATATACATATTCAATTTATATATATGTATATGTACATGTGTGTATCTATATGTACATATATAAACATACATATACATGTATATACATATAAAACAAGATATATCGTGACCCAAAACTTATTGCGATACAACATTGTTTCGGGTAGCTTCCAGTAAAATTAAAGCACACCTTTAAAACTGAGCAGTCCACACCATACACACCACACCAGAAAACCATAGCTCCTTTAAGTTGGGAGCTTTCTACGCGAAGTCAACACAATTAACCACCACAATTTATATGTAAATACATGTTTGTACCTATATATGCATATATATATGCGCATACGTACACTTGAATATACATACATGCATATATACACATATACATACATATATACACATATACATACATATATACACATATACATACATATATACACATATATATGTACCTAAACTGACCTAACTCTACTAGATCAATAGATACAGGAAGCCTGAAGGTGCAGCTAATAGAAACCAGGTAGTTCCTAAGGATGAGCATTTGTAGATAACAGAACTACTTTAAGCTCCACACAAGTAAAACCTGGAAACTTTTAAGATAACCTGTCCAAAAAATTTGCAATGGTAATGAAAACCTAGATGGATAGTATGTGTAATAGGTTGTGAGAATCCATACTGCAGGTTGCCGCATGCTAGTGCAAGAACAGTAGCCCATATTTGAATCTCTTGCAAAAAATGTGTTAAAGTGGATGCTGCATAATAAGTGCCAAGAGGAACAACACAGCTGGTGCAGGTGCCGGGAACACTGAGAAGTAAGAGACACCAACAAAGAACCAGACATACGTCTCGATGAGGCAATATCATCTCAACATTGCAGTTTTCATCTTGAAAGTTGTGTAACAGACTGTAACCAAATGTAGGATTATCAACACCTCGGGGGTCCTGCAAGTTGTAGGTTGATGTATGAGCAAATAGAGAAACACAACAGAACAAAAGAATCACATCTTTTTTAAAGGTAATGCAATGCTAGAATGTTGGACCAATGACCTTTCAGGTGACTAATAACAAGTCCCTTAGAATTATCATCTAATAACCACTATTATAACTAATCAAAACTGAAATCGAATGGCTGAAATTACTGAAATTATTAGCTCTTTATTTAAAAAAATCTGACTGTGTATACTCTTACTTCCGTGTGGTGACACTTCTATCTTATGTCCACCTAATCGCCTGCTTTGCATTTCTCTGCTCCTTCTTATGGCCCACCTTCTTATGGTTATTAAGTTGAGACCAAAGTAGTTGCCAAGTTCACTTATTAATGGGTAGAGCAAATAAGTTATAAGTTAAGACTCATTGTTTTCCTTTAAAGACCAACACCAGCAAAATCGTTCGAAGCATACGTTCCAGATAAACCAAGCCTTTGCAGCCCTTGTGCATTTGCTTTTCGATAAAGATTTTTGAAATTCTTTTACTCTTTTGAAATTTGTTATACAAATTATTGACTTGACTAATGATATAATCTGTACTACTATTTCAAAGCTAATATTAGTGCTTACCAAACATGTGCAACCTGTATGCGTGGCTAACAGTTTCTTCCGCTATGTGAAAGTATGTATTCAAAATAGCTAACGCGTAAACGCTTTGCTAAAAAATTGTTTGAACACTAATAACAACTAATCAAGCAGTGCAGAAAATTATAAGTCCTAAGACGCTGTAAGAGATATTTAACATCCAGAAGAGGCTAAAATGAGCCAAAATAAAAGCAAAAGTCAGATCCCAACAGGAAGCGGAAGCCAAACAAACGATGCTTTATGTCGTTCAAGTTTTTACATTGGTTTTTGAATGTATTATAAACACTAGTATGGTGGCAGTCCCGCGCGCTGTGCGAGATTGTGTAATAACTATATGCATAACTATTCCATCATACAGCAAAGTGGTAGAATGGTGCAGTTGATAATGTGCTTAGCTGGGGATCCTCATCAATATCTGGGATTGATTCCCGTTTTGTGAGATATTTTTTCTATTTCTCATGCTGTTGGCATGGCTTAGGCCTGACACTACTCTTATTGTCGTAAAGACTGTTAATATCACTCATTTTTAATATATATTTGTAGTATTTAATAGATTGTTATTATATAACTTATAAATTTGCACACTGGTAGCATACCACATAATAGCGCCTTATATCGAGGCTCATAACTCATCTTCTTTTGCAAATAAAAAACCAATTCATGCTGCAAACCATAGCAAACATGAATCTGTGCTGCAATGGGATTTTATGCAACATGATTAAATATATTTATAAAATCAAAAAAATGCTTTTAAAACTAGCTTTTTAAATAAAATTGCTTAGCTAAAACAAATTGTAGCTGTGATAAGATTGTTTATGTTAACTGCAAGGAAACTATCAGCTTGTGCAAAGATTTCTCAGCTTTTCAATGCATATTTGTTTCGGGCTCTATGACAAATCGGAGGTAAGTTTACCAGCTTCCATGCGACAATGTCTGCAGTCTATATTATGCTACTAATTGGACTGGTTTTTTGGACTCTTCAGAGCCATGAGGGCCCAATCACGAAAGGGTTAAGATCTGCGCAAACTTGACTTTCCTTGTAAAAACTTTGTGTTTTCCCATAATTATGATATATTCACAATGTGTTGCAACAAAGAACTGATTTGATAATTTGAATGCTTTGATGAGCACCAAATGAAGGAAAGATTTGCTGGAATGGCAGAAAATTGAGAGAAAATCAAAGAACATACCACTCTTCATCAATTTCTATGATGAAACATGCACCACAGGCGGGCGCTTGAAATACTACATGATACAAATTGGCAACTGAAATCTAATTGAAATTTGAAACCATTTATCAGCTGCACATCAGGCCAAAAGTGTAACATTTTTTAGCCTGAAACATGACTGCAAGCCAGAATCCTTATGCAAGCTGAAGAGCGATTGCATGCTATCAGTAATGCGTAACACTCATGAAACACATTTACTTTACTGTATATGGTGAATCGTGCATGTTAACTTGGTCTGACCTACAATGAGCAAGGCTAGGACAGATAAAGCAGCAGGATATCTGCTGTAATTATACAACTTTAATAAAACAGCACAGTATGAAGAATAAAGATTACTTAATAAAAAGAGTAACTTCAAATTGAACTTTTGCCTCAGCATACGACATATTCAACGCATGAAACATAAGAAACGGGTAAACTTCACATATCAAGTTTGACTGTATTATGCTTCAAAATATTGAACTTCATTTAAATTTGATTTAAAAATTTGAAGGGTGTATTAATTTTAGAATTTACAGAGCAATGACATATTTACAGCTTTAATTCAACAGGCATTTATATTCATAAAATTACGCTTGTTTTATTTTATTACATACAACATCTTAAATGTATTAATCACACGTTTATTCTGTTATCATTTTACAAAATTTCTTCATCAGTATTAAATAGATTCGCATGAGCTTGTCAGTTGAGCACTTAAGGTGTAAACACACTAGGCGATTTTATCGCGAGCGTCATGAGGAGGGCGGAGATATCGCTAGCGTGTGCATAAACACACTTGAGCGATTCACTAGCAAGCGATATAATGGGCACGCCCACAAACTGCCAATAAAATTCCGTATCATTAGTTTCTTCGGAGTTGTTAATAAATTTAGGTCAGTCAATATGGCGCCGTCTAGGCGACAACGTAAGCAACTTACGCATTTGTTATTAAACCTATCTCACTTTCACGGATTGTACCCTGCCTACACTACAAGGAGACATAAGAAAAACGATTATTGCATTTTTAACTGTAATATTTTTCACTATTTTTATACATATTTTATTTTGTAGTGGTTTTTTATATTTAGGCCTAATGTATTAAATATTTACCGTTCTCAAGATGGTCAACCTGTGCAACGATTGATTCCAAATGTTGGTTTGCAACTTGGATTTTTTGTAGTAATTTTTGTTTGTTATGGTGCACATGACTGGGAGTGCTATTATTAAATTTATGAACAATTCAGTGCTCGTTCTGAAGATGTTTCAATATTAACAAAATAGCAAATTGTCGCTGCTGTACGTTGGTGAACATCGATAAGAAATAATTACCCGCCATAAAATTGCATTCTGGTAAAATCCAACCAATCGAAATGCATCTCGCTAGCGATAAAGTTGTGCAGAGAAAGTCTAGCGTTATCGCTCTGGATGAGCACGCTGGGTGAATTCTAGCGCAGATTAGCGCCACGCAGCGCGATATCGCTCTAAATATCGCCTAGTGTGTTTATACCTTTATGCCAACACAAAACTGTTTAATTTATAAAGCACCGACTCACGATGTCCACTAGCCACGAGCAGCCAAATCTGGCTAGTGCTAGTAGTTATGCTGTAACAATCCATCATCAGTTGTAATCAGTTTAAAGTGAGTGAAAGTGATGTGACTTGTCAGCAAGCTGAGAAAGAATGTGCATTTAATTGTGGTGCCTGATAGCACTGCTTCACTGTACTGCTGGCCAAACTTGTGTCGATGAAATATGTGCCGATCCGGAGTTGGCGCTCCTTAGGTTTAAAGATTAGCCACGCTTTACAAAGGGGAGTAACGCTTACTTCAAGCGTTCGAGCTATAAAGTTTGCATGCTTTTTGGCAAAATTTTGGTGAACTATATAAAGTTTACCAAAGTGCTGCAGACAAATGTAAACCAAATAGCAAGCAGATGTTAAGAAACCTGTACGGTTGGCAGTTCCTTGCACCGTGAGAGATCATAATGAGTAATCAGTATGTTCTATCATGATGTGAAAAAGTGGCTGAGTGGTGTAGTGGTTAGTGCGCCAGACTGTAACCTGGAGTATCCAAGTTCAATTCCCACGCGAGGCAATCTTTTCCTAATACTTTCAGTGTGTCTTCGGACAAACAGACAGAAAGATAGTTGGCACTGCTTTCATTATAATCAAGATTCCAACTAGAAACCCGCAGTCACTCAAACCTAACTCGCATTCATTCCGTAGATGCTATAAAAGGATGCCCGCCCACAATTAAGACCAACAGGTATTTTATTGATATGTGAAACGAAAAGGTAAACAAAGGTAAAACAAGACTTTCAAAAGCCAGTTTGCAAATTTAATCGAGTCTAGCAGCATCTTACACTTTGTAACAATGAATTGTTAAAACATAGAAGTAAATATGAAAGGTTCTTTAAAGAGCGCTTTAGTGATAGGCGCTGAGACATTCTGACATCCCTGACTGGTGAACAAACAGTCACCAGGACATTAAAGTAAGAAGCTTAGTGTAAAGACTTCGCTAAGCCGCAATGGTTAGATTATCCTAAGGGATTATGCACGGCTCACTAGCCTCCAAGTTAAGCAATCTGCCTTGGGTCCATTACCAGGTCACACTACCCGTCACAAACTACCTCTAGCTTTCAAATTTTTGCTTTAGAAAAAATTTTGTGAACTCTTGATAGCGTTTCTGTAACAATCTGTCGCTATGAGAGCATTTCTCGTCAGTATTTGATGCTCAATACAAAATGTCTAGTTCATAACTCAAAAAAATGACTGCTTTAATGTGAGAAAAGTTGTTTCACTCAACTACAGATGACCAATTCTCAAACTAAAGGTATGTGTTCACCATCCCGCACATGCAGAACTAGAAAAATTTCTGCACTAAAAGATGATGCGCATTGAAATTGTTAAGAGCTAATAAACGCAGAAGAGTCTTATTACTTAGGCAGGGGCTCGCAGTGACACCCTCCCGCTCTACACTAACGCTTGAATGATCCACAGCTAACCAGTTCAATAAATTTGCATCTGCGTTGACATGCGAGCTATATACAGTATATATCTTGCATGTCAACGCAGATATATATGAGTACTCAACATAGGATGGATCAGTATAAATTAGAAAATGAAATAGTTCACTAAGTGAACTATTTAATTTTCTAAAATATATATATATAACAAACTGGTATGTAACAAACAATATAGTATATCTGGTATATAATAGACAATATAGTATCTGGTATACAACATACAATATAGTATATCTGGTATATAACAGACAATATAGTACGTCTGGTATATAACAGACAATATAGTATATCTGGTATATAACAGACAATATAGTATATCTGGTATATAACAGACAATATAGTATATCTGGTATATAACATACAATATAGTATATAACAGACAATACAGTACGTCTGGAATATAAAACAATATAGTATATCTAGTATATAACAGACAATATAGTACATCTAGTATATAACAGACAATATAGTACATCTGGTGTATAACAAACAATATAGTAAATCTGGTATATAACGGACAAGTATATGTAGTGTATAACGAACAATTGAAATATTTTGTGTATTACAGACAATATTTAGTATATCTGGTATACCACAGACAACAATATAGTATATCTGGTACATGCATCAACACACAATTTCAGTTGAGAGCAATGCTATTGGCTGACTGCCACTCTAAAGATTTAGAGCAGATCCACAGTAAAGTTAATAAAGCCGCCCAATAGCTTTATAAATTATACTTCGCTACATTTTTGCTTCGTAACAAATAAACAATATGTAAACATCTTTTATTCATTATATTTTAAAAACCCACCAGCTCAGTGTCCCCATTGTACTTCTTGGTGAACTTTGCTTTAATGCCTGCCATTGTTTCGACTAGAAACAAACAGTGGCAGAACAGAGGTCTTTTACAGATGGCAAGTGATGCTTATAAAGTGATGAACAGAGATCTTTTACAGATGGCAAGTGATGCTTATAAAGTGATGAACAGAGAGCTTCTGGCTTGTCTCAATGGTAGCTAGGATTAAGTAGGCCTCAGCTGTCCAATCAGAGCATGGCAAAAATGCTTGGCTATTTAAGGTCTAATCCAGATTTGATTAAAAGCATTCTGCAGTACAGAACCATAGCTAATGTTAAACTTTACTATAATAAAAGCCATGCTTGTCTGCGGCTTCGGTTAATAAACATGATGCAACAGGTAGGTATGGTGCTTCAACTCAAACGAAAAAGATTTGCAGATCTACAGGAATAACATGAAATTGGATGTGAACAAAGAAAATAAAATCCCTAAATTAATTTTTAGCTCTTTTCCAGAAGTGTATAATAAATGCAAATAGGTTTACTGTAAAACAATCTAAGAAACTTCCATTTAGCTTACTCTATAGTGTACTGTATTAGGGCTGCGAGCTCAAGCCTTCATCAGAGTACCATAGCACGAGAGGCGTACAGCTATTGTCATATACTAGTTTAATAAAATCTTCTTTGACACCCTTAAAACATGTGCTATTCACAAGTTCATCCTCCATCATGTATTTATGTACAAGTATTTACTTATAACAAGTTTTACAGAACCATTTCCTACCCATTATCATTTAGCTGTTTGAATAATTTACAGTTTTTAATGTGTACACCTTTTCATGATTAAGCAGGGTTTAGTTAGCAAAATCTTTATTGCGTAATTAAGCCCCTTTTTTCCATAAAAAAACACAAAAGGGCATGTAAGAGCTATAGCTACCGAAATAAGTTCACCTCCGCTATCTGTAATGCATGAAGCAAGCCCAGATAATTTACATAACTTATTTGATCTCCAGTTCATTGACTACACCGATGGCATTCCAATCTTTGAATTTTAAATTCTTAGTAAGAGATCGTGCACACTTTTCAAAAGCTTGTCACTGATAGTTACATATCAGAACAGATGCCAAGTGGGTTTAAAAAAGATATGAAACAAACTGGGTTGACTAAAATAGACAATCAACTTCACAAGCCTGCACCATTCTTTATAGTGAAGTGGCATCTTGATTTATTTTGGCGGACAAGAAATATGTTTTCATGGTGAAAGCATTAAAATGCCTTTATTATAAGTGGGGAGGGGTCAACACTAAAGAGGGTACAACTCCCCAATAAGTCTTCAAAAGATTGATCCTCATTGTCACAACCAAACTAAACTATTATTTGAAATAGGCTCTCAGGATGAATGATCCGCTTATCCTTTAGTGTCTTGTTCCGGCTAAACTTAACATTCATTTGCGAACTGTATGCTGTGGAATTAGCGGGGATAATTTAAGTGTCTAATTGGAGAACAAATCAACTGCATTATTTGCGATAGTTATCAACAATCGATAAATGGGGTGAAGTGATTTGATCAACAGCTGATCACACCTGATCATCAGAAATTACGCATTTCGCTTATGCTAGGGAATCACTGTTTGTTATTTACATGTATTATGTCGGACTAATAAGTTTTTCTGTTTCATTTTTAAAAGAAAATGTAAATAATGACTTCGTTATCACGTTATAGTAATTAGACGAATTACACACAAATGTGCATAAGGAAGTTTCCAAAAGGTTAGGCTACAAGATCCCTGCAGAATTTTGGTCAAAAGATCCTGCAACTCGTTGAATATGAAAGCAATAGTAGTTCAATATGGCTGTGCATCTATTCAGCTACCAAGACAACACAATAATACAACGACACAAAGTGCACACGGAAACCGACTGCAGCCACATTATATAATTCCAAGTACAGCAACTCCCAAAGATGCATCAGAGAGGTTTTTGAATATTTCACTAGCAGCAAGTGAGGCTGCTATTTTATAACACTGTTATTATACTAATAATAGCGCGTCTATATTTATAAATCTCAATGTTTGTCTGTCCATTTGTACTTCCGTCTGTCCAGCTATAATGATGAAGTTTTAAGAATGAGAGATCTGCTGCGAACTGGATTTGAACTCATAACCTCCAGTTCTGCAACATCCATTTATCCAACACACTACACTGTCCAACTGGCTATACCGTTAAATAAATTTGGCACATATTGTACTTAAGAATACATGCCAATCTTTCGTGGTATCATGTTAAGCATTACAGCTAACGTTATGCTTAAAGCCATACCAGAAGAAAAATCTGTGAAGAATTTGCGTGAAGATATTGCTTAAAACAATATGAAAAAAAAGGTGGATGTCCATAAGTGAAGGAAAATGCGTAAACTCGTATAGCCAACAAGACTATTGCAATCAGTGTAAATCTGTAGAAGGCATTGCAGTCGGTACAGCATGAGTTGCACAGAAATAAGCACATAAACAAAAATAGCACAATACACAGAAATAAACAAACACATTGATTTAAAAGTTAGAATGGTAAATGTTGATTAAAAGTAAATTTTCTGTACAAAAGCTTTTTTATTACCCGTGCAACGCCAGACACTCATCTAGTTATTATATATAATCAATTTTTAATGACAAATACAACTTTTAATGGCTGCCAACTCTCGCTCTACAAATACAACATATTAACCTTTACTAAAATAAGAGCTGTATTCGTCTACCCGAAACCACGCCAAGAGCATAAGAAAAAAGATTTCACTGGACAGGAATCAAACTCGAATATTCAGATTCATAGCCAAGCGCACTATCAACTGCACCACTCGACCACCTTTCCTCATTCAAGAATAATTGTGTACATAGTTATTACACATGACAAACTTCCATGGCGCACTATTAATAACTAATATAATGATGTGTATAAGGTTTCATGGCTAGTAGGCAACGTGGTGTAGCTACAAAGTCAAGTATGTATCAAAAACACCCAGTGGGCGGTATCTGCTCAAAAATATTTTTACTAATAGGAAGAATCAGAAATCAACTTACAATCACTTCTGCATACATATTTTATGACATAAAATAAGAGAAAATATGTTTCATGATCTAAAAAGTAATTTTCAACAAATGACATAAAAATGCCTCAAAACATTAGTTTTTTTTAGGCTGATGGAAATTAAAAAATAAAGCGTAGAAACAGCAACAAATAATTAAAATTAATTTAAACTATATTATGTATAAGTTAGAGTAAGTTAATCCATGTACTTCTATCACTCACTCTCCCACCAAACATAAACATTGCCAAATCTACATTTCCGTCCAGAAGTCTCTTCAATGAAATAACAATAAAACTTGTTTTACTTTACGCAAAACTTATGTTTATTATTTAACTTTTTACCCAGTTTTACATGATGCACTTATTTTAATGCTACATGTAGTTACTCGAAGCATTCGATTTTGGTTGTTATTTTCGGTTATACATATAAAGTTATTTGCAATGTTATATTTTGCAATATACTTGCAATATATTGCAAATATTTTGCAATCATTGCTCTAGCATACAACGGTTTCGACTCATGACGCAGATAATGAAATAGATAACCTTTATATATCAAGGTTTGACTGTTTTACGCTTCAAAATATTGAATTTTATTCAAAATTTTGTAGTGTATTTACTTCCTAATTACACATCAGAATTTACAGAGCTATCACATATCTACAGTTTCCATGATAACAACAGCTAACAATATAACATACTACATTAGTAGGATCTAGCTTAGTTTTGCTAAATGTTGATGAACTGGTATAGTCTGTTATATATATATCAGAGATGGAAATCATGTGCCTTTAAAAATTTCTGAATCCTAAGGAATTAGAATACACTCAAGGTGTGCAATGCAATACATGAAAAAAGGTGAAAGCTCATGATGTCATCAAATTCTGCCGAGCCAATATAAAAGTATAATTAAATGAACACACAGCAATGCTTTCTAGCCAGACTATTAAAATTGTGTTAACTTGCAGAGAGAATGGACAAATGCTAACGATATAATTCATGTTTTACAAATGAATCATACAATGAATCATTCATGAATTCTGATAAAGTTGTAACATGAAAATTTTAGTGCCCCTACAAGCTTCCCTATTACAGGAAGTCAGCGAAAGGTCAAAGGTTACATAGTTTAATGAACACTGCGTTTGAACAACAACCATAAATAAAGCGCTATGTAATATTGAAACAATACATAACTGAACAACAAATAAAAGGCAACATAAGTGTAAACTTGCTTGATAAAATGAAAAGACAAATTAGAAGGTGAACTCTGTAGTATGATTGTGAGCGGTGCTGGTGAAGGGTAATGTGAACCACAACTATACCATCATAGCATAGAGAGCCTATCTAAGCCAATCAGCTGTTTGAGCTGTGCCAAGAGTGCCTTTCATGCCTATGGCCAGAGACTCCTCATGAACTCCATCCTATGCGTCCACTGCACTCTTCCTATAAACAAAAAACATAAGACAGTATATTAGTTGATAACCAAGTTATCCTCAAACCTACAAGACTATTTTTACCAAGCACAACAGTGAAATAAGCTTTTTAAAACAGTCAATAACGACACTATACCTACACAACAATAGGAGACAGGAGTACCAGAAATGTTCTGCATAGGATGACAACTCCGAAACATATTTATCATTAAAACTATCACTCCAAGCAGGCCTGTGTTCCTTGGTTGCAAGTTGGGGCGGCAAATGTTAAGCGGCTAGTTATGAACACTTGGGGGTTTGGAGGGGGGCAGTGTAAACCCCCAACAGGTTTATCTCATGTAGGGCCTCAACTGGGCCTCTCACGTAAAGTTTTAAAAAATTTTATCGGAAAGAATAAACATCTTTCTATTATTTGAGATTTGTTTGTTTTAGGTGATATGACTGCCAGGACGTTTTCAGATTAAAACAGGCAAAACTTGACTGCAGTTAAAGCGCTCAGAAAAAAGACATCTTTTTCTTTTGAGCGTTTTAACAAAGATTAATTTTGATGATTTTATTCATCTGAAGGTTTCCACGCTTTCGATGGGCCATTGCCAAGCGGGTGTTTGGTAAAACTTGACCTTTTGCAAACCTTTATAAAATAAAAGTTGCGAACAAGAATATTGTGCCAATGATGATAATAATGACGCCTACGAACTACTAAAAGTTGATGTTTATCTCTATGACTTGGAATAAAGTGATATTCTACAGCGATAAAAACCGTCTCCGTAGCCGTTGGGCAAATAACTGTGCGAGTTAATGATGTTGAGGTCGAGTTATCTAAAGCAATTTATCATTGCGTGGGAACGGACCAAACAAATCCGTTCGAGTTAACCATGTGTTGGAGATAAAATTTTACATTTTATCCGAGGGCAAGTCATGACTGTACTTAGCCGCCGAAAATTCCTAAAAGGTTGGGGCGACTCAGCCGATCAGCCGGCCAGCCGCCTCAGGGAATACGGGCCTGACTCCAAGAACTGCTGGCTGAATCATATCAAAGGTTAGGAGCATATGACAATAGGTGTAGTGAGACAGAAAATACAGAAATATCTCTTGTACAACCGTTTCAATCAGAACATACTGTAAAACCTCTATGTGAATGTCATGGCACTCCAATTTTCAACCCTTTCCTTTTAGTGGTGTTGTATTAGAGGTGACGTTCAAATAGAGAGGGGCACTGCATTTTTAGACTAGCTCGTCAGAATTTTTGGAAAATAAATTTAGCGACATTTGTTTTGAGCGACATCAGCATCGCTAATGTCGCTCAAAACAAATGTCGCTAAATTTATTTTCCAAAAATTCTGACGTCTAGTCAAAAAATGCAGCTTAATGATGCTTAAGTGACAGAGAATATGGGTGAAATTAGCTTAATGATGATAATGTCGCCCATATTCTCTGCTCTCTCCTTTGGGCGGATCGACATGAATGCAGACAGCTAATTAATGAATGAATGAGCAGCTGATTACAGTTGATATAGCAGCTGATGGTTGGTTATGAGTTACTAGATGCACTGTTGGTGGTATGGTATAGCTCAACTCTACTAATATGTTAGCATATGCATGTCATCTACATGTATACGACAGCAGTGCGAAAGATAAAGAGTCAGTGTATGAGGCTATACATCCATAACATCCTCCATGTTTGCCAGGGATGGAAGACTGCAGCAAATATGGAATGTACCCAGAACAAGCTCACTGACTATCCTCTGATATCTCTTATACAGTTGCCTTGAGGGATGATGTTATTCAACTTTGAGAACAATTTCAAACTATAAACTCAATATTCCCTCTTTAGTATACTCAATCATCACTCGGCATACACTTTCACCGTCAAACACAATAGGCAAAATTAATGTTTTTAATTTTTAGAAACATTGAAATTTTTAAGCACTTTCTGAGCAGAGTGTACAAATTTACATGAAGCACAAAAGAGTAAAGAAAATTTTAAAAAGGTAGAACAACTCGGCATAATCCAACTGACACAAATAATAAAAACTATATTTCCCTTCTTAAATACACGCGGATATAAATTTTATGATCAAACTCGACATGAAATAGTAACAATTTTGATCGGTTTGAGAGGCTTCATAGTTACAGTAACTTACAAGCGGGTAGAAATAACTATGCGTTGGGACCTTTTATTTGTCTTAAGAAATCAGTCTAAAACATCCTGACCCGACATACAGAATTTGCTAAGGGAATACTTTTATTAATAATGTATGAGCAACCTACTGTCCTTCGTGTGGGCACAACCATGTACGATTTTACTAGCTTTGTGGATCACCCGAGATCAGGTCTTTGGGGCACCATGGGTGGTCCATTTAGAAAACTATGCATCTTCGTTAAAATTTGTGCACATACTAGACATAAATCTATTACTGCCCTGCAAGGAATTCACAATTCTATAATTCACTACCTCTTGCATGCTTACTATCTGCGACAAATGTGCCACTAACAAATAAAAACAAAAGGGGTTAAATAAATAACAAACAGTTAGTGATTCGTGATACGTTAAAAGCTAGGAAGATGCAGGCAAAATTGCCTAAAGAATTAGGAATTGGTGAATCTACTCTTTGAGGGTGGAAAAAGGATGAAGGGACAATAAGACAGGCAACAACTCAGCTTGATCAAAGTGAAGGTTTAGAAAAAAAAACAATTGTAGCAACCACCACTTGACATATATAAAGAACTCTTAGATAAGGAGAGATAATGCTTGTATAAGAACAGATGTAGCAACCACAACTTGACATATATAAGGAACTCCTAGATAAGGAGAGATAATGCTTGTATAAGAACAGATGTAGCAACAGCTTAAAGAAAAGCAAGGCATCGACGATAATAGATCTAAAGCATTATAGAGTAAACTCGTTATAAAATGGTCTCACCTAAAACTTAACCTGTTTTTAACCCCATCGTCCTGGTTATACCAGGTCTATGGTACAAACGGATGTAAAGTTTCCTTACTCATTCAATCAACTGGCCACTAACCTGCTAAACTGCATCAGTCTAAGCCATCACTAACCTGCTAAACCACGTCTGTCTATGCCATCACTAACCTGCTAAACCACGTCAGTCTAAGCCATCACTAACCTGCTAAACCACGTCTGTCTATGCCATCACTAACCTGCTAAACCATGTCAGTCTGAGCCGTCACTGCTAATGCCGTATTCATGGTCTAGATAGTCCAATATGGCCGCCGTGCTCTGGAACGTATTAAAGACTCGACGCTCTGGCTTAGACATGCAGTTTTGGAGCATTGTGTGAGTGTGGTGATGAAAACACGGGAATTGGGTTCCATGGTTCATAGCAATTTCAACCTGGCAACAGAATCGCTTGAGATAATTAGCTGATGAACGTTGGAGTAAATACTATAGGCTTTTAATATCTAGTTGTTTAATAATAAGTTGTACTTTATCCTCCTTCCTTCACAAAAGAATGTCTATATCTATATCTGCAATAGCTGTATATAATGTACCATAAAACCTCTAATTGAACGCCACCTGTGTTTGAACGCCATCTCTAATTGACCGCCACCTTGAGAGAAGGGTTGAAAAATAGAGCACCACTCTCTAATTGAACGCCACCTCTATTTGACCGCAACTTTGACATTATTTTATCTTTACGAGCCCATAATATCAATTGATCAGTAAAAAAGTGTCCACAAAATCGTATTAATAATGAATCGTTTGCATTCATAACAATCAATTCTCTCATTGTCCAACTTCAAAACTTTTCGTTTTTTTCATTAAAACTTTCAAAGCAACACTATAAAAATAATCAATAACTGCCTCAGACTAATAGTAGTTCCTTGATTAACGCGGTCTTGATACTTCGAAGTACATGTATATAATAACGGTTTACATCTACCATCCGATGGTACAAAGATTACGCTTAGCGAGCAAAACTTTCACGTGTTGCATTTGTGTTAAATGCAATGCGTAAAAGTTTTGCTTTGCCAAAAAATTGTTTGGAAGCTAATATCGACTAGTTCAGCAGTTCAGAAGAGTTTAAGCCAGAAGACATTGTGGAAGGTACTGAACAACCAGAAGATGTTCATTCCATCTAAAGCAACAATCAAAACGCAGCTGTCTGAGCAAAAGATAAAACATTTTTGCTTTAAAAACGTTAATTTTTGTTTCTGCATGTAATATAAGTATGATTCGTTTATGTCACTTGTTCAAGAATATATATATTTGTAGCATTATCATTATATAACTTATAAATTAACAGATTTATAGCATATTATTTGATAGCTTTCTTGCGGCTATCTTAACTCGGCTTACAATGGATCAATGCTCATAACTACTCTTCTATTGCGCATAAAAAGCTAGTTGTGGGTGCAAACTGTAGCAAACATAGCAGTGAGTGCATTGAGCTTTTATTAAACATTGTTAAATACAGATATGAAATAGAAAAATGCCTTCAAATTTAGAGTGAAATAAAAAATTGAAAGCTCTAATAAATTGCAAAGCAAAGCACAGGATATAATATCATCGCACATTAATTGCAAGCAATAGATAACAACTGGTAGAGATATTTCTCGGCTTCCCAATGCATATTTTATTTAGAGATCTTTGACAAGTTAGAGGTAAGTTAGCAGATTTATTGCATCTAAAAGGTTCAACATCGCTCCTCCCGAAAACGAGTTCAAAATATATGCGACATTCGTTTCGACCAAAAAAGGGCTAAATTTATCTTCCAAAAATTCTGACGAGACATTTGAAAAATACAATGCCAGTATCTATCTAAACACCACCTCTGACTGCCACTAAAAAAGAAGGGTTGAAAAATAGAGCGCCATGGTGTTCAATTAGAGGTTTTACGCAGCTATTGCAGATAGATGTATATGCAAACAAATATACATACATAAATATGAATATTTACATACATATAGATGTGTGTGAATAGCTAGAGTGTTGGAATAGGTTCTGTACTTATCTTTTTCCAGTTTGATGTTTTTCTCTGAACTCATTACAGTTTTGTTTCATGTTTCCGCACTCTTCAGCACAGTCAACCTATCTCAACACTCTAGTTGTTGATAACAATTCACACTTTTCACAGTGTGGAGTTCTGTTAGCAGGCCTCACTACTTATCCATTATATATGTATATATACTCATGTATACGTCAATCTCATGTAAAAGTCGATAGGTTTTTTAAGACCAAAGATTGCTTCATTACAGTCATACTTCAACTTACGAGCTTAATGCGTTCCGAGACTGAGCTCGTATGTCAATTTACTCGCATGTTGGTGCAATTCATTTATATATAGAACAATTAAATATATATTGATTGGTTTCCATACTCTAAAAAAAGCAAATAAAACACTCAAAACAAGATATTGTAACAGAAAGAACATGTTGGTTATTGTCCTTACGTACTACATGCTTTCAAAAAGCAACAAATAAAAAATAATGCAAAGAAATGTGATTAATTAAAATGTAAAATTAAATACATACAATAGCAGTTAACACTCGCATTTGCCAGGGAGGGAGATATAAGTTATCCTTCGTTACAACAGGTGACTTTGGTAAATTTGGATTTTATCAAAGTGTTAAAAGACAAACTTACAAGCAAACCAAAAAGCAAACTTTCATTTTCAACTAAACGTAATTAAAATTTCTTCGGCGTTCATAGTTGGTTCAAATTTCTCGCTGGTTAGCGAGAAATTTTTCCTTTTTTTTTTTCGCTTTCACGACTAGCCGGCCGTTTTAAGATAAACCTATCTAAGGACGTTTGCCTTTGTCGCCCTTGCAACATGTTGCGATTAGGACGAACACAGGTGTTGCCACAAATGGTTAACGCACGACCACTAGCCAACTTGTCCGAATGTCTATTAAACAGTTTGGATAGATAGCGCCGGCCTTTTCACATAGCATAGTTTCAGTTACGCTGTCACCGGCCAATTGTTTGTCCAATGCCATCAGCGGTTGTGAAGATCGCTGCACCGTTCATAAACTATGGTTAGTCCTTTTGCGAACTAAATGCCCTGAATATAATCCTTCTGTTTGATAATTATGAATGTATTTCTGTCATATTGCCGAGCTAGCTGAATCACGCATACACATTTCGCATATTTTTCAATATTTTTCCGTTTAATATCGACTGTTATCATTTGCTTTTTCTTTGTAATATCTTTCATTTTACTGGCAAACTTTCGGTCTACGCACAGTACTTTTAATTCACATAATTCTGCATAGAAAATCGTGCACAAAAAAACACGGTACAACAGTATAACCTGAGCAGTTGAAAAATACAGAGTGATGCTGTTCTCATAAAACACCTCCGGCATACTTGGCAACTGACTCAAGTGCTCGTATCTCAAACATGGCTCGTATGTTAGTGCTAAAACTTGCTTAAAAGCTGGCTCGTATCTCAAGTTTCTCGTACGTCGGAGCACTCGTAAGTTGAAGTATTACTGTATAGGTATTACTCATGTATAAGTTGACCCTGGTATTTCAAAATATTTTAAAATAACTATATCGAATCTGAACCGATTTTTGCTATTCGGAATAAAAACATGGCTTTCAAAATTTTAAGATTTTTCACTCAACACGATAAATTGATTTCGTCGGCATGTTTTGAACGAGGTTTGGAAAGACTCGCTTATGGGTGCAAGGACTTCACACTAAAACATAAATGTTAAAAACGCTAAAACGCATGGGAAGAATGTTGCCTGTTCTCAACATGTGTTTGCTACTACGTGGCTAGGCTAGTAAACAAACAGAAAGCGAATATTTATAGAACAGGTTTATTTAAATGTACACAAATTAGAATCATTCGGTTGTAACTTACAAAGTTTCAAAATTTTGCTTACCATTATGCCAAATACCGTAAGTTCCAGCACATAAGTCGAGGTCTGAAGTTTTGTTTAAAGGTTGACTTGCAATAAAATTCACATTACAGTTATTTGGTATCATAAGATTCACCATGGCTTACTCTGTTGTGTTGTAGGTGCAAAATATGTGGGAATGTGATTACAAGCTCTTAAAAGCTAAAAACGTACAGTTAATCGCAGCCACACGAGACCGCCGTAGTTTGGATTCGCTTTCCAAAACGGCTCAAATGTGACGTAGTTGTTACGGATGGTTTCTGTTTACACTGTCATGCAACCTCATTCGTCAAAATATTTTCACAAATATACTTCACGCATTCAATAAAACCATGTCTATTGTTCTTACGTGTCTGTTTTATCGTCATCGTAATGCTGTCACTTTTAGCAGTGATATCCTATAACTTACCGTAAAAATTCGTTTAACCTTTTAGCCTTAGCTTGAAGGAGTACATATCATTGTCTGATAATCATGATGAGCCTGTTGGTCACTTGTAATAATCGAAAAGTGCTGCAGAAATTATTTGCGAAGTATTGGGTCACATGATCAGATTACGACTTGCCGATTAGACCAAACTGAAACAAAACTGTAAAGTAGCGAGCATCTATATTTGATAAGGGGTCTTCGGTAAAACCCGAAGTGTTTGTCATAAACTAGTGCTACAATAAGTTTTATATCGAGCTTTTTATTGGCCTTTCAATTCATGTGAGAACATTACGTGACAAGACAATAACCAAACTGTAATGACTGTGTCAGATAAATAAAGAGATTCTAATCTATGGTGGCTTTTCGTTTTTGAGCTTTTAAGAGCTTGTAATCGCATTTCCACATATTTAGCACCTACAACACAACAGAGTAAGACATTGTGAATCTTATGATACCAAATAACTGTAATGTGAATTTTGTTGCAAGTCAAAAAGTTTAAAAATTCTGGTTTTGACATGCACTTGCGGTATATGTCGACAACCTTCTCTGGCTCAATTCACTTGATTGAGTCCAATCGGCATCAGAGGCGGGCGATGGTTAGTCTAAGAAATGGCATTTAAAAACACCATAAGCAAAAACGCTTCTTTGGTTCTTGTGCTGTCAGCAATACGTAAACAATTAACAAAAGAATGAGAGGTGACAGTTTTAGTGAAGACCTCCTCGCCAATGAAACGAAACTGCCACCTTTGCCAATATGTACCATTTTAACAGAAAAGCTATGTCACAAGACAGATTTCTGTCAGGAATTGTGATTCTTGTGCAATAAAAAGTATGGATGTACAATGACGTGTCAAATGAATTACTGAAGTGTGGACTTGTGGGCAGATACTATGAAGAAAGCATTAAATTTGAAAAAAACAAGTTATTCCAGAAGAGGTTCCTGGTGATGACAATTTGAAGGGTGAAAAATGGTAATTTGTGTTTGATCCATCTCTTGTTGAGCAGCATTACTAGCATTTTACTATTTTACAAATAAATCCCCATATCATGTAATTTTGATTTACAACGGTTTTTGAAGTCAAATTTTACTAAAATTCTTGTCATGAAAAATGTGACCGTTGTTGTATACGTCGAAGATGGATTTTTAAGCTCGAAATTTGGTGCCGAACTTTTTACTTATATGCCAGAAAATACTGTAAATTACTTGCTAAATTTAACATCGGCCGGTCACAGTACAGCGCAACAATGGTGGCTGCCATGTTATGATTGAAAGTGCCGTACTAAACTTGTTCACTGATCATATATACCGTATTGCCACTGATGTTTTACACCAGTAATTCTGCGAAGTAACTTTAACATTTATATAATAAAGTACCATTATTCGGAGTGTTTGTTAAGGCTTCCTACCGTGCTGTGTATATTGCATGTATAAAAACAGAGTTTTCTTTTCATATTCACATACTATTCGACTGGGTTGCAACATATCTATAAACATAAACATTACTCATACAGTGCACACTCAGGATACGATTACGATGATATACGATTTTCACCTAACGAAGTGGAACATGATGATTTTTGAACTTCATCATACACATCTTATTTCACCATACGAATGCAACAAAATGTTCGGCCGAGTTCAAATTTGGTAGTTGGTGTGCTTATCCCGCACGGCAAAATAACAGACACCGAAATGCTGTTCGCCCAAAATAACTTCACAATGCCTGAAAAAGACACAATGACCGATTTCTCTCAGTTTAGCAATTTTCGTGTGTAAAACAGTAATATTTTCCCCTTTAACCTAGTAGCAAAGTTGAAGTTGCGATCCCTTCAAACAGTCGTCAGTGAACTTCCCTTAACCTGCTAACAAACATACATCCAATTCATTTCAAAAGCAGCATCGTTTGGGCTTTCTTGCTAAATTCTGTTAAGAAAGGTTTTAGACAGGTCCGCTAAAAGTTATAGTGAAAGCGAAAACAAAAACTGATAAGTAATAAAATTTTAGTAATAAAAAATAGAAATTCAGTAAAATAGTTGTAATACATACTAAAACTTAGCTTCGTGTGTGTGTGAGTGCGTGTAGCCAAACATATTTGAAGTGAAATCAAAGTATATGTTATATATATGTCTGTTTTGAAGGTAAGAACTCCCTACAGTACGTACTGCATATGGTACATTATAATGTTACATTTTATCGCAGATCATAACTACTAAATACATTAAATACAATAAAGTTACACTAAATACAATAAAGTTACTGTAGGTAACTATAGTTAGTAAGGTTAACATGCTATTTTGTTACTAAATTTTAATATGTACAGTACTTACATAAAATTATGACGATTTTTACCAGGGGATGTTTGCATTATATAATTACTATGGTTTTTATACCCCTACATACAACTTTTCCACCATACGATGCCAACCCTGGAATGGATCAAAATCATATCCTGAGGGTACACAGTAAATAAGTCAAGACCCCAAAACAAAAAATTTAGCTTGAAGTCATCTCCCAAAAACTCGACTTATGCATGAGTATATACGGTATATAAATAGCTATTCAAACCAAAGAGAGGGGGAAGAAGCTACACATGTAAATAAGGGAGGTCGGAGAAGCTATAGGCCTACATGTACGGTATATCGATTAAATTGTGACCTGCAGTGGCGTGGCCCTAGGACTATATGTCCATTGTGAGAAATTAGATCAGTCTAATTTAAGAAATCCAGTTAAATCAGATGCACAACCTTCAGCACCTAGGATGTATCTCAGGTCAGGCTATACAAATGTTTTATGTAGATAAAATCGTGTCTTCTCACCCAATCAGATAGAACTTCTCTATTTACTCCATGACCAGCATACATAGCAGGATTCTCAAGTATCCCTCGGGCAGCCATTACACCTGGACGTAGACAGAATAGAGCATATATTACTATGAAATGATTGCTAATGAATACTTATATCTGCTTTACAGATAAGCATCTGAATCTTTTCTTAAATAAATCTGAAACATTCGATACTTTCTACAAATTCCCTATTGATCGCGCAAAACCTTAGCCTAACACACTAATAAATATACACTAGAAATTTCTACTAAGATAAATACGCAAAGAATTCTGGGCCTGGCTTATTGTGTTTATACATATCTAAGCAGCTGATAAATTTAATGAATCTTTTTGTTTTAAGCACATAAATTACATAATTTTTTTATCATATATTTCAATACATCAGAGTCTTGGCTTTCGAATGAGCCTATATTCAATACACAAAGAATAATAGAACTATGAAAAACAGGGTGTCAAAAGTATGTCCTGCAATAAAAAACACTTGGTTGTGGTTCCCATAATGTAATGTCATAACAAATTATTTAGTCTTAGGTCGTCGATTCCTTTGGCTGCCATTGAGGCTGCGCTTTTCTGTGACAATCGGTGCTGTTAAACCCAGAGAGCGCTAATAATAAACTAGGATTCTAAATAATCAACAATGCCCGGGGATCGTGCCAACGCCCGACCAATACAAACACTTGTTCTGGGTTAATTAATTATGTGTCAATAAATATACTGTCCGTTGGTAAAGGTAAAGAAATCACATCAATTAAATTGTGACCTGCAGTGGTGTGGCCCTAGGACTATATGTCTATTGCACTTTGGCGAGATCACGCAATGCTTGAAATTAATTAGTCTCAGTCGTGTCCATTAACATACAATAAAAAGAGAGGGCTAGTGCATAATAGCATCGGGAAAACATAGTATGGTGCTTGGAATCTGAGTTATTTTTCATAGAAATAATCTGTACATGGAGAGCTAATGACACTGATTCCTTTGTCATTCTCATTGGTTCTCTGGAGTTGTCCTACCTTCGCATGCCACTAGCGTCATTATCGTAGTTGATAAATATAAGTGGTAAGCAATAAGCGGTAAGAGCACACAACACCGAATATGAAAATTGTGACATCCCAATTTTCGAGCTTATACTATTAAACATTTTTGCGGTAGAGCTCTGGGGAAATCATATAAACACCAACCAATGTCTGTCTCACCTTGTCAAACAATAACTCATTTGAAAGCCAAGATATTGCAGTACCTGAATAAGCTGAAACAGTACTTATGCAATTTATGTGCTTTAAGCGAAGATATCAATAATATTTGCCATATTTTTTACTTACAGTAATGGCAACTATTACAACTAACCAAAGACTAAACACGCAGCATAGGTAACATTTTCATTGACATAAGGTATGAAATCAACTTAATTGTTTTTTCTACCTACAAAAACAATAAATTCATGATTCATTTAAAATTTTTGTAATAAAATAAAAACTCAGCCTGCCACACAAACGATCTGGAATATGTTAGTTTTTAGTGGGAATCAGTGGCTAATATTGGTATCTAAATTGCAGTTGTGGAGCCTTTCTAATATAAATAAATTTTTAAATATATTCTTTCTCTCTTTGAAAACCATAAAATATTGAACTAGCGACATATGTCTATCATATTTATATTACTAGCTGCTCCTTGGCTAGTTTACTAAAACGAAGTATAATATTTTACAAACCATTCACACCAGTTGCCCCAACTATATCTTGCATTCTCTCCAATGACGTGACATCGCCATTGTGTATGACAGGAACGGATAGGTTCTCTTTGATTAAACGTACCGCCTCAACATTGACAGGCTCAGCCCTCTGTGCTTTAGTCCTTCCATGCACAGTAATGAAGGAGACACCTGCAGCCTCCACCTGGCGACAGAAATCCACCGTCCGCCTAAGAACACATTAGATACAGCTATAACTTTAAAAACCCTAACAGGAGTTGTCTACCCATGAGATGCGAAAGGCGACAAACAGAATTCAAGAATTCCGCTTCCAGTTTACAGCTATTACTATCAAGCTATCAACCTTCCTAAAAGAACTAGTATCATACATCTTAAAGATGAATTTCCACAAAATTTTTGTGAATTTGAACGTTTTCATCGCAATCAAGTTTTAACAATTTTAATCTGGAGACAATAGCAATAGATCAACTCAAGCATCAAAAACAATGGCATATGATAGAAAAATACCAATACTTTCTGATAAAATCTACAAAACACTTGTGTGAGTGATCTTCAAGTTTCTTTATTTTAGAAACATTAAAATGCCAATTTACTGTACATGTATGCACACAGAAATGAAGGGCAGAAACTGAAATATATTATAGATATTTTTATAGACGTATAACTGTTATCCGATGTATATTAATACACCATTGTTCAGCTTGCACTAAACATCCTTATGAACAATTTGCCTTAATCGTAACAAAATTATGGTGAAGAACTTAGAGGAGACAAGACAAGATAAATCACCAACTTAATGCAGTAATTAGACTAATCACTTTGGCATATTGTAATTTATATCAACACTGAATTCAGATTTGCCCTTTTCGTCTAACTCTTTACAGACTGGCGTGTTTAAATGCTGGCAGCTATGCAGTATTACTGCTGTTGACAAAACACATAAAAAATCTCTTTAAATAAGCTGTTTATGTGTATTTTACGTGTAGCAAAAAATGATAGCGGCTGCATAGTTCATCTTTTGAAAGTTGAAAAAAATTTACAAAAGAGTGTAACTAAAATCAAGTAAAGCCATATAGCTCGTTTTCCGAACATCTCTGATTTCGACCAAATTGGATCTCGACCGCAAAAAATTTTCAATCCTTACTTTGACTTCAACCGAAAGTTTGGCTTACAACTAAATCTTTTTAGATCATACCTTTGTATAGGCTGCCAACGCTACTTTAACATTTATGTTAAAATTGGTAAAAGCAAAACATGAAATATTTGTTTTTGCATGACTGTTTGACTGTAGTAACAAACACAGTTTGACTGTAGTAATAAACAATGTTTGACTGTAGTAATAAACAAGGTTTGACTGTAGTAATAAACACAGTTTGACTGTAGTAATAAACAAAGTTGGACTGTAGTAATAATCAAGGCTTGACTGTAGTAATAAACAAGGTTTGACTGTAGTAATAATCAAGGTTTGACTGTAGTAATAAACAAGGATTGACTGTAGTAATAAACAAGGTTTGACTGTAGTAATAAACAAGGTTTGACTGTAGTAATAAACAAGGTTCGACTGTAGTAATAAACAAGGTTTGACTGTAGTAATAAACAAGGTTTGACTGCAGTAATAAACAAGGTTTGACTGTAGTAATAAAAAAGGTTTGACTGTAGTAATAAACAAGGTTTGACTGTAGTAATAAACAAGGATTGACTGTAGTAATAAACAAGGTTTGACTGTAGTAATAAACAAGGTTTGACTGTAGTAATAAACAAGGTTCGACTGTAGTAATAAACAAGGTTTGACTGCAGTAATAAACAAGGTTTGACTGCAGTAATAAACAAGGTTTGACTGTAGTAATAAAAAAGGTTTGACTGTAGTAATAAACAAGGTTTGACTGTAGTAATAGACAAGGTTTGACTGTAGTAATAAACACAGTTTGTCTGTAGTAATAAACAAAGTTTGACTGTAGTAATAAACAAGGTTTGAGTGCAGTAATAAACAAGGTTTGACTGTAGTAATAAACACAGTTTGTCTGTAGTAATAAACAAAGTTTGACTGTAGTAATAAACAAGGTTTGAGTGCAGTAATAAACAAGGTTTGACTGTAGTAATAAACAAGGTTTGACTGTAGTAATAAACAAGGTTTGACTGTAGTAATAAGCACTGAAAAGTAATCAACTAGACACTGACCTGAGCTCCTGTTTGTGAGCCAGAATGCAAAAGAATTATAAATTACTACACAGAAACATTACTATTGATTAAAATCCACTATTTTATATAATGCATTGACTCCATTGCTGTTACACCTCCTTTGGGCATTCTATTAAAATTTATTCAATAGTTATCCAAGATCTGGAAAAAGCTGCATGTGATGAAATATCTATCCTTGTACCACTGTTTTCAATTATCAAAATGTGGAAATTATGCCCTATATTTACCTCAGCTCATCATGAATACGAATCTTCACAGAGACACTGAATGGATAAACTGTGATCCTGTTCCTAGCCTGTGAAACCATATCACTTATGAGTTCTGGCTTATCTATGAGACATGCTCCATAACCCTCCTGGATAGCCCACCTAACACAGACATCAACACCGGAAAACTAATAAATAATCGATAGACATCAAAAGAACAAGAAATCAATAGAAAACCACTAGGAAGTCGATAGACATCAATAGTTCTGTAATTCTCCCTTACCTCAGAGCTAATAAACATGCTGCTCATTTTAGTTTTAACAGACAACCATGTTTAGCCTCGATTCTACTCATAAGACTTTTAATGAGGCTGTAATGTGTTTACATACCAACCAACTCATCTAATGTTGAGTTGTGTGAATTGAACAGACCTTTGCGGGCAGCCGCAGTTCAAATCGACCCCGTCAGAATAGGGAGCTACCATCTCAGCAACGTCAGCAAAGTATTTTCCGTTCTTGGCAGCAAACTGCACAACCAATGGACGATCAGCTAGCAAAATAATACCAATAGAAGCTGTGGAAATATTTTTTACTACTAGAAATTCCCCTGTCATACAGCCCAAGACGTGATAATGGAATAAGTGATAATAGAAAAAAGAAAGGGTAGTGCTGGTTGTTGAAACAGTAGTTGTCAACAGGAATTGACAGAGTATAGTGTAAATGAGAGTTGTTCGGGATGCACGAAGGAGGGAGCACGAGGGAGGGAGGAATGCAGTTGAGGGAGCACGACTTCAAAAAGGAAATTCTAGTAATCTAGTAATTTGACAGGGGAACTTGTTGGCACGTATGACATAGTTGTATTTGACCATTGTATGTAATGAAATGTTTCTCATTACATCCAGTACACGTGAGCTGTGATATGTTGCTGTCCAGTCTGCCTAAAAAGTTGTTACACAGTTCTTGAAAATCAGGGCAATCTAAAGATTGAAAATGAGGAATGTGATGAAGGGGGCAGCATTGGGAGGAGCAATATTGTTTTGTGCAATATTTTCATGGTCAATGATGTCCATAAAATCATGATCATCATCTGGAAATAAAGGGGCTGCCAAGTCCATGTCATTTACACCGCCTACAACATCTACCAAAGAATTCTCTGAATCAGATGAGTTGTTGTTATTAATTTTAGTAGCGTGTTGTTGAACATTAGCATTTGATGTTGATGGTTGCTGTGAGGACCTTCTATTTATCCTCCTATTGAGCTGTAATAATTGAGAGACACGTGGACGGCCAATGCGTCAGCCACGACGTGGTGTTCTGGGAAGTTGTATGTCCATGGTAGTTGTCAAGTTGTTTTGAAATTAAATTCAAAAAGTCAATTATGCAAAACAAAAGGTTGTAAAAAATTCACACCTAATCTACTACTATCTCAAACCTATGTTTTAAAACAATAAAATGAACATTAATTAAAGCTGTAGGCCTAACCTACTGTAATGTATGTAATTTAACAACAGCAATAAGGAAATATGTTTATTATATCTCTGAAATGCAATATTAGAAGTAAAGTGGCAGGCTGCTGTGTAATATACAGTTTAAAAGTTGGTTGTGTTGAATGTAGAATGGTTTTGATAGCGATCTAGCAGAAAGCAAGTATGAGCGTTCACACGTCTGGAAGTTTTCTGCAAACTGGAGCAAAATAAAAAAATGTTTTTGTCATAAAGGGGCATTGTAGTTCGGCCCTAGCTTGTACATATGTAAAGAATTTTGGCTAACATTTAAAATAATTTAATGAAACCTTCGGTAATTTGGAAAAAACATAGGCTGATAGACTGTGTACCACAATTTCATACCTGTAAATCGGTCTACGCCTCAAACGGTCTACGTTTATTACAGAAACCTTCAGACAGACAAATTCGAATAATTATTATTATAATTTTATAAAATCAAATAATTATTCTTATAATTAAATATTTTTGCAAGATATTAAAAACGAAAAAATATTAGAAACCTTCGGCAATTCGACAATGCTATAGACTGGTGAAATACGCAGTTTTTTTCGTG
Organism: Watersipora subatra; assembly: GCF_963576615.1. Classification (NCBI taxonomy): domain Eukaryota; kingdom Metazoa; phylum Bryozoa; class Gymnolaemata; order Cheilostomatida; family Watersiporidae; genus Watersipora; species Watersipora subatra. The sequence continues at coordinate 37,617,311 of NC_088711.1, read as the reverse complement.
AAATGCGAACGACTTAATCGTTCTATTTTCTGTCGCTCGGCATTTCATTTGCCGGTCTTAATTTTGATAAAAATAAGGCTTGTCAAGTTTTAATAACGATTTTAGGCTAAATTAATCTGTCTATTTATGTATAATCCGATCAGATGAGTAGATTTTAGGATATTGCCGACAATTTTTAAAGACTTGGTAACATATTTAAATAGGTTTATATGTGTTTTGTATCGTTATTATACTTAAACGAATCCATTGAAAAATGGTTAAATTTGTTTATGAGATTTCGGTACAAGGGTTTGCGACGGTGTTGATGAACAATTTTCATGAGTTGTGTGCACATGCATTTATCATAAATCTCTCAAACAATCGCTCCGCTCGTGTTTGGTCATGGAAAAAGTCATGCATTTTTGCGGAAAGCACCACGAGTGATTTTTAGAAAGAGAATCAGAAAACAAGAAAAGGTCTGCCGGCATCTGATTCACTTCTATATTCTCGACTAATATAAATTTATTTATATTCTCACACCTTGTTAATACCCTACATTTAACCATTGACTGAAGCATTGACCGTGTAGATTCAAATTAGAATATATCTGTCGTCCTTAATGAGAAGACTAACTTTAACCATAGTTATTTTTTCAGATAAAAAACAAGCAGGAGCTGAGAGCCAAACGACAACCAATCGATTTATGAATAACTATCATAATGCAAGGCAGACAAGTATAACTCAGGTGCCTATTGAACATATTGGGGAAAACTAACTCTACATGAACGGAAGCAGTTTTGAAGAGATGAACTTTTGGAAACAAAGCTCATGTTCTGAGTATGTTCTGAGTATGTTAGTATGACATGAGAATTCTGCATATGTTAACAATTAATAACTCTTAAATCTTTCAGTAAAGAAAACTAAATTTTGATATGCCTCCTGGCATGCTATTTAACAAATTATACATGAAGGGGATGACAACTACTCATGTTTACTGCTGCTTATCTAACAATGAAAACGCTCGTTTGAGAACACAACTGGCCAGCTCGCTACTCTGCCAGCCCACCTCACTGGTTAGTGTGCGGATGAGCAAGCCTAGACTCTTGTATATCTGACGCTTTCGTTCAACAGTGGAACACTAAAGGCTGGTTCACACCATTTCGCCGTACGTCGGAGTCGTCCTTTTGGGTTCATCATCGACTATGTTCGCCGTAAACCGATAGCATCGACGAAGCAACACGGATATGTCGAGAAAGTTTGAGGCTGTCAAACTTTCCCGATATTTCGCCGAACATCGATGACAGCCTGTACAATGAGCAGCATTTTGGCGATAGTTAGTAATTTATGGGCACAAATAGTGTGATTTATTTATTTCCAATCGATAGTTGCTACAGGACTAGTATTTGATTTATGATAGTTGCTGCGGGATTAGTATTTGATTTGAGCATGCGAAAACGAAAAAGTATCCTTCGAGAAAAATGAAAAAAAAGTAGAACACTACGTCACGGAGTATTCGCTGATGAAGAAGTGGATGGGTTTGTGATAGTGTGAATATTGTTATCGTTAACGATAACCGATGTGTTGTGGCATCAACACCGAGATACGGTGATATAGTGTGAACCAGCCTTAATAGGAGCTGCCAATTAGTTTATCTAAGCATTTCCAGCAAACACTAGGCTCTTTGACATTCCTAGGTTCCCTAAAATTAAAAAATTTTCTGTTTGGTTAGCATGATATCCAAATATTAAAAAACAACAAAGACTGATAAACTTCAAGTTTTGTCTGCAGTCCAAATGTTAGAATAGGCAACATAACATAGTTTGCTGCAGTTTTAGGAAAATCATTAGACCAAACAATCTATGCTGTTCTGACTCATCTGCGCACTAGTGTTCGATCTCATAAGTCCTGCAATGACGAAATGCCGATGATTGCCAAAACTGTCGATACATAGTGTAGATATTTTTGTGTATACACATACCGACACTACTAAAACATAACAACTCATGTTAACAAATAAATTGAAGAATTGAATAAGAATTGATCTTAGTAATGTGAAGGCCACAACGTCCTTCCTTTATGTTGAACTCTGAACTTTAGAGGGAATTCCCATTTTCAAATCCATAACCTACCTAACAGTTTCTTTTATATCCAATAACTTGATAAAAGAACCTTGTTTATGATTACTATATACTAGTAAAAAAGAAGCTATTATTGGGTGTGCACTGCCATGAGTCCAACTTTCTCAGCTATGTATATGTAACCAAAGAATCTCAGCCTACTCGCCATGTTGTTGTCAATCATTGTAAAGCCTGATAGGAATTATACAAGTGGGAAACTACAAGGTATTTTTCTTTTTAAATAAAAAAAGTGCTGCCAGCAGCTGAGTGCAGATTTACTTCATTTACATTGTTTTCAACAGGTCCGATGATTACCGTGACTAACTCAAGAAAGCCAAAAAATTGACTACAGCAACACGTCAAATATCGTGAATGTGCAATAAACGAGCAGAAAGCAAAGGGCGGCAAATCCATGTTTAGCATTAGCTCCAATAAACGAGCAGAAAGCAAAGGGCGGCAAATCCATGTTTAGCATTAGCTCCAATAAACGAGCAGAAAGCAAAGGGCGGCAAGTCCATGTTTAGCATTAGCTCCAATAAACGAGCAGAAAGCAAAGGGCGGCCATGTTTAGCATTAGCTCCAATAAACGAGCAGAAAGCAAAGGGCGGCCATGTTTAGTATTAGCTCGAATCTAGAAATGAAAGGCTTGGTGCTTTCAGAGACAAAATTTCCCTATGAGACGTTTGAAAGGAGCAAATGAGAGCGAAGGCACCCATGCGACATGTGGAAACAGATGAAAACCACTTGACCTGTTGAAGTGTGTGACAGTAAACTCAGAAACATAAAGAGCTGATGAGTAGATAAAAAAGTACAAATCTGAAAGGCCCTAGTTCACCATAGACACAGGTAAAAGTATGCTTTATACACCGATAGACAAATTGAACAATATTATACTACGTATGTTACTAGTCATTTCTTTATCAGTTGAGGTGGTCACATGACTTTGCTGCTGTGTTCACAGGTAGATCCGCAAGGGACCAACAATGACATAAATCGATATACAGTATACAGCTTGTATCCGCCATGATAAACATGACGACGGTGAAGCGAACAATGACTTGAATGCTGTTTACCTACATTACGGATAACTGTCTACGATATATAACAGACCTTGAGAAGTCGTGAAGTCAGCATCCCTTGCATGCTGCGATTGGCTGAAAGATTCAGCGATGATCATTGGGGTGAAAGCCAAGTCGCATCCATACTTTCTAACAAGAGTGCGAAAAGCCAACCTGTTGGAGATAAGTTACACTATAAGTTATGTTTAAGACGAGCAATACACAATGTATAATCTTCACATGTGTTACATGATAGAGTCTTAGTACAGCATAACTACTAATAACTCAAGATTACTATTCCTTCATGTTTTCCAGTTTTTCAACATTCGATGTGACACTTCCAGAGCAATTCACTAGAAAACTTTCAACTCTTCACATATGTAGAGAGTCTGTGGAATAGACATCTGAACTATAGAAATCAAATGACATCTGAACTATGGAAATCAATAGAAATCTGAGTTATGGAAATCAATAGACGTCTCAGCTATGTAAATCAATAGACATCTGAGCTATGGAAATCAATAGACATCTGAGTTACGGAAATCAATAGACATCTGAGCTATGTAAATCAATAGACATGTGAGCTATGGAAATCAATAGACATCTGAGTTACGGAAATCAATAGATGTCTGAGCTATGGAGATCAATAGACATTTGAGCTATGGAAATCAATAGACATGTGAGCTATGGAAATCAATAGACAGCTGAGTTATGAAAATCAATAGACATGTGAGCTATGGAAATCTATAATCATCTGAGCTATGGAGGAATAGTCAATGTGACAATGTCCAATACCTAACATAACGTCCAGACATATACAGAATATTTTGATGTTTCCACTAGCAGTATTTCTGCTAGGTTAGCTTGTTTAACGCAAACACGCCTAAGAACCGTTGACAATTTGCATCATCCATTGGACCCCTCTGTGATAGCTATAAATTTGGACTACATTGGTGGTCTACCTTGATGTCTTGACACATTAGAATTATATTTTCAACTGTCAATGTCACTTCGGGAGTTGTGCATTCGCCACTCATTGTGTAGGCCTAACCTTTAGGCAAATTTGCGCTGATGTACTAGAGCCTTTGCTTTGTAAGGATGTATAAGTAAAACATTTCTTTTCTCAACAAAAACTTGAATTGCTGGTAGGGAGTAAATGATCAATGTAGAGTCTGTTTGCCTAAGGGATTTAAATTGCTAATATCTAGAAAGTGACAACTTAGAGAAGTGACCACAGAATGAGGGGTCATTTTAATAAAACTATACAGAAATGTAGGTACCTCACATAATATACCGTAAAACCTCTAATTGAACGCCATGGCACTCTAATTTTAAACCTTTCCTATATAGTGGCGGTCAATTGGAGGCAGCAGTCAAATAGAGGCTGGCGATGTATTTTTCAAATGGCTCATCAAAATTTTTGGAAAATATATTTAGCCCTATTACGGGCGAAGTGAATGTCGCCTATATTTTGCTCTCTTTTTTCGATGCTCTCTTTAAACCTTCTGGATGCAATAAATCTGCTCACTTACCTCCAACTTGTCAAAGATCTCTTGATAAAAGTGCATCGAAAAACATAATATAATCAAGAAATATCTCTACCAGTTGATATCTATCGCTTGCAATTGACCTGCGATGATATTATAGTCTGTATCCTTCTTTGCAATCTGTTGAAATTTACAATGTTTATTTCATTCTGAATTTGAAAACATATTTTTACTTTATACCTATATTTAACATTATTGAATAAAAGCTCATTGCACTCACTGATATGTTTGCTACAGTTTGCAGAAAAAATCTAGCTTTTTATGTGCAATAGAAGTGGAGTTATGAGCATCGATCTATTGTAAGCCGTGTTAAGATAGCCGCAAAGATGCTATAAAATAACATGCTATAAATCTGCATATATATTATGAGTTATACAATAATAATCTATAAAATGATACAAATACGATGAACAAGCGACATAAACGAATCATACTTATATTACATGCAGAAACACAAATTAATGTTTTTAAAACAAAAATACTTGCATCGTTTGCTCGGATAGCTGCGTTTTGATTGTTACTTGGATGGAACGAACATCTTCTAGTTGTCCATTACCTTCAACAACGTCTTCTGGCCTCAACTGCTGAACTAGTCGATATTAGTGTCCAAATAATTTTTGGGCAGAGCAAAACTTTCACGCGCTGCATTTAGTACCAATACAACACATAAAAGTTTGCTCGCTAAACGTAACCTTTGATCCAAAACTTGCAAAGTGGTTTTTATACTATGACCTTCGAAGTATTAGGACCGCGTTAAACAAGGAACTACTATTAGTCTGAGACAGTTAGTAGTTATTTCTATGGCATTGCTTTCAAAGTTCCATTTACCATCATAAAGTCAAACCGTTTTTATGTATGTACATGTACTTTGAAGTCTCAGGACCGCGCTAAACAAGGAACCACTATTAGCCTGAGACAGTTAGTAGTCAGGGTGGCGGTCAATTGGAGGAGGCGCTCAAATAGAGGTGGCGTTCAATTAGAGGTTTTATGGTAAGTGGCTTACTTGGAGTATCTCACCATCGGAGCACATATCTTAGTAACCTCTTCTGACTCAAGCATCTGCACAATATCACATCTGTTACCAAGAGCCATGATGTCACCCTCCAGATGCCTGTAGACACAAGAACAAAAACTTTCAAAATAAGTAATTTTAGACATTTAAGAAAGCAGCAAAACTTCAGTATGCCAAATTATTTCTTCTAAAAGCAAAGATTTTTATTACTTCATTAGTAATAATTTTATTTCAAACAGATGTTTTCAAAATTATGCCAAAAATTCCTCCATTATAAATTGATCCTTATTTTCAAAGCAGGTGCTAGTGGTCTACATTAAGCGCATGAGTGTCTCATATTTTGGCTCTGCATGTTCTCTAAATGATCATATTTTTTCTACTCCTATAACCTGTGACAAAAAATTGTGAAATGTGAAAACATCGAAATACTGAATATGTATAACTTTTTATGGGCATTAGTAACTAGCAACAAAATGATGTTTTCTGTAACATGCCAAAAAAAAGGAAAAAATAAAAAGACAGAAGTCAGGAATTATTGAGTGAGTTGAACAAACATGCGGACTACATAGAGCCAGGATAGTGAATTGAAAGTTGTAGTAACAGAAAGTTCATAAACTGAAACATATGATGGTGGATGTAGTATGCTAGTTGTTGAATATGTACTAGTTGTTGACATTGACCAGTCATTATCTTGTATTTGTATATAGCCGTTGTCAGACTCTTTGTTCATATCGGCTTACTCATCTGTTATGTAATTCTTATGTAATAATTCTTTTACTCTTTTGTCTCACTTATGTAGTAAGTCAGTTGCTGTCTAGCTTTCAAATATACAAGAATAACAGGTTATGGGCCCAGACAGGCAACCAAAGAAGCTGTACACGAGTTTGATACCAGAACAAAGACGATCGGCTATTATACTGACTGACCAACAACTGGTGAACCAGGAGTTAAACAGTTGATATCAGGAACAGTAAAATAAGGACTACTGAACCAGAACTTAGATTGTATCTCTCATTCTACAATGGATAGTGATAAATGGACAATAGATAAGTTGGACAGTCAGAACTATCAGACATGGAAGTTTCAGATGAAACACATTTTGCTGGTAAAGGATCTGTACGATATCGTGGATGGTACTGAGAAAGCACCAGAAGGTTCGGCTGATCAAGCGCTGAAAACTGCTTTTACATCCAGGTATCGTAAGGCTTTCTCAGTAATTGCTCTGTCTGTTAGTACTGAACTTCTCTACTTAATAACAGATACAGAAGCACCTGATGTAGTATGGAAGCGGCTTCAAAACCACTTTGAACGCAATACACTAGCAAACAAGTTATTTCTTAAGAAACAATATTTCAGAACAGTAATAAGGAGGGTACACCTGTAGAACAGCACTTGAAACACATGAAAGAACTTACAGATAAACTCGCCACTATCGATGCACCAATTTCTGAAGAAGATCAAGTAGTAACGCTCTTAGGCAGCCTTCCAAACAGCTATGCTCATCTTGCAACAGCATTAGAAGCAAGAGTAGACAACTTGAGTCTTGAGTTTGCCCAGCAGTCATTGATAAATGAAGAGTTGAAACGTAATGAGCGAAACTCCGATGAATCTAGTTCTGCCGGTGCATCTGATTCTGCATTGGTGTCAAGAAAGCAGCCTAGAGCCAGAAAACCTATTATTTGCTACAACTGTAATAGCCTGGGCACAAGTCACCAGAATGCTCAGAGAACAGACGCCGACCGAACGCGCAGTTAGTAAGTGAATGTAGAAAAACTGTATGTGAAAGTGACAATGACTGTGTAGGCAATGAATTTACATTTATCACTCATCATGGCAAAACATTTTCATTGCACAGTAGCTCACTCTGGCTAATTGACTCTGGAGCATCGTGTCATATGTCACCTAACAGGGAAAGTTTTAATAGCTACAAGAAGCTAGAACATATAGAAATGGTCAGCCTAGGTGATGGTCGAACAGTTGAAGCTGTGGGAGTTGGTGCTGTGAAAGTGATGCTAACACTCAATCGTAGAGTTCAATGTGCGGCTGTATTTTACAATGTACTTCATGTCCCTCAGCTAGCTAGCAATTTATTTTCAGTTCGAGCTGCCACTAAGAAAGGCTACGTTGTTCAGTTCGGCCATACTCGATGTTGGATTAAAGATGCTACTAGTCGAGTTAGGGCCATGGGATCACTAGCTAATAAGCTGTTCAGTCTAGACTGTGTGCAAACTGAAACTCAATACGCAAACACTGCTAGCGCAGAGATTTGGCATCAACGTCTAGTACATGTGAATGACTCTGATCTGAAAAAACTGAGCAAAGGAAATATAGTCTGTGCAACAAGCTTACCTGCAATGAACATTTCCTTCTGTGAAGGCTGTGCTGAAGGGAAAATGACTCGTGAACCCTTCAAACCTGTGGGAGATATCAAAGCTACCCGTAAGCTAGAACTAGTACATTCCGACGTTTGTACAATGGAAACAGAATCAATTGGAGGTGGCAAATATTTCGTTACTTTTATAGACGATTTTTCTAGATGCTGTGCTATGTATTTTCTTAGAAACAAATCTGAGGTACCTGAGAAGTTAAAAGAGTTTGAAGCATATACAGCCAACCAATCTGGAGAAACCCTTCAAACACTGAGATCAGATAGAGGTGGTGAATACTTGTCTCAAGAATTTACTGACTACTTGAAATCTAAAGGTATTCATCATGAACTCACATCAGCCTACTCACCAGCACAAAATGGTGTTGCTGAGCAAATGAATAGAACTCTGTGTGAAGCAGCACGTTCAATGTTGTGCCATGCTAAATTGCCAAAGCAATACTGGGCTGAGGCCATTTCTACTGCTGCCTACGTTAGAAATCGGCTTCCCACTTCTTTACACAAGAATGATCTCACACCGTATGAGAAGTGGTATGAACGCAAACCCAACATAGACAATCTAAGGGTGTTTGGATGTATTGCTTATGCTCATGTTCCAGATCAACTACGACAGAAACTTGACAAGAAGTGCCAGAAGCTAAGGTTTATAGGATACAGCAAACAGTCAAAGGCAAACCGCCTGCTTGATGAATCGACTGGTAAAGTCACTACTAGGCGAGACGTGGTATTTGATGAAACGAACTTTACAAACACCGTTAAACCATCATGTGACCAATATACAAAGCAGAAATCTATTGTTGTTGAACATTCAGTAAATGAACAGACAACTCCAAACTTCTCTGGGCAATGCATTGGTGAAGGGCAACAGCGACGCTTATCTGCTCGCAAACGTAGACCTCCGGTTCGCTATGGAATTGATGAGTATGTAAGCCGGGCTCAACATGTCAAAACTATGTGGGAGTGTTGAATATGTACTAGTTGTTGACATTGACCAGTCATTATCTTGTATTTGTATATAGCCGTTGTCAGACTCTTTGTTCATATCGGCTTACTCATCTGTTATGTAATTCTTATGTAATAATCCTTTTACTCTCTTGTCTCACTTATGTAGTAAGTCAGTTGCTGTCTAGCTTTCAAATATACAAGAATAACACTGGTGTCACAAAATAAAAATTGATATTTGTCATGTGTAACTCTAGTACTCACATTTATTCAAAAGAATTTGTAATTTATTCTCGGCACCAAAGTGAGCAAATGGAGAATAAAACACTCGAACATAAGTGATAACTTCTGTTGGTTTGTTCACAATTTGCTCTAATAGTTTAGTAGCTTGACTTATAGATCTGCATAGTGAGACTCCTATGGATAAGCATGGTCTATGTTCGAGAAGAAACACTTACGACACAAGCTAATTTCAAGCAAAGTAATCTGAATGGTATCATTTATGATTACTGAATTTATGGAGTGTACTTCACGGTCATGCAAGGACCTTGTTCTGTATAATACTGGGTAAAATGATGCCATAATTGCTATTATTCTCAACTTTGGGCTGTTCACTTATATGTCCATTTACAAATTCCAAAGCACTTTCAGATAACCTATTATATTGGCTAAAGTTTGTATCACCTATAACCTTTAGAAGCACCATGTCTATAACCAGCTTTACATTTAATGCTGAAAATATGCCGGTTGTGTGATGATAGCCATTCTTAAACACTGATGCTCTGAATATGTCACATGACTAGCTTTCTAATTAATATGCGAAAGCCAGATATAGCTCTCTAGCAAAGGTTACAGCTTAAGAATAAATTGGCAATTTTGTTATAAACAAAATATTCTGTACTTTATACAAGTGTTTTAGCCATGTTGTATATATAATGGTCTTGTCTAAGATGTGTGGCGGCCTGTGTGTGTGTGCAACAAACTAGTAATGTTACAACAAAATGTAATAATTGCTCTGGGAGGGCTTTAAAGAGCCCTAGTTCCTCAGGCCCAGACTTCACAGCAAAAAAGGCACACGCCAAAGGAATGTATGCAGTTGAACCCTATCAGCACTAAGATAATAATGCCTACTATATTAAGGTAAAGTCAATTTCTTGCAATTTCGTATTTTAATTAGGTACATGTAGTTCAGTCTGAACTACCTATATGTATATATAAACCAATAATAAATAAATATAATATTAAAATAATAATAAAATACTGAATAAAGAATAAATCAATTTTGAAGAGGCCTGCTCTGACAGGTGATTCACAAAGTTTTAATTACAAGTTGTATTTTTCTGAGTAAGAATGACTACCATGCAGAACCATAATTGATAAAATATATTAGTTGGCTGCTGCGAGGTACAAACTGTTAAAGCTTTTTACAAGACATGATTTACCGTAAGAAAACAAGAAATACAATAACAACCAAATACAATAAAGGGCAATCTTGAAATTAGTACAAAGTTACATTTGCACATGTAGATGAATACATATAAAGTTATACAGGGCATATAAAGTTATGCAGGGCTGGACAAACTGTACAGCTGGTGTAGAGCTTGTACAATGCTGGCCCTAAACAACTATTGACAATGAATAATTCAATGCTGAAATATACCTTCACCGTTCACCTTCAAGGTTAAATCACAATTGAAAATATTATTGCATTACCAGTAGCAGATGATATTACTGATTGGGGTTTAAATAGAACTTTTTGCGATTTCTAGCAAAATAAGGTTCGGTCAACATTTTGAAGTCATGAAAATAGATAGAAAGATTTGCAATCGTTGCAAAATATCAACTGGAAACAGATGTGAAGCTATATAATTATATTGAAATTGATCGCTTTTGTTAGTTATCATTAGTAATTACGGATTATCTAAAAATTATTCGTTCAAATTCCCTATTCATAAAAGCAGAGCGTGCGTTAATTGGTCTTAAACAGATGTTTTTGAAAATAGATAATTTATGAACAATGATATTTAATTTTCAATTTTTGTAAAGGATGAACTTTTTTGCTAGCACATTTTACAAATATGATAAATGCAAGCCGATTGCTGTAATTCTATAACCACCTCTCCAGAAATAGTGCAGGACATAAATATGACACAGATCTTATCGGTATTTGCAGAATCTGCATCGACCTTGCATTATAATTATCTGCCCTGTCCAGTAACCAAAATGATGTCGCGCCATGACTAGACAGGAAAGATGTATTAGGAATGGTGGCCAACAGAAGTGCTTTTGTCTCATGTTAATGCATTGGCTAATCGCAAGCATTACCATCGTAAATCAAATACCCATGCTTCATCGACAAAACAACCTTATGGTGCAGCTTGGAGCTTGCATCGCAAGTGTTTTTGTCTCCAAAGCCAGTATTCATACTTCTAATTAACTAGAGTGTCAGTCTCCTCAGCTGAATGTTATTACTGCCGACATTTTTTCTTTGCGCGATTACAGGACGATCCGAGTTTTATAAGTATACTAGCCAAATGCCTGTGCAACAGGTATTAAAATAATTACCAAATGAATTTGAGTAACTTATAAGGTAGCTAGTAGCCTAAACTTTTGATAAAACAATGGTGGTGTTTGATAGCAGCTCAACAATCATCACAATATGCATAATGATCAACCGTGCTAGTTAATAACCAAAGCACGTTGAGCGCGAATATTTTAACCGATGTAATGAATATCATCACATTATCATCGTGATCACTTATCTTTACAGCTGGTAGGATATGGTAGTGTAGTGGATTAGCTGCTGGTCTGCCAACCTAGAGGTTCTGAGATCAAACTTTCTGCAAAGGAAGTTTTTCGTTCCTAAAACTATCGCTATGACTGGACACATGACTGAGACTGACAAACATTGAGATATATAAATATATATAGAACTGCTTTCCAGCTTTGCAGAATAATCTTTACCATAATACGAGCGGTGCTCCGCAACATTACATAATTCTTGTGTGAGGGAAGAGTTAGAAGAGCAGGCTACCAGAGGTCGATGTGTTACCAACGACTTAGTTAATGTGCAAAGGTAGGCCCACTCCAAGCAACTCTGGGCTGAATTGGTAATTCTAGAACTTTTGTTTTCCATATATCTATGTGCATACTGAGAGCTATCTGATCGAAAATGAAAGAAACGAAAGATAACTCCCAGACAGCGCCGGACATAATACTAGTATTGCTATAAATACATGCAGATGCAATTTTAAATTGCTGTCAGTTAACCTTCAATCTCTCCCGGTCATTTTCATTTTTCTCAGGTCTTTCTGATTTTATTCACCTCTCCCAGAACATCTAGTTTGGTCAATTTACTAAATGATTCTCCATTCCTAGGTTAACCAAATGAGTCCTTAATCCGAGTTCTCAGTTTTACTCAATGATGTGCTGTGTTAACCACCAACCACCAATGCATCATTTTCCTTTAAAGTTACAAGCAAAGGTGACACTATTACTAATCTAGAGGCATCCATGACATCGTTATAGTAGTGTGTGTCATAAATTACTTTAGATGCCCAAAAAGGGATGCTTCAATTGTCATGTTTGATAACGATTCTTTAAGTAACTGGTGGTGGTGTCATTTTGTGCGTTAGTAACATTTTTGAAAAAGATGAATAGCAAATTTGAAGGAGAATCTTAGGATTTGGTAATACAGTTATGAGTTCTGATGTCGATGGCACACTTCTAATCAAGGTCACAGCAAAATGTATATTCTGACATGTCAAATAAAGGTAGAGTTATGAAAACTTGAACGGTATAACATTTCATGGTATGTTTTAAATATCATCTTTAATTATGAAACTGCATGCATATACTACAGGGAAGAAGTGTACCTTTTGCTAGAAGAGTATTTACTTAAATGAATTTTTATTTTAAGGAAATGTTTGTAAAAAAATAAAATTCTAAGGCAAATATTACAAAACCTTTTTTTTTCTAAATACAAACACGACTGAATTTGCCAAGCTAACTCACCATTTCATTTATTGATAGATTAAGTTGTAGCCTACCACTCATCATGTTTTTACCCACATTGCATAATGCAGTGCAATATTTTAAACATAATGCAACGTTCAGGCATAATCACTTTCTGCTCATCACTTCTACAGCTCACGCCTCTTTGGAGGTATTTTGAAGTTTTACTTACTGTCATACAAAACTGTTGTAGTAATTATGGTCGACAATTGACGCTATGTGTAAGTAGGCTACATAGTAGCAGAAAGTTTGTAACTTGACAACTACTTTGATTACTGTGTAATAATATTGTATGGAAATACTGCGAAAACAAAATACCAATAGGGAATGCGGCCAGAGCACGGGATAAGCAGATAGTATGTACAAGCAGCCAGACGCCCATAAACATCAAAAAATCCAGTAATTAGACAACGTCAAAAGAAAATTAGAAACTTTAAAATTGGAGGAATCAATCATAGAAATTGCGTCAACACCAGATGGAGAACATGCCAAAGGAAAGTCGAAGCAATTAAACCTACCAACCATTATCACCGAAAAACTACCAGAGAAACATTAGAGACGAATCAAATGATTCACATACAGATCTACCACTCCTGTCAAACATGACCTAGTTACCAGAAGTAAGTCACAAGCTCCACGCTACATGCCAGCATTACGTGCACCAGCTGAAGACTTACGCAAACAAGATATCTTCACACTCCTGACATAAAGCATTGAACCTTAATACCCAACCTAGACCCACAGGCTAGCCTTCTCACATGCATTACGTGCACCAGCTGAAGACTTACGCAAACAAGATATCTTCACACTCCTGACATAAAGCATTGAACCTTAACACCCAACCTAGACCCACAAGCTAGCCTTCCCACATGCCAGACATGTATAAAAGAGAACAGCTCTAATGACTCCGCATCTCTATCTCCATCCCTCTCTCTTTCCGAGGGCCTCATTGGACGCTCTCTCCTCTGCCTGCTGAGCGGCCTCCCCCTCCTCTGGAGCTTCCCTCTCTTTCCTCTGAAGCCTGTACCCTTTCCCTACCTATGAAGCCTCCTTCGCCATCATCAGCTAATCCTCTTCTACTTCCCTATCTCAACTACCGAGCCTCCACATGTAAGGACTGCCATGACTCTCATCTGACTATCGAGACTCGCAGCCGTATGGACCGAGCAGACAAACATGGACGACCGTTTGAATAAGGGTGTAACTTTTATTAGCAATTTTAATCTCTTGTCATTAATATTATTGTTTAGAATTTGTTAGTTGTGTATTTTAATTGTTGGACTTGTAGAATACAGAAGTAACTTTTACTGGTAAATATCAGTATTGCTTACAACAGCTTAACATCTTCACTTGTACCTGAACCAGTAATAATCAAATTAGTTCCCACAATCCCACGAGCTAAACAAAAGTGCACAAACTAAACATAGTCAAAATAGAATAATACGACAAGCAATTTCAACACTGATGTTGTGCGTGAAGTTGGATTAGTTAAGCATAACATAATTTCTCCACATCCTCTCATAACAATAATAAATATTTTTCAAACCCTCTCTAATCCAGCCTTGCACTCTTTTTATTTTTGTCCCACCTTTCTGCACTACCACCGCTTTGCATCAAAGCAAACCGAATGTCATAAACGCCACGTAAGTTAAATATAATCGCCGACTTTGGATATAGGAAATTTTATTTTGTGATGATAATTAAAATTACGTTTGATTAACTCAAGGGTGTAAGTAGTCCAGAGCTTTAGCGTTCAATACGCTGCACTATACTAATTTCGGTGGGCCTGACAAACATTGTGGCGCGTGGTACGGCTGCAGGCCTTGGAGCGTCCGTCCCACACTAGTTACCTATAACAAAATTCACGTGGTTAGTAATGAGATCTGTAACGCGGTTCGACGGTTTATGGTGATTTCGCCGAAATTCTATTAGTCAAAATTCGCATTTGCCGATAGGCCATTGTCGAAATTGAAGCCTTTCGTCGAAAAGTGTAGTTTTTGTCGAAAACTTAGGCTATTGGTCGAAAACTCAGGTGGTTTAGTCGAAAATAATACTATTGGACAAAAACAATAATAATTCTAATATTATTAGTAAGTTTTCACCGGTTAGTTAAGTTTATCTTCAACTTAGTGTTAGTTTTAAGATTTGTGTACTAGCTCCATCAGCTAAACATATGCTATGCTATAACTGCTGTATCAGAAAATACTTCGCATACACACTTGTGATATACATTCAACTGATTTTTTATGGAGTTCTGGACATTTGGGTGTAATAATTTATACATGTACAACGTATTGCATGCTTCTTTACTACATGATAAAATTTGTGAGAGCTTGTTAAAAGCTATCACTACTTTATCGACACGGAAGTTCATTTGTTTCACAGCCTACAGTGAAGTAGGCTGTGAAACAGCCTACTTCACTGTAGGCTGTTTCAACAGCCTAGTTCATTTGTTTCACAGTGAAGTATTTTGAAAGTTTATCCTAATTTTAGAGTAATGGCTATACATTTTTGTTCAGAATTATAGCACAATGGTAGTGGTATAATACAAGTTTTTTATGTGCAACTGTGTTATAATCCTGTATACTTTCTAAGCTTGTGGATTTATTCATCAGTATAGCTGTGCAACCACCCTAATCAATTGCATACATGCATGTGTATAAGATATGCCTATATGCATATTGTACAAGTATGCTTGTAACTGCATAATTAATATTCATAGAAGCGCATTGATTCATTGTAGCTATGTTTCCAAAAAGTTAATGTTGCAATTTTACAGAGTAGTGCTTTGGGATCTTTCGTAAGAACTATTTGGAATATTTGTTCATATAATTATTAAGATTCAACTCTCAAAGTTTTAGATTAAAATTGTAGTAGCAGCATTCAAAAATAAATATAAATCAATAAAATTGATTTATTAAACAGTTTATTCAGTAGTGAATGACCTGTTTAAATTAATATATGGCATAATTCATAATATTATTAAGAACAGCAATGACAAATAGCTAAAAATAACAATTATTGATATAATGCCATAATACAGCATCAAATTCTATGTTGGAAAATAAAAGAAAATATAGGTAGTAAAAGTAGCGCAATCAAAATCCATCAAATGTTGGTGTGAGATTTTTGGCTGCTTTGATAAACTTTGAAAGTGAAATTGCTTTGTTTTTCAATCTGTTCCATAAATTTTCTAATTCTTTATTTCTATATTTTGCGCTTTGTGTCTGTTTTCTTAGTTGCTGCTCATTTTCTAACATTTGTATGACATAGTTTATATTTTCTGCCTCACTATATAAGATGGACAAAAGTAAATACATATTAGGGTGTGAATGCGGTAGCAGCCCATTTAGTTTTCTGTGCCATCCTTCTAAGTCGTTGTTGGTTCTAATTTTTAAACCAAAAACACACTAGTCTTTTGAGCTCCACCCTTGATTATTGGCACTTAATCAAAATCTTTCAAAGTAGTCCAGTAAGCTAAACATTCTATAGTCCTGTTCCTCTATGTCTCTTTCTGCTCTAATACATATATAATTAAACACCTCTTTTACAATGTTGGCTGGTACCAGCGCTAAGGCATACAACATAGTGACCAGTTCTCTCACTTTACCATTCTTATTACGATAGCCCTTTGATAGTCCATAGTTTTTCATATTCCGGTAGATCGATTGGCAAAAGTGAAAATGACAACCTCTCATCTCTAGTTCTTTCCCAAACACTTCATGGACTGCTTTCCACAGTGCTAAAATGGAGAAAAATATTCTATTTATATTCATTGGCATTGTATTGAGAATCACCATTGTTATCATTGACTAAACCCAAATCGTTGTACTAATCACAGATGCGTCCAGTTACACAACATGGTGATACTGAGACAGCTTAATGTTTTACAAAATTAAAAATTTTCTTTAATATTTGAAAATGTGTCCATAATATTTTGAAGTGGGACGTATAACCGCTTAATTTTTGTGACAAATTTAATTTGGAATGGACATAGCAAACCTATTTTACATCATGAAACATTTCAATGTGAACGCCCGTGTAATTAAATGTTCATTCCAGATATCAGTGTTAACAAATACTTACTTATCCAATTCATAGTTAGCCATTGCATATTTTGCATTCAAACCAGGTGCTAGCCGTTCTTTAATGTCTTTCAATACCTGAAAAGAAATTATGGCGCTGATAACACAATGAGATAGCATTTAAAGAGGAAGTGTTGGGTGAAAATCGACTCTTGTAATACAAATATTCTATAAAGATTTGCACCTGAACATAATCCAATTTTCTTCTTTTTGACATTAATACGTATAAAAGTGGCACTTGTTTGCTGAAGCATCCCTGTCTTATGAAGGCGTATATCATTAGCAACTGCTCAAAAGGCCTTTTCACGCACTTGAAGGTTCCATCCAAATACAGAGTTCTAGATTTCTTTAGTTGATCTAGCTGAGTGTCAGTGGAAAATATTAAGTGCCTTTCGCCATCAATTTAAATGTCCACTCGCAAGAAGTTTTTTAGTATGGTATCAAGTATAAGATAAAAAATATTTTAGATACTGTTTTGATATTTGTGTCACAGTTGGATTACCATATAAGATGTTTAGATTACCAACCTCTATTGCAAAGTAAAAGCACAAGTGAAGTTAGGTTTTCCAAGCAGCAGTACACTCAATAAGATTATCATCAATTTTTTTTAATTAAGGCCGGTTATCTTAATTCAATATTTAAATTATGTATGATAAACTTCTAGGTTGACTCACCTCGAAATCTTTTGACTTCGGATGTTTTGGTCTGTTTTTCTCTCTTATTTTATTGGCCATCCTAATTAAATTTTGTCTTGAAAGACTACTGCTGGTTGCACATTTTGTCATAAATTCTTTCAAGTTGTTGTCTACTATCGAGGTAGCACTTGAGAAAGGTTTCAGTTTTGTTTCATCTTTAATCTATAATATCAGTCAGAGTCATGTACAGCTTTTTTATAGGCTAATATTTAGTATGAAAAGCTTCAGCCAAACATTACATTAAATAAGTTTTCAGGATTATTAATGAGATTTAGTGCTTCTAACATTACTTCTCTTACCTGAGTTATTAAAGCGGTTCGCTCTTGTAGGTATTCTTGTGATAGACACGTGTGTAAGCCAGATGCATTGTATGCAGATTCAAACTGTCGCTCTGGGTGACTTTGGCTCTGCATTCTTTTCGTTTGCTACAAATCCAATAGACTGTTTTTCTACCATCCATTTTTTTGTAAATTTTATTAATGACATAGTTGTACCTATTTAATGACACAAGTATATCTCCTTGCTGCTTGCTCCCAGCTGGATAAATCTCATAGTTCACCACACTAGAAAAATAAATGTTAGTTATGGTTATCTTTCTATAAACCAACACCAGAATCGCAAACATGTGAGGTGAGATAACTGAATTGCATTACCGCCATGAACATATAACACATGGGAATGATACACGGTGTTTTTATTTCTGTTTCAGTTCTGCTCTTCGTCGATTTCTCAGATGTTTTTGGTACCACCTGATAGCACGACTACGTAGATGTTCATCTCAATCGATGCTGGACAATAATTCCATAGTTTGAATCGATATAGAAATTTTGTGCCTTAAGACATTTTTCTTTTATATATAATTGATAAGTGAATCCCACATATATTATTGTGTAGTTAGTATATGAGAACCATTCATTGTCGTATTGATGATTTATTAAAGAAGCGATAGATTTTTCTGTCATATTTATTGTATGGTTTGTGCTAATAATAATTATATTTATATTGACTTACGTATCATCAGTGTCACTGTTGTTAAAGTCATTAGGTCCTGGATCAAAATGTATAATTGATGATGAGGAGTTTGACCCGCTATAAACAAATAATATTATCATATTGTATGCTGCGCTATCAAAACATGTGTTAATAATTATGAAAGAGGTACGCTTAATAATTTTATTAATAAACTTCATCTTCAACACAAAGAAAAGAGCCAACTATTAATAGATTCTGGCTCAAACCACTGGAGTCATTCCAGGGTTTACACTTTCCCCTTGTTTGAGTTTGTTGAGTATTTGAAACCAATGCTCAACAACTCTCAACACTTTCTCTATATTTATCTTTTGCACGAACTATAAACACATGCCAGGTGTTTGTTGAATGAAAGCAATAGAGTTGAAATATACAAAGTTTTAATTGCATATTTAATCTGCTTGCAAATTCTGAATAAAAATTATACACACTATCGAGTTACTCAGTTTTAGTGATTTTCAGTACAGCAGTCTTAAATGAAACATAACATATGTTCTATTGTTTGGCTGTAACTTTAACTGAATTTATCTCAAATTTTGTGAGTTACCATTGAAATACATTATTTTTACAGTGTTTATGTTCATGGTAAATCAGCATATTACGTCTCAAAGATTTTCCGCTCAAGGCTACAGTCATGACTACCTTACAGCCTCGATGCCGCACCCACATGACATGTCTGTGCGGCACGACACAGCATGCGACATGACATAACATCCCATACAATGTATAAGGTGTTTTAATTTACAATGTATACATACTAAAATATATTTGTATATATATTTATGTTCTGGTAATATAATCTTGTACTGTGAAGTCAAATCACACATATATAATAGTTAAGGTTGTCATCATTACAAAAACTATTACAGTAGATTGATAAGTCCTTATAGATGACAAGATGTACATGTAAAATAAGTTGCAATAACATTGCAGCAATGCAGTAGTGAGCATTTCACAACCATGCAGTGTATATGCATTGAACACTTTTACTATCACAGCATACATGGAGTACAGCTGCTGGTATTTCCTTATGTTCAGTAAGTAGTATTGATGCAAGGGAGAATCGCCTACTGCACTTTGTGCAGCTGTAGATGCAATAAGATTGTTGCTAGTACACATTGACTCAATACTATTTTAATGAGCCACAACCCTAATAATCGTATTAACTAGCAACTACCAAAATCAGAAGATATGGCAGTACTGCAAGCCTCTAAGTAACTCTAAGTACAAACAAGCCGATTGCACTACTGCAATCGGCTTGTTTGTACTTAGAGTTATGCTCTCTTAAAAAATAACGTTTTCCACGAAAGTGTTTGATTATTTCAACCGATAGTCTTAGATTTCAACAAATAGTCTATGAATTCGACAAATAGTCTTAAATTTCGACTAATAATCTACGAATTCGACAAATAGCCTGTCGGCAACAAGGTCAGGTATAATTGCAGTGGCTCAAAACCTGGTCAGTTACTGGGTCGTTTTGTAGAGGTGGAGCTTAATCCGGAAATGCAAATGTTTTGTCGGCACTAAGCGACGAGGTTTTAAGCAAGTGCCAATGTTTAGTCGGTTAGAAATTGAGTCTGTAATCTTATTATTTTTTTGTAACAAAATAAAGCATAAACATCGTTTTAGACAAATCTTTAATCAAAAATATGAGATCTTTCATCAAACTAACATAACGTATTCACATAGTTGTTTATCGTAGTTTTGTCGTGTTAAGACGAAATAGTAACATGCTCACGAAACGGAAAAAAAATCTTCTCAAAAATACATCATTAATTATTCTGTATTCGTTTATACAGTGTGTATGAAAAATGTCTTACATACGTTGTAATATGATTGCACTTACATGTATGTAACGCGGTATTATATAAGTTATTGAATATTTGTGATTATGTTCTAACCAAATAAAATGCACATTGAAACAATTGTCTACTTTGCTACCATTCTGAGAGCTAAAGAAGATTTTATTTCATTTTAGTGTAACTATTTATGTTAGCGTATCGTAAGACAAAGATTGTGAAAAGGCAACAGAAGACATTAGTCTATCTTATCTTTACTACAAACACCGACTTCTCCAACAACTAACTTTGTTTAGATTTTGAACATGACCGCACTCTGTAGGTATTCATTTGTCAATTTGCTTATATATTTATTATTTATGTACAGCATTGTGTGACCAAAAAAATTTTCTTGATTTGTTGAGCAAAAAATATTTTTTTTTTGTTGGCATGATGATGTATTTTCTTGCTCCAATATAAATAATGCATGTGGCAATTGTTGTGCATCATTGTTAGCAGCTTTCCCGTTACCTCCACAAGCACAATGTAGCCAATTCTGGAAAATCAGAGGGCAGCACACACAAAACCTTCAGCATGATGTATGTCTATTGGCATTGCTGATGTTGTACAACATACATTGTTTGAAAAGTCGATGCGCAATGACAAAATGTCTGGTGATGGACCACTGGAACAATGATGGGAAGTAGGTTGTTTTAGTTATCGGACGAATCTATCATGATAAATCGTAAAGTTTAATAATTTTACTTTATTTGATATAAAAAGAAAATGTTGCACATAACTTAATTACTACCACATCAGCACCAAAGCCATAAAAGGCCTTTAACAAGCACAAATGAGAACAGAATAACACAGTAGAAAAGGGCTACATATACTACATGTAGATATGTGAAAATAAGTGAATGTAAGTCTGGTTTATTTAAAAAAAAATCAGTGTTGAAAATCCTGAATGTTTTATGTATGTAGGTATGTTTTAATTTGATCAATATATTCACTCAAAATTGAGCACAGTACAAGCTGAAACAGTTCGAGATTTTGCATATAAAAGTATTCCTATCTAGAACAAGTTTGTTCTCTATGGCTGCAGATGAATTGGCAATGAGGTAGAGGGCACGCCAGATGCCATCTGGCGTGACTTCCCTTCATTGCCAGTTCACCCACAGCTATGGGGAACAAACTTGCTCTATGCCTATCTAGATATTGCTTGTATTAGAAAGCCTCAGGAAGCATTTTTGCTCTGTCATTTCTTACTCCCTGCAAACTCCTCTTGGAGATCCTTGATCTAAAATAAAAACAATCATAGCATGTGTATTTACATCTCCTTGAACTTGTAAAGTACTGTGAATGCAGTATTCAAGTGGCATTATTTGCGACAATTTTTGACTTTGACAGGAATACTATTTGTTAATTTAATGAAGTAGATTGGAAAGTTACATTGGACATTGTGATTAGCTGGAAGGTAATTTGGCGATCTCAAAGAACCGGACAAATCTGCTTTTGCTAGTTCCTGACTTTATTACTGTTTTTACAGTAGTTTTATTTCACAATTATTTCCTGGCTTCATATATCTTCTCCAATCCTACATTGCTCAACCGACTTAGCCCATAGAGTTGACTTGTACAAAACAACAGCGAAATTAGTCTAAGTACTCAGTCTATGAATCGGATGGTGTTGTGGCACCTTGTTATCAATTTCTCAAAGAGTTGATAACAACTCCAGAGATGCTCCCAAATCCTGATTAGAGATTTGCACATTACATCAAATCACCAATCGTGAGATTGGCATCAAAGCACCATAAAAATGGATTACCCAGTTTGTAAATTAAATCAAATTAAAACCATCAATTACATAGTGGATGATGGTTTTAATTTCATTTTATTTGAAAGCTGAGCAGTCACCCTTCTAAGTGATTTGATTTGGAGCAAAACGCATGCCAGCGATTTGATATGCTTTACAAATCTGGAATCAAAGACTTGGGAACATCGCTGCACAACTCTCTCCAATTCAGACACTGAGCACTTACACTAAAGTGACACGAAAGCATCATGCAACAGGGTTCTAATTTTAAAACTGAGTTACTGAATATTACCACTCACCGGACTGTTAGGTATGAAAGTAACATCAGGTGTCTGAGTTACATCTATAATGCTGTTGTTTGTGGCGTTTCGTAGATGCTCCCCACATCTATGGAAGCTCACATAGCCTCTGCTCTTACTCCTACCCATCCTGAGCAAGCACTGCGTTTCCTCCTTATCTTGAGCTATAAATCAGAATGCTCGAGGCATTGAACGTTTGGCTGGGTGTGAACAGGCAACTTAACAAATATCGCAGTTGGCAGCAAATAATTTGTTTCTGAAACCTAATCCTGCCTACACAAGGGGTTCTTCTGCATTATCCTACTATAACTTCACGTTTTTCTAGCTACTAATCTAGGGCTATAAATGGCTTGAAGATGCGCCTACCAATGAAATTCCACATTTAACCATAATTAATATTGCACGATTTGCCTAAAATTTTATTGCTGGTTATGTGAGTGAGTACCTCCGTGTTACTATCAGATATATTGTCTTGAGGATGCGGTCTCTTTGTTGGATTCTGTGACTAAAAATATAAACAATACGTAAATTATGTATATCGACACCATGTGACAACATATATGAATTTATGCACATGTATAGCATATTTATATTTGTGGGCACAATCTAACTAAATTCAAATTGGCAAAAGAGTCCAAACAAAGGCCTTGTTGCCAGGGCTCCAAAATAAGCATTCATTTTATCTTGCTTTTAATGATTGTTTTTGCAAATTTTAGGTGTGAAATATTAAATGTAAAATAAAATATTACGTCCAAGTTTAACCAAAGGTGTGAACTGCGATATAATACTATCTGGCGCATGTGTGAGGCCTCGGGATGAGAAATTCTCAAGAAAAATGAGACAGATTGCCGTAAACTTCACTGGCTATTGGGTCAAGGATATGGTATCTGAGCATTCCAATCAAGTCCGTGTTTTTTTGCAATTCTACCAAATTTCTATGAGAGAGTAGATAAATTAAAATAAGAGAAAATGTTTTTGAACTTTGATGTATTGTGAGACCGAAAGCAAAGTATCGAATACAGCTTAGACATGTCGCAACCCTCACAGTAGTGTAGACTTAGATTTACTGCATTCTCTGATTTTGGCTTACAAGAATATAAATGTGCACGCATGCTTTTGTTACAAGATAGCTATTTCAGAAATAAAACAATTTAAAATCCATAAAAGTAATAAATATTATTCATCATCTCTATGTAAAATCCATACTATACTATCTGTGCATTTGCAAAGACATGGAAGGATAGCCCTGTCTAAATATATTGGACATACAATGACCGAGTTTTGCTGTCCAAAAATATCCCTTATAATAGGCTGAGTAAAATATTATTGGTGTACCGGTAACTTACCCTCCGCTGTCCTTTGTACTTTTCCTTCTGGGTTTGCTGTCTTTCAGGGCCGTACATGCAGCCATACTCTTTTTCTTCGCCATACTCTTTTTCTTCGCCATACTCTTTTTCTTCGCCATACATACATAAATAGCTTTGACTGTCCTAGATGACGTTCTTACCTCTCCAAATATCTTCACCTTGCTAAATTAGAGCAGATAAAATTTTAAAATTAAGAAACATGGTACAGATTTTTTAGATTCATTGGCTGAAGACGTTGTAGGTTTTTAGCCTTACTTGATTGCTAACACTCAATTGGGAACTAACTGCTGCATGTATATGATGCTTGATACATTTATTGCTTGCTTGATTGTAGTTATTAATATATACAATGATTTTTAATGTCATCTCAATTGCATGCCAATGCTTGTACACTGAAGTCCATGTATATCTTCTAATCAAGGCTGCACTATAAGCTTGATCGTAATCCACTGCATGTCTGTATATACACGAATATCCACTTCGTCAAATTAAGCTTAAGAGTTGAGTGTCTATAGAGAGTAATCCTTTATTGCTGAGACTTAGATGGTGTGTATCCAGTGTGAGTTGCTAGTGAACTGATGAAAATTGTGTCAACTCTGCTTCAAGTAGGGCCTGTGACGTCATAGATCACATGGTACAAAAATAAACCAAAAAGGGCTTCATCAAACTGCAGCATAAAAACATATAAGCTACTATTGACATGTACTTCTATTGCACAACAACCAAGCATAGGCCTACATTTTACAATCAAGGTTACACTTCAACATCAAGGTTACACTAAAATATCCGAGGTATAAAATGTTCATTTTCAACGCAAGATCACAAATTAGGCAGTGAAGAAAAAGTGCTTTAAGGATATGAGATTACCTTCAAAAAGTCTTTCATGCTTGTTGAATATGCCGTCCTCATGGTTTGTGTAAAACTTGTTGCCATATTCGATTTCATGGGCTTTGATAGCTTGCTCAGACTCGTCTAACAATGAGGCAAGAAGGAGCGGCATAATGCTTAAATGCACTGCAATTAAAAATATATATTTGGTAGGCCCTCAGGCTCCTCGTAGAAGTTGACTGTCGTCAGCGATCATGTCATTCAGCTATCGAGGCTTCGATAACCTACCGACATGATTGCCGACTACAGGCACGGGAGGCCTGTAGGTAGGTCTATATAGAAGATGAAATGATGAATACAAAAAGTCAGTTATGAATACATGATGACCCACTGAGGTCTTGAAGCAATATGAATATGCGGTGCATTTCAATTAATTTTTTAAGACAAATTGCAAGCAGTAAGCGACTCTGACTACTGAGGACTACTGATCACAGGCAGGCTGTCTAGTCCAAAAATATAACTGCCCTGCATTGCAGAAGACTACAAAAACTTGCTTTACCTTGCCTCCTCTCCTACACTTTTTGTGAACCAAACAGATGAGACACAGCCTAGGCCTGGCGGTGCTACTGACAGCGCACCATTGTAGTAACAAGTTCAAATAAAATTTGAGATACACAATTAAATGGTTGTTCCTTAGGTAGCTACATACTGTCGTTGTTTCAAAATGTGCTACAGTTGAGACTTGGTAGTAATATAAAGTTAGTTGTTAAAAAAGTGTGTGCTTGCAGCAAATACAGTAAAGATAAAAAACTGATGTCTTCTGTTGCCTTCATTTTTACAATCAATGCCTAACGAGATGCTAATACTAATATTTACAGTGAATTAAAATAGAATCATTTTAGGCTCTCAGAATGGTAACAAAGTGGACAACCGTTTTAATATGCATTTTCTTTGTTCAGAACATAATCGTAACTTTTCAATATTTTATGTAATACCGCTTTACAAAAGTGTATTCATATTAAAAAAATATATAACTATTTTTCAAATATAAACGAATACAGAATAATTAATGGTGTATTTTTGAGAAGATTTTTTCCGTTTTGTGAGCGTGTTACCATTTATTCTTAACAAGAAAAAACTACGATAAACAGCTATGTAAATACTCTATGTTATTTTGCTAAAAGAACTCATATTTGTAATTAAAAATTTGCTTGGAAAAGATGCTTACGTGATATTTTGTTAAACAAAAAGATAACTACTCGATTTATCAACAACTAAACGTTTGCAGTGGTTCGACTAACTTTAAAGCTTTTGTATTTCCGGATTTCCACCCCTACAAAACGACCCAGAAACTGACCAGGTTTTGAGCCACTGCAATTATACCTGACCCGGCAACAACGGTTTCGACCATTAGTTTTTCGACTAAATCTCTATTTCCCGGTTCGACAATATAAGTCAAAACCAAATAGGAGGCTAAGTAGATATGTCAAGGGAAGTTTAATATTCTGTAGCCTTGGATTTTTCAAATGGCTTTTGCTAGTATAAATTTCGAAGGTGTTTGCTAAAAAAACTATTTCTTAAGGCTTCGACAGAAATCGTGCTATTCGCATGCTGCTGGATTTTCCTCTCAGTAATTTTTACTGTAGATATTGCTGAGTGAATAGATCCAATTTGAAATAGTTGTTTTTGTATTATTTTCCATTATATTAATGATAATGTTATTGTGTGGTATTATTGAGCAAACATTATTGATTGTATCTGTATTAAAGTCGTTGAATTTAAAAAGTTTGTATGGCTAGTTTAGTGTTTGTTTTAGATTCGATAGGTTTTCAATCAACTGTATTGCAATTTAGCTAGTCAGCATGGTCAGTTTAAAAATCTGTAGTAGCTGTGCTTGAGAGTTATGTTAGTCTGCTGTCGAATGACGGTTTGGGGCTTTTCGGCCTTTCCATCTGAACACAATTTATTTCGTTTCCATTAGCGGTCCCTCGCTCTTAGGCTGTTAGAATCACATAGTTTGCGCCCAATATGCTCCTACTTGCTGAGGCGATAAAACGCTATCTATTTTCAGATAGCAACTGTCATTTGACACAAAAAAGCTGAGGTTTCCTGGTGTAACAGTTACTGTATCTGGACTGCTTACAGTAAAACTCCTAGCAGCGTGTCGGCCGAACCTCTACCCTAACTTCTGCTTACAGTAAGAAACTCACACGAGTTTAGCATTGTAACACCGACAAAGTTGGCAACTAAAAAGCACAATAGGTGAGTCAGCATATTCCCACTATAGCTACATTGGCTATCAAATTCAAGTTATAACCGCACCATCTTTGTCAGACAATTTGCTTTTAAGCATGTAGCAGTGTTGGTATGTGGACTTGTTCATAGACATATTGCTTAAATTAAATTAGGTACTGAGAGTGCTCAGTTCTGTTTGTACAATGTATGTGGCTGCCAAACCTAATATACAGAGCAGAGATGTTTCGCATAGATGACATGCCACATGATCAAGTATACGAATTATCTAACAATACAACGCTAGAGGAAATTTGGTATACATTGTTACCCATCTCAAAGAAAATATTACGAAATTCAGTGAAATCTCTGTCTAGACCAGCTCTATGTGAGGACTACTAAAAGTGTTAATTTAATCACAGTATTTTGCAGTTCTGCCAATTAACTTGAGCTTTTTACAGTGCATTTGATTTTTATTTATTATTATGTTAAGGCAATGCTAGCTCTCCGGTTGCCTATGTTAGAGCAGACTGAACTAAATTGTGTCCATAAATTGCATCAGCTTAGAAATGAAGCTGCGCTATTTTATTTTGCTATACTATTAAATTAAAAACCATATATTGAATACCGCCACTTTAACATTCTTTGATTTTTGCAAACACATACCATAAAGTGGTCAGTAGATGTGTCCACAAAATGGACTAATAACGTTTTAATAATTGTAACAATACTTACAATAACTATGATAATACTAGGTGAATGCCCACGGTGCATGAGTAATAATAAAGTTTTAGCTCAGAAAACTCATTTTTAATCAACATATAATAACATTTACCATTTTGCTTTTAAAAGAAAGTGTTTGTTAAAAAAGCTTAAACAGATTGTTGAAAAAATTTTCTTCTTAAGCTACACACTCGCTCAAGATTTAGAACAGCTTATAAACAGTGGCAGGTAATTTAGTTGCCACTGGGTAAGTTTCTTTACCTGATGAGTTTGAGTAACTTAAGCTAGTCTAAATCTTTACTAAAAGAAAAGGCATGTCCATTCGTCAGGAGCCAGGTTATAATTGTTGCCTTATGCGACATGATCTCTCACAAAATGATGTCCTGATCAAATGATCTCATGCTCTTCAAGAGTGGTGGGAGTGACCAATAGCATTTTTGCAAGCGCTGTATAGTATGTGCACAATTATTCTATAGTATGGCCAGCTGGACGTGTGGTGTAATGGATAGTACGCCTATCTGGAGAACTAGAGGTTCCAAGTTGAATTCCAGTGCGAAGCGAATTTTTCATTCCTAGAGCTTTGTCGCTATAATTGGACACACAAAGGACAGACAAACAGACAACAAAAAAACACTGAACTTTGTAT
The DNA here is from genome assembly GCF_963576615.1 of Watersipora subatra. Lineage (NCBI taxonomy): Eukaryota > Metazoa > Bryozoa > Gymnolaemata > Cheilostomatida > Watersiporidae > Watersipora > Watersipora subatra. The sequence continues at coordinate 37,588,759 of NC_088711.1, read as the reverse complement.
ACATGGATAAAACGTAGTCTCAAACATGTTAGTCCTAGAGTATTCAAACATGTTAATAAAAATTAAGTGTAGTTAACTGCTCAAAATGCAGACTTTTGGTGCAAAAACTAGTACAAAAACTGAAAACCGGGGGTTTTTCGGATGGTAGCGTATTAAGTTTATTACAGTTATAATTTATTAAGTTTGCCACATTTAGCTGTGAGAAGCTCTGCAGAAGTTGGTGACACTAAAAAAGGGCCGTTGCCGTTGGTTTAGGATGCTTTTAAACTGAAAATGCCATTAGTGACTCCATTTACTGTACACCTATCCAGAAAACTCACATTTCTTAGAGCTGTTTTTAATAACATATTTGAATAAAAGAGACTGAGCTTCATTTTGCTATACATGTACATTGGAACCTCGGTTCTCAAACACAATTCGTTTCAGAAGGTTGTTCGAGAACCGAGTTTTTCGAGATCCGAAACAATTATTTCCATTAGAATTAATGTATGTTAATTTTAATCCATTCCAAAAGTCGAGAAAACAACTTCGGTAAAGTATTTTTTCTAACATTTTACACCATAAACTATACTGCATACTATGAATAAAAACGAGTAGATATAGATTGTGTTTAATTTTAATAAAATATTTTACATTTGATGATGAAAAAAGAAAACAAAACGCAAACATTTCGTATGTTTTGCTCGTAAAACATCGAAAACATTAAAGGTTAAGATACAATACCGAAAATTGCAGAATTTGATATAATGAAGCAGCAAAAAGTTCAACAGGTTACATTAAAAATCGTTTTAAAAAAGAAAATAGAAACAGCTTTGCTTTGTTTACTTCACATCTTTGAAGGAGAATCCTCCCCAAAACAATTTAGGGTAACTAGACTAGAGGAATTGTCTCCCTAGCAAATCTGCTTTTCCCTTTGTTAACGAATGTTTCCATGCTGTTTCCGGAGCTGTTCCGGAGGTTCCATTCCATGGCAAATGCTCCGGTTTGGTGCAGAACCGAATTTATGTTCGAGATCCGAGACGAACAAATCTCGAAATTTTTTGGTCGAGAACCGAGGTTCCACCTTACATAATAGATGCAACTTCAAATTATTGCCTAGCAACTATGACAACATATTTATGGAAATAAGTCAAAATTCTACGGTAGCCCATTTATTTTTTACACCGCTGTATATGAGGGTGCACCTATTATACATGTTCATATAGCCAACCAAAACAACACAATTATTGTTTCTAGTTAAAAGGAAAAGTTGTAAAATAATGTTTGAGAAATTTTCAGTTAGTGCTAGGTAGGTAGTGCTATGAGTTGACAGTTTATTAGATTGTCAATGTTTCAAGCCCAACTCAGGAAATCCGTTAACTCTCTGGAAATATTTAACAGTATCACAGTAGTGACTACGTTCAATATATTGATAGATTCTCAAACAGCTCAACCCTTTGTAGTTTATTCAGAGATGAGCAAGTTTGCCTAATCAATGTCTTTGGTGGAAGGATGAGTTCATCTTCTAGCTCTGACAGTGAGACAGATGCCTCTGCAGTCAAGGTATTTCAAGTATACTGTAAACCTTTCATACAGCCAGCATCCTGCTGTCGTATTCACTATTAGTTGGGTTAGAAGCAATAGCTGATGTCATAACGAGAGGAACAAACAGAAAGCATGACTATTGATGCCACTTTTGGAGACGTCTTGTTTTTCTAAGCGTTTACCTGCTATTTAGTTTTGTCGATTTTGATCTTGAAACCGCCTGGAAGTCAGATCATCAAAAAAATCTCAAATAATAGAAAAATATCTATACTTTCTGATATAACCTTTTAAAATTGACATGAGTGACCCTTTAAATAATATTTTTAGTCTGCTGAGCAAGGCCATATAACCTAAAATTAATCAAATAAAACCTCATTGGCTTTTCATATCCAAATGACTTTATTCAGCAGATCCCAGGCTATTACTATGACAGAAAAAAGAAAAAATACTTTAAGATACAGTCTCAAGCGTTCAATCCAGCAACATCCTTGACCTCATCTACTATTCAAAAGAAAAAGAGGAAAAACCAGAGCAAAAAGTTGATGAAGTCTGTTGAAGCTGAGCAGAAAAGAAAATGTCATAGCCAGAATCTTCTTCAGATCTATAGCCAGATGCAGCTCTTTGGTACAGTACACTTTGCCACTTTTCTGAATATTTACTCTTATTGGCTGTCTTCAGTTATTCAGTATTTTTATTGGCTGCTAGTGTGTGCTTCCGCTTGACTGTTCGTCTATCATGTTCAATTAGCTGTCAATTGTGCTTAGATTTTCATTTCCTTTTTTTCTGTGAAAGTTGATTGGTTAAAAAAAGTTCAAAAGGAGTCATTACAGCTAATCATTACTCTAATCGCTGTATTGTCATTCACGCATTTAACAGGAGCTATTATGTGCCACTGCTAGAGTTGTGATTATTGTTATGGAACCACTTGAAATAAACACATTATTTGTTATAAATTCATAGTTTGTAACATATTATGGAAAGAATAATTATTAATAATAATTAATAATAATATTATGGAATAATATTCTTAAGGAATATTATGGAATAATATTCTTAAGGAATATTATTCCTTAAAAAACTCTTTTGTGGCAGACAGGACCATTGGTTTTAGTGGCTGTCTAGAAAACTTGCTTATCAATCATCTATAGTATGTACGGTCTGTGATAATAAAGATAGTGAGTTTGTGCCATAAATAACTAGCAACACGGAAAATCACTAGGCGGCCCCATAATTACGGTCACCACTGTATACCGCAGTGTGAAGACAGTACTGTAAGTCTGGCATGAACAATAAATGACTGTACCTAAGGCTATTGATTATGCATGGGTGTCGATAACACTGCTAGGCTGTGCTGCGTGTCATTATCAAGAGTGTTACCTGTTCGACAAGATATAGCAGGCGCTCTATCACTGGAATTAATAAATGCATAAGATAACTGGCAGTTTGTTCTATCTGTTTTTGTCAACTTGTTTCAATCACTCTTTTTCTTTATACAGGTTGTGACAATTCCCTCTCAGATAGGGTACAAAAGCTGCGCTTGCAGGCCTGGGATACAAAGCGTTACTGTTACGCCGAGTGTCGAGGGGTCCCGATGGTCACTCATCTTACAACTACCGGTGAAGTATACCGTATAGACTTTGGTGGTGGAAGCCTGTACGCAGATTCCTTGCACGGTCTTATCACAGGAAGTAAACAATCAACTCGGATTGTAAGTACGGTGTTCATTTCTTGGTGTAACTTAGACAACCGATAAGAGATTTGATGATTGTTGCAAGTTCTGCTTATGTATATAAGCACGAGACCTGTAGTATGACTTAAGCAAGCATTGTACAAAATGCTTCTAATTAGTTAGTAGTTAATTAATTGGCCTATCGTATCTGTACTTAAATGAAAGAAAATGGTTATATGCATGAGTTGAGCCAATAGAAAATATTTTTACAACCCATCCTCAGCATAGTTTCACTTTGCAAAAAACCATTTTTTATTGTAAATTTTTCTTAGTAATGAATGACCAGGTGTGTCAGACGCATTACAACTACGAAGGTTTTACTAATTTTAATACCGTAAAACCTCTAATTGAACGCCACCTCCAATTGACCGCCACCCTGAGGAAAGAGTTGAAAAATAGACCGCCACTCTCCAATAAGCGTTATTCTTTTGTTTACAAAATTATCACGCATGCACAACGCATGAGCGCTTCTGGGGTTGTTAGTAATAATCGCATGTGACTCGCACGATACAGCAGTGTAATGAAGTTTCATAATAGTTTTTCGCCATTTTCATCAATAAATGGATTAGTTTAACATTGATTGTGGCTGTGCTTGCAGTTGTTAGTTCAATCATTACACTGTCACTTCCAACCCGTCACTGGATCTACAGGTTAGTTACTTAAATGATCATTGGTTACTTGTGGCATTCATAGTCATTGGTCATTCACATTGCTCTAAGATATTGGCAAAAACAAGTCAACACGAACATGACTGCAGCATTTATTTGGTATTGTAAATCTATTGGTTGATGAGCTGTGGAGGCTGGAAGACTGACATTGATTTGAATCAGTAGAGTATTAGTACATAGCCCATTAAACCCAGCATAGTTTAGTAAGTTGCTCACAGATTCAGATTGCTGTTTCGGTTTGTGATTCGATTGAATGCTTGGTCATGACATTGGTTAAAGATTTTTTGATATGATGATTCATTATATGAAAGTCATCATTATCATGATTATATTCTGTATAACTAAACATGAACCTTTATCTAGCTGTGGGCGCTATTTATTTAACAAAGTATTAGAACTTATCAGGTTATTGTTAGTGGTACTAACTAACTGCCTCTCATATAGTATGATTATATTTTAACTTCAGAGTACACTGCCATGTCATGTCATGTCAAAGGAAAAGAAGGTGCATGCTGGAACATACTGCGTAGTCCCTGGATGTTACAATGCTTCAAAAAAAGACCCACACCTCAAGTTTCACAGATTTCCCTGGAACCAAGAGCGTTGTAAACAATGGATAATGTCTATAGGAAGGAAAGACAATCACTCTATCAACCTATTCAAACCAAACCACAATCACAGAGTATGTAGTGCACACTTTGTTGATGGTAAAAAATCAGAGGCTCATCCAATACCAACAATATTTTCTCTGAAACTAAAGCCAACAAAAACCAGAGCACCAAACAAATTAAGTCAAGTAAAGGATGCAGCAAGAACTGCAGAAGAAAAAGCCAAATTCACTGCACCTGAACCAATATCCTTTGAGGAAGTCTTTACTAATGAATCAGTTAGGTCAACAACCCAAATAGATTGCGAGACATCCTATAAACCTGGACCAGATCACACTTACAGTAAGCCTCTCACCAGAAAACCTGTGTGGTCTCCCGTTACACCTAAACTCCATCAAGGCCACAATGCTAGTTCAACAGCTAACCAACTGTTCCTTACAATGAGACAGTTGTCAAAGACTAGGCATCAACTCGGAAACTCTACCAGAACCAAGTTGAACATTCATATTATTAAGTCTGACCCTGAGCTAGTCAAACTCTACTGGATTAATTTGCTATTCGAAGTTCCAGACCTTGTTTGAGTTCCTGCGTCCAGACATTGAAAGCCCTCTGCCTCTACAAACACCATACACTAGCAGGCCCAGCCTTCAGTTTCAGCAAATATCATCGGAGAACTGCCTGCTGCTCACTCTAGTGAAGTTGAAGCTCAATGTACTTCAGGATGATATTGCCTTTAGGTGAGTGGACATTGGTATTTCTGAGAGAATTGCTGTTTTCAGTGAGTAGAGTAAAAATTAAAACAGCTTTGTCAAATGGTAAGTTTTATTGGTGTTTAGACCTATTTGTTAACAACCCAATATATATGCCTTTTATTTTATAGGTTTAGTATTGACCAGTCATACGTCAGCACTATCATCACAGTGTTCACATACCTGATGTACAGACGCTTCCGTGAGGTGCCTATTTGGCCAATCCAAAAGCATGTCAGAGAGAGCATGCCTGAAGCTTTCAAGACTGACTATTCTCGTACTAGGGTGATAATCGACTGCACAGAGCTGTTCATCCAAAGGCCCATCTCAACCACAGTGCAGCAACTGACATACTCTACATACAAGTCACATAACGCAGCTAAAGCGTTGATTGGAATAACAACCAATAGATTCATTTCATTTCTACCTGATATCCAGCCTGGCCGCCTTTCAGACAAAGAAGTTGTGAGTAGAAGTGGTCTGATAGATTTACTTGATAGTGATGACATGGTCATGGCTGATAGGGGTTTCCTGATAGATGAATTGCTGAAAGAAAACCAAGTATTGAACATTCCCCCGTTCCTCAAATCTCGTCCACAATTTGATAAAGAAGAGGTGGATGAGACCAGGAGCATTGCCAGTGTCAGAATCCATGTTGAACGTGTCATAGGTAGTGTCAGACGGTACTCTATTTTAAATGCTGTTCATCCAAACAACTCCCTAGTGCATTTGAACAAGATATGGGTTATATGTTGTTATTTAACAAACCTTGCCTACCCTGACTTTGATTGACTTTGTGACCTTTTGCCATTACCCAGACTCCTACTAGTACGTGATAATTTTCAGGCTGGGTGAAACATCACCCTAATTAATGCTTTACTGATATCCATTGAGAATTTGTGTCCTAATAAAAGTTGATACATCGCGGTTTAAGGAATGAATGAAAAGGTCATGAGTTGTAGTGTTTTTGTGTAAACTATATTTTGTAAATGAAAATTATTATTATAATTTATTATTATACATCTATATATAAATATTAGTTTTTTTGGCACAATAATTGATTGAAGCATAGAAAAATTAGGATTACTCTCAAGGCAAAATTTTTGTACTGCAGTATTAACTATGGAGTCCACCTGGTCACAGTTTTAAACATATTATGCTATTTAAAAGTATAAAATATAAAATGGCAACATAGATTAGATTGCCTACAATAACTCAGTAATGTAGCTGTCATAGAAAACTTTGCATTTGGCCACAAGTTTATTAACAAGGTTGAAGTCAAAGCCGATAGATTCCACATGACTGTCTATAAAGCTACCATTACTGGAACACAAATATACAAGAAAGTCGCGCTTATCAACTTTCCAACAAGCCATCTGAATTTGTGTCTGATAAAAGTACTTGTGATTTTGCCTTAGCTTGATGTTGTTTTTCGCATCCAAAGCTAAAAACCATGATTTTCTTTGTTTGACTAGATCTATTATTTTAGCACCTTTCTGATCTTTACTACCGATTAATGGACACTTTATTTCCAAACATTTTGCCACTGACTATGAAATAAAACCATCAACACTAGCACCTAACCACTTGTGAACACTGTGTTTCATCAAATCACGCTTCTCAACCTTAAAGCCTGTTAATAATTCATAGTATGATATTGCTGACTTCTCATGTGTTTTACCATGTTTTATAGCTGGTATGTGCTGTAAATATTTTATGTTCTGTTACATTATGGTGTCTATAGTGGGTTGTCTTGATGTTGTCTCTCTTAACGCAAAAATTTGTCTAACCAAACTTGCCGTAATCATGCCTCTTCTTGCCTCCATCCACAACTTGTTGTCTCCCTGTCCGCTGGTCTGTCTCTCCAATTCAAATCTGTCTGTACAACAACAACTCTACCCTGAACACACAATGATGGCACTACAGCAAGACAGAAAGCAACTATTATTTGGTGGATCTAATCTTTTCTATCAGTAAATTTGTATGTAGGTAAATTTAAGACCTACTGTTCAATCATCACTTTCTTCGTAAAAGGCTCTTCTTTCTCTGTCTTTCTATTGTGCGCGATGTGTATCACACTGTCAGGAGTTGGTGTCATCTCAGTATCACTATCTGTGGAACTTCCACCATCATGTTCTGATCTAAATGGTATGAAAAATGTATGGTCATCTTGATGCTCTTATTTAACGCATTCTAGAGCATCTATAGCACATTTATGGAGGTATTGAGGAAAAGGCGGGGCTGTGGAACGTTGAGTAAATATAGGAGATAGGTTGAAGAACATCATAGTGCAAGCTGGTATCATTAAAGTAACTGGTGCCAAGTGAGGATGACACCCAATTTCATCATCAGAAAACCTCATACCTATGTGGCAAAGAGATGTAATCTAATGTAAACACAGATAATATGGACTGACATGGATACTTACACTTCACTTTCTTCGTATCTATAGTGTCTCATTCTTGAACCTTCCACAATCTTAGTCCAGAATTGATGGCCACCAGTCAGTCCCTTTAGTCTTGTACTAGTCATCGGCTCAGCATCTTCGTGTAAGCATGAATACTGCAGCCTTTTCTTAGCACGCTGCGCATGTCGTGTTGCTGCAGCAGGATCGTCTGGATCCGTAGTCAACCGTCAGAGGTGCTAAGTCTGAAAAAGAGGCAGCAGCAGAAACTGGTTTTGCATTAACTCGACCCCATTGCCTAGGCTGGGAAGTACAAGCAAGATCTTCAGGTATTACCTTTAGGCCAGACATTAGATGATCAACAAAAGAATATAATAAAGCCATAGCATGTTTACATTTTCCTTTGCCGGCAGCACAAGTACAATCACTGACTAACACCTGAACTATGTCAAGTTTCACCGATATTAAATATCGCTGTTTTTTCATGCTTGGTAATACCCTCCCTTTACAATAAAAGAAATCAGCATCTTTAGCAACAAGGATATTTTCTACTTTGTCATGCTTAAAAAGATTGTAGCCTTGTTTAAGGTATTTATCGCTGGCTTTGTATTTGAGCAAAGTATTATGAGTATATGATGGCCATTCACTGAAAGAGTCAGTCCAAGTAAGTGATAGCAATGAATCGTTTAAAGAACTTACTAAATGTGGAATTGTAGCAGCATCATCTTCTTTACTGCCAGCCACAACACTGGTACAGTAACATTTGAGAGAATGTCTGTGACATCTGTCTATCGGTTGATTCCTCTTTCCAGTTATAGCAAGCTTGTGGTCAGAACAATGTCTCTTCAACTTAACAACTGTCCACTTCTTATCACTGAACGGGTTACTCACAGTGTTGCTGTCATCTAATAAAATAATCATGATGAAAACAACCCAACAAGACTTTTTTTTAAATTTACTGATGCTATTACTTGTTATAATAATGACTCATAATAATTTTATTATTTATAAGATTTATTAAATATTTATTATTAATTAATATTTAATATTAATTAATAATAAATAATTGCGAGGATCAATGAACCAAGTATGATAAAAAAGGGCTTTGATACTTTGTCATGATGCTTAGATCTAACAAAAGATCAATAAAATAGGCTTATATCAACGGAGTATCTAAACTAACTTAGCTGGCTAAGCTAGCCAGTTCAGTTACTTCTTCAATGTCAATGTGATTATCACCCATTATTTCGATATAAATCACTCACCTGCCATCATAGAGCTAAATAAAAAATATTTCATCATGATCTTAGCATGCACAAACCCTGCTAAACTACTTATTTAGACAAAACATAAAACTAGCATAAAATACACTGTACCGCTACATTATCATGCTAGTCGCATGTGATTACTAACAACCCCGGAAGCGCTCATGCGTTGCGCATGCGCAATAATTTTGTAAACAAAAGAATAACGCTTATTGAACGTCACCTCCATTTGACCGCCACTTTGACATTTTTTGATCTTTACGAGCCGATATTATCAACTGATCAGTCGAAAGTGTCCACTAAATCGTATTAATAATGAATCGTTTGTATCAATAACAATTAATTCTCTCGTCCAATTTCAAAGCTTTTTATTTTTTTCATTGAAACTTTGAAAGCAACACCGTAGCAATAATCGATAACAGTCTCAGGCTAGTGGTAGCTCTGTGTTTAACGCAGTCTTTTTACTTCGAAGTAGCCTACATATGTATAAAAAACGGTTTACATTTAAGATGGTAGATGGAACTTGAAAAGCAGCGCCATAGAAATACATGTAATTACTAACTCTCTCAGGCTAATAGTAGTTCCTTGTTTAACACGGTCCTAATACTCCGAAAGACTTGCATATAAAAACTGGGTCGTAAGTTTTGGACCGAATGTTATACGTTTAGCGAGCAAACTTTGACTACTGCAGCAGTGGTAAATGCAGCGCAGGAAAGTTTTGCTCTTCCGAAAAATTGCTTGGATGCTAATATCGACTGGTTCAGCAGTGCAGAAGAATAATTGAAACCAGAAGAGATTGTGGAAGGTATTGGACAGCTAGAAGATGTTTGTTCTATCGAAAGCAACAATCAGAACACAGTTATCCGAGCAAATGATGGAAAATTTGTTTTTGTTTTCAAAGCTTCAATTTTTTTTCCTGCATGTAATATAAGTGTGGTTCGTTTATATCCCTTGTTCATGAATATATTTTTGTATCATTTGATAGACTATTGTTGTATAACTTATAAATATGCAGATTTACAGCATGTTATTTAATAGCATTTTGCGGCTATCTTAACACGGCTTACAATGGATCGATGCTCATAACTCCATTTCTGTTGCACATAAAAAGCTAAATTTTTTCTGCAAACTATAGCAAACATATCAGTGAGTGCAATGAGCTTTTATTCAACAATGTTAAATATAGATATAAAGTCAAAATATGTTTTCAAATTCAGAATGAAATAAACATTGAAAATTTCAACAAATTGCAAAAAAGGACACAGGCTATAATATCATTGCAGGTTAGTTGCAAGCAATAGATATCAACGGGTAGAAATATTTATCGGTTTCTTGATGCGTATTTATTAAGATATCTTTGACAAGTTAGAGGTAAGTTAGCATATTTGTTGCATTCAAAATGTTTAGTATCTTTCCACCGGAAAAAGAGGGCAAAATATAGGCGACATTTGCTCCACCCGTAATAGGGCTAAATTTATCTTCCGAAACTTCTGACGAGTTATTTGAAAAATAGATTGCCAGCCTGTATTTGAATGCCGCCTCCAATTGACCGCCACCATAAAGGAAGGGTTGAAAAATAGAGCGCCATTGCGTTCAATTAGAAGTTTTACGGTATATGGGCATTAGGTGATTTTTTTAGCAGTAGTATTACTAAGAGTAGTTATTTTATTATTTGCCGTAACAATAATGTTGCAAGCTGTAATAATATTGATAAATCATCTCACTTGGGTATGCTTATGGTCATAGCCAAAATGGCCGAAAAAGTGTCCAAGTGCTTTCTGCAACGCATTTGTGGCATTTTTATTGCATCAGCTGATGTAAAATTTCATGCTAATTAATTTGGGATCAAATTATTATATATAGGTCATGTGGTTCAAGCGTTATGACAATTTATGTACGCCATTGTCAAATATTAGGTTTTACCAAATATGTTATTGTCTCTGGAAAAAAATTAATTTGGCAGTGAAAGAGTTAATCATCTGGAGGCAGGTGACATGTCAGTGCATGCAAAACTTTGATGTTGAGAAAGATGTGATAGGATATTCCATTGAGTTGTTGATTAGAAAGAACAAAGTGACATTAAATTACGCTTGAATACCCTATAGAAATTAAAATTTTTCGAACGTTAAGACTTGCATTCTCTTTGGCAGACTTCCCTACAGAATTAAATCCTGTACCATTATAAATTTGAAGTTGTTTTTCCTCATAAAAGTTTGATAACTCCAAATGATATTTTGGTTTTTCCAATATTTAATGCTTGTTTACGATTCTACCTGCAATCCTACATGTCTATAGTGTCTTCTAATTCTAAAAGTTGATAAACCTTTGCAGTTGTAAAAGAAGTTTAAAAATGAAGGTTTCACAGCAATAGCACAAGCACTAAGGCCTTTGTCGGTTTGGTGCAATCAGTAATTTAGGCTTGTCACTTCATCCTTTATGAACTGTATTCTTGTTGAAGTTTTTCAAATTTACCTTACTGCAAGCAGACTTAACATTTTTAAATGCTGAATAAATATGGAATCATCTTCATGCACTGGCCGCTTTATAGCTAGCATTATAGCTAGCATTTTAGCTAGCTTTATAGCTAGCATTTTTTACTTTCCTGCCTAACATTGTTAATATCTGACTGGCTTACCATAACTAATTCATCAAAAGCTCAAGTTGGGAAACTATGAACAACGACTAAAGTATTTCTAGAGTCTTTTGGAACGGTTTAATTGTGAAATGTAAGTCTATCGTTGCATGATACCATAACTCTTATGGTTACCTTAATTAACCAATTTGGCTGTACAGTCTAATGATCTCTTTAAAATTCATCACATGGTGTGTGTATATTTTCATAATAATCTTGTTTTCGAACTTTGCCTTAGTTCCTCGTCCTGTTATGCTTTCACATTGGAAAAATTGGTGATTTAGCTTAATTCTTTTTGCGGGTTAACTAGCTAAAATATCGCGATAAAATTGTTTTTGAGACAGCTAGTAAAATATTTAGTGTCCAAGCTTATGATAAGCTGCATACTATCTCTTCTTCCTGTTCATTCAAGTGGAGTATAATAGAACTTGTAATTTCTTACTAAAGCACTTTATCAGCAACATAACTTGCTTGTAACTATCACGATTTTTGTTTAGAACAATGTTGCCTCGGATGTGCTATCTATCATATATGACTTGTGCTATCTATCATATATGACTTGTGTTATCTATCATATATGACTTGTGCTATCTATCATATATGACTTGTGCTATTTATTATATATGACTTGTGTTATCTATCATATATGACTTGTGCTATCTATCATATATGACTTGTGCTATCTATCATATATGACTTGTGCTATCTATCATATATGACTTGTGATAACTATCATATATGACTTGTGCTATCTATCATATATATGACTTGTGCTATCTATCATATATGACTTGTGCTATCTATCATATTTGACTTGTGCTAACTATCATATATGACTTGTGCTATCTATCATATATGACTTGTGCTAACTATTATGTTGGCCTCTCACTAGTTTAAAGGAGTTCTTCATTCGTAATATGGAAACTTTTAAAACTATCTAAACAGTTTAGTGTTTGTCATTATGCTTGATGTGATACACTGATGTCTACTTTTTCTAAAATCTTGCAAACCTCAGCTGCGAGTTTTACCTTGAAAATGTTTAAATGCTGACACACTCTATCATAATTGTGATATATATCTTTATGATGAATTAACTTAATCCTTGGTGGACACATCGCTTACTAAATTTGTTCATTCAGAACATTTGAGCTCAGTGTTATTAAAAATCATCCAAGAGATTTCTTGTATTGGATGCATTGTAGTACAAAGATGATATAGCACACCAATATGTTAGTTGTCTCCACATGCTGCTCTGCTGATGCGTCATAGTCAATGATATTTTATCACAACAGTCTTCGACAATGCAGAGTGCTTGATGTGTAACCACGGCTTTTCGTTTAATATTTTGTTCATCTAATGTTCAGCAGACGTACTAGCAGTAGATCTCAGTTATCGTCCAGTATAACTTGACTCCAACAAATCATAACATCTATATTTTTCTAAAAGAAATTTTGCTGATATATTGTTGGTACTTCCATAAATATATATGTATGTAATATCGAATTATTTATCTATATAATATATATTATTTATCTATGTTATATTTAATATATTATGTTATTTACATATATATATTTTATATATAATATATTATTTATATATTATAAATATAACATAATATATATAATATATTAATTATACACTTTTTTTGTTACCTTATTGACGATAATTTCATTTCAAACAGAAATGGTTTCCAAATTATGCCATACTAATGTAGAATCATAAAACGGAAAGGGCAACAATTAGCCACTAAAATGAAATAATTGGTTTGACACGTAGCATTTAAAATACCTTTCTCTGCTAAGGGAATGGATATTAGGTGGAAGATTGTTAAACAGCTAGCTTTATTTTTAAATAATTGTTAGAGGATGTTTGCAATTTGCTCATAAAATGTTTGACAAATAGCATTTAAAATACCTTTCTCAGCTGAAAGAAGAAATATTGAGGGAAGATGGTTAACGCAGCCAGCAAGAATATTTTTAAAATAATTGTTATATGCTGTATGCAATTTGCTCCTATCACATAAGTTGAAATGAGTTGAAAACCTACAACTGTCATGTAAAAAGTTATGACGCAAACCATGAAAGATCTTCAATCGTAAATATTTTTAGTAATCCAAAATGTGCTTCTAACTAAACTCCCATTTTATTCTACAGAGATTACAATGTTGCTGGTCTGGTGCCTCGCCTGACCTCTTTTTCATATCTCTACTACTTTGTATATCTTTAATAACCTCTTTTCGAGTAGACGGTCTGTGAGTCCTACGTGTATATGTAGACTTTTATAGCATGATGAAGCAGGTGCTGTGCGGCTTGTAGGAAGATTTGACATGCTACACTAAATACCACATGACTGAGTATCGACCAGGCATCATGGTTATTGCTTTCCTTCCAGACAGAGCGGCCGTTCCTCAATCCACGCTTCTCAGAACTGTAGGCAAGACCAGAACTGATGAATATTACGTAAGTGTGTTTTTTTTATAAAACTTTTAATGAGTGGGTCTGTCAGCAATATGTTGATCAACTGACTCCTAGCGATTGCCGTATTGATTTGGGTATTACACACATCCTTAAGTTTTTAATAAAAATTTGTGTAATTCTTTTCCATGTTTCTCAGCTCGCACCTAGGGTAGAAAGTAACAGCTGCTTTTTAAGACACGTAGCAATTTATTGTGAACATTCAGTACATCAGTGAAGTATCATTTAACAATAAGGTAGCATAGGCGCTCTCGCAAAGAACTGTTTGCGAGAGCGCCAGCATTGTAGGCATCAGCATTTACGAGCTGATGCCAACGATGAAACAAGTGTTTGTACTTACTGTCATCTATTTAGAATGGAAACTGACTGTCATAGGGACGCATCTCTTTAGCAATAATATTGAAAAAAAGGAAAATGTAACACATGAATATTGATTTTTCAAAGCGTATTACGATACACCAAAAACCCGCGCATGCGAAATAGCAATTGCGACTACCCATATTTACTTGTATAGAACAAATACTCTTAATTTTTATGGAAAATCAGCACAGAAGTTTTTGCATTGTCATCGAATAAATATGATAAGTTGATAAAACTGTGAGCTTGACGCTGTTGAGCTCTGTTGTGGCAGCATGTCTTCTCATTCGTTCTACTACCTAAGGGTTTTGTTGAGTGTTATTCAACTAGAAACAAAAGGGTTTGCTGTAATGAACACGGACTCGCTATTTAGAACGAGATAATAAATGTAACAGTAGAACCATTTGAAATGTTAAAATGGAGCCAAGCCTGTTGTTACATTTAACATGCATAAAATCTCCGCATGGGGTCCCTCTGGTTAGTTGATATAAGTGTTTACCATCTAATGATTGAAGTCTATTTAGCGGTAATACTCAGGCTATGAAGTATTGTCAGGAGCTAACCATTTCCATTTTTTGTTGATGACATCTCTTTACAGTTCTCTACTCAACATCCGGGTCTCAATGACACCATTGCTGTTTGCGCTAGTCCTGAATCTCAAAGTCGGCTTTTCATAGCAGATAGGTGTGTCAGCGAAGCCATCTATCTAATAGGACGGGATATGGAAAAGCAGAAGAATGAAATAGCTCTTTTGTTGGATCCCGCTACCTGCTGCCTGACAATGACCTCTTCGGTGAGAGTACAGTGCGTCACACCTACATCTACTACAATAGTTGTTATTTAATAAAATCATTATATTACCCTGAGTCACTTTGAGCACCATTCTACTAATGCAGTCAACTAATACAAACGATCTCCAGTCTTGTGCTGGTTGGATGAGCTCACCGGTCATGAATTCTGAGTAGCTCTTAGTTGTTTAAAGGGTTTAAATATTCAATAAATGAAAAGTCGAATGCTGTGAATATTGTCTTCCTGAGTCATTTTATAATTTTGGTTTGAAAAATAGACTATTTACCTGCCCTTCACAAAATACACAAAATACACAAAATGACTCTTTTCATACAAATATACTTTAACTGTGTTATATTAATACTCACTTTATTAATATTAGTTAATAACTTAAACTGTAGTATATTATTTATTGTAGTTATGATCCCATGACCAAACACGAGCGAAGCGCATGTTTGGGAGCTTTATGATAAATGCATATGTGCACACAACTCCCGAAAAGTTATCCGTCAACGGCCGTTACCAAACCCTTGTACAATAATCCCATCAAAAAAATTTAACCATTTTTGTGTAGAGTTGTTTAAGTATTATAATGATACAAAACACATATAAACATATTTAAATATGTTACCAAGTCTTTGAAAAGTTTCTGCAATATCCTAAAACTAACCCATCTGATCGGATTATTCATAAATAGACAGATTAATTTGGCCTAAAATCGCGATAAAAACTTGACAAGCTTTTTTTAATCAAAATTAAGACCGGCCAGCGAAACGTCGATAAGGCCATGCGACAAAGAGTAGAACCATTAAGTTGTGCGCATTTCACGAGAAAAACGTGCCCATTTCACCAGTCTATGGCATTGTCCAATTGCCGAAGGTTTCTGTAATTAACATAGAAGTACTGAAAAGTAATCGTTTTTTCGGCCGATTCTACCAGACTCTGACATTTTGGACACTTATAATGATTACCTTGGTATTCCAACTGATGTCCAAAGCAGTGAAAGTAAAGGAAATGACGATGATATTTTTCTAACGATTCTTATAAGATTATTACCATATTTAATTATAAGAATAATTATTCGGTTTTATAGGATTATTATAAGATTTAATTATAAGAATATTCATTCAAATTTACAAGATCGAAGTATATAGTGACTGATGGTGGGCAATATGTTATTGTTATTATTTTTCTAAAGATTTTGTTGATGATTCTGCGGCTGTGCCCAATATCACGGTACTGCCAAGCCGTTTTTAGTATCTGCAAAATCAAGTAATAGGCCTACATTTTCTTATAGATATACATCTATTTCTATGACAACCAGCTAAAATCTGTTTAAATTTTTAAATTCAGCATAATTGTTTAGATATAAATACAGAAATCTAGATAAATATCACAACTTCTTGATATTGGTTACTATGACCAATGATCTACAGCCCCTCCCCCCCCCCCTCCCCCCAGTTTGTGTATATTGCACAGCAGCTTGCCATTTTACTTCTAATACTCTAGGACACTTATGTATTCACCTCATCTAACTTTAGCGTTTTCGCGGAGTCATCCTCTCGCGAAATTTTCATGAGCGAAACTAAACTATCACAACGAACGAGCGAAAACACAGAATTAAATAGCTTTGTTCATTGATACTGTAGAATGGAATTTTATAACGACATTTATTTTAATGTTTTTAACGACCACTATAGCATAGTTAAAATATAAACCAACAAAATAATTTGACTGTCAAAATTTATTACATTATTATTTTGCAATTAATTATGATTATTTTCCCATTAATAATGATTTATAATGATAGGAATTTGATGTCGATGCACATGCATTAGTAGCGTTATTGTTTGTTGGGGACATCAATCAATGAAGTGAGCACCGCGTGTTGAAAGAAAACAAGACACACTGACACTCACAGTACTACACAAGCAGCATGGCTATGGAAAGGTTTGGATTCACCCCTGACACCTTTTCAATAACTTGTAATGATTCAGAAGATGAGGCAATAGAGAAAGAGTTAGCTCTGATAAATAACACTAATATAAAGGAAGAGAAGAAGTTATAATAACTACACACTGTGCTAGTATCTGTAGCTGTAGTATTACTAGCAGCTGTATCATGTGTGTATTTGTATACAACTTGTAATTACTGTAATAAAGATGTTCAGCAATTATTAGCAGCAGTTGAGTGTTTGGGAAAACGTTAAAATTAATACCTATACACAACACTGTTGATCGTTAAAATTAAAATACGTCAATATAAAAACAAGCTAAATTGTGACAAAAACGTTAAAATTTTCAGCGTAATTAAATTCCATTCTACAGTAGTCCAAGAAACAAATGGCAGCAAGCGATCAAATTGCATTATCGATCTCGGCCATACAATTCTACCTGCAGTTCACAATTACAAACTAGTCCTAAAATGAAAATTTTTTCTTACCGGCGAAACGAACCTGAGGAATATAATTATGTTTGTTCTACTGCATTTATTTTCACATCATTATATTTTCGCACTCATCAGAGTTGCGAAATTAAGTTGCAGCGAAATTTTACTCTGCATGCTACTCATGAAACTAAATACTAGCGAAATATAAGTGTCCTAGGGTAGTGCATTTATCCTACTGCAGGGGATAGATATAAACATATAATCTTTTCCTTTCATTATTGCTGTTTGTTGTACATAATAACACCCAGTACATTACCCAGTAAAGATATAAACATATCTTTTCCTTTCATTATTGCTGTTTGTTGTACATAATAACACCCAGTACCATTGCAGCTACCATTGCAGGTCTCCTATTGCACTGCAGTGCCATGTGACTGCTAATATTGCATTTCTCAACCGGCAGTACCCTTTCTTTTTTCCATTATCACTTTGGTCGTGGGCTGTATGACAGGGGAGTTCCTAGTATTAATTATGAATTTATGATCACATATAATCAACCTAAACCTTAAAACTTGATGTCTCTGTCATGTCTATGGAGCTTATCTATCAGCTTGCTTAGCACCCAAAGCACTTTCTAAACATAGCGTTTCTTTAAGTAGTGCATTTACATTACACTGTCTGACCTATATACACTACACTGTCTGACCTATATACACTACACTTTCTGACCTATATACACTACACTTTCTGACCTATATACACTACACTGTCTGACCTATATATATACTACACTGTCTGAACTATATATACTACACTGTCTGAACTATATACACTACACTGTTTGACCTATATACAGTATATACTACACTGTTTGACTTATACACGCTAAACCTACACTACACTATAAGGTTAATGGTAGTGATTTACTCTTCATAAAATCAGTGATACACATGCTACTCATTTGGATACACTAGCAGTACTTCAGCGATGACACATGTGGTGGACTGACGATTTCATCGATGACACTTGTGGTGCACTGACGACGCCAGCGATGACACATGCTGTGCGCTGACGACTTCAGCGATGACACATGTGGTGCACTGACAATTTCAGCGATGACACATGTGGTGCACTGACGACTCCAGCGATGACACATGCTGTGTACTGACGACTTCAGCGATGACACATGTGGTGCACTGATGATTCCAGCGATGACACATTTGGTGCATTGACGACTTCAGCGATGACACATGCTGTGCACTGACGACTTCAGCGATGACACATGTGGTGCACTGATGATTCCAGCGATGACACATTTGGTGCACTGATGATTCCAGCGATGACACATGTGGTGCACTGACGATTTCAGCGATGGCACATGTGGTGCACTGGTGATTCCAGCGATGACACTTGTGGTGCACTGACGACTTCAGCGATGACAGATGTGGTGCACTGACGACTTCAGCGATGACACATATGGTGCACTGACGACTCCAGCGATGACACATGCTGTGCACTGACGACTTCAGCGATGACACATGTGGTGCACTGATGACTCCAGCGATGACACTTGTGGTGCACTGACGATTTCAGCGATGACACTTGTGTTGCACTGACGACTTCAGCGATGACACATATGGTGCACTGACGACTCCAGCGATGACACATGCTGTGCACTGACGACTTCAGCGATGACACATATGGTGCACTGACGACTTCAGCGATGACACTTGTGGTGCACTGACGATTTCAGCGATGACACATGTGGTGCACTGACGACTCCAGCGATGACACATGCTGTGCACTGACGACTTCAGCGAGGACACATGTGGTGCACTGATGACTCCAGCGATGACACTTGTGGTACACTGACGACTTCAGCGATGAAACTTGTGGTGCACTGACGACCCTAGCGATGACACATGTGGTGCACTGACGACTCCAGCATCAAATGTGGTAAAAATTGAGCAGTTACAATGAGATAAAATAAGCAAGTTTGTTTTGTGGACATTCGACTCTATGAGCTGCTATTACTGCTCCTCTTAGCTCCTAATTGATTTTTTCAAGCAAATTTTTCAAGGAAAAAATAGGTTTGCCATTCTAACAAATATGAACTGGTGTTGTATAGTTAACTAATACTGTATATTAAGGTAGGTTCTAGAGAATTCCGCTTCGGCAATGCACTCTTGTTTGATTCTGCTAAGGGATTTAGGGCTCAAAGACTCGGCTAGTTTGTTAGAGATTTTTCACATGTTGATTGGTCTATGTCGCTGACTTTACTATGCTTCGAATGGGTTCGGAGTTGTTTCCACTCCGAATCAAAGAAACGATAAAATCCGAATGCGTTCGACGTCATATCCCTTCAGTAAGTTTGTGCAAAATCATTCGTTGTAAGAAAGCGAGTCTACTTAAAGGTTGACTTGCAACAAAATTCACAGTAGAGTTATTTAGTATTAAAAGATTCATCATGTCTTACTCTGCTGTGTTGTAGGTGCAAAATATTTGGAAATGTGATTACAAGCTCTTAAAAGCTCAAAAACAAACAGTTAATCGCCGCCATCACGAAAACACCATAGGTTGGAATCAATTTATTTTTCTGACGTACCTAAGCAGTTTGGTTATTAGTTTGACACGTGATGTTATCACGTGAATTGAAAGGCCAATAAGTGAAAGGCTCAATATAAAACTTCTCGTAGCACTGGTTTATGACAAACACTTCGGGTTTTATCGAAAAGCCCGTGTCAAATAAAGATGCTCGCTGCTATACAGTTTTGTTTCGGCTTGGTCTAATCATCTAGTCGTAATCTGATCATGTGACTCATACTTTCTGCCGAACAGCGCGAATAATTTCTGTAGCACTTTTCGACTATCCCAGATGACCAACAGGCTTGTCATGTTTATCAGAGGATGATACGCACTCCTTCGAACTAAGGTTAAAAAATTACACAAATTCACATGGTAGGTTTTAAGATATCAGTGCTCAAAGTGACAGCATTACAATGATGATGAAATAGATGCGTAAGGACAATAGACATGGTTTTATTGAATGCGTGAAGTATATTTGTAAAAATGTTTTGACGAATGAAGTTGCATGAAAGTGTAAACGGAAGCCATCGTGTTCAACTATGTCCCATTCGAGCAGTTTTGGAAAGGGAATCCAAACTACGGCGTTTTCGTGATGGCAGCGATTAACTGTACAGTTTTTAGTTATTAAGAGCTTGTAATCACATTTCCACATATTTTGCACCTACAACACAGCAGAGTAAGACATGGTGAATCTTTTCATATCAAATAACTGTAATGTGAATTTTGTTGCAAGCAAACCTTTAAACAAGTTTTGTTTGATGGACATGTTAGAAATCTTGGAAAGATCTATATACTTCGTGCAACTCTGAATCGTTGAAATGATAGAGTGCGAATTCGTCGGCAGCGGGCAACTCTGAACCTATTCGAAGCATCGAGACGCAGTGAATGAGACATTAGCACGCTTTAAGGACCGTCTACGATGTCTTTTTACCACTCATGCAATTTCATTGTTTATTTTCTGTATACAAACATTTATTGTTGTACTTGTTTCTGCAGCAATTGCTATAAAGATACATAGTATATAGTAGTATCCATGGTACCGTCACAGTATGTATCTGGAATTGTTAAGTTTATTTCTTTATGTTCATGGACATTAGTTATTTGTACAGAGCGCGACTGACGTCTATTCAGGGTCGAAAAAGGGAGGAATCTTCCACACAGACATCAGGAGTAGAGCTGGCTCAAATCATCTCTATTACTATAGGGAATTTCTTAAATCTAAAAGGCGTGACAGGCGGACACGGATAGCTTCTATACTCTCACTAAATGATGGCGCAACTCTGGCTGTCAGTCATGTGACAGGCATGGTGAGATGATGGTTTCTGCTTACTGCTGCTGTTGTTATCATTGCTTGGTTTTCTTTTCTCTTGCTGTTAGATGTATTTCAAATATTGACCATTAAGGCAGTGAATATTCTAGTAGTTTTTCAAGTCATACCATGCCAGAAGATTTTTCAATGGAAGGGAGACAACTCTTACCTTGAGCTGTCATCGTTGTTGCATAATACTTAAACAGTCACAACTCTATATACAAAGTTATAAAATTCCGAAATTTGTTTCGTAGGTTGGAGCAAATATTTTTACAATAATTGGTTTACAATTTTAGAAGCAAGCTTTAACAAAACAATGACTTTAATTTAAAATTTCACTTTTAATGAACGATTAATAAATTTCACCGTGGTGTTGTTAATTTATTCCAGAGCCAAAAAAGTAACAGTCTATATAAGACTATGTAAAATACTAAATCTCAAATCTTGAATTACTTGTAAAAACTAAATTGATAAAATAATATTCAGCAAAATGACGTTTTCATTAGTATCTTACTGTGGAGAGATGGATTTGTAGGTTTTACAATGAGTAGGTTCTGTGGGAGAGCGGGTGACAGCAATACAAGGCATAAGGTACTCTAGCTTACACAACACATAGTTTAGATCTTTGCTATAATGAGATCAGTGTCTGTCTGAAACCACGCTAAGAGCATTCGGAAAAGGGAAAAAATATTGCCTCACACGGGTTTGAACCCAGGTTATCAGATTCAAAGGCAAGTGTGTTATCACTACAACACTCCGGCACCTTGATGCTTAATGAGATAATTCTTCATATATTGTTTACTCATGACGATCTCTCACAGTGCACAGGGCTGGCAAGCATACTAGTTAAATAATTTATCAACATCTACTTTATTTGTTTTATTTTAATTTCTACCAGTTTTTTTAAGTTTTACTCCTACCTTTTTGCTTTGAGAAATTTTGGGCATAATATTTTAGAAATCACATTGTATTTTGTAAGTTCGACTGTACTAACACATCTTGTTGCACTTCTCCCTGCTAACATCATCTAACTTGTGCTAACTGGCATTATGGATGTAGAAAAGCCTCTTTGACCTGAGAATGAAAAGGCCTGTTGCTTTCAACACTGATCTCGTCTCTCCATGTAGCTTTGACACGAGTGTACTGAAGAAAGACGAGACTGGACAGTACCTCACGGCTTCTGGTAGGTCATTTTTTAGTTATGCAAAATTCAGTGTTTTAATGATTTTGGTGATTCAAACTTTTTGCTCACAAATTCAATAGTGCAATAGTTATTACAGCTAATAACCCATCTTTGTTGTTCCATGTGCTTCCTCAAATAAATGATGAACAGGAATTACCAAACATATGTCAGTAAGTACTAGTCAGTAAGTACTAGTCAGTAAGTATTAGTCAGTAAGTATTAGTCAGTAAGTATTAGTCAGTAAGTACAACTTGGTCCATGTGAATTGGCTAGTATGATTCAGCGGACATGAGTTTTGGCGAGTGTTAGTAAGGACGAGTCAGTAAGGACGAGTTTGTAATGACGAGTCGGTAAGTACGAGTCAGTAAGCACGAGTCGGTAAGCACCAGTCAGTAAACACGAGTCGGTAAGCACGAGTCGGTAAGCACGAGTCGGTGAGCACGAGTCGGTAAGCACGAGTCGGTAAGCACGAGTCGGTGAGCACGAGTCGGTAAGCACGAGTCGGTAAGCACGAGTCGGTGAGCACGAGTCGGTAAGCACGAGTCGGTAAGCACGAGTCGGTAAGCACGAGTCGGTAAGCACGAGTCGGTAAGCACGAGTCGGTGAGCACGAGTCGGTAAGCACGAGTCGGTGAGCACGAGTCGGTGAGCACGAGTCGGTAAGCACGAGTCGGTAAGCACGAGTCGGTGAGCACGAGTCGGTAAGCACGAGTCGGTAAGCACGAGTCGGTGAGCACGAGTCGGTAAGCACGAGTCGGTAAGCACGAGTCTGTAAGCACGAGTCGGTAAGCACGAGTCGGTAAGCACGAGTCGGTAAGCACGAGTCGGTAAGCACGAGTCGGTGAGCACGAGTCGGTAAGCACGAGTCGGTAAGCACGAGTCGGTGAGCACGAGTCGGTAAGCACGAGTCGGTAAGCACGAGTCGGTAAGCACGAGTCGGTAAGCACGAGTCGGTAAGCACGAGTCGGTAAGCACGAGTCGGTAAGCACGAGTCGGTAAGCACGAGTCGGTAAGCACGAGTCGGTAAGCACGAGTCGGTAGGCACGAGTCGGTAAGCACGAGTCGGTAAGCACGAGTCGGTAAGCACGAGTCGGTAAGCACGAGTCGGTAAGCACGAGTCGGTAAGCACCAGTCGGTAAACACGAGTCGGTAAGCACGAGTCGGTGAGCACGAGTCGGTGAGCACGAGTCGGTAAGCACGAGTCGGTAGGCACGAGTCGGTAAGCACGAGTCGGTAAGCACGAGTCGGTAAGCACGAGTCGGTGAGCACGAGTCGGTGAGCACGAGTCGGTAAGCACGAGTCGGTAAGCACGAGTCGGTAAACACGAGTCGGTAAGCACCAGTCGGTAAACACGAGTCGGTGAGCACGAGTCGGTGAGCACGAGTCGGTAAGCACGAGTCGGTAAGCACGAGTCGGTGAGCACGAGTCGGTAAGCACGAGTCGGTAAGCACGAGTCGGTAAGCACGAGTCGGTAAGCACGAGTCGGTAAGCACCAGTCGGTAAACACGAGTCGGTGAGCACGAGTCGGTGAGCACGAGTCGGTAAGCACGAGTCGGTGAGCACGAGTCGGTGAGCACGAGTCGGTAAGCACGAGTCGGTAAGCACGAGTCGGTAAGCACGAGTCGGTAGGCACGAGTCGGTAAGCACGAGTCGGTAAGCACGAGTCGGTAAGCACGAGTCGGTAAGCACGAGTCGGTGAGCACGAGTCGGTAAACACAAGTCAGTAAACACGAGTTAGTAAGGCCAAGTCTCTTAGTATGAGTCAATAGGTGTGAGTCAGTAGGTGTCAGTCAGTAAACATGAACATCATGAACGTCAATAGCAATCTGTGTAGCCATGACTTTAGGCAGTAACCTTGGGTGATAAACCAAGTACAAGTACTTTTAATGTCCTCAGGAACTGCAGGAGAATTTGTTCATATATGGGATACCAAGATGTTAACAACTGTGAAGCTGGCAAGGCTCAAAGACAAAGTTTTAGGAGTTATTTCACCATGGCATTGTGAGCTCACAAGTAGATATGGAGCACTGAGTTTGCTGACTATGGCAGAGACCTCCTACACACTATATTCATAACCATTGGCTCGCAGGCAAACTTTTTGTGTTTTTAATATTGCCTGCAGTCTGTCTAAATATAGGAAAGATCATATTGTATTTTGTTAATCTATAGCTGTGTAGTATCTGACATGTAAATATAAGGAAGAGATTAACTTACAAATCTGCTTTGCTGTATTTTAGGGTTATTAATGAATTCTTTTACTGAGTTGCTGTTGTTATTCTATGGTTTATAATAACCAAGATAGATTTTTAATTAAGAGAATACCCTTGTCCATTCAGTCAATATTGAGGTTATGACCATTGAAATGTGTAAAATGAAATGAGAAATGTTATTTGTATCATATATTTAAAACTCAAGGGAGAGATATAGATTAAATATATCAAAAAGATTGAAATAGAACAAGTTGATTGCACTAAATCTTCTTTGAAAGAATCTTGGCTAATCAAGAATTATAGTTTTGATAGGCTCTATTTGTGACATACCGTAAAACCTCTAAACGCTATGACGCTCTATTTGTGACATACCTTAAAACCTCCAAACGCCATGGCGCTCTATTTGTGACATACCGTATAACCTCTAAACGCCATGGCGCTCTATTTGTGACATACCGTAAAACCTCTAAACGCCACATCACTCTATTTGTAACATAGGCCTACCGTAAAACCTGTAAACGTTATGACGCTCTATTTGTGACATACCGTAAAACCTGTAAACGCCATGGCGCTCTATTTGTGACATACCGTAAAACCTCTAAACGCCATGGCGCTCTATTTGTGACATACCGTAAAACCTCCAAACGCCATGGCGCTCTATTTGTGACATACCGTAAAACCTCTAAACGCCATGGCGCTCTATTTTTCATCCCTTTCCTATAGTGACGTTTTATTAAAGCTGACGTTCAAATAGAAGATACGGCTGTATTTTTGACTAGCTCGTCAAAATTCTGGGAGAATAAATTTAATCTTTTTACGGGTAAAGCAATGCTATTGTCGCCTATATTTCACACTTCTTTCTGGCAAATCGACATCATTGCTGTTGGTCTCCGCATTTTCGCTAAACTGTTTTTCATATATGTCGAAGTATCAGGGCGAGTTAAACAAAGATCTACTCAAATTTTAAATTGATAGTGGATAAAGTTATTAATTATTTCAATTGAGTCACTTTCAGTTTTAAGGAAAATACTAAAGCTTTGGTATTTGAAAACAGACAACGTGTTTAAGTTTTAAAGATGGTTTTAATATTTTTAATTTACATGGAGTATACGCCATTAAAATGGCTGCTATCGCGTTGTACAGCGTTTCTGAAGCGTATTCTTATCATTCATTAAAACGCTTTAAAGTCTTCAGGTAAGATTGTAAATCGCATTATGGATGAATCTGAAAGTAATGGTTATGATTTAGACCTTAGTGACTTTGAATCAGAGTGTAGTTCTGATGATTGTGACGATCGATATTCTCAGGTACATCGTCACTAAAATCATGACAATCACTACAGCAATGAAAAAAATTAATTATTATTGATGTAACTGAGTAATTAGTACTATTTTGTGGACACTTTTCTACTGATCACTTGCTATTATGAGTTGTTAAAGATCAAAGAATGTCAAAGTGGCAGTCAGCTAGAGGTGGCATTCAATTAAATAATGTTGGAGTATTATAGTAGCGGTTCAAATAAAGGAGGTCAAATAAAGATTTTACAGTAACGATGTAACAATCAAAGTTGAGAGTACCACTTCTATTAGTAAGCATATATTGGCAAAGTTGAGATTACCCTTTGATTATAATATCAAAAATACAATTTTTTGTCCAAGATTACACGCGTCCTAGTTTAAAACACGTAACAGTCAATGTATTTCCGCTACAGCATAAATTGGAAAACTTCTCTCCACCAGACCTAGTAATTGCTGCTGTAATTACAGTTTCTTATAGTACTGACTGCTAAATTGAATGATTTTATCATTACAACTTGATATGGATGCCTGGATCTATATACCACTTTATCCTATGTAATCACGTTGATCTCTATTTCATATCACACTGGTGTTCATATAGTTTATAAACGTAATGCAATGTTTTGTTTTAACAATGTATAGACCTGAAATTCCTTACAAACTTTCACAGCCTATCTTAGGTGAGTAAAGTTTTATAGATGTCAATCTATGGTTTACTCACACATTGTGTACACTCGATATCATACTTCAAAGATTAAATATGATGTCTGTTTAGCTTCATAGACCTATTAACTATACTGTATAGTTAATAGGTCTATGGTTTAGTTTACTGCAAGCAAATGCTGTGTGTGTGTGTTTTAAGAGCATCATGGCACAAATAATGGTACTGTGATCTTGATTGGACATGTCTGACGAGAGAGATTTAAGGTTAGCTGTAATTCTTGTCACCAACCGTTGCCTTTTTTGATAATTGAACCCCGACCTGTTGTTTGTAGGTCAGGTCTAGACCACGAGACCACGGCTGCTCTAGGGTTGAGTCCAAAGATTAATTTATACTGTTGTCAAACGAGTAACAAGGCAGACAGCTTTTTTAGCAACAGAGTTGACTGCCACTGAGGTTTAGATAACTTGACATTTTTCAGGTAATTACTGCACTGATGGTGTTTTAGAAGTCCGTGTCTGATGGTAAGTGGGTCTCATATATTTGATTCTAAGCCAGTAATATATTATAAAAATTCATTGCAATAGTGCTTATAAATAACTTATCAAAAACTTTGCTTATTGCACAGAGCCAACAACAACAAAAAATCAAGTCTATTGATTACATCATAAATATCTTCACTGTAAAAACGAGGTATGACATTAACTTATACTAAAACAAGAGGTTTGCAATATCCGACTGAGGAAGTGGATGGTGTGAGATCTGTGTTGAAGGTCAAGGACATGACTCATCAATAGAGGCTGCTGACTAAAACAATGATGTATATGACATGTGTGTATAGCGGTAAGTGTGCAGAATATTCCAGAAATTAGTTTCAGAAAGAGCAAATTTGTAACGTAAAGACTAAAATTTTCAATTAGTTACTGTGAAGTTGGCAAAAAGTATGTAAATTATAGACCATAACATATATAGACTCGTTACTCAAATTGGACACAATCTTATTGGTAATGTAATTTTTTGCTATGGTTTATTTGTTATTTCAATTTAGCTAGCTATTAAAAATTAAGAACAACCATAATTATACTCACATGACCCCCGACCGTAGTTACCAAGATCATCACCGTTTTGGATACCTACGCCACCTATGTTTTCACTAACTCTATTTTTATGACTTCCGCTAAATCCGCCAAAGTTTACATCATTTCCATTGGCATTGCTGACCAATCCACTGTCTCCTTGTCGACCATTTTGGAAATCATGTTCCTTAAATCTACTTCCAAGGTTTCCGCTGTTTCCAAAATCATTTTCAGAAAATGCACCTCTGCGTTGTCCATCAAGGAAACCATCTGATCTGAAGCTGCCTCCAATGTTGCCTCTGTTAGTAAAATCGCCATTGAGAAACTCTTCCACGAGTCCGTCATTTCTAAAGCTCCCTCCAGCAAATCTTCTTTGGTTTCCTCCATCGCTATATCCATTGCCATCAGTTCTGTCAATGCCACTCTCTCTTTGAAATCCTTCTCTCCTATTACCACCACTGAAATCAGCTCCTATGTTGTTTCCTTCATTGAATTCATCTTGGAATCTTCCTCCATTTCTTTGGTCTCCACTTCGTCCTCCGTCACTTCGACGTCCTTCATCCCGCCTGCCTTCATTTCGCCTACCGCCATTTCGTCGCCCTTCATTTTGCCTACCTTCACTCCCGTCTCCTTCACTCCGTCTACCTACACTTCGCCCTCCACCATTTCGCCCTCCTTCAATTCGTCCTCTGTCACTTCGCCTTTCTCCATTGTGCCCTCCGTCACCTCGTCCTCCGTCATTATCCCATCCTTCATTTTGCCCTCCGTCACTTCGTCCTCCATTACGTTGCCCTCCATTTCGCCTTCCTTCATTTCGCACTTCTACGCTTTGAAATCCTCCTATTGGTCCTCCTCCACGTTGCCCTCTTCCGTTTTGCCGTTGCCCACTTCGACCACCTTCACTTCGTCCTCCATAAGCTCTAACACAACAAACACAGACTCTTGTTAAGAAGATAGCATAATTGGCTGATTAACAGAAATCCACAAGCAGAATTTTAAATATTTTTACTCGTCAATGAGCAACATAGTACGCAACAGCTGAAACTAATTTAATTTTGACAGTTTATTTATTATATACAACTTATATAGTTTATATAATATGCAGTTTGGTTTCACATGTGTACAAACAATTATTTTACAAAACCATGTATTTTTTATTTTCAATGTTTTAGCTGCCTTACCAAAAACAACTCTTCACAGCGCAATCTGATGCCGAGTAGCTTCTTGTCGCAAAAAGGATTTTGTAAGCAGGTGCTCAGCTTATGCAATAGTAACTTTAAATAAAACAGTATAAAATAGCTCAATCCCTGCTAATATGAGGTGGAGTCTGCAACAGTAAATTTACGGTAATTCTTTAATCTCTGACTTATGGTTTACGATGATATACTAAATTTCTATCTTGGAGTCCACTTGAAAGAGTGTTTGTCATAAAGGGCAGGTTTTTGTTTCACCGTTGAATTAATTTCTGAGCCTCATATTTGGAACCTGTAATTTTTTGTTATCTGGTCCGTGGCGTTACCAAAAGATATAACATGTTGTCGAGTGGACTGGAGCAGCTGCTTCAGCTATAATAGTAGTCATAACTGTTATAGCTATAATAACTATCATAGCTATTATAGGTAAACAAAGGAAGCAACTAATATTTGCAAATATAATATATATAATAATAGTAATTTATATATGATAATAATATTGGTCCATTACAACCATTAGGAGAGATTATGATCTGTCAATCCTAAACACCTTCTTTTAATTTGTTGAAGCCTCCTCTTAATTAATTTAATTTCCTTTAATTTAAAATGTATTGTAAAGTAAATATATTTTCTTCCTGTTTCAGGAGTTTTACATACCTTGTACCATCTGTTAAGAGCAGAGCTACAGCTAGGGCCAAAAGTGGTGCTATCGCCTTCATAGTAACTTCTGGAACAAGAATAATAATAAAGACTGAAGTATAATAACAATAATAACAATTGAAGTTTAGCAATAATAAAAACGGAAGTATAACAACAGTAATGATGGAAGTATAACAACAGTAATGACAGAAGTATAACAACAGTAATGACAGAAGTATAACAACAATAACAATGGAAACACATTAAGATTAACTTCATAAACAGTACGGAAAGATTTGTAATTAGAGGGAAAACCTATTCAACCATTTAAAAAACACTATACTATTCATTTTTTTAAATTTAATACCAAGTATTAAATTATTACCAATACCAGTATTATTTTTTGATATTTGTTCTGCCAAGTTATTGCAAACATGGACCAAAATGGCTTTTAATGTCCTTTCACGAATCCACATATTTGATATGGCAAACCGATGAGTGCAATAGAAGGCGCCCCAACATATTCGATATGGCAAACCGATGAGTGCAATAGAAGGCGCCCCAACATATTCGATATGGCAAACCGATGAGTGCAATAGAAGGCGCCCCAACATATTCGATATGGCAAACCGATGAGTGCAATAGAAGGCGCCCCCAACATATTTGATATGGCAAACCGATGAGTGCAATAGAAGGCGCCCCAACATATTTGATATGGCAAACCGATGAGTACAATAGAAGGCACCCAAGTGAATGTCTGACACAGCTGTTCGGTTTCATTTACCAGTTCTAAGAGCTGGCATTATCTGAATATAATTCTCATTTCTATGTCTAGGAAATACCCAGCTTTATTCAGACAATAATTACTTGAATATCTGTTAACCTGGATTGCTGGTTAAATGAATACATTATTAAAAAAGGGCAACTATATTACCAAGCTAACTAATTTTTAAGAACATAAATTAAAAGAACACAGGCTAATTATTTATAGAATAGAGACTTAAGATATCGTATGGCATACTATTAGGTAAAATACAGTGTAACGCTTTCACTGCCTTCATAAACTCATAAAGAATTTTTCACTCATTAATACAACTTAATTTTAAAAACTATCTGTATAATTGAGTCTTTTATGGATATCACAACTAGTATTAGAAATTAAAGATGGAAAGCTATCTGCATAATGTCAATCGCTAGCAGTGTGATGTTTACAGCTGTCAGTAAAGAGTGAATAGAAGTAGCAGGTGCCTTTTTCTATGAAGTCATTTAAATGTTAGAGGTGAATAAATAAATGCTTAGAATTTTACAGAGTTTATATATACTAAAACATACGAGAGTTGTGACATTTTTATATTAGTTGAAGTAGTACACATGAGCAAATGTTTACTATCAGCCACGATTGGGGATAAATCTACAAATAAAATCGTTCAATTCACCTGAATGTTTCCTTGTCTAATCTACACAAATTGCTAGCGGTACTCACATGTATGGAGTTGTTAAAGCTGTTGTTATTATCTCAGAGCTCCTTTCTTTTATATATAGTCGTTCTCATCTATAATCCTTGCTTGAGAGGATTACCCCTGCCTTCCTCTCATTGTTTTGGCCAGGGATTATTCACACCAGACTTTTGTAATGCCCTCCTATCGATTGCAAGCTCTAAGTACAGTAATTTAGACCATCCTTCTCAAAAACTATTGTAGCAAAATGACAACTTATGGCAAAATTAAAAAAATTGGCTTCCTAACGTATGCAACAGCACAATTAAGCTTTAACAAAAAGTCAGTTTTTTAATTTTTCATCTTTGCTCTGCAATATTATTACAACGATGACATTAAATGGTTTGTAATGTTTATTAATAAATCAATGCTATTAAATGGAGCAGAATGAGCAAAGTGTGCCAGCCAATGTAGAGTGTCAAGCCAACATTCACTCAGTTGTGCAGTCCATCAATGTGCATAACAACATTATTGTGCAGTGCATCTAGAATGTGTTTCCATTCAACGAGGCAGCATATCATCGGTTCGTTCAGCAAGGCAGTACATCATTGTTCATGTCAAAGTTATGCTGGCTACCTTCTACAAAGACTGTTTGACACAAAAAAATGAGGCTGCTTTCTATTATATATAATTTAACTGTATTAGTGTTTGCTAGCTGTATTAGTGTTTGCTAGCTGTATTAGTGTTTGCTAGTTATATTAGTGTTTGCTAGTTATATTAGTGTATGCTAATTGTATTAGTGTTTGCTAGTTATATTAGTGTTTGTTAGCTATATTAGTGTTTGCTAGTTATATTAGTGTTTGTTAGCTATATAAATGTTTGCTTGCTGTATTAGTATTTGTTGGTTGTATTAGTGTTTACTTTCTGTGTTAGTGTTTGCTCACTGTATTAGCATCTGCTAGCTTTGGAGCTAAGAGAATACCAAACACAGAACTCACATTAAAGGCATCTATTTAGTCAGAGTTAGCAATACATTCACTCAATTTAAATTTAATGTCCACTAATAGTCTTTAAGCATCTCACAGAGAAAAGTATACATGGCTGACATTTTAAAACTTATTTTGATATTAATTTCTATGTTGCTAGTAAAAAATTGAACGCAATCCATTTATTTGCCGAGCAAAGTATTTATTACCTGGTTTATTTCATATTTAGGGTGTCAGGGAGGCCTGGTGGTAGCGCCTTTGACTATCAACCATGGGTTGGTGGTTCAAGCCCTGCTTCATGCCGATCTGACAAAAAGTTTTCAGCAAGCTTTTAACCCTAAATTGCTGGGTCTTTCGAATCTAGACCGTAACTTGGAGGTCCTGTGTACCACACTGACATTGTGGGCATGTTAAAAATCCACCTCTGTCACACATGGGCAAGTGAAATGGCTACCTGGCTCTGTCAGACTGGACGTGTTGTTAAGGCATCCCTTCAGATTAATCTGACAGTTCCGGAAGTAGTAGATACTGAGAACTCTACCCTAACATACTGCTTTACCGAAGCACGCTTCACTCAAATGCAAGTCACTGTCAGCTCCCGAGAGACAGCCATATTATTATTATACTATGTCATATTTCAAAATTAGTTTATTGGAAGAATTCTTGTATAATCTTTAAAGATTTCTTATTACTATTAATAACAATGATATGGGTTTGATATTTACTCAGCTTCAACCTACTTGTTTACAGTTGAACTTACACAAAATTTTAGTAAATTTTATTAGAAAGTATCAGTATTTTTCTATCATTTGTGATTGTTGTTTTATGTTTGAGGTGATCTGACTGTCAGGATGTTTTAAGATTAAATTGGACAAAACTCGATCGCGGATAAAACGCTTAGAAATGCTGAAAATACCAAAGACCCTGACATCATTTCAGGGTCAACTATAGTTGACCCTGAACTCGCAGTCGCACAACTATAGTTGTGCGGCTGCCTGTCTCTCCTGTTATTGATATCGGCTATTGCGTTGAAGCTAAGCTGTGTTACGCATCTTTATTCGGTCGGTTTTCTTTGCCGAAGTGCAACCATAGACATCATAATCACACTTCTAATTGAATCTGAGCCTTTAACCGTAATCAAGTTGTGTCGATTTTAATCTTCCAACATCCTGCCAGTCAGATCGCCTCAAACATCAAAAACAATCACAAATAATAGAAAAATACTGATACTTTCTCATAAAATCTACTAAAATTTTGTATAAGCTCATTTTTAGGCGAGTCAATGATGGTTTCTTTTTTAAACTCGTGATTCTATTCACTTCCACTTGTGACCATATGAACTCTATTCGTCGTGTCACCATCATCATGTGATATCAATAACAATTAATGATATGTCATTTGTCACAGAGTTCAGAAACACTCTATTTACGACCATGCAACCAACTTCTAGAGCGAAATGACTCTAACAAGATATGAAAGAAATGACACCAAATCAATTCAAGGCACTCTCTCTGCATTATCGGCCATAACGCAACTATAATCCTATAATCTGTATTTCCTCACCCATCAGTCAAGGTAATCATATCTTCCAAAACAATGAAGCTACAACATACTCTAACAAAAGATGAAGGATGCTCGCGTGTGATGTACCAGCCTGTATCAGCTATCAGGGCTTGGTTCATTATCTCTCCTATGACAAAAAAGAACCAAACAGTAGTATTACATATTGTATTAATAGCTACAATCTTCAGTTCGCAGCCAAGAGAACAATAGAAAAATTGCAACAATGTGATTAAGACAAGTGATGAACATCCTAGATGAAATATGTAGTCTGGTTGGGTTACAGAGTGTTAGGGGAAGACAACCTCCAGCACCATAGTAGCTGCGCTGACAAAAATCATATTCGATCTAGATTACAAATCTGCCTCTGTTGGCCTGTTGATGTTTTGGTGTTGCAAGAACTTCTTTGGATGTAACGAATTCAGTAGACCTGTTAACAACTTGAAGGAAACTATTTGTAGTTGCTGTATCTCCATAATAAGCAAGATATACATGTACATGACAACGAGATGTAAAGGTATAAAGATATAAGGTAAGAGCAATCTTCAGATGAAGATCTTTATCTGAAGATTGCTCTTACCAAGCATGAAACTAATAGTAATAAAGTGTTTTATCTAAAGTTATAGTCTGTTTTATTGATTTCATATACAATGTATATATTTAGTGCTTGTATATATACAAACATTGTACATATGTACAGTGTACATATGTACAAACATATGTATCTTGTATATGTATACGTTGTATACATGTAGTTAGCTTTTTGGAGCTTGAGCTAAACTAAGTTGTAAACATACAGTTAGCTTTTTGGAGCTTGAGCTAAGAGAATAAGAACTAAAGATTTTTATGTAACATTTACAAACACGAATGCCATGTCTCTGATGTGCAATAAGGTAGGGTTATTCCAGAAAATATTGTAATCAAACCATATGGGGACAGAAAGATACATGATATTTCTACACCAATACATTTTCTAGCTACAAGCTACAAAATAGCTACAGAACCAATTGACCTTTGACCGATAATGGATAATTTTTGATGAAATAATAGTCAACAAGTTATAAGATTTTTGTTTCTGCTTAGCTACTCGAGAAATATTCATACACAAAGGTGGGGTTGAGATGAAAATTAGTTTTCCATGAATTAAAAATGAAAATAAGTAATTCAATTTGGCTCACTAATATAACACCTTGAAGCGTAGATGTTTCAAGGTAGACGTTGTCTACCATCTCTCCTTCAGTAATTCTAAAGTGTCCTATATCTATTATCTCTGTTATTGCCTTGAAAAAAATTTTTGTAGCTAAACATGTGGTCATATGGCGAAACCTGTGATTTTTGTTGACTTTCATTTGAGCGTTTCACAAAGTTAGGGAAAGACAGAGACAGGATGTCAATAGCTTGATAAAACAAGGGAAACACAATGATGAGCTTTCCATTTGTTAAGTTCAAAGGTCATATAAAAACTACCTTCAGCTTTTCAGTACAAATATGATCGACTTTTTTCGTACCTTTTTTTCTGTCTTTCTCTGTACCTCTATTTCACCTCACTACAACCAACTTAGCAAAATGAACTCCTTTGTGAGTTGATCTTAATTGAGCTAAGCTGGGCAACACAATTTGACCTCTATTCTATTGTGGTCAATCTCCTTTGTTTAAAAATTGAACTCTACATTCTTTGCTTCTACCTATCTTAAATAGCCTTGACACCGTAATTACATACTATGGTTCTTAAACCCAACTATTATAATTGCGGTAATATTTAAAATTTTAGTAAACATATTTACAACATAATAGGTTGTGATAGAATAAAATAGTATACTAAATACGCTACTTAAATTGCTTCCAACTGCAGTAGCCAGCTAAAAAATATTATTTTTAACAACTCAAAACAGTAAGTTGAGGTTTAGTGTTGAAACGCTGAAAAATATGAGCTCTATTTTAGCAACTATGGCTGCTTGCAGAGTACACACTCTTATAGCATACTGCTGTCTAAAGTGTATACTTATGTGTACTGTATACCTACTTGTAGTGTACACCTAATGTACACCTAATGTACACCTAATTGCAGTATACACCTAATTGTAGTATACACCCGGTTAGAGTGAACACCTCCTTGTATTGTATACCTGCTTGTAGTGCATACTACCTTGTAGTGTATACTTGTTTGTAGCGTACTGTACACCTATTTGTATTGTATACTTGTTTGTAGAGTACATCTACTTGTAGCATAAGCCTACTTGTAGTGTATAGCTATAAGCAGAAATTGTTCTTATGGGTTTTAAAATGGTATTTACATACCATTTTAAAACTACTGACATATCTTCAATGTCATTTCAACTTACAGTATTACATTATAAAATATTTAAAATCATTTTTTTTATTTATCATTTACTGACAAGCATATGAGGCGGTTATTTGTGTTACAAAACCACTTAGTTACAATTATTTCACTTTAACACAAGAAATGCAGAAGCGGCACACCAAAGCTGGTGTGTGTTGATGATTGTGTTTTATTAGAAGGTTGTCCTCCAGGACATGCAAGTTTCTCAGCATCTGACAATGTAGAAGTAAATGCCTGTTTTAAAAGAATCTATTCATATTTGCTTGCAATTCACCTCAAATTCTGTTAGTGTTTGGCTGCCTTTCATGAAATATTCTCATCTTGCTGTTCATACATGTAGCTAGTTGTTGAGTGTAGAAAGGCAAGTTGCATTGGGTAGACAACTAAAGGTTGACTTGCAACAAAGTTCACATTACAGTTATTTGATATCAAAATATTCACCATGTCTTACTCTGTTGTGTTGTAGGTGGCAAATATGTCGAAATGTGATTACAAGCTCTTAAAAGCTCAAAAACGAAAAGCCGCCGTAGATTGGAATCTGTTTATTTCTCCGACGTAGTCATTACAGTTGGTTATTGTCTTGTCACGTGATGCTCTCATGTGAATTGAAAGGCCAATAAAAAGCTCAATATAAAACTTATCGTAGCACTAGTTAATAACAAACACTTCGGGTTTAACCGAAGACCCCGTATTAAATATAGATGTTCGCTACTTTGCAGTTTTGTTTCGGCTTGATCTAATCGTCAATCGTAATTTGATCATGTGACCCAATACTTCGCAAATAATTTTTGCAGCACTTTTCGATTATCACAGGTGACCTCGTCATGATTATCAGACAATGATATGTACTCCTTCGAGGTAAGGTTAAAAAGTTAAACGAATTTTTACAGTAAGTTATAAGATATCACTGCTAAAAGTGACAGCATTACAATGACGATAAAACAGACGCGTAAGAACAATGGACATGGTTTTATTGAATGCGTGAAGTATATTTGTGAAAATATTTTGACGAATGAAGTTGCATGAAAGTGCAAACAGACGCCATCTTGTAACCACTACCTCACATGTGAGCCGTTTTGGAAAGAGAATCCAAACTACGGCGGTATCGCGTGGCTGCGATTAACTGTTCGTTTTTTAGCTTTTAAGAGCTTGTAATCACATTCTCACATATTTTGCACCTACAACACAACAGAGTAAGACATGGTGAGTCTTTTGATACCAAATAACTGTAATCTGAATTTTGTTGCAAGTCAACCTTTAAGGTTCCTTAAGTAGAATGCATGTCATACAAAAGAGTTATTATCCCCTTAACTTGTTATAGATTGAACCTACATGTACTTCTATTGAAATCTGGTGTATTCCTCTGCACATTGTATATTAGGAAACAGTTGAATTAAATAGTAATATAAATTGTTGATACTGGTAACCATTGCAAAAAGACACCAGGACTATTCAGATAAAATGGTGACTCTCAAGTAAAAATAGTCAAAAGGTCCTTGACCTTGGTTTAGATGCGAATGTTCTATTACTGCAGCAATTAATAATTATCATACATGTGATAATCTCTTTTCGCATCATTTTGAGATTTTTTGCAAAGCAAGTTATATCATATATTCAGACTAGTTCTTGTGGTGTTGCAAACATAGATTTATATAAAACTTAACTATAAAATATTACAAAAAGTAAAATTAATTACAGAATCATTTAAGTTGCACTTATGTATGTCTGGCACATTAAATGACTGAGCAATGTAAAGATAATACTGTAGTTCTATTGAATATTCTAGAATATGCCTATTATCAGGCTCTTACTGTAGGTCATTGCCGCTACTCAAATTAGGGTGACTACCGCTACTTCCCCTAAAGGATGATTAAATGTGGATAACATTTAAGGCTAATAATGAAATGGGAGTGATACAGGTGACAGTAGGAGTGACCATAGGTGACACGTGAGTGACACAAGTGACAATAGGAGTGACAAAAAGTGACACAAGAGTGACACGGGTGACAATAGGAGTAACACAGATGACAACTGCCCTCTCCAAGGAATGCTGTTGGCTAGAAATGAGTATAGAGTCAGTCGGGTATGTACAGGATGATCTGTCTGGTTGGTATTCACTAATGTTCAGATGTCCTTGACTTTTCACTAGATTCTCCTGTGTTACCCTTGTCTCTGCTCTGCCTGTTGAGCTCTTTACTTTCTTCAGGCTCAACAGCATGGGAAAGTCCGAGAAACGTTTTCATCTTTTTCCTACGAAAATTTTTTGAAAACGTACAAATCATGATTGCTATCAAATCAAAAGATGAGTTTGACCTTATCAAAAATCTTTACATTGGCGACTTATTAAAAATTTGGCTTTTAGTTTTTAAAGTCTTAAAAAGGAATGAAATATTTGTCAAAGGTAAAGAAATAACATCAAAATGTTTAATAGATAATGATAACAAGCG
Organism: Watersipora subatra; assembly: GCF_963576615.1. Lineage (NCBI taxonomy): Eukaryota > Metazoa > Bryozoa > Gymnolaemata > Cheilostomatida > Watersiporidae > Watersipora > Watersipora subatra. Next base: position 37,550,245 of record NC_088711.1, on the reverse strand, counting down.
GAATGCTCCGTGTTGCACCGGTATTTAAAAACAGTTTAGAAACAGTGGCAGGTAATGTAGTTGCCTGCCATTTGCCATTAGCCTGGCACATTGCCAATGGCTAATTTGAGCAAGCTAGTATCCGTATTGCTAAACTTACTAATAAGAGCCTCGAGAGCAAGCTTTAGTGATGTTGCGCCAAAACGTAATGGAGAGTCGCTAAGCTTATTTTAACCTAGATAACTCATATTGCCCAATGAATCCCATACATCTCATGCAGGTCAATTGGTTAGCTTACAGCCTGCTAAAAGGGAGGTTCTAAGATCAACTTTTTTTGCGATTCTTCATTGCTAAATACTAATCGCTATAGCTGGACAGACAGAAACACAGATGGACAAACTTTGAGATTTATATATATAGATATACTAGCGAAATGCCTGGTGTTGCACGGGCATTAAAAATCAGCTTATAAACTATAAACCTATTAACTATACATATAGTATAGTTAATAGGTATAGTTAATTAAGTATAGGTAATAGTATAAACAATGAGAGGTAATGTAGTTGCCTGCCACTTGCTATTAGACTGGCATGTTGCCAATGGCTATTTTGAGTAAGCTCACTAATAAAAGCTAACTACTTGCCCTCACTATTGAGCCTTTATAAAATTACGCTACCGCTCTCTGTAATGTTGCGCCATAATGGAGAGCGGTAGGGGATTTGCACCCACATAACGACATATATCGCCTAATAAATCTATTAAGCTCGTGTGGCTAAATTGGTAAGGGATTGAACTGGTGAACGAGAGGATCCAGGATCAATTATTCTGTGATATGGATTCTTCATTGTAAGATTTTAATAGCTATAGGTAGACATACCGGAGTTCACACAGACCAATTTTGAGATTTATATATATATAGATTAGTTTGAATAATGGTGTGCACTTACCTTTTAGCTACTGTTAGTTCTTAAGATGTAGTTTATACTTTCATCAAGCTGAACCTTTCAGAGTTTAGACAGTTGAGAGGATAGACTGCATCCTTAAAACTGACAGTAGTTGAAACCTAAGTACACACTATTCTTCAAACAATTATATATTTAGCTCCATACTTCTTGTTATATACTCTTTATTAGTTTTTCTTAAGTAATGATATTTTAGATAATTATTTACTCGAGCGGTAACAATATTATATTACTATATATTTTATATATATTATATATACCGTATAGTATACATGTATATATTTTATACTCACGGCTACATATATGTAGCCTTTGATCTAGGCTTTTTATAGACCAATAGATCAATTTTTTGTATTATTTTTAAGTTTGCTGAAATGCCTAGAACATGAAATATGGAGTAAAGGAGCCAATAGACCTATGTGAGTACCTGTGGTCTTTGTTTGATGCCACATATAACAGGGGATTCAGCACAAAAGAGCATTTTGCAAGAACGGCTGGAATCCCTCTGGCAGCCATTGGAATAGCAGCTCCATCACCAAATGCTCCAACAAAGCTGACAATAGCGTATGGTGTCCAGACCAACATGTAGACCACTGCAAATTATAAAGTCAAGTTTAGAAGAATATGTTTTGGAATTGTCTTTGTCTTTATAGGTATTCGAAATATCCTTCTTAGCAACATTCATTCTTGCTTTATGAATAAACTTGACAAACTCGAAATGGAAAGTGCAACATGGCAGCTTGAGACATCCTTACCAGTAAAACATATAAAGTAACATCAATTCAGAAAAGGTACACAATCAGGTAAGTTTGGAAAAACACTTAATAGTTAAAAAGCTGTGAATTTTTAAAAATGATTGGCTAGCACTCCTCTCTTTGAGCTCGTCAATCTATGTAATCTCACTAAACAGTTGACATAACCTTCGCTATCAATGTAATTCATTAATAATAGTACATAACATGTATATTAATAATTGTACATGACATGTATATTAGTAATAGTACATGGCATGTATATTAATAATTGTACATGACTTACATATTTATAATTGTACATGTAATATTATTAATAAACATGAGCGAAGATTCTCAAATTTGGCCTTCTAACTTCGAGTCTTCACTAATCAACCTCCTTTACTTGATTAGAAATAACATGCTGCTGATTAGACTTTAGTGACAGCATGTATTTTCTTTTCCAGAGACGCTATATAGCTATTTACTGTAAGTAGTAGTACTGAGTTCTGCTCACCATAGACCAGAGAGAAGTTAATAGCTAGCCTTATTTCCATGTCCCGCTTTTTTCTACTGGCAGCGCTGTGGTCACCCGCAAACCTCTTGTTGACAGTTTTGATCTGGAAATGAGTAATTTATGTTAATTTGTACAAGATTATGTGAATAGCTTATTGCAAACAAGATGCAGGATTGCTTGGCACACTTTCTTCTGCTGGTTTTTCTTGTTCTTCCTGATTATCGAGTCACTATAGAGATTCCTGGTTCACAAAGTCTCCTCTCTTCTTTTTCCATCTTCTACCAATCCTGGTAGTGATTTAGTTTTTGAATTTGTAATATTAATCACTGAATTCATTAATCTGTTCACTAGAAGGGTTTCTACACATGCAATAACAAGCTGCTAACTGCCAACTGCAATTGTACATTAACCTTCGGCATTAGCTAAAACTCAAAGCAGTTATAATATCATTGAATCAGTCACCAATAAAAGTCACCAATAAAAATACTAATAAAGTTACCACAAGGTTGAAATACTGTACTTACCGTGATAAAAATGAATCCATAAGCAATCAGCATGAGTATGTTGGGTATCAGATAGACAAAGAGGAATATTAGCATAATGTAGGTACGGCTCGCTGTATCATCTCTCAGCCAATCTATAGAACAGCTTGTCTCTCCTTCATATGCGTAACTAGACAGGCCTGTAATAACAACTTGTTTTAGATATAAGACTTGAAGTAAGCGTGCTAAATATAGCCAAGTTGTGTAAACAACTCCTAATATAAATTATAAGATTCTAAGATCATTTTTAAAGGTTGACTTGCAACAAAATTCACATTGCAGTTATTTGGTATCAAAAGATTCACCATGTCTTACTCTGTTGTGTTGTAGGTGCCAAATATGTGGAAATGCAATTACAAGCTCTCAAAAGCTCAAAAACGAAAAACCACCGTAGATTGGAATCTCTTTATTTCTCTGACGTAGCCATGCAATTTATTTATTGTTTTGTCACGTGATGTTCTCACGTGAATTGAAAGGCCAATAAAAAGCTCGATATAAAACTTATCGTAGCACTAGTTTATGACAAACACTTCGGGTTTTACCGAAGACCCCGTATCAAATATAGATGCTCGCTACTTTACAGTTTTGTTTCAGTTTGGTCTAATCGGCAAGTTGTAATCTGATCATGTGACCCAATACTTCGCAAATAATTTCTGCAGCACTTTCCGAGTATCACAGGTGACCAACAGGCTCGTTATGATTACCAGACAATGATACGTACTCCTTCGAGGTAAGGTAAAAAAATTAAATGAACTTTTCCGGTAAGTTATAAGATATCAGTGTTAAAAGCGACAGCATTACAATGGCGATAAAATAAACGCGTAAGAACAATAGACATGGTTTTATTGAATGCGTGAAGTATAATTGTGAAAATATTTCGACGAATAAGGTTGCATGAAAGTGTAAACAGAAGTCATCTACCACAGCTACGTCACATTTGAGCCGTTTTGGAAAGAGAATCGAAACTACGGCGGTCTCTTGTGGCTGTGATTAACCGTTCGTTTTTGAGCTTTTAAGAGCTTGTAATCACATTTCCACATATTTTGCACCTACAACACAACAGAGCAAGACATGGTGAATCTTTTCATATCAAATAACTGTAATGTGAATTTTGTTGCAAGTCAACTTTTAACATCTCGAAACTGTCAATAAGTAGTTTTGACTCGACTCAAAGTTTGAACATACAAAAAACTTAACAACGGTTAATAGTCTTAACCTTTAGAGGGTCTAATTGACTTAACCTTTAGAGTGTCTAATAGACTTAACCTTTAGAGTGTCTAATAGACTTAACCTTTAGAGTGTCTAATAGACTTAACCTTTAGAGTGTCTAATAGACTTAACCTTTAGAAAAGTCTAATAGACTTAGTCTTTAGAATGTTTAATAGACTTATTCTTTAGAATGTCTAATAAACATGTTCTTTTGAGTGTCTAATCGACTCACTCTTTAGAATGTCTAATAGACTTAATCTTTAGAATGTCTAATAGACTTATTCTTTAGAATGTCTAATAGAGTTTTCTGCCTTGATAGACTAACCTGTCAGAGGTAGTACAGCCCACACTAGGCCATGGAGCCAACAGATGGTGAGAACAAATATAGTGAGATTGCGATTGTGAGCCCATGCTCTGTACCTAATTGGAGACGCAATAGCGAACATACGATCTAAGGCTATTGCTGTGAGATGAGTTATATCGGTACAGCCAGTAAGGAAGACCACCACTCCATAGAACACACATCCTGTAAGTGGTGAAAATATAAGTGATCAATGAGCCCAATTGAAGAGAATTTTTTGAGTGAGAATAAAGTTTTATATGTAAAACATAATATTAGAGGTAAGATAAAAAGCCGAGTGATGAATGGACCAATAAAGAGTTTTTACTGTTTGAGCTGATGTTCTAAATAATTTTGTTTACATGTCACCTATAGCACATCGTGTGTCGGCCATGCTTCTAAACTGTACAAACTCCTAATATATGTAATTTGTTATTTACATTTGCTTTTGTTTCTAATAATGTTATTGCATGTGGCTAGCATATTGTGTGTTTCTCATGTTCCTAATGTTTAAATGTTTAAACCATAATAATAAATCATAACGTTTAAACCGAATCAAGTACATAAGAAAATCAAACAAATGCATTTAGCAGAGGTGTATACCCGGAGAAATACTTTAACCACTAAAAAAGAAAAAGGAAAACAATTTAATAGCACAATATAAATGACATAGGCTGCTAAATACCTTTTTAACCTGAGTTATATGCTTTTGTTATCTACGTGTAATTATCACATGCTGCATATGTAAGGCTTTACCAAACTTTTGCTGATATTGGTGTTGCTGATATTGTTGATGTGCCGATATAACAGCACATCTCACAGCGTGTTGGCGTGCTGTTATACATTTACACAGAAAGGAATGTAAAGCTTGTTTCACAAAATCTGGGCTAAGCTGTACTGGTCTAGTCCATGTAGATGTACATGAAGTTTTATTATTCCACATCTTTGCTTTTGATTCTTATAATTTTATTGTGTGTGACTAGCACTTTGCATTGTTTGTTGACATATAACATGATTTGCTGTGACTACTGCATAGTTTGTTGCATTATGCTCTTTGCATGACTCTGTATTCCACTGCATGACTCATCACGCATTTCTCATGAATGCACGATTGAAAATTTCTAAACGTTTTTGTTTTTATTGATAAGTAGGGAATTCGTGCAGTAAGAATCAATCTTGTTTCAGAAGTTATTTAATCAGGTCACTTAATATTCTGCTGAGACACATAAATAAAGTAAGTCGTAGTCTAACAGCCGGTAGTCGGTGTGCATCTTATCGACTGGTGACAGTTTGTTTGCAAATTTTGTTGGCTCTGTTGATGCCAAGAAAACCTCAACGACTGGAAAGATTTCTAAATGCAGAAAGTCAATGAAGGCTGAATGTCCTTCCAACCACCTCTTGTGGCCTTTTTAGGGATTGAACCTCGACCTGTCGTTTGCACGTCATACGTTCTAGATCACGCCTCCTTCCCCGGCTTATAAGACCAGTGAGAAGAGGCTGACAGCCCTTGATAACAGTCCCTATAGCACCAACTTGGTCTTAACTGGCATTAATAACTGTCAAGAGGATTTTATTAGTGTCAAGTAATAACAACTTGAGCTAATTATAGTTTATGTCAAAACCGAATTTGGATTTGTCTTCCTTAATTTGCTGTTTGTCAAGGTGCCAACTGTATACTGTTATAGCGCATCAAGCACATGATTTTGGGTTGCACCAGATGCGTTCCTGAATGAATCGAAAGTTAGAAATTTTGGCTGCATTTATTTTTGAGTCAGCTATAACGATATACTCTACACATTTGTTTGTGTAATATTTAAAATACTTTTATTACAAAATACACATTTTGTAATAAATGTTGCACCGCCTGTCTTGCTGAAAGAAAGACGGTACAATGAATTTATCAGTTGTACCCCTTTCTTGCTTTTGATATGGTTTAAGGCTGGTTCACACTATATCGCCGATTGCCAGCCTTTTTCATTTCGGCGTTCATCATCGATTATGTGAACCGCGAGTTGATGGCATCGACAAAACATCACAAACACGTCCGCAGAGTTTTAGCTGTCAAACTTCCCTGATATTTCGCCGAGCATTGGCGACCGCCTTTCAAATGTGAATCATTTCGGCGATGGTAATTCGCGGTCGCGGATAGAGTTTTATTCGGATTTATTCGGATCTGTTTATGATAGTCGCTGCAGAACTAGTTTTTGATTCCAACACGCAATAACAATGAGGTCTCTTCGCGAAAATTTAAAAAGATAAATAAAAACAATATGTCACTGAGTATTTGCTGATACAAATGCGGATGGGTTTGGAATAGTGTGAACATGGCTATCATCGACGATCATCGAAGTATTGTGGCATCAACGCCGAGATACGGCGATATAGTGTGAACCAGCCTTTAGATGTTGTACATGTACTAGTAATACAGAGAGACTAGTTGATAGATTTAGCTCGCAAATCATACAAACAAATCTTAAATTTTGTATCCCATCACCCACATTTTAGCCTAAATTATAAATTCTTCCCTTGACCAGTGAAAAATAGATGTTATCATAAAGGTAAATATAGAAAACGTTGGATACAGACAAACAACAAGTTTTTCTAGATTATGTTTGTATCTCTTCTCAAATATCTTAGCAATCAATTTTTTGTCTTATAAATAAGCTTTGTGTAACCCAGAAATGGGAGCGAAGGATGATTTCTTGTTGTATCCTCATGGTACAATTAGCTTAGACTAACTAACTCCAGTTCTGTAATAGTTCTGTTAGTTATAAATTACTTTAAAACAAAAATTATGGTCTTTCATTTTTATGACTAAAAAGTACAAAGCTGATAAGTTTTCTAACTGAGGGTTGCAAATGCCCCAATACCAATACTATTGAAGCTTCCTTATTATAGACAAACCTTTCTGAAAACTGGTGTCAGCAAGAGCATCAATAAGTAACTATAAGCTATGTCATGAAAGATGAAAGAATAAAAGTATAGCAGCATCTCAGTTATATTATTTTACTTACTTTGGCTCCAAATTAAATATTATTAATTTACTTATTTTGGCTCCAAGTTAAATTTTATTACTTTACTTATTTTGGCTCCAAATTAAATATTATTACTTTACTTATTTTGGCTCCAAATTAAATATTATTACTTTACCTATTTTGGCTCCAAATTAAATATTATTACTTTACCTATTTTGGCTCCAAATTTAATATTATTACTTTACTTATTTTGGCTCCAAATTAAATATTCAACTAAACTTTGTAGCAGTAACAATTAATTGAGCTATTTTACATGTTTAGTAAGAATTGTCCTACCTTGATATTTAAATGGCCATTTGTTGTGGAAGCTGCTAATAGTATACATGGTGCCTCCAATAAGAGCCATAACACCATCACTAATAGCCAGAGACATGAGCATGTATATTGTCCTGGAGTTGAGATCTTTTCTGAACTTGAAAAACATTCCAAAGATAGTGAAATTCTCGACAATTCCAAATACTGTGATTATTCCTAGTACGATCCCTACAATACAAACCAGTAGCGGGATGCTAAACATACACACAAACTAGGCGTTACATAAAAGAAGAGCAGACAACTTCTTCGCATAGTTACTTACTCTTAACAGCAATAAAATAACAGCAGAGGGAAAACATAAATGGCTAGCAAAAACATTAATATAAGCTTCAAGTAATAAAAAATAAGCTTTACATAATAAAAACTTCATAATTGACCGGTGCTAGTAAATAATATTCATCAGTCTTTTCATCCGCGCAAGCATCAGTCTGCTGAATAGAATATAATGCAAAAATGCAAGGATTACAAACACTGCGAGGAGATCATCATAGCTTGTTGAAATTTTAGCAGGTAAAAAGAAAAGCTAAGCAGTGATGAACCTCTAGACACGACATCTCATGTAGTACAAATGAATAAAACAATGGATAATGTGATAACTGCTTGTCATTGTTGTGTGAGCCAATCCCTAATAGGATCAAGTATGCTGGTTCATGGTTCATGGTTTAAAGATGAACTAACACAAAATTTAAGTAGATTTTATCAGAAATTATCAGTATTTTTCTATTATTTGTGATTGTTTTTGATGTTTGAGGTGATCTGATTGTCAGGATGTTTCTAAATTAAAACCGGTGAAGCTTGGAAAATAGGTGCAGAATGACATCAATAGCTGTTGATTGTTGTAATAATTGATCTCGGCTATTGCGTTGAAATTGAAGATTTTTTGGTCTCCCTGCAATTATAGACGTCTTAATCACACTTTTGCTTGATCTGAGCATTTTAATTGCAATCAAGTTTTATTGATTTTAATATTAAAACATTCTGGCAGTCAGATCACCTCAAACATCAAAAACAATCACAAATTATAGAAAAATACTGATATTTGTGATGAAATTTACTAAAATTTGTGCAAGTTTATCTGTAAACCACCAACCACCATGTTACACTATGTGGTCGAGAAAACCTCGGTCACTAGAGACATGCCCAGTTGCAAAAAGGAATTTAACATAGGATGTCATTTCTGTCACCACCAGAGCCTTGTTCAGGGATTGAACAAAAACCTGTTGTTTACAGGTCAGGCGTTATAGACCACAAGGCCATGGATGCTCTGTAAGCCCTGATCCAACCAACAATAAATACTAATAGAGCTGACAATCCCTAGATCATCAGCTGCTGGTTTGATCAAAATATTATTTAGCACAAGTTAGAGCAGACGTTAAGCGATAACATGAGACCAGGTATTGTTATGAATTTTTTTGAAAAGTTGCGCTTAAATGAACAAATTTGTCCAACGCCTAGGTAGTGCTAGAACACAGGCTATAAGATGACTGGTATAGAGCTAAGAAATTCGGTTATTGTATCAGACTGCCTTCCGTTACAATTCAAACAAGAGTTGCCCGCCGCTCATAGTGGCTAAGGTTTCTTTAGACTGAGTGCTTGAAACACGAATACAGTAAGACATGAAAAATGAAGACCATATTTTGTGCACAATATGTTCTGCTGTTTAGGCTTTATCCAAAATTGAAGGGCTAAAGAATTAAAAAGATTTCCGTTAATAGCTAAAACGAAATGTCAAGGCTGATAATTAAAATATTTAAATCTACCCAACAAATTGTTGAGCAGCTATGTATAACAATAACACTTTACTATGAAAAATAATATCACAGAAATTGTTACGAATATAATCCAATAAGCGACATGCTTATTAGTAGCAGATTTACATATTATGGTACAACTCATGTGAAAAGAACTATGGGATACTGTAACAATCCAATAGATATACATAAGTACTTGATAGAGAATACACATTTTAGTAGCTTTGCAAAAGGACAACTTTTATAAGAAAATTCACTGAAAAACTTCAACTAAAAAACAAAATTAAAGAACATATCTTGACTTTAAAATTTACATTAACAAAAAATAACTCTTTTAGTAAGGTACTAAGCATAAAAAAAAGACAACCTCTCTAAATTGTAACAAATGTAAAGAAGGGACAAATCCCAACTTCTCCATTCAAGCAACAGTGTGTTGTCAAAGAAAAATGGCATAGCTGGTCAATTTTTTCTCATTTGATCTTTCAATAAATGTAGTTTGTTTGATGTACATTTCTGATAGATTTGGATTTGAAAGTGTCTAAAATTTTTGTGGTAACTCGCAGGAATGCTTAAAGTGAACGGTAAGGAATAATACAATTAATATTGTTATTAAACTGTTTGTTGACTGCTCATTCCAAGTAAAAGTCGAAGATCAAAGAAAACCTTTCAACTCTATGAATACCAAACCTGATATGCACAAACACAGAGAAAATGAGGCTACGGGAATTCATCGGTTTTTGTGTTTAAACACCTCATGCCGGTCACCAACTAACATCTTAGACCTTGATAGAAACCATATAAAACAATTAATTAATATTAGGATCAAAGGCTTAGCTGATGAATCGCAATTAACTTATAGTGAACTGAGCCTTTAGTTGCTAGTAATTAAGGCTATCATTGGAAAATATAATATTCTCTCTTGATTCCTTAGAAGCCTTACAAATACCGTGAACCAGTCTAGTTAAAGAGGCTATTTCTTTTATTAGGTCCATTTACTTGCAAGTTGCAGCATTAATTATTAAGGACAGCAGTAATTTTTTCCAAGACTTTGGTATAGATAGACAAAACTTTATTTACATCGGTCTTTATATCGGTACTTTATTTACATGCTGTTTAAAGAAATTAGACCAGGAGGCAAAAACAAAAATAATAAAGTAAATTATATGTATTGAAAGAAGAAGCTCTTTTTGCATAACTCTGCTCTATGATGTAAATTGGTAAGGTGATTGTGTCTGGTTTAAGGTGTAGTGGTTTTCTGGGGAAGTAGGTATGTAATGTATGGTCAGACAGATTGGAGATACAATTTGAGTATTTTAAGCAGTAAATATTAAAAGAAATTTAGATTGTTTCGGAAGTGTCCTAATCACAGATTCTGCTGACAATACTCGAGCATGTGAAGGTCATAGCATCATACGAACAAAGTCAATTAATAGTACAAATCACAATAAGTCACAAGATATGTGAATCACTATCCGCTCAGTAAAAGTCAATTTAAAAATCTAGGTCATGGAACCTTCCGGAGCAAAGTTTCTGAGTTAAATACATAATTGACACGATTTAACATAGCAATTAATCATAAGCTTTTGTTTGTCTGAAAGTAGTGGAGCGGAGTCATTGGATTAAATAATTAAGAAGGTGATACGAATGCACTCAGTCTAATTGCACTCACTGCCTCTGATCGCTTGAATATTTAACAATTTTCCTAACTCGAAGCCATATAAGAATGAATAGAGCTTTAGTAAAAGGTACTCCCCTCTGGTTCAAGGTCAACCAAATCGTATAACTTGTCACATTTTCAGACCACATATTCTAGTGAAGATGTAAAGCAAAATAAAGTAAAGTAAAGCAAATGTGTAAGCTGATTTGTTCATTTGTCTTATAAAAATAATGAAACAGAAAGCTTGTTAATACTCATTGCTGTTAATGGTTAATATCTACATGCTTTTGCATCTATCTTCCAGACTACGAACACAAGATATATACTACATTAAAATTTAAAATAAGGAATTAGTTTTATATTCAATTTTATTTTGAATTTTCTTCCAATGCTCAGCCATATCTTGTGCGGTAAAACAAAAGCGTTCATTGCTATTCGGTTGGCTGCTAGTAATCACAGTGCAATCTTTTGGAAAACCACCAGAGAGTTCTGCCTGTGAGTTTGCCAGAAATGTAGACAAGTTCGACCTTGTGCTTGCATATTGTGTTCAGCAAATTAAATAAATGTTCTGCAAATATTAATCTTGTTTATATTTTGCATTTAATCTTTATTTGGTAGTTTGTATCAAATTACTAAAATGTTCAAAGAACTTACAAAATTTATGAAATCGTGATTTTGTACTTTCTTTTGAAAAACTTAAAGATGGTTTTTAATAAAAACAGTTTAGTAGATGTAAGGGCCAAAAAATTGCAGAGTTGCTAACTAAAACACAAAAACAACAAGAATGCTTATTAAAGAAAGTTAAAAAAGTCTTGCAGAGATAAATCGTAAAAGCCTTTTAAAAGTTTTTTGTTCAGTAGTCAAAATTCAAGATTTGACAAACTTCCAGCAGACTGTCTTTCAATGCTCAGACAGCTAATAAAACCAACGTAAGCTATCATTATGTGTAATGCCCAGTGATGAAATCTAATTATGGAGAGATCCTATTCATACGCTAAAAAAGTTTTTATGGACAGTATACTGAGTTGGCCATTCTCAATGACGTCGTGTGATCATAACTACAGTATATACTTTTACATCGTCTATAGCTACAAGTTTGATGGCTATTCTGCGCTTGAGCAGGTTTGATTATTTTTGCCGTTTTTTGCTCAGCTAATATTCCTTAGCAACTGAGAAACATTCATAACAGGAAGCCATGTTACTTAGCAACTAGTAAACAACTGTTTCCATATTTTGGGTTTTTGTCTTGGCACAAACTTTTTCGTGGCTTGTTTTTCAACCCCAAAAATGATCGTATTACATTATTAAACTAAAAACGTGGCAATGGAGAAAGTTTTTTTCTGAATTTTTGTTTTATCTGCCTGTTTAATATCTAATTGTGTATAAACCAAATGCATGTTTTCAGCTGTCTAAAGTCGTAATCTTAAAACTTGTTGGCAGCATAACTGACAGCTAAGAACTTGGCAGTCCCTGCTCTAAAATGAAAGGCTTAATAATGAAAGCTACATAAACACAACCATTAAATATTTATACAGCAAACCTGCAAAAGGCCTTTGAGGCAAGATTCTCTCCTTGATTTGTTACTATGATCTGTGCATAATTTTACATGGTTCTATATAAATCTTACCAGCATCTGATATGATAGGGTTTGAGCAGCGGTATAGCGAATACCATCATATTTAAAAACCAATCAGGAATACTGATATTTGCTACAGAATCAGTCTGACCAAACAACCTTGCTGCAGATCGCAAAAAGACAAGGCAGGCTTGTTTCTTAGCAGAGGTAAAAATAGAGATGCTTACCAATGAAGGTGTTAACACTCTTAGAGAACATCGCCTCTACTTCTGGGGCCATGTTTGTTGAAATATTCGCCATTTTTCTTTTCTATTTTTTACCGCTGCAAGATAAATATTTGAGCTCTTTAAAATAATCTTCTAAATGTGAACGATTATTTATGTTCTTATCTTTCCAGAAAATCATGTTAAAAAGACATAAAGTGGTAAAACTGGTTTTTTTATGGATTATAATCACGCGCAAGGGGAGACACAATTGCGCGTGTCGGCTATCGAGCTGGCAGACAGTGAGCTAGAAAAAAAAGATTAGCTCACGCATTTTTCTTTATTTTTAGCCAAGGCTCCTTACGCGGAGAAACATCACAAATATCTCTTTCAAGAAGTCCATCTTAATTCGCTTTGATCGCCCATATATCAAGCTTATCACATGCAAAGTCCTTGGAGACCGTTTGATAGTTTTACATGAGTGGACAGACAAAATCCTTCAAAAGCTATACTTAATTACACAAAATACATTATGTATATTTTAGTGGAGCTCTTACATCTGTATTTTGAAAGTACTCTGTCAAATGCTCACTACTATAGACGTGAAACTGCTAACTGCAGTTTGTTTTCAGCTAAAGAGAATAACTTGTAATTAATTGCAGAAAAAAGAAATTTTATTACAAAACTTTAGTATAGAGAGGAAGAGACCATCTTCATTGTTTCTCCTCATTCAAACAAGAATAATATCCAAAATAAAATCTAATCATAAATAGCTGTTGTCTGTGATTAATTTATGTATATATATATAAATTATATGTATAGAGAACATATAAATTTATGTAGAACATGTATATGTAATATACAAATGTAGAACATATACATTTATATAAAACCATATCGGCAACAACCAACACATGTCAGTTGCAGAAAGGCATATTATTTGGAATGGCTGAGAAATAGCTTTAACTCCCAGGTTTTTAGTAGGAGACTCGAACATTAGTAGACATTATGATTCACTTGAGTTAGAAGGGGTGAGGGCAAAATTGATATATTTATACATATATTACTAAAATGCTAACTAAAGAGAACTCGACACCAAAAATAGAATTCTCATGGAGTAAAGTAATAACAATAGCAGTGATAATGATAATAATATGGCCGAGAGGAATATACTTAGTTATATAAAAATGTATTCAACATACCGTAATAAACATAAGCAATGAAATGCTTATGTAGATAGCCAATATTGAGCATCATATGTCACACTTTCCAGACTAATTGCTCGAGAACATGTTTTTTTCACAATACTTCACACCCATTTCTTAACTGCTAATAAGAACTGCGCTCCCTGTATTCCATGAAATAAAGTTATGCGTTGGGCGCTATTAAAGATACATCTTTTACTTCCATAAGTGGAAAACTTACGTTTTCAAAAACAGCAATTTTTAATTCAAGTCTTTTTAAAGATTTGAAATTTAAATGATATCACTAACCAGCTATACTATTTCTTACAGATAGAACCTAGTGCGTTCTCTAACTTAATTGGCAAGCATCCTAGCATATTATTTATTTGGTTAGAATGGAGAATAAACAAGGAATGGTAGCGTCGTAGAGAATGGTCATTTTTTGAGTGGAGTTCTCACCACCACCACGGGCTTTTATAGTAATGTACATTTTTGTGAGCTAACACTTGGAGACCAAGTATGATGTCTGCTTAGCTTACTGCAAGCGGAGGCTGTGTATGTTTTTAAAAAGATTGTTGTACAGACAATGGCTCTGTGATCTTGGCTAGAAATATCCAGTGGCAAAAAAACGGCAATTACTGGAGACATGCAGGGAGTAATTTCTTGTAAAGAGGAATTTAAGGTTGGATGTTATTTCTGTCACCACCAGTGGCCTTTTTTGGAAATTGAACCTCCAACCTGTTGTTTGCAGGTTGAGCGCAGACCACTGGGTCACGGCTCTTCTCTGTTATAATAATACAAACCATAATTAATGTTATCACTTCATTACAACCTACGAGTCTATTTGCAGCACTCGGTCACCTCAGCTATAATTAAAATTTAAGCATCTGCTGGATGATGCTTAGTTTTTTTGCTGAAGTTTTAGCCTGTGATTATTTGTGCAACTGAATAAGGGAGACAACAAAGAAATTGTACATAACATATTAGAGACCAACTTAGCTCTCAGTCTACCATCTGTTGATTATTTTAATGTTGTTAAATATTTGTATTAAGCTTGATTTTTTGCCTGTTCGTTTAAACGAGTGAGCCGTAGTTAAATTTTAATCCACTTAACTCTAATCAGGAGACGACGTGATAGCATAACGTTGACTGCAGCTGCTTTACTGAAATTCCTAAGATTTTATGGACTTGAGTTTCACTTCTTTCGGTCTTTTAGCAAAAATAGAGCAGCTACTAATTGATAATCAGATGGTTTCTTAAAGTAGCCCAAGTCCCTTAAAGTAGCCCAAGCCGGAACATTCAGCAAGTTATTCTTGATATTAATGTATGGACAAAGACAACATTTCAAAACTCTTTTCTAAGAAATGCTAAAGCCAGGTCTACAGAAGAAATCAATGCTGGCATCGTCATAATGTCATTGTCACTAGGTTCAAAATGGTATCACTAACCAACCGTATGATTCCTTACAGATGCAACTTAATGTGTTATCTAACCCAATTAGTTAGCTCTAGCATTTGCAGCCTCTGATTGGCTAATTCTGTTATCAACAAACACATTTTTTCATTTTTAAAATTCACTTGAAATGATAACCTCGATGTTATTGACTTATTAAATAGAACCTGTATCTTTGATAGCTGTCAATGCAAGACTTCATTACATGACAGCTACTAGAGTTCTTATTAGCGTATAAGGAATGAGTAAGATATGTTTGGTAACCAAAAAGTCAGTGTGTGTAGCCATGAATTAACTTAGATTCTCATAACAGTTATTATCGGTTTTATCACAGCTTAAGCTGGTGTTATTTCCTGTCATCGACCTAGTTCTTCTAGGCTGGAGTGGACAGGACCTTCCTGAGGATGTTAGTCGAATCTAACAGTGATGTTATTACTATTATTATCATTTTATTATTACTATTGTTATTATTATTGCTATTATTATTATCGTTATCCTTATTACCATTATTATTATTGTTATCCTTATTATTATTGTTAATATTATAGTTATCATTATTGTTATTATTGTTATCATTATTGTTATCATTATTATTATTGTTATTATTATTATTGCTATTATTATTATTATTGCTATTATTATCATTTTATTATTACTATCGTTATTATTGTTATTATTGTTATTATTATTGTTATTATTATTATATTATTATCCTTATTATTATATTATATATTATTGTTATTGTTGTTATTATTATTGTTATTATTATTATTATTACCATTATCATTATTATTGTTATTATCATTATTATTGTTATTATTATTGCTATTATTATTGTTATTGTTGTTATTATTATTGTTATTATTATTATTATTACCATTATCGTTATTATTGTTATTATCATTATTATTGTTATTATTATTGCTATTATTATCGTTATTATTGTTATTATTATTGTTATTATTGTTATTATTACCATTATCGTTATTATTGTTATTATCATTATTATTGTTATTATTATTGCTATTATTATCGTTATCCTTATTACCATTATTATTATTGTTATCATTATTATTGTTATTATTATTATTATTGCTATTATTATCATTTTATTATTACTATCGTTATCATTGTTATTATTGTTATTATTATTGTTATTATTATTATATTATTATCCTTATTATTATATTATATATTATTGTTATTGTTGTTATTATTATTGTTATTATTATTATTATTACCATTATCATTATTATTGTTATTATCATTATTATTGTTATTATTATTATTATTATTACCATTATCGTTATTATTGTTATTATCATTATTATTGTTATTATTATTGCTATTATTATCGTTATTATTGTTATTATTATTGTTATTATTGTTATTATTACCATTATCGTTATTATTGTTATTATCATTATTATTGTTATTATTATTGCTATTATTATCGTTATTATTGTTATTATTATTGTTATTATTGTTATTATTACCATTATTGTTATTATTGTTATTATTATTGTTATTATTATTATATTATTATCCTTATTATTATATTATTATCATTATTGTTATTATTTCATTATTATTATATTATTATTATCAATTTATTATTATTATTATATCATTATCATTGTTATTATTATATTATTACCATTATATTACTATTATTGTTATTACTATATTATTATGCTTCTTGCCGAATGTTTGGTGCTCGAACATACCGGTATTTCGTTTAGTGTTTGGTGTCAGCGTGTGTGGCTATAAATTGATTTAGCCTACAATATATCATAACAGTGTCTTCTAGGCATTTCTGTGCTCTGTTGCTGCCAAAAGCTACTTGGTAAACATTTTCAAGTACAAGATTATGTAACCAGCCATCAATCACATTAGTGCAACAGATGTTCTGTAGTGAAAACATATATACATGTAAATAACTACTATCCGTGTCAAGCATTTTTTAGCTTCTCCAAATTTTTCCCAATAAACAAGGTTCAACCAATCACAATTAAACCAGATGCTAAAGATGCGCACTGCTGGCAAATAACAAAGATCAAAACATGCCACCAGACAAGAAAATTCCATGGATTAAAAGAACGATGAAATGTTATTAAAAACATGGTTTTAGGTGACAAAAAATTGTGTTCAGGCTTATAAATTTGTCTCTAACTGTCATCCGCACTTTAGAAGATTATCAAGGACTACCAACCAACCAACCATAAAAAGATAATGAGTGGTAACCTGATAGCCGCTGGGCTCCGCTTACTGGCCTCTCGCTTTTTAGTGTAAACACCAGTCTGAAAGTCTGTAATTAGCGCGTGATGCTGGATGTCAAATGCACGCGTCTGGTCTCAGGTTCCAAGAAATTCTACAGGAAACTATATTTTATTAACAACATTAATTTTAAGGAACGTTGAAGTAAGAAAAAAACAGAAAGAGCAAGATTTTATTGTTTCTTCAATGTAATTAGGATGTCATGGCAACAGAGAAAGACATTCTTTACTTCAAGAAATAATTTGTTTCAAGTTTGGCTGTATTGCACAATGTATGGTAAGATTAGGTACAGTAGAGTAGGTACAGTAGAGTGTGTACAATGTACAGTAAGCATTGGTAAAGTTGATTATGTAAAATATACAGTTAGAGTAGGTACAATAGTGTGTGTACAATTTACAGTACAAAATTGGTCCAGCAGAGTATGTACAATGTACAGTGAGAGTTGGTACAATAGAGTGTGTACAATGTACAGTAATAGTTGGTATAATAGAGTGTGTACAATGTACAGTAATAGTTGGTATAATAGAGTGTGTACAATGTACAGTGAGAGTTGGTACAATAGAATGCGTACAATGTACAGTAAAAGTTGGTATAGTAGAGTGTGTACAATGTACAGTGAGAGTTGGTACAATAGAATGCGTACAATGTACAGTAAAAGTTGGTATAGTAGAGTGTGTGAAATTTACAGTAGAAGTTGTTACAATAGTGTGTACAATTTACAGTGAGAGTTGGTATAGTAGAGTGTGTACAATGTACAGCATACAATTGTATAGTAGGATGTGTGAAATTTGCACCCAGAGTTGTTACAATAGAGTAAGCACAATTTACAGTAAGAGTTGGTACAATAAAGTCTATACAATTGTATACATTTGTGTATGCAAATGCATACAAATTTGTATATATTTAATTCAACTAACATACAAGATAACATATATGCAATTCTCAAGCTCAACAGTGATTTATAATATGCAGTACGTTTATATAACGCTAACAAAACATAAAAAAAGAATAAAATAAAGAAAGCTCATTTATAAAAGTGCAGAGGAAACTTTAATAAAATTATTCGTGATTTAGCAGAAGTAGCGCACAAGCCTTGCAAGCACATTTCATCCACGAGGAATGCGAGCAGTTCATGGTAATGGGCATATATGTGGCAGACAGACATGAGATACATGAATAGTTGTTTACAACCAATGCATAGCCAAAGATCCATCTTTAGTACAATAGTATTATAGAACTTGGACTAAAAATGTAAGTATTGGCCCACCATTATACTTCTAAAGTGACATTATCAAGGGAATTAACACTGGCACGGTTTGAAATGAATTTTCTCATTAGTTTAAGTACCGATCAATAAGGGCTTTTTATTTCTGTTTCATCCATCTATTCACAGAAACTCAGTATTTGATTGGTGAATGCTATAAGGTTTTAGGTGGGTAACTACCAAACAATCTCTACAATAATATTATCATCAATAATGATATTATATTTTATTATTAAAAATATTATTTATTAATATTGATAATGCGGCAGTTAGAGATTGGCTTTAACAAGAATCCAATAATATCAGTTCGGGCCAGCATCACTTGATCCACTGATATAGATAGGCTTTAATCGGGTGCTGTACCAGTACCCACCACCTTTTGGGTAAAGTTTTTGTTGCAACGAAAGGCCAATGAGAACGCTTGAGGCTACACAACAGAGAATAGACTAGAATCTCAATAAAATCAGCACTCGTAAATCTTGTGAATACATAACAACTGCGACAGCGTAGAGGAGGCTAGTCAACTCTTGCTCGGAGGCTTACTTTATATTAGAACTATATTATTAATAACATTTATAATGATATTAAAAACAATAGCAATTCTCAGTTCAACGGTAAGTGGCATCTTTAGCCTTGGATTCTAACCAATTGATGCAACGTGGACCAGACTAAATTAGCTGCTGCTTCTCATTGTTGAAGTGGGAGGCAGATAAGAATGATCGATAAGAGAACTATGGCTGTACTAAGGGACCCTGCTGATTTCCTAAGACAAACAGGAAAACTGGAAGTTGATGACTATATAAGAGATGCCTACGCTGTTGCTTTCCAAAGTCCAAAGAGGGCGGTAGAAAAAATGATAGCAACAGAATGAACAGGTTATCTATATAAAAAGTTTATTGAAATATTTAGAATAGAATAATTGTCAGAAAAGATACAGAGATAATCTCAAAGACAGTATAACTAGCGAGTGGACAACTAATGGTGTGACTAATCCATAACCCTATGTTGATCAATAATGGTTTAATGAGAGGAGAAACAGAGAAAGTTTGGCGACAGCAGAAGACCATCACTGCCTACGAGGTGGAGAAAGAAGCCTATCTAGTGACAATGAGAATCATTACTTGACAAGCTGAATGGAGAGAAAGGCAACAAAATGGTTTCATACTTTTAGGGAGTAAAACAAACTGGTTGCAATTAAGTACGAAGAAGTCACAATGAAACTGTTAAACTGGTACAATTAAAATTATTTAGATAGCTTTACTTTTAAAATCTTAGAAACGTTTAATTACCAGATAAAAACGAAATTGAAAAATGGAAAGAGCATCTTATGTAATATGAATACATGTATATAAACCAATCGTGCATCTCATGCTCGCTGACCAGATATGATAATGAAAATAAGAGACTAGACCACCCACAGCTGGTTGATCTAGCTAGATGACTAGATATAATACCGATGACAAAAAACTAGACCCCACATGACAGTATTGAAACTGCGGTGCGAGAGGGATTGGAATGAATAATTTAGAATGAGAAAAACTGGAACAATACAAAAAATTGGCCAGGGAACTGACAATTATCGGTGAAGTTACTACTTCCCGTGACAGGTGAAACATTAGAATTTGTAAGCAGAACTGAGCAGTTTAAATTCAGACTAGATGGGAATTCACCAAAGAACTATTCAGCGCATATTAACATATTGAACATTAGCATTTATGTTCAAAAAAATATTTTGATCTTCCAAAATCGAAAACATAAAAATATTTGCGACAGCACTAGTGGTAATAATAACAACAATAACTTTTTAGATTAATTTACTATCACTCTTCTTCTTCGAGATTGTCATGATACTGCTATCAAACATACTGAGAGATGCTACTCACTGTCAATCCCCTCGTATGTATAAATAACTTGAAATTCTATAAAAACTGCAAACAGTAACATAGGCCCTGATAAACATTGTAAGAATCCTTACCAGTGATATACAGGTGAAGCCTGAGTTGACAAAATCTGCCTGATTGGTCATGAAAAGAGAGAAGAGGATTGAAGGCAGACTTCTGGAATCTTCTGGAAAAAAGGTAAACTCTGGAGCCTGCTAACATGAAAATGAATGTTACTAAGGAGGAAGTCAGGAAGGAGTCTTACAGGCAATAAAGACATTGCTCAAATCAAAACTGAATGAGATAATGTGATCAAGGCACTGAACACATGGGCTGTCATAGCTGCAGTGGCTTGGCCTGCTTGGATATGTGACTGGACAGTGGATCAGTTGAAACATATAGATAGAAATCACAATAGATGGTGAATTCCATTTAAAAGCAGATGTAGATCAAATGTATAATAGGAAGAATGATGGCTGTAGGGGTTGGTATCAGTCAAGGAATGTAGAAGGATTAAGGAACGTAGTCTGTTTCATTACATAAGGCAAGAAGTTATGAATGCTAGCTATGCTTTGAATCGCTTTGAGACGGATAACAATGCCCAGTGGTTTAAAAAGTAGCACGTGACAGAAAGAAATGTAAAATAAAAGAAAAGCAGTATAAGTAGAGAGACGAAAATGACTGTAAACTATGTGGTGAAAGGAAACGGAAGAATAAGATTGGCTGCTCATGATCAGACGCTCCCAACAAAAGACTAATGAAGGGGAAAAAGCAGCAAGAAAAGCCAGATATGTAGCATCAACTTCCTCGGTAGGTGTGACAAGTTAGGGAAGAGTGAATACCAGAAGTTAAGAGAGAGTGAATACCAGAAGTTAGGAGAGAGTGAATACTAGAAGTCAGGAGAGAGTGAATGCCAGAAGTTAGGAGAGAGTGAATACCAGAAGTTAGGAGAGAGTGAATACTAGAAGTTAGGAGAGAGTGAATACCAGAAGTTAGGAGAGAGTAAATACCAGAAGTGAGGAGAGAGTGAATACTAGAAGTTAGGAGAGAGTGAATACCAGAAGTTAGGAGAGAGTGAATACCGGAAGTTAGGAGAGTGAATACCAGAAGTTAGGAGAGAGTGAATACCAGAAATTATAGGAGAGAGTGAATACTAGAAGTAAGGAGAGAGTGAATACTAAAAGTAAGGAGAGAGTGAATACTAGAAGTTAGAGGAGAGTGAATACCGGAAGTTAGGAGAGAGTGAATACCAGAAGTCAGGAGAGAGTGAATACCAGAAGTTAGGAGAGAGTGAATTCCAGAAGTTAGGAGAGAGTGAATACCAGTAGTTAGGAGAGAGTGAATACCATAAGTTAGAGGAGAGTGAATACTAGAAGTTAGGAGAGAGTGAATACCAGAAGTTAGGAGAGAGTGAATACCAGAAGTTAGGGAAGAGTGAATACCAGAAGTTAGGAGAGAGTGAATACCAGATGTTAGGAGAGAGTGAATACCAGTAGTTAGAAGAGAGTGAATACCAGAAGTTAGAGGAGAGTGAATACCAGAAGTTAGAGGAGAGTGAATACTAGAAGTTAGGAGAGAGTGAATACCAGAAGTTAGGAGAGAGTGAATACCAGAAGTTAGGAGAGAGTGAATACTAGAAGTTAGGAGAGAGTGAATACTAGAAGTTAGGAGAGAGTGAATACCAGAAGTTAGGAGAGAGTGAATACCAGTAGTTAGGAGAGAGTGAATACCAGAAGTTAGAGGAGAGTGAATACTAGAAGTTAGGAGAGAGTGAAAACTAAGAGAAACATGATTGCATGTTTTAATCACACATTTAGTACTTACTATGAATTCCAGAAAACCAAAAGCTGGTGGTTTATCATGCTGAACCAACTGGTTTGCTTATATAACGGAACCAACTGGTTTAATCACGTAGCTGAAGCAATGATGGAGAACGATAACATAAAGATCTTATAAATCGAAACTTAAATATTCACACTGACAGAGTAATTAATACTTGTTTATCTGACAATGTGCTGGTCATTAAGTGAGCTTAGAAGCAGTTAAAGTTGATCTTGCTGTTTCTGGAGATTTGTGAAAAGGGAGAAAAAAAGACCTCAAGACGGTATTGAACACTTAGCACTGGAGCTAACCTGAATGTATAAGTATTGGTTAAGATGATGTTGTTATTGGATATGTTCCAGACGACTACCAAACTCTAGACTAGAGGTTTCTATTGGGAGTTAGTATGAAGTTGTTTGGATTATTTAACAGACTGCCTTGCTGGGGTCAGTGAACTTCCTGCAGAAAGTCACTATTTATCCCAACCTAGAGGAACTGGGTTGGTTGTTGGAATACACACCAGCCAATGCTGTGACCAAGCCACCAATAATAGTATTAATAATAAAATAGTGCTATTAATAATAACAATCAAACAAAGATCACACATGTGCTGTTTTTTATCAAACTACTGAGTAGAGTACTGAGATCATGAAATCAGCTAATAAAATATTATTTTGCTCGTGATTATAAGAAAAAAGGTTACATCAGCTGTATAGACAACAAATGATAGAAAAAAGATGGACGACGCTTACAGACCAGAGACTATCAGATCAGGTCATGGGAGATCTTCAAAAAGAGATGGTTGACTGATAAAGAATTGACATGAATATAAGATCAATTAAGCAGAAATTAGAATAAAAAAGAACAGAAAAGGCCAAAGATGAGTGTTGAACAGAGTATGGTTGTATTTCTCATTGAGCAGTGAGGAGGAAATAAACCAACTTTATAAATTTTAGATCAGACTAATGAAAAAGGCAAGCGTCTGAATAAAGTAAAAAAGCAAGAATGTGAGATTACAATGACGAATACAAAACATATATTGAACAGAAATAGAATAAAGTCTACAACAACTAAGATTAGATGATATGATTAGAAAAACAGACTTGAAACAAGCCAAAAATATTTTACCAGAGAAAAAATTGTAAAAGAACTAGAAAATGTTATACAAGGAAACTGAGCAACTAAGACTTTCTGGACAAAGATCTGGGAACAATACACAACAGATAGCAGCCAAGCAAAAAGAAATGGTAATATGAAAGAACAATTGACACGAGATAAAACAAGAAGATTTAATAGTAATCACAGTTACCTATGTTACTGTATGTTACGGTATGTTACGTGTACGTGCTGTCATCTAGCAGCAACCAAACTAGAAAGAGCCAGACCCTGGCAGAGTGCAGGGATGCTAGATAACGTATCTATCAGGTCTAGTAATTTATCATCATACTTTCATGACTGCCTGTATTAGGGGGGAGGGGGGTTGGGTGTACCTCAATGGATGACAATAGGAAGAGCTAATGCTATTTTAATACATAAAGGTTGAAGCAAGCCAGCAACTCCAGCATACCTACTATCAATCACTATACCTCTTACTATTATGGACAATTTTGCTTCTTTGATATCCAAAAGCTTGTATTAATGTCTCGAGAATATGAGCTGGTTGGAGAGGAATAAAATGTTATGGAGGTAGATTCAGAAGTACTAAGCATTTTGAAAACACTGCGCAGCGAGGAAGACTATTTTAGATTAAGCTTGAATTGAATACCAAAAAGGCATGATTTGTGTGAGTAATCTCTCGAAGGTCGAGAATACTGTATGCTTAGCTTACTGCTAGCATACAGCATACTACGTGTTTGTGAGCCATCACTTGAAGACCGAATGTGATGCTTGCTTACTGCAAGCAGAGGCTGTGTGTGCTTTCAAGAGCAATGATGTACATACGCTGACTTTGTGATCTCGGCTGGACATATTTGAGTGAGTACAGTGGCGAGGGAATCTTGACGACTGGAGACATGCCCCCAGTTGGGGAGAGCAATTTAAGGTTGAATGTTATTCCTGTCACCAACAATGGCATGACCTGCAACCCGTCGTTTGCAGGTCATTGTTCCAAACCACTAGGCCACGGCTGCATATGGTTTAGTGGTGCATTCAATGATATCGAAGATTTTGAAAACAGTAGTAGGCTAAAAAAAGTCAGATAATTTCTGAAGTATTGGAAGCAGCAAAGTAAATAACAGGAATATAACAAAGGCCAAATTGTTCTCATAAGAGGTGATATTTCAATGAGTCTCATTGTTTTTACTACAAATTGTCAGATGTCATACCAGTGTTGTTGCCTTGTCGTGTTGTTATGGATACCTGAGCAAGGATCTGTAATAAGCAGGGACATTGAGAATAAAGTTACTACCTATTGTACACGGATGAGTGGAAACTGATTTGGAAAGGCTGATCCAAGAAGTTAGGATATTTATAGACGATGTCAGAATGAGGTTTGGACTCGACAAATGTGCGACACTGACAATTAGAAGAGGCAAAAAGGTGAATGATATGAGAATAATGCTGCCAGATGGAGAGATAGTGAATGACATGGAAGAGAGTGATAACAAATATTTAGCGGTGCTAAAAGATTGTGACAGCAGGCCAAGAAATAAAAAATTGTAAGAAACTAAATTATTATTATGAATGTAATTTGGAGCAAATAACAGCAACATTTCAAATATTTTATTTAAAGTTAAATTTTTTATTTAAATATAGCTCAAAAAGCTGTTACATTGGCAAATACAACAAGCATCTGTTTGCACATGTTGGCACATTCCAAGCTAGCACAGCAGATAAACTCTCAATTGTGACAATACAATAAGCTACTCAGCTGCAAATGTATAACACCGGACCAAATATCCGGAGAACCCAGTTCTAGAGTTCTAGTGAGCTCACAGTGTCATACAAAACTAGAAAAAATTTTTTTATAATAAAAATATCTGTTTTACTTAAGCTAGTTTTTCTTTTAAAAACCACTTTTTACAAAGCTACGAAATTATTAAAACTGAGATCAAAATCAATAGCAGCTTACACCTCACAGCTCACAAAATCAATCTCACCTCATTTCGAAGTCTTACATAAACTTAGGATCGATTATTTCTACTCTATTGTTTTTACATAACAAAAAATAACTTTGTTTTAATTTGTGAGCATGCCTACATCTAACTAACCGTAAATGACC
This sequence comes from Watersipora subatra, assembly GCF_963576615.1. Classification (NCBI taxonomy): domain Eukaryota; kingdom Metazoa; phylum Bryozoa; class Gymnolaemata; order Cheilostomatida; family Watersiporidae; genus Watersipora; species Watersipora subatra. The sequence goes on along the minus strand of NC_088711.1, from coordinate 37,524,330 downwards.
TTATATACTATGTATTAAATAATAATTGCAAAACCAACTTAATTTGCATTCAATATATTTTATACCCCAGTGTGTGTATGGTAAAAGATTCACATGTTTTTTAAGCTGGTAACTTCATTTTATTACCTTTGGAAGCTTTGCAATTTTGGAAGCTTTACATGCAGAGTCATTCTCTGTATGTATGATGCAATATAGCATAAATTATCAAACGGTGAAAATCATAAAAAAATTCTTAACTGTAAAAGAGAAAATTGGAATTCCATACAAACTTGCTTGAAAACGGAAATACATTGTCATCTACAAATCAATGATCACATTTCACCAAAATAATATATGAACTATCATTATGAAAAATATAATGATAATCTATGCTTAGCTCGTGTTAAACAGTGCTTTAACATGCGTCAATCGTTTACAGAAAAATATTTCTTTTTATTATATGGGAAGCACCTATCGAGATAAAAATATAAACAAAACAAATATTTCTAAAATTTATAACTGTACTCAATTTGTATTAAAATTGGTGCAACGCTGTGTTGCTGTATCCTCACCTTATTGGTTACGTCCTGCGTGAGCCAAGCCTAATTGATGACTGCTAATAAATACGTCCCACCCGATACATCTGCTGAGATCTCTACGCTTACCTAAATGATTTATAGAAAGTAGCATTGAGCACGGGAGGCCGCTATATCACCACTAAGTAGGCAATAATTGCGAACATAAAAGTAATTAATTGATAGTTACATCTTAATCTAGCGATACATCTGTAAAGCAGTATTGATCCTTCGATCAGAATATTATATTATCTCCGAAAAGCTTCAACAAACTGATCACTGCCAGCCCTATAGTTGGTGTCATATTTGACGAACCAGTCAAGGAGAATTATATAATTCTATTTACAATGTAGTTGTCTATGTGCTGCTGGTGTATAAACACCAGCAATTACTGTAGCTAAAGTGTATAACTATAACAAGGTGTATAACAAGGTGTATAACTACCGTGTATTACTGTGGCTAAAATGTATAACAACCATGTATTACTGTAGCTAAGGTGTACAACAACCATATATTATATTACTGTAGCAAAAGTGTTCAACAACTGTGTATTACTGTTGCTAAGATGTATAACAACCATGTATTACTGTAGCTAAGGTGGATAACAACAATGTATTACTGTAGCTAAGAAATATAACAACCGTGTATCACTGTAGTTTATATATATATATGTAACACATATATAATAATGTATATATATAATATATATATATATATGTACAACTGTGTATGTTACTGTTGCTACATATACATATATATATATATGTACATCTGTGTATATTACTGTTGCTACACTTTGTGCACCTCCTTTTACTATAAGGTGACAATAAAAACTTGGTTTTAATAATTATGACTATGTTACTTCAGTTTCTAACATGTATGTTAGTGTTAACATGTATGTTAGTGTTAACATGTATGTTAGTGTTAACATTTACGGTAGAATTTCTGCAGTTTTAGAAATATCCAAGGTTGTATGCTATAATTAGTATTTACCATTATGTTGTTGGCTGTGGAACAAGTTGCTAAAGTACGATGTATTCAAAAATAGATATTGCTGACATATGAAATAATTATTAAAATGTAATTAATTCCATGCCTAGACATGACAGCGTCTAATCAATTCATGTCTAGTTCAACGTTCCAGTGTATCTGCGGAAGGGTCTCAATGAACCCTTCGATGAAGGGTTCATTGAGATGCAACCTTAATCAAACCTATTGCTGGGGAAGTCAATGAACTAGTCATCTCTGGTGGGTTAGTGTTTTTAAACATTAAAATAATCCATACATTAGTGCCTGGCTCTGTAATCAATAAAATAATTTCCTTCTCCATTTGCATGGATTTTCTAGTGAATCTCAAGCTCTGATCTGTAGTTTGTTCACCTCTAAGCAACCTCTTCATGATTGATGGATATCAGAGCTCCTTCTGTTGACAGCAGGGCTAAAGTCTTCTATTGACTATGTTCACTGCTAATTGTTATTATCTTGCAACCATAGCCTTTGGTCCTTAAAGGTTGACTTGCAACAAAATTCACATTACCGTTATTTGATATGAAAAGATTCACCATGTCTTACTCTGTTGTGTTGTAGGTGCAAAATAGGTGGACATGTGATTACAAACTCTTGAAAGCTAAAACACGAACAGTTAATCGCAGCCATACGAGACCGCCGTAGTTTGGATTCTCTTTCCAAAACGGCTCAAATGTGATGTAGTTGTAGTAGATGGTTTCTGTTTACACTTTTATGCAACCTCATTCGTCTTAATATTTTTACAAATATACTTCACGCATTTAATAAAACCATGTTTATTGTTCTTACGCGTCTGTTTTATCGTCATTGTAATGCTGTCACTTTTAGCAGTGATATCTTATAACTTACCCTAGAAATTTGCTTAATTTTGTAATATTAGCTCGAAGGAGTACATATCATTGTCTGATAATCATGATGAGCCTGTTGGTCACCTGTGATAATCGAAAAGTGCTGCAGAAATTATTTGCGAAGTATTGGGTCACATGATCAGATTACGACTTGCTGATTAGACCAAGCCGAAACAAAACTGTAAAGTAGCGAGTAGCTATATTTGATACGGGGTCTTCGGTAAAACCCGAAGTGTTTATCATAAACTAGTACTACGATAAGTTTCATATTGAAATTTTTATTGGCCTTTCAATTCACGTGAGAACATCCCGTGGCAAGACAATAACCAAACTGTAATGACAACGTCAGAGAAATATACAGATTCCAATCTATGGCGGCTTTTCGTTGATGAGCTTTTAAGAGCTTGTAATCACATTTCCACATATTTGGCACCTACAACACAACAGAGTAAGACATGGTGAATCTTTTGATACTAAATAACTGTAATGTGAATTTTGTTGCAAGTCAACCTTTAAATAGCTTGCTGCCCAAACAATGACAATCAGCTGCTAAATATAATTGGCAACCATGTTGTTAAATTAGATTGCTATTGACTGCTGTCTGATTTGGATTTATAGATTAAAGTGCATTCGCTTAAGTTGTGCTATAATTTACATCTAGTTCTGTATCATAATTATGATGTAATCATAATTGGAAGAAAGAACCTACCACTCAAACTACTTCAATAATCTCTGCATACAAACACTTTTGGTTTATTTTTTATATCAACTTTATCAGACAACAACGTCATCATTCGAATAAATTGTTTTAAGATTTTGAAAAGTTGAGGTGAAATGTATTCTAGACTGTTAACTAATTGTAAAACAATGTTTAACAAGAGAGTCACATTAGCAGTAGTAGAAACATTTTTAAAGAGCTAATCGTTGCAAAACAAATATAGTAATTTCCTGTCTTAGATTACTTTTTCACGAAGGTCCGTAGAAATCATGGTTTTATATACTCGGTTTCATGCATTTGCGAAAGTTGAGGTACCATATACTACTTTGCAAGGATTTGTAGAAGTTATTGTATCTTACACTACTTCATCAGTAGTTGTAAGAGTTGTTGTATCTTACACTTCTTCATGAGTAGTTGTAAGAGTTGTGGTATTTTACACTTCTTCATGAGTGGTTGTAAAAATTGTGGTATCTTACACTTCTTCATGATTAGTTGTAAGAGAAAGATACGCAAATTAATATTTATGTAACTACAAGTCTATGCTTTGCTTTGTATAGCTTGTGTAGTATGAGGTCTTACCAGTTGGCATCACTGAATCAGAGCAGCGATATACGGCATAATAAAAGGGAAGACAAAAGCCTAAAAATGCCTGCTAAGTACTCCTTTGGATTAAGTTTCAATTCAAATTTCTGTTAGCCAGCCTAGTCTACATAGCTCTAGCTAATTGCTTTAAGAACAACCGTTGAAATATTATCAAAAACACTATAATTTATAAAGCTGATCAATAGCAATCACGTTAAAATCACAACTCATTTTTAGAAAAGCGATAATAAAAAATTGTTTGAGTGAGCAGAGAAAAGAAGATTTTCTAATTAAAACCGCAAATAATTTACAAACATCAATCAAAATCACAAATGAAACGGTTTAGTAGTCTGTTACTTTGTATATAACATGAGCATTAACTGTGAAAATGGAGAGGATGAGGGATTGACGTATGGCATCTGACGTTATTTTGAAAATGGATCAAGGTGCAGAAAATCAATAATTTCTACTGTGTAACACAGTGAAATACCTTGCGACTACAGAGTGACTACAGAGTGGCAGTAATGACGTTCTTAGCAATAATTTCAATTCAAGCATTAATGTTTTTCAAACTATGCCACCATGCTGTACATGTTGCATATGCCACACAAGTATTATGTCAAATTAAAAGTTTGACATAATTATTGTGATGGAAACAGGCGACTGGGCGCGGAGCCGAGTGCCGCCATTATAGCCAGCCAGTCAGAAGACAAGACTACGGCTCAATTGAAAATCTTAGAACTTTTGTTTTCCATGATTTATCAGATTAGAAACTCGAGAATGCGTCTTCACAAGGTTTAAGGACAATGGCCTTCACTGAACTTCATGGAATGCTGTTGTGAAAGCAGCGTGGCAACTTGCAATGCCATACTTTTCGCTAGTCATATCTTTACTATGGATATTTGTGAAAAATGATTGCATTGTGCAGCATTCGGCATAGTAGCTCAGCGTGTTAACACCCGCGCCAGTCGGCTGCATTGCATTATGCTGAATAATTGTACCAATCGTTATTCTCAGTGTTTTATCAGCTCACGAGATGACCTCTCGCAGTACACAAGACTGCTCGGCTATTAGTCTTTTTAACTATCATCAGGCTTTTTGGAGTAATTGTGAAGTAATACAGCAGTTTTTCACTATGCTTCCTTGGCAAACCTGACTATCTCTCACAGCACAATAGACTACCGCGGTACTAGTACTATATAATTACTCAAACGAAGCAAGCCAACTACCAATACTATTCTAAAAAGGACAGCTCTAGTAGCTTCTGCCTCAAAATTAACCATGTAGAAAACATAGATAATCTATGAATGTATCATAAATGGTATCAATTGCTCTAAATTTTTGTCCTCCTCAGAAATCCCTTTTTGTTAAATTTCGTATTCAGTTTTATTTTGTTTCAGCATATTAATTTATTCCTTAGATTTTCACAACTTTAAAAACTATATATTTACTAATCAGGTATGTGTTTAATTTAAAAATAAAAATTACATGTAATTTAACCTTTTATATTATACTGAAATAAAAGGCGCGGAATTTTAAACAAAAACCGCTTAAGACTCTTAGAAAGAAAGCCTGGAAGAATAAACACTATATATGAAACTCCCGGTAATCATTAAAACCTCCAGGCATTGAAGAATGGAAGCAAAGTGAATATAGTACATGATGTAGGTATGGTGCTCCAATATGGTGACAACAGAAAGCAAGACCGGTGAGTGCCATATGAAAACATGTAAATGGTGAGTTCTATGCTGATTCAAGTCTTACACAAATGCGCTACAGGTTAGAGATGTTTAATTCAATGTATTAAAGAAATACAGCAGATTATAATGTAAGATTGAATATCTCCAGCAATAGGCTCTAATATAAACCAGTAAAATATACTAAAGCTTTACTACTTCAACTTTACTACTGCTTTACTTTAATACTTTCCACTCGATGAGTTAACCCTTATTATTATTATTTCAACAGATAAAATGCATGAGTGATCAGTGCTTGGCCTTCAGATGTATTTTGAGATGTGTGCTCCGCATAAAGCTTTTGAAACACAACGAGCACGGGTATGGTCGCTCTCCGGTGTGAATTCTCATATGATCACGAAGATGTCCGGAATTTGTGAAGCCCCTATTGCATATCTCACACATAAATGGTTTTTCGCCACTGTGCGTACGCAAATGAATCGTCAGAGAACCGGCGGTACTGAAACTTTTTCCACAGGTTTGGCAGCGGTGTGGCTTCTCACCGGTGTGCGTCCGCAAGTGAATCTTAAGTTGACTAGTTGTAGTAAAACATTTTTCACATGACGGGCAAGAATGAGGTCTCTCTCCGGTGTGAATTCTGGTGTGGACTCTAAGATGCGATGCGGTTTTAAATGTTTTTGTACACAAATCACATCGCTTTGTTCTCGGCTCTGTGTGGCTAGCCAGGTGAGCTTTCAGGTCTGTTGCAGAACTAAACCGGCTGCGACACATCTGACAAAAATATGGATTCATCCCGGCAGAATCGGATTTTAACTCCGGCTTCCTAACTCTGCGTGGAGTGTCTTTATTTTTGGACCGTCCATTTATCTTCTGACTGACTACTCGGATACTTGTTCGCTGCCTGGCAGCGTTTGTTTTGTGGGCAGCTGTCACCGAGGTCTTAGTTATATGTTGTGCTGCACTAGATTTGCAAGCTCGGTCCTTAGAAGAAGATTCAGAGTTTTGACGACATGTTCGAAGGGTTCGACCCTCAGCAATGACAGTTTTGGCCTTTGTCTTCTCAACACCCCTCAGGAAATATTTATAGCTTCCCAACATTTCTGATGGCTCACAAGAACCAACTATTTTTGCGTTAGTAGGACATGCAGAGGGAAGCAAAGCTTGCTTCTTTGTATTACAGACAGCAGATCGCAAGCTAGCCAATGGCACAGAGTTTTTACGACTTTTTCGAAGGAATCGAAGTTCTGATGGTATAGTCACACGTGCCCTTTCTCCAACGCCGTCTCTCATCACAGCTTCAGAGTTTCTCAAGGTTTTTGACAGCTCACAATCCGTCCTTTTCTTTGGTGTTGATACAAATAAAGTGGAGGCGTTATGTGTTTTATTGGTACATTTCATTGACATTCTTGCGTTTTCTCGACAAGTCCTTGTTTTACGAAGATTTGTTGACTGTCTCAAGGATTGCGCTACTCTGCATACAGAGCAATGCTTGCTAGATGCTTGATAACGACGAGACTCGAATCCTTTAGCTAACTTGCTGACTGATGTGGAACTGCGGCAGTGATCGCAGATCAATTTTGTTGGTTCTTTGGCTGTGCATGCTGGTTTTGGATCACCTATAGAGGCAGGAAATACAAAATATTAGCATAGTCTTAATAGTAGAATATAGTAACAACAACAACATCTTTGTTAAAGAATAGAGAGAGCATAATATTATTATGCTTTATTAGTTATCTTGATGTGTTGACTGATGTTCTAAAAAAAGAATCAAGGAGATTGACCAACTAGAAGCTGAGATATAGCCAGCCAAACACAGGTCTACCTAATAACGAATCAGAGGAAAACCCTTCGAAAATCCCGATAACTGTGACGTATGAAATCGACTTATTGGTAATGTGCCGGAGTTGCGCACCCTTACTGCCGTTACGTATAATGATTGTTTTAGGCTACGAGATGTGAAACGCTTCTCACGATAGTAAAGAATTTACAGACTAGCTCTGGTTTCTCAGGAAAATCAAGCAAACATCGTGTGGTAAAGGCATTTGCCCACAACCCCTCGCCATGATTTTTCAAAATAGAAGAGCAAATTTTGACTATTGTGCTTCAAATTTTAACTCGATCTCTACGGATATGCTCCGAAGATCCTCTGTTCAACGAGTGGCGCGTGTATAGTCTATATGCGACATCCGCGATTTGCAGTTTGTTTAGAATAAGAAATGGGAATGTGAATTTTTGTTCATTCATCATTTTTCTACTGTGTACCTACTGCAGCATTCAGTTGATTTTCATGATTATCGTCACTATTAACAGACTATAAGTTCACTACAGGCATAATTTTAAAAAGAATAACTTGACCGTGCTGCTCTTGTTGTAAGAAAAAAAACGATAACTTTTGATTTGATTTATTTATCTATTTATCTTATCTATGATTATATTTTATGATTAATATAATAATCATAATGCATATTATACAAAATAATAATATAAATGCGTATAGAATAAATGATGTAACTAATATAATTGTAGAAAATTCCAAATGATAACCGAGATTGATGATTGATTTAATTGATTCCATTTATTAGCCATAGTTAAAAAAATCTGAACAGCGCTAAAGATGAGTCTGAATAGGGAAGCTAAGTGGGAGAACAACAAAACTGAGCTGAACTAGCAAGATAGCGAAATGTTGTGAAATAATAGATGCGTGTAATTATTTTATGCTAAAACTAATCTACACGTCAGAGGGACTGGTTCGGAATTCTCAGAGCAATGATTGTTAGGCCCAATTTGATTGTTCTATACTTCCCGGGATTAGACCAATTAAAACGCCGTGATTGTTATAGGAGGGCGCATTAGTTAGCTTAATTGACCAATGGCACACAAGTCGATTTCATACGTCATATATTGATGATTACCAAAACACTTATGTTTTTTGGTAGACCTTTGTTTGGCTGGCTATATCTCAGCTTCTGGTTGGCCAATCTCCTTGATTCTTTTTTTAGAACATCAGTCAACACCTCAAGACAAATAATAAAGCATAATAATATTATGCTTTCTCTATTCTTTAAAGGGATTTCCTAATTTCTTGACAGCCATATAACTACCAAAAGGAGGGGAGAGGAGGGGCATGAAACTGTTATGACGACCTGATAGCCAGAGCCAGCTAAGGCACCTCTCTGCAGATGATGGCCCACAACTACAACTAAAAAGCTGGAAAGCTCTAAAGCTAATTGGGTGATGGATTTAGCATGTCTCGAAATCTGCACATATGATCTCCTTTCAGGCTAATTGGTTGCCAACTAAATTTATGCTTGTTATCTCACAATTAAAGTAACTTTAAAATAGAAAGTCTAGCCTTATCGATGCTAGTTAAACAATCAATGATAAAGTATCTTATAAGGACGCATATCCTTAAGAGGCCATGTGGATCTTTAAAAATAGAATTTGAATGAAAAATAAGTAAAAAAAAGAATGTAATGAAATGAAAAAGAAAAACGAAACAATACCTAGGAATAAGAAAGTAGCATCTATATAATTATTTGTTTATTGTCATTTCCGAATATATATACATATCCTGAAACATGTATATATATATTTTATTTCTGAATGTATATGTATATTTAGAAACAATATATTCAGAATATATATACAGTAGACACTCCGATAACATATACCTCGGATAACGTAAAGTCCAGATAACGTAAATTCCAGATAACGTAAATTCCAGATAACATAAAGTCCAGATAACGTAAAGAATTTATGCGAAGTTCTTGCTTCGTACTATATAAAAAATTCCATATAACGTAAAGTGTCAAGTCAGACGAGTTCTCAAAATCGATTTAAATGGTAACCTACCTCATCGCACTTGTGAAAGAAAACATCGTGCGTATAGCGTTATATAGCGTTATATCTATTATATATACAACTTTCGAGACATTCTAGTTTGTCGTGATAGATCGTCAGGTGTGTTGACAAAACAGAGAATAGGATAGCTGCGCAATTGCTCATAAATACAAAGGCGATCGATTGGCGCAAGTGTTACCACGCCGGTCTACCCATCTGAATGTGACGAGTTGGAGTAATGTTGGAAGTTCTCCTTTATCGTAACATCGACCCCAGCTTACAGATAGATGACGAACAGGTAGTGCCGCTTTTTATAGTAAAAATATTTTGTTGTTTTGCTTTATTGTAGACGTATAGAATATTTGTTAATAGTTTTACTTTGCAGAATAGACTTTGCTATTTAAAAAAATAAACAAATAGTTGCAAATAGATGTCGAAGATGTGCAGTCCCCATCAACTTACTGTAAAAATTACAACAATCATGGTCTATAAAACCAGTGAGATTGATCAGAAAAACAGAGAAAATTTCTCGATGCAAACCAATAGTACTGCAGTTACGGTAGGCCCACAAATTAAAAGAGTTCAATCACGGTTTCCCTTTTTCTTGAGTTTTGAAAGATCTTTGAACGGATTAGGCAATTTACATGTATTTTCCTGTTCTTATAACGTAAAATCCCTATGGCACAAACGTTCCTAGAAGAGATTATTTACGTTGTAAGAGCGCCTACTGTATATCTTATATCGGTAAATATAAATCTTAGTGTTTGTCTGTTAATCTGTCGTTCGCGTGTCCAGTTATAGCGATAGTTTCAGGAATGAAAAATCTGCTTCTCACTGGATTTGAATCCGGCATCTCCACTTCTGAAGACAGGCGAGCTAACCCATTAAGCCGCCCAGCTTACTTGCGAGCCAATGGATTAATTGGGTACATAATTATTACATCGGTTAAAATACTGATGCTTAACCCTTTGACAGGGGAAATGACCAGAATGTCGTTTACCGGTTGCGTGGGGAAACGACATTTATGTCTATTTCGGTAGACGTTTATAACGCTGTCGTCTAGTAGCGTTAAACAAAGGATATGAACACTAGTAAGTTTTAAATATTATCAACAAGATATCAGTCGATGATTTACAATATGAAACGATTATCTGAGAGGCGTTGCTTTGTGCTAAAAGCTAAACAAATCGCGATTCCTTGGAAAAAATTAAAAGTTGGAAAAACCAGTCAACATCGGCTCGACTTTCAAAACGGTAAAATAAAAGATTATTTTATCCTGCGATCGTTAGTGATTTTTTGTCTGATCAGAATAAAATTAATTCAAATGATAGAAGTGATGTAAACTTTTTTGGACTTTTAATATACTTGGAATATTCAGAGAAAACGATCGTTATGGTGGCTCGCACGGCTACGTTATAGCGTTTGACTCTACCGAAAAAGATGCTTCCAAGCATTTCATACAGGGACAATTGCACATGGTTGTAATTTTTTTTTAGTAGTAGATATGTGAATGAATGTATATGTACAAAAAATTTTGTTCATTGAACTAAATTTAAGATTTGAGCTATGCATGTTCATAAAATATCGATTTTTTTGAATTTTCGAAAATAAATTACACGAGTCTCGGTTGTTTTTGGGGGGGGGCTTATACCCAGTCAAAGGGTTAAGGCGCTTGAGAAAAGACTATTGGTTATTAACTAGCTTCCTTTATCATTACGCGTAATATAATGATTATTAAACTGGCTTCACACCAGCTCCTATTATAGTAAAATTTAGATTAGCTCAAGTTACTAGCCTACCAGGCGAGTTTTTCAAATTAATTGGGTAATTATTTTATTACCCGGCAAGAATTGTCTAAAACACTCGTTAATAGGTTGTAAATAGATGACATCCGTGAATCAGTAATTATTATTGATTTCTTTTAAAATTTCCAATTTATGTAAAATAAATTTTTGCTAGCGGAATCTAAAGATCCCATACAAGCCGATAGGATTAAATCTATAACCGCTCGAAAATTAGTGTAAAACATATAAATAAGACAGACTTTTTCAGCATTTGTGGAACCTGCTTCCACTTGGCGCTACAAATATCTGCCATATCGAGTCACCGAAGCGAAGATGTTACTCAATCCTCTAGTTAATGGTCTGGCCGCTGTGGCAACTCACGGTCGAGTTCCTCCCCAAAATTATGCAGTGAGCAGATTAGTAACAAAGCTTGATAGCAATGATTTTGAGAAGAAGTCGCAATAGTCTGAAACGGAAAGCTTGTATTTAATAATATTACGATTTAATATTATTCGCATTATTAAATATTAAACAGCTTGTCATTTAGCGATAGCTATCTTGGAATAGTTTTGCAATTATCATAAAATATGTTTTTCATGGGAAGTGGTAAGCAACATTAGGGAAGGTTCATTGCTTTTTGAAACAAAATCTCATTAGATGTTTGCTGACCAACTCGCCCTCTGTTTTATTATTTTTCAAGGTAAATGTTTGATTAGTGCAGAACATTCACAAAATTATCTATATAGCCCTGCTAAAGAAGAGCATACTTGCATCACGTGTTCCACATCATAACTCATGCAACATTCCGATAAAAGCCTCTAGTTCACCTACATATTGGAGTTTCCTTTCTGATTGTTTCATAGATGTAACATCGCCTCACAAAGACCAGTGAGAGTGACCTAAATGGTTTGCATAATTAAACCAATTTAGCAGATGAGTATTAGAAGTGAGATCAATTGAACTCGCAGTAGATACATACTAGATTTGGCTATTTAGAAGGAGACAAATCCTGCCTTGCAATATACACAGCTGAGACTTCCTTAACTAGCTTGATTGACAACAACTATACCTTGTCCTCCATTGACCACTTGTGAAGGACCTCCATTGACCACTCGTGAAGGACCATTATGATTCTCTTGTCCTCCATTGACCCCTGGTGAAGGACCATTGCGATTATCTTGTCGTCCACCGACCACTGGTGAAGAGCCATTGTGATTCTCTTGTCCTCCATTGCTCGCTGGTGAAGGACCATTGTGATTCTTTTGTCCTCCATTGACCACTGGTGAAAGACCATTGTGATTCTCTTGTCCTCCATTGACTACCGGTGAAGCACCATGGTGAGTCTCTTGGCCTCCATTGACCCCCAATAAAGGACCATCGTGATTGTCTATTCCTCCATTGACCACTGGTGAAGGACCATTGTGATTATCTTGTAGTCCATCCAACAATGGTGAAGGGCCATTGTGATTCTCCTGTCCTCCATTGACCGCTGGTGAAGGGCCATTGGGATTCTCTTGTCCTCCATTGACTAACGGTGAAGCATCATTGTGATCCTCTTGTAGTCCATTGACCACTGGTAAAGGACCACCGTGATTCTCTTGTCGTCCATTTACCACTGGTGAAGGACCATCATGAGCCTCTTGCTCACCTACCAATAATAAATATCTTGAGACCACTCAAGCCTAAGGTTGGTTCCCACTATATCACCATATCTCAATGTTGTACGCTCAGCAATTATTCATCAACTATGCGCACGGGAAACATGAGAAAACTAGGATACGTCGGGAAAAATTGCAGATGTCGAACTTTTTCGATAGTTTGCCGAACATCCACAACATCCTGGGCAATGCGCACCACAGCCAACCACCACCTTAGCGATGGTGATAGGTTGTCCCGGATTGCTTGATCATATTTTCTTTCATGACAGTTGCTGCAGGACTAGTATTTCATTGTTTCCACGACCGCATTATTTAACGAAAACTCTAGGCGGCAGACTATTTGCGGATGTAAACGCAGATCAGTTTGTTAGCATGAACATTATTATAATAGATGATCGCTCTGTGTATTGTGGGATTAAAACCGACATACAGCGATACATTGTGAACCAGCCATTAGAGCAGACAACAGCTACCAGTTGAGTTCATATTAATATATGTAGCTATTCGTGATACAACTATGAGATATTTATTAATACGGTGTTTTGATGTACTGGAAATGACAAGATGACAGGAAATGATAAGATAGATAACGGACCATATAGTTGTTATTAAAGCCTAATAATGCATACACCAGCATGACCCCTGACCCTAGACAGCTTTAACAACTTTCCCTCGACCGTGAAAGTACGTAGAATAGTACAACTTCTTTCAAGCTGAGAATCAACTAAAAGCTCCAAGCTCGTAGAATATAATCAAAAGAGATGAAATCAAATGGAGTAACTAGTTTTTACTTCACACTCTCTCAAAACATGATATTTTAAGGATAACTGAAGAAAGATAATGACTGCATAACACCGAATCTGTTGAGGGTGTATATTTGTTATGAATAGAACAACAACTAGTATTAGTGTGAAAAGGAAAAGAAACTTGCTGCTCATTTCCAATCATCTTAATCAATGTGTCATTAGGAACTAACGTCTGATCAGCAGCCATTTTTCATTTCTTAGCCAGTTTGAAATGTCCTCAGTATCTCGACAATATATCACAAGCTAATAATCTAATCGCGTTGAAACTTTGGTACTACACTAATAGGATATCAACAACTAAGCAACCAAAGCTCCGTAATCTGTAAAGTAGCGAGCATCCATATTTGATACGGGCTTTCCGGTAGAACCCGAAGTGTTTGTCATAAACTAGTGCTACGAGAAGTTTTATGTTGAGCCTTTTATTGGCCTTTCAATTCAGGTGATAACATCACGTGTCAAAACAATAACCAAATTGCTTGAGTACGTCAGAGAAATAAATTGATTCCAACCTACGGCGTTTTTGTGATGGCGGCGATTGACTGTTCGTTTTTGGGCTTTTAGGAGCTTGTAATCACATTTCCACATATTTTGCACCTACAGCAGAGTATGATATAGTAAACCTTTTGATACCAATTAAATGTAATTTGAATTTTGTTGCAAGTAAACCTTTAAACTTTAGAGTAGAAAAAACGCAATGTTTTCTTATTAGAATATTTATGAGTTCCATATACAAAATAGATAGAATTGTGTCACCTAATGTTGAGGGTTGACTGTATATAAAGCTATAAACTACATCGCTTTTACTCGCTGTCTGTCACCTGACAGTGTAACTTCATAGGTGGGAAAGAACGGATACACCTTATTATGACAACAGAACCTCACTAGCCTATATGACATGCAGTTTGTTCTACCTTTGGGAGAAGGAAATGTTTATGCAAGTATTGTACCAATAGGTTGTTGCTCTAGTGTTATAGTGTTACATGTATCAATGTACACATTTGAAAGCATAAAGAGAGTGATTATGTATTAACCTCGCGTGACCTACTGCGTGACAGATAAAAAAGATTATTTGAAGTGAAGTCTGTATGACATTCTACATGTCGTACAGATACCAAGAGAGAGATACCGAGAGAGAGATACCGAGAGAGCGATACCGAGAGAGAGAGATACCAAGAGAGAGATACCCAGAGAGAGATACCCAGAGAGAGATACCAAAAGAGAGAGATACCGAGAGAGAGATACCGAGAGAGAGAGTGATACCGAGAGCGAGAGAGATACAGAGAGAGAGATACTGAGAGAGAGAGATACTGAGAGAGAGAGAGATACCGAGAGCAAGAGAGATACAGAGAGAGAGAAATACAAAGAGAGATACTGAGAGAGAGAGATACAAAGAGAGAGATACCGAAAGAGAGAGATACCGAGAGAGAGATACTGAGAGAGAGAGCGAGAGAGATACTGAGAGAGAGATACTGAGAGAGAGATACTGAGAGAGAGATACCGAGAGCGAGAGAGATACAAAGAGAGCGAGAGAGAGATACTGAGAGAGAGATACCGAGAGCGAGAGAGATACAGAGAGAGAGAGATACAGAGAGAGAGATATAAAGAGAGAGATACCGAGAGAGAGATACCGAGAGAGAGAGAGATACCGAGAGAGAGATACCGAAAGAGAGATACCGAGAGAGAGATACCGAGAGAGAGATACTGAGAGAGAGAGAGATACCGAGAGAGAGATACAGAGGGAGGGGGAGAGGGAAAGGGAAGGGAGGGGGAGTGTGAGCATAGTATTTCTTTCAGGCATTGTGGGAAGGATTTTGGCGAATAGCATATCGGCATCTTCATTATTCTGACAAATGCAGCACTCCAACCAACAAATTTGAATTTCGAGAGACATTTTTGTTGATGTCACATGGCGGAAAAGTGTGGTATAGAGGGGATGAGAAAACATCATGCTCCACATTGTAAGGCAAAACTGAGGTTGTAACCCGAGGGTACCCTGTCTCAGAAATACCAGAGGCCCAATGATGAAAAATTTTACTAGCAAAAATATGTTTAGATCACTGTTTAATCTTTTTTCATCCATAAACTGAAAAAAAAGTTTTGAAACCGCGATATTATGCTGTGAATTCTGAGTAAAACAAAAACTAAAAAGGCTCATTTTTTGGCAAAATGATAACCAATATCCTAAATTTATTGCGGAAAAATTTTGGGCAGATTTGTTTATTTTGTGATCAACGTTTTGCAGAAGTACTGAGGCGAACCGTTACAAAAGCTTTCTGCAAGAAGGAACGATACACACGAGCTGTTATGAAGGATTTCTGTAGCAAGAAAGTTAATAATGTGCAGGGCACCTGTAGCAATGTACTGAGGAAACACATGAGTATTTAACAATTTCCTAAACATTTTTAGATCTGGTTTAAATGAATTAATTCTAAGGAAAATATAATCTAATAGATAATTATAGAAGGTCATTCGCTGCGGTCCAAGGCTGCATTTACTAAAATAAATCATTCTAGCCTTCCCGATTTGAAAATGGAAGGATATAAACCTAAATTTCAAATGTAAAGGTAGAGTATAAATGTCTTTGGTTTTTGGGTTTTAACGGTGAGAATCTACGTAAAGAGTTGTCATAAATTATTACTAGACAAACCTACCATGCTCAAAAGTATCCTCGTAAGAAGTATCCTCGTAAGAAGTATCCAGAAGTTCGGGATTGACATCCAACCCTGCAAAATGTATTAACTTCTCCATAGAAAAAATGAACTTGCGCAACTTCATTTATTAGGATTTGTCTATGATTCACATATTGAAATTATGGCATTCTCATTGAGTATGAGAAATTCAATTGAACTATGTGAATACTCTATGCAGTCCCTTTTTATAAAGTAAATCTTAGCTCTGGAAGACGCTGCCCAAGCATTGACGACTTTTCAATGCTGCTCACTAAACTTGCATTTATTAGATCTCTCCTGTCAAGTGGCATGCACAATCTATCATGCAATTCAGTAAACATAATCCTTGCTACAACTGCCTGCTAAAATAGCTTACCACACAGTAAGCAACAGCTGCATAAACGACGTCTTGTAAAAATGCATGGCAGCAAAATGAACTACGGGCAGCCAAATGATTCACTGGCAGAAAAATGACTCACAACCAAACGACTCGGTGGCAGTCAAACGACTCCCTGGCAGAGAAATGAATCGCTCGCAGCGAAATGAATCACTACTAGCGAAACGAATTACTGGCAGCAAAATGAATCACTGCTAGCGAAATGAATTACTGGCAGTTAAGCAGATTAAACCAATGACCAACCTTCAAACAAACAAACCAGAGAACTTTCTGTGGCGGCCTTTAGCTTTGGATCAGTGTCATCGCCTATCCATTGAACTATGACCTGGCTGCTCATGTGGTGGTAAAAGAAGGTTATGCCTTTGAAGCCAGCTGATTCAGCCTCGGACATCTGCAATCGCCAATGTTCAGCATAGACAATAATTTAACTGGAAACAGGCAAGTGTTGACACTCTGTCTTAAAGGTTGACTTGCAACAAAATTCACATTACAGTTATTTGGTATCATAAGATTTACCATGTCTTACTCTGTTGTGTTGTAGGTGCAAAATACAGTCAAACATGGATAACTCGAACTTCACGGGACCGAGCGAAAGTGTTCGAGTTATCAGAGCGTTCAAGTTATCAGAGGTCTGTCACAAGTCCATGTATTATTTATTTATTAGTAGATACATGTACATATACAAACTATAATATAAATCAAAAGCATAAATGGCTTGTTTCAAATTAAATGTTTCTAATGTAAAGTTTATAACTTTTTTATCAAAAAGTATAGAGATTTTTCTATCACTTGAGATTGGTTTGTTGTTTGAGATGAAGTTATGGCCAGGACGTTTTTAAGATTAAAATTGACAAAACTTGATCGTTAGTGAAATACTCAGAAGAAAAGACATCTTCTTCTTTTGAGCGTTTTAACCAAGATCAATTTTGCCGATTTTTCTTGAAGTTTCTGCGAAGGTTACCTCATTTTTCCTTGCTTCCGAAGGGCCATCGCTAAGCGGATGTTTGGTAAAAATCAAATTTCACCAAACCTTTAGAAAAGTCGTTGACAAAAATATTTTGCCGGTGGCGGTAATAACGACCCCTATGAATAACGAAAAGTTGAGGTTTACCTCTATAGCTTGGAATAAAGTGATTTTCTAAAGCGATAACAACTGTCTCGGTAGCCGTTGGGCAAAAAACTGTTCGAGTTAACAGAGTTGAGGTCGAGTTATCTAAAGCAATTTATCATTACGTGGGAACGGACCAAAAAAACCGTTCGAGATAACCATGTGTCCGAGCTATTCGAGGGCGAGTTATCCATATTTGACTGTATATGGGAATGTGATTACAAGCTCTTAAAAGCTAAAAAACAAATATTAATCGCAGCCACACGAGACCGCCGTAGTTTGGATTCGCTTTCCAAAGCGGCTCAAATGGGACGCAGTTGTTACAGGATAGTTTCTGTTTACACTTTCATGCAACCCCATTCGTTGAAATATTTTCACAGATATACTTCACGCATTCAATAAAACTATGTCTATTGTTCTTACGCGTCTGTTTTACCGTAATTGAAATGCTGCCACTTTTAGCACTGATATCTTATAACTTACAGTAAAAATTCGTTAAACTTTTTAACCTTAGCTCGAAGGAGTACATATCATTGTCTGATAATCATGACGAGCCTGTTGGTCACCTGTGATAATCGAAAAGTGCTGCAAAAGTTAATTGCGAAGTACCGGGTCACATGATCAGATTACGACTTGACGATTGAATAATGCCGAAACAAAACTGCTAAGTAGCGAGCATCTATATTTGATACGGGGTCTTCGGTAAAACCCGAAGTGTTTGTCATAAACTAGTGCTACGATAAGTTTTATATTGAGCTTTTTATTGGCCTTTCAATTCACATGAGAACATCACGTGACAAGATGATAACCAAACTGTAATGAATACGTCAGAGAAATAAAGAAATTCCAATCTACAGCGGCCTTTCGTTTTTGAGCTTTTAAGAGCTTGTAATCACATTTCCACATATTTGGCACCTACAACACAACAGAGTAAGACATTGTGAATCTTTTGATACCAAATAACTGTAATGTGAATTTTGTTGCAAGTCAACCTTTAAAGAAAACTATTATTATAACTTCCTCATTGCAAATAAGAGCCAATAATATGATCTAATTTATATATTAGAGATGCTTGATAAATTTCAGGCTATGAATATAATATGAGTGATATATTTCAGGTGCAATATATTTTAAGCGTGATATATTTTATGAGTGATATATTCTATGAGTGATATATTCTATGAGTGATATAATGAACGATATATTTTATAGCAATATATCCTTTCACTTTTGCAGCCAGTCGAGGACACTAATACTGTCTATGGTTGTGGCTGACATATGATGGCAGATCTCCAAGCAACTCAATTACAAGCAGTCATCTGCAATAAGTTTGTATTAATTAGCCTCAATTTTTAATTTCTCTTGGCTACAACTTTATACCGGAGTCTAGGCTTTTCATGATTTTGCTTCCCATCACATAGTTGCTAATATAACATATGACATAGAAGCCAATCTCATTCCATTCCGTGTCTATCGCCCAACCATCTCAGACCTTTTTCAACAAGAATATCAGCCATAGGTGATAAATCTGCCAGTTTTATGATTTCTACGTTTTTGATCTGGACCAGCTATTTGATATTCATAATAACCTTTAAGCGTCTCATTATCACAGCATGTAGTTTTTTTACTTGAACTTGATAAATCATCCATGTCTCTGTGCCATATGAGAAAGTTGACAGAAATACGGCTTAATTCACTTTATATTTCACAATGACTGAGACATGCTTGTTCTTCAACAGTCTATGCTGAAACTTGCCAAAGGCAGCACTGGCTTGGCCGATCTTTGCTTGGAGTTCCTTTTTTTTTCCCTGAAGCGTTAGATACAGTGCTTCCAAGGTAGATGAGGTGTGTGGCTTCAACCAGTGGTTCTTGGTTGATGAAAATGACTTGGGCTTCAGGAGGACGGAAAGGTGTTTGATTGGTTGGTACATACACTGCCTTTTTTATATTAATTTTCAAGCTAAACAGAGATGCAGCCCTGGCGAAGTTGTCCAAGAGTAACTGCATGTCAGAGACAGAATGAGCAGCTAATGCATTGTCATCAGCAATTAGCATTTCTCAAACCAGGTGTTTGGTAGTGCGAGACCTAGCTTTAAAATGGGAGACGTCGAAAAGATCTGCACTGTTTTGTCTGTATGTTTACCCCCTGATGTACACCTTTGAAATCTACACAATGCATAGCAGCCAGGTAGAAGGAAAACGATGTGAGAGCTAGGACACAGTCCTGTTTGACTCCATTTGTTACCACGCACTCTTGATGTCTTTCCCTTTAACCAACCATGCCTGCATCTCATCGTGCAGTGCTTTGAACAGGTTGGTGAGTTTCACAGTGCATCCCAATTTTCATAGCACGCTCCAGAGCACATCTTGCGAAACAGTATCAAACGTTTTTGTAAAATCTATGATTACTGTGTGAAACTCCAAGTTGTTCAGTACAGTTCTCCTGGATTTGACGAAGACTGAAGACTGGTGCTTGTTTCTTTGAAATCTACTTTGAGTCTCTGGTAGGACCTGGTGATACCTTTTTTAGTCGTTTGAGATGTTACGGGCTAAGATCTTCCCGCAATAGACAGAAGAAAGAACCCTCTATAATTGCCACATTTCTTCTTGATGTCTTTTTATAATATGGAGTAAATGTTTGCATTTTTCCAGTTCTTGGGTACCAGCTCAAATTTCCAGATGTGTACAATCATATTAGGCACCTTTCCTTGCAGTCCACCTTGTTTCCAAACCTCTGAAGGAATGCTGCAAATACCAGGTGCTTTATTGTCTTCTGTTGACTGGATTGCCATTTAGCGTGCCTGTAAACTTGAGATACTGCCCAGCTCTTTTTCTGCAGTGATCATTGGGAGCTATTTATGTGCATCTTTATTTACAGTTCCAGGCTCAATTACCAGCTGGTCAAAGTGTCGGGCAAAGCACACTAATGTCTCGTTTTTTATCTTTCAACGCTGTAGTCCTATTCTGGGCCCGAAGATGAGCTGTTCCTCTTCTCCTAGGTATGTAAACCTCCTTTGTTTATTGTAAAAAGCCTTCATGTCATTTGTGTTTGCAACCTGCTTTAGTGCCTCTGATTTTTCCTCCAACCTTTGAGATTTCATTTTACGGGTGTACTGTTGCAATCGGTTTTTCAATTTTGCTAGAAATACAGTGTTAGTACTGGTCTTATGTTGTAGTTCGCAGGCTTTGCCCTTGTTTCGTTAGTCAATCAGCGTTTTAGGCTTACTATCATTTTTATTAAAAAACCAATCTTTGTTTTCACATCGGTTTACCAAAAAGCTCAAATACAATGGACCCTCGCCATACAATTTTAATTCGTTCCAGTATTGACTTTGTAAGTTGGAAATGTTATACAGAGGGGTATAGAGACCCATAGTACTTACCTAATGCAAACATCCCCCGGTAAAAATCAGCAAAATTTTAAATACGTATGTACAACAACCGCTAAAAACAGTAAAAAACTAAAATGTTAACCTTAGTGACTATAGTGACCTACAATAACTTTGGTGTATTTAAATTAATTAGTGGTTACGATCTACAGTAAAATGTAACATTGCAATGGACTATGTGCAGTGTGTACCATAGGGAGCTCTTACCTTCGAGACAGACATATAAAATAGGGTAAAACGTCTAATTTAACGCCACCTTTATTTGACCGCCACTATAATAGGAGAAGAGTTGAAAAATAGAGTGCCACCCTTTGATTGAATGCCACATCCATTTGACTGCCGCTTTGACATTCTTTGATTTTTACAAACCCAAAATAGCAAGTGATCGGTAAAAAAGTGCGCTCAAAATCGTACTAATAATGCCTTGATTATATCAATGACAATTAATTATTTTGTTGTTTATGTTTGTATCGAAATCCGTTTTTCAACTCAAAAGGTCTTCACTTGTTTTCGTTAAAACTTTGAAAAAACACCATAGAAAAAAGTACTAACTATATCAGGCCGATAGTAGTTCTTTGTTTAACGCAGTCTTGATACTTCAACGCATGTGGAAAAACGCTCACATTTACGATAGCATATGAAGGACTAGTTTTAAGCTAAAAGTTGTGCTTAGCGAGGCTGCTAAAAGTTTATCATTTGTTCCAACTGCCTTGTCCGATCACTTGTTCGAATAGAAGTGTTTTATCATTTCATCTATCTAATCATTTCAACCGGGACACGAAATGCAACGCGTTAAAGTTTTGCTGTGCTCAAAACAGTATTTGGACACTAATATCGGCTACTTTAGCAGTGCAAAAAAGAGTTGAGGTTAGAGAACATTATAAAATTTATTGAACAGCCAGATGGCCGTTCCATCGAGAGCAACAATCAGAACACAACTGGCTGAGCGAATGATGCAAATATTTTTGTTTCCAAAACGTTAATTTTTGTTTCTGCATGCATGACAAGTATGGTTAGTTCGTGTCACTTGTTCTTGAATATATATGTATTTGTAGCATTTGATAGATTATTATTATATAACTTAACAAATTTGCAGATTTATAGCATATTATTTGATAGCATCCTTGCAGTTATCTTAACACGGCTTACAATAGGTCGACGCTCATAACTCCTTTTCTATCGCATACAAAAAGCCAGTTTTGGCTGCAAACTGGCAAACATATCAATGAGTGCAATGAGCTTCTATGCAACAACATTAAATATAATTATAAAATAAAAATATACCCTGAAATTTAAAATGAAATAAAAAATTGAAAGCACCAACAAATTGCAAAGCAGGGCACAGTGCAACAGGCTATAATATCATCGCAAGTGAATTGTAAGCAATAGATATCAACTGGTAGATATTTCTCGGCTCCGCAATGCATATTTATTTAGAGATCCTTGACAAGATAGCAGATTTATTGTATACATAAGAGTTAATGTCACTCCGCCCGAAGGAAAGTGCAACATTTAGGCAACATTCGCTTCACTTGTAAAAGGATTAAATTTATTTTTCCTAAATTCTGATAAGCTATTTGAAAAATACAACGCCAGCCTTCATTTTTAAAGCCACCTCCATTTGACTGCCGCAATTGGGAAGGGTTGGAAAATAGGGCGTCATGGCTTCCAAAAAGAGTTTTACGATAAACGTTGAATCTAACTTCATCTAACGAATGAATTTAGCTTACTAAACCTATACTTAAAGATGAGTCTTAGTATTTATTTAACTATTTTACAAAAATTCAACTTGGTCATCCACAAAATTTTATCACCTATCTGTTTCCGGTTTGGTTTTCACTCTAACTAATAACACTAATCTGAGAGAGATCGGGCGTCGTATCTCTTTCATGCGTCGTGGAAGGGATGTCGATAAATAACATATCGGCATCTATTCAGTCCACCAACTGCCAAATATGAACTTGAGAGAAATTTTTGTCGATATCATATGGCAAAAAATATTTCGTATGGAGAGAGCGAAAAAAGACCATAAGGTGAAAAAAAATCATAAAATAGGGTCATCGTAACCCAAAAGCACACTGTATGCCGTTTCATAGGTTACTTTCTTCAACATCTCCTATCTCTCTTTTATTTAGGTCTTTTCAACACAAGTGCAAGCCATGTTCTCATCCATCCTCTTCTGAAAATCCTGACAGCACTCGCGGTTTTTCAACTTGTTCACATTTAATTTGGGCTTTGGCTTTCCTTTTCTTCTTTCGTGTGGCTCGCATTGAACACAAGCTTTACATGTACCATCTTATGATATGTGACACCCATGACTCTGGTGCCAAAACACATAATTCAAATATGATCGTCTGGTAATGATGTAGTCTAAAAGGGGCCGGTGCTCTGACTGTGGGTGAATCCAGGTAGTTTGGAGATGTTCTTCACGCTTGAAAAAAGTGTTTGTGATGACCAGCCCATATTCAGAACAGAGACTGAAGAGAAATGAACCATCTGAGTTGCATTTTCCTCCTCCCAATAATCCAGGCCACGAGTGATACATATTGCATGAGTGATACATTCTAAGGGTCATATCATATATTTTATGAGCGATATACTTTACAAGCTAAGATGCTAAGAGTGATATATTATGCAAGTCATATATTTTATGCATAATACATTCGACGAGTAATACATTCTATTAACGATATATTCTATGAGTGATACATTCTATGAGCTATATATTCGATGAGCAATATATGCTATGAGTGATATATTTTATGAGTGATATATTTTATACGTGATATATTTTATGAGGCATATATTCTTTGAGTAATATATTCTATGAGTGATATATTCTACAAGTGATATAGTCTATGAATTATATGTTATCTATAAGTGATCTAGAAAACAACCAACCAGGTCCGAAACTCTTTGTTCAATGTCTAAAGCAGTCATAATGAGCAAAGCAATTTGCTGATCTGTAAGCCCTGCTGAGCTATTTCAACAGCGCCAACTTTATCACCTAAAACATGAATATTAAATAAATGACAACCAAATTTGCCTAAACAAGTCTTAAAAAAGCTCATCAAAACACAGCTTAAAATGAAGTTTGTATATAACAATTTGTAGGAGCAGAGGGACGAAGGACTTAGGTATGGTTGATTGATGACTCAACTACAAGATTGACTTGCTAAATTATTACTTTATAGACTGCCAAATTTGTGTATATAAATCTCAACGCCTGTCGTTTGGTCTATCCAGCTATAATTATTAAAATCTAAGAATGAATAATCCGCGCCAAGCTGGATTTGATCTCGGAACCTCCCGTTCACCACTCCACGCGATAAACTAACCAATTAAGCTATGAGAGCTGCAAAGGATCCATTAAGCAATATGAGCAGCTATTTCAGTTAAAATACGCGTAGCACTTTGCATTATGCAACGTCACCAAAGCTTTCTAAAACGGCTCTTATTAGTAAGTTTAGCAATATGGATAGTAACATACCCAAATTAGTCATTGACTATGCGCAAGGCTAATGGCAAGGGGCAGACAACTACATTACCTGCTATTGTTTATAAGCTGTTTTTAATACCCGAACAACATGGGGCATTCGACTAGTCTTATATAACCTAAAATGCTTAACCTTAAGATGAAGGCTAAATTTATTTTCCATAAAACAACAAATTTAATTCTGATGTGACTAAAAGACGCGAATCCCACGTTTGGGTTCATATTGGCAATCATAAACAAAGAATACATACTAAATACAGTGTGCCCTCGCCAAATGATTTTAATCTGTTTCAGGGTTGGTACCGTATCGTGAAAATGTCATTTAGAGAGGTATAGAAACCCATAGTAATTATATAATGCGAACATCGCCTGATAAAAATCATCAAAATTCTATATAATTACTGTACATATTAACCCTTTGAACCCTGGCCGTACTCATCAATGTGTGCGTGAGTAACCCTGGGCAATCTGTCTAACGATTCGAAGTTTTTGAACTTTTATTAAATATATCTAAATGTACTCATAATACAATGAAATTTGGTAAAACATTAGTAAAAAAAGTTGGGCAACCCACAGCAAATGTCATCAAACAGAAAAAACATTACTTCACCATTATTCGAGCTAAAACTACAAAAATTCGTACGATTTTAAAAAAAACGCAAAAATATTTACAGTAATTTCATATCCATAGAGCACGCGTTCATCACCATTTTTGGACTCAAAATAAACTTGAAAAGTATAGTTAGTATCATAAAATTCTTCATTTGCATCACAATCATCCATGACCTACCAACGAACAAGTCGCATCGATTTTTTTCGCGATATCATTCTAATAAAATTTGTTATTATAACAAAGGAAGTAAATAAAGAAATTTGAAAACTGTTACAAATGGAAGTGAAATTTTTGGCCTAACATCCTGTGCAAGTATTAATTTGATTGGTTTACGCCGTTACTTAAAAACAGCTTTTGTAACCAAGAGCCATGTGAATGCGGGTATTCCGGCTGGTAGAGTTTCTGACACACCTTACACAATACCAGAATAACGGCAGTTAGAGTTCAAAGGTTGAAAATAAGCAACAAAATAGTATATTAACTTTAGTAGCTAAGTAACTATAGTTACTTACAATAACTTTAGGGTATTTAGTGGTTACGACCGGTAATAAAATGTAACATTACAGTGTACAACGTGTATGTGTAGTAGCAGCAGTACATACCGAAGGAGTTCTTACTTCGAGACAGACGTATAACATTAACTTTGAATTTAACTTAAATGAATATAGCTTACTGAACACACATTTGAAAGTAAGTCTTACATGTATCTTTAACTATTTTACTAAACTTACACATTTTTATAGGTAAAATTTCATCACCTATCGGTTTCCAGCTTCATTTTCCCTACTTTTTGCCAACCTCATTAAAACCCTGTTCAATCTAATTCGACAAAAAAGCCTAAGCAACGCTGTTGTCGAAAATGGCCTATCGCATACTTGACCATTTAATGGCCATCAAATAGAAAAATGAGATTTTACTATTGTAACTTTGGAGTGAAGCGACTTGAGCTGACACATGTAGTGGGTAAAACAAAAACGAGGAAAAAACGTAACAAAGCCAATTAAGTTACTGTACACTTGAAAAAAAGTTTAATACGTAATGAAGTGGATTTTTGTTAGCCGTCTAAAAAAAGCTGTCTGATCCCTGACCTTCCAATGGAAGGAATTGCAACTACAACTTTGCTACTGGTTTGAAATAAGAAAATATTCCCATTTTTCCCATGAAGAATATTGAACCGAGAGAAATCAGTCATCGTATTTCTTTCAAGCTTTGCGAGGTCTTCGGCAAACAGCATATCGCATCTTTGTTATTTTGACATAAGCACATCAACCGCCAAATTTGAACTTTGAGCGAATTTTTTTGGTGAATTTGTATGGCAAAATAGGATTAGCATGGGGAGGACGAAAAACCATCGTGTTCTACTTCGTAAGGCAAAAGAAAATCGTACAACAGGGACATCATTGAACAGAGACTGAGGGCACACTGTAATAATCTATACAGTGGAACCTCGGTTCTCTAACACTTTGGTTCCCGACCAACTCGGTTTTCGACCAAAGATTTTGAGATTTGTTCGTCTTGGATCTCGAACATAAATTCAGTTCTCGACTAAACCGGAGCATGCGCATTGGAATTGGAACAGCTCCAGAAATACCATGAAACATTCGTTACAGAACGGAGAAGCAATGCAAGCTTCATAAATTCTTTACAAAAAGGGGAACCATCTGAGACAACGTCTCCTCTACCGAAGAGATTTGCTAGGGAAATAACCCCTCCAGTCGAGTTACCCTAAATTGTTTTGGAGGAGGATTCCCCTTCAAAGATGTGAAATAAATGTGCCATTGCTGTTTATATTTTCTTTTTCCTACGATTTTTGATGTAACTGATCTGCTGCATTTTTTTGCTGTTTCATTATCAATTTCTGCAATTTTTAGTATTGTATTTTAACCTTTAATGTTTTTGACTTTTTAAGAGCAAAACATACGAAATTTTTACTGTTTACACGTAAACACGATATATATCTACCCGTTTTTATTTATAGTATGCAGTATACAGTAGTTCATGGTGTAAAATGTTGAAAAAATACTTTACCGAAGTTGTTTTCTCGCCTTGGAACGAACTAAAATTTACATACATTTATTCTAATGAGGAAAATTGTTTCAGATCTCAAACAACACGGTTTTCGAACAACCTTTTGGAACGGATTGTGTTCGAGGAGCTAGGTTCCACTGTATTACTACAAAACCTGTTTTCAACAAATAATTGATAGTAAACAATATTTGTGAAGCTTTGTTCTTGGTTTATCCTTCGGATTGTTTAAATAGGATAAAATTCTGCTCAAGCTCACTTACATTTGAGCCTGTATAAATTTTTACACAAAATTATCTTTTTCCATGAGTGACTAGCATACCAGCAGCTGTTCATTCCATAACAATCTGAAAAAATTCACTGAAATTCTCTAACTAAAAATCTAATTGTTTAAAAAAAAAGAGCGGATCACTAATACTTAATTTTGTATGCACCAAAATATGATATGTGCTATACATAAACCATCACTTTATTTTATTCTTCCTTCCTGGCTACATGCATGCGCCAGTGTTCGCCTTTGTGTTGTCTACAGTTACTAAGTTGCTAATTAGCTGTCTACTACAATTTCAGACTTGATAGTCTCGTGCCACATGACATAATAACTGGTGTCAAAAGTAAAAACCAAATTAAAGTGCACCCTCAGGGTACGAATACCCTGATTTACGATTTTTTCACATTATGAAGCGGAACATGATTTTTTTGCCTCACTATGCGAATCTTTTTTCACCATTTGAATTCAACAAAATTTTTGCTTAATTCAAATTTGGCAGTCGATGTCGTTAAAATAACAAAGATGCCAAAATGCTGTTCACCGGAAATATTTTCCAAAAGCCCGAGAGACACAATGACCGATTTCGCTCAGTTCAGCAATTTTCGTGTGTAAAACGCTAATATTTTTCTTTCAAAATCAGTGGCAAAGTTAGAGTTGCGATCTTTTCAGAGAAGTCAGTGGTTAAACAACTTCTCTTAACCTGCTAACAAAAATCCAATTTATTACGAAAACAGCATGGTGTTTGGGCTTTCTCGCCGCATTAGGTTAAAAAAGCTTTAAACATGTCTGCTAAAAGTTATAGTGAAAGCGAAGACAGAAACTGATAAGTGATAAACTTTTTATGACAAAAAGTTGAAATTCAGTAAAATAGTGCAAAATACATACTAAAGTTTAGCTTTAAGTGTTTGTGTTTAGTAAACAAAACTTACTTGAGGAGAATTCAAAGTTTATGTTATATGTACGTCTGTCTTGAAGGTAAGAACTCCCAACGGTAAATTATAATGTTACATTTTATTGCAGATCATTACCACTAAATACAATAAAGTTATTGTTGGTAATTATGGTTACTAAGGTTAACATACTAATTTGTTACTAATTTCCAATATGTACAGCACTTACATAAGATTTTGACAATTTTTACCTTTTGTGTACCATATAAAATGCCGAAAATATTATGCAAGTTTAGCTTATTTTGCTGTTCCAAGAGACACTTTATTTGTAAGCTTGAATTAATCATTTATTCAGTGAAAAAGCTTGCTTACTTCTTTAGCATGACCAAAGAAATAAATAGTATATTAGCACATAATCATGTGGCATAAGCTGGCTGAGCGAGCTAGCAGGGCACATTAACAAACAGCCGGTCGACTAAGCACGAACATCACATACACGCAAGCTTGAAGAAGGCGGAGCCTACCACAGAGCTAAAGATATAAAAGGAGAACACATTGACCATTGGGTTCAGAGTAGCAATGCTTGTGTCGTACACTTGTGCTATGTTATACATATGATACTATATACATATACTATGATACGACTGTTATACTATGATACATAGATTCGTGTACAAATATATGTATCATATGATTGATACGACCACTTATTATTAGAGATGCCCTGATTCTAAAATCACCAGCCGATTCCGATACCGATCCGATATACCAATTCTTATTGAAAAACAATGCGATTCAGATTTTTTGTGTTGCATAGATAATTGTTCATTTTATTATGCAAATATAAATATAATGCAAAGAAAATATAAATATTTATGTAATTATTCGTTTGTATTTATGGAAACAATATATATTCACATACTGACATACCATGCATGTAGTAACCAAACAGTCCATGTTTCTTGTAATTTAGAATTAATAAAGGTAATTACTGTTAGTGGTACAGCTCTCTCTGTGATAACGAAGTCTCTTTTTTATTGCTGAATGAACTGCTGCGCCTGCACAAGTTTAAAACAAATCAATGTTTCTTTTAATTACCGTTAGTGATTCAATTCTCTCAGTAAGAAGTCTCTTTCTTCTATCACTATCAATGCAGCCAGTCGTACTGAAGAGGTACTTACTTGCCACAGATGACGGAGGACAGGCTAAATACCGATAAACCACTGGGGTTACAGTATTTTGTACGATACATTGTATTGTCAGGATCAAGAGAGTGATAGATAACTTTATGCATCGACTGCTTAAATTACTTTCGTAATGCTAGTAAATGGAAATATTACATTGCATTCTTGTTTTCCATCTTTGTTATCTTGTTCATGATTAGCTGCAATAAATCCTATTGCTGTAATTGTGAAAATACCACATTTTGTGATTATGTCCTGACTAAAGCAAAAATGTTCCTCAGTTGTGTTGATGTAGATCAAGAGATAGACATGAAATAAATTGTGTGGCAAACCCGGAACATTAGGTAAAAGCAAGGAAGTTGCAGCTGATGATTTTTATTGGTGTAGCAGGCTAAAATACTGTTTTCTGCTAAATAGTTGATATGTAAAAAGTATCTGAAGTTTCAGATTTTTAAAGAAAAGATCGGCCGATACTGATTCACCTACTTGATACCCATATCTGCACCGTTACCAATACCAAAATCGGGGCAACTCTACTTATTATTGCAAACAGCTCTCAGAGTTGGTGGCAATAAGTCAAGTGCCTAGACATTCGACTGGACTGAGTTAGAAGTAGGTTCCTTTACAATATTAACCCTTTCACTACCATCCATGTACAAATTTAGCTATCGGCCTACTGCCAGCCATTTTATTTATTACGATTTTGCTTTATATTTACACAATTTTTTTAACTTCAAACTCTATCTAGAACATCTTTGTTATATATTTTATTTTGCCAAAATGTTAACAAACAGTGCTATGCAAAAATTCAATCTATATTTTGTGCATTTCTAAAGCTATGTGAAGCTCCGATCGCTACGAAGCTAAAACGATCCTCTACAATGTTTCTTACTTTTACAAAACTATTGCTCTCACCAGCATCAGTGTCAGTGCTGCTAATTTAATTATCTTTGTAAGCCCTAAATTCTAAATTTGAATCAGTTATAATGTCATCAACATTAGTAATTCTTTGTTTTCCAACTCGGGAGGTACTTACGAAAGCCATAATAATACTAAATAGCTTGAACGTCAGAAAGAAAAAAAATTACATTTTTGATTTGGAAATTCCCAAACAAAAATTTTAATTTGCTTCATGAATTTAGGCTAATTTTATAGAGAAATTTTCAGACAATGTCACTATGATAAAAGTCCTGAAGATTGTTGGTTATGTTGTCAACAAATAATAAAATCAAGTTACTACGGAATTGCTGGGAAATTCGTAAAAATGCGCATACAACAGTCGACCATAGATTTCGCATAAATACGCATACGGCATTTATGCGAAAGGGCAGTGAAAGGGTTAAAGAGCAGCACATTCGCAGAAAGGCATAATTATAGCAAAAAGTGAACGCAGCCCTGTTGAAAACAGCACAGTGAGCACACTCAGTCATCTTCAGCAGAAAACAAAGTTGGTTTGTGCTTCCTTGGGCTTAACAGATTGTATTGCAAAAAGTGTTGAGCATACAGTACTGTTATGTGTGGTATTTAAGGAATTTACACACTCAATCACCGCACTAACATCAGTGATTAATAACTACTATGTTCTCGCTTTATTCCAACTATGCTAAGCGTTTGATTGCTCAAAGGCCAGCCGCCTTGTTTGTTATGGCTGTCAAGGGTTGAGAGTTCAATTTACAGAACTTGACCAGGATCTTTAGTGCAAGTCTAACTATTCTATTTCTAAGATGTATAATGTAGCAATAGAAATACTCTTTATTTTCATAAACTCAAAACCTAATACATGAGTAGCAAAATTCTAGAATAGAGCAAAGATATCACAAATAGAAAAAGCTAAGTAATATAAAATATCCTACGCCAACGGCCGTACATGCTCTTAAACTCGGTCTTGTACGTATACAAAGCTTCGATGTCAAAAAGAGGATGAGCTATTAAAATTGTTCTTTCATAGGTATTTTGGATAGCCTGAGGGCAGGTATGTATATGTTCAGGATTATATCTTTATGTCATAGGAGTTTGTCCGTGAGAGTGATGGTAAGTTGAGTTGTTTTTGGTGGCGCTTGGTGGTGGTTGGTAGAATTTATTGCTTCTACATCCTTTTGGTGGTTTCTGCAAGTGGTGTTGACACAGTTTCTATGATTGATTTCTCCAATTTTTTGAAGTTTTTCATTTTTGTTTGACGCTTCCAATTATTAGATCTTTTGATGTTTTTGAGGCGCCTCGCTGCTTGTAGGTATTGTATGCTTATCCTATGGTCTGGCTGCATTCCCTGTTGGTATGTCGTTTTTGAAATATCTCCATACAACAGTACATCAATGGTTTTAGCAGAAAATCGCGAGTTTCAGTGGCTCATGGTGGAACCAGCAGGTTGCATTTGCAGTGTTGAGCCCTGCACACTCTGTTGACTTCAAAAGAACAGTAAGTTGGCTTCAACTTCCACCAGTTAAGCTTAGGAGATTGTATCGTATCGTACAGTGCACTCGCTTGATTCGGCAGAACATAATAAGCTGGTTCCAGCGTCCTCTTATTGGGACCAGCAAGCAACAACACAAGCATTGAATACAGCGCAATTTGATGACGATTAACAGTGATATCATAAAATAGTGAAAATAGTGATTGCATAAGTGACATATGTCCTCTCTTGTTTACTCCAGAATTTGCTTCATTAGTCTTCTGTAATTTGGAAAAATATTTTCTGTCCTAAGCTCAAGTCTAATAACTCCACTTCATCTTCGATTTTCCCATTTGAACTACATATTTATTTAAGGTCACATAATGCAATACGATTTTGTAATAAAATATTACTAAAACGATATGTATTTTGAGGTTTATAGTCCGAACCTCGACTGGTTTGAAGCTCGACGAGTGTGTATATCGACAACGGTTGGTCTAATCTCGACAGTGGTTTTACTATTTTACCATTTACTATTCTCATGGTAAATGAGCGATTTATATGTAAACTATTTATTTGCGCAAAAAAATTTCTTGTGATCCATTTGATGCAGCACTCCCCAGCTCATGTAAGCCTAGCAATACTTTGTCTAACCTAAATATAGAACGGATGCTAAAATAAGTAACAATAATCAATATGGTTTACTGTTATGCTAGCAGTGTGTTATATTTGAAATCTAAACTTCAGTGATAGCTTTGATTTTTATTTTTTGAAGTGAGGACTAAACTGCGAAAGGCATTTATTATTATTTGTTGAAGATTAGTGCGTGAGAGCACCAGAATAAAGGATAAAATTATTGTAAAACTGCACCAGCCTTTGTCGATATTCAGACCAACCTTTGTCTAGATTCGGACCAACCTTTATTATTATTATTATTATTATATTTTCCCACTTAGACCGCACAGCAGGTGCGTAAGGGCGTGGGAACACGGTGTGTTTACACTAATAAGTGGTTTCAAAATAATATTTTTTTTAAAAATTATATTGTGTTTTTTCTATTTATTTATATATACATATATATATTTTTACATATTTTATTTTGTCCTAAGGATTCATCTTATCAGGATCTTAACTCTCTTAGTGTACGAGGCCAAAAGGACTGATAGAATACATTAGTTCTTATATATGGAGTATAGGTGTTTGATTTTTGGCGGGTATTGTATCCTATGTTTTCGCGTTTGAATGGTGGTTCTATGCCCTCGGCAGCATATCTTACAAACAGTTTGTGCCTACCCTCTCTTCTTCTCTCCTGTAAGGACTCAACACTTGTATCTTCTCGTAATTTTGTAAAACTTATCTGGCCCTTAATGTTAAAAATAAATCGTAGTGCTTTATTTTGCAACTTTTCAAGCTGTTAGACATGTTTATTTTGATAGGGATCCCAGATTTGTGAGGCATATTTTAGTGTTGGCCTTACTAAAGAAAAATAGGCAATTTTTTTTGTAGGGGTATCTGCAGATTTTAGCACCCTTCTGATCATTGCCAACTTCTGTGTAGACTTAGTTGTTATTTTGTCTATGTGTTCATTCCATTTTAGATCTGCTTGTAGTTGTAATCCGAGATAAAGAAAAGAAGACACTTTATTTAGATTTTGTCCACAGAAAGTATATCCAGGGTGGCTATTAATGTTTTTACCAATTTGTAAGAATGTGCACTTGTCAACATTAAATTTCATTTGCCACTTAGAAGCCCATGCCTCTAATGCAAAAAGGTCTTGTTTTAAAAGCGTTAATTTGTCACTCGTGTTATACAGTATTGCATCATCGGCAAAAAGACGACACTGTGATTGAAGACAAGATGGTAAATCATTGATATATATTAGAAAAAGCAAAGGGCCCAAAACTGAGCCCTGTGGCACACCTGAACTGACTAGTTTTGTGTTAGACCTCTGACCCTCGATTTCAACAAATTGATGTTGATCGCTAAGAAAGTCAGATATCTAGGAAAGCAAGACATTGTTAATACCAATATGTGATAGTTTAAAGATCAGTTTTCGATGATTAACGGTGTCAAATGCTTTAGAAAAGTCTAATATTATAACATCAGTTGTTTGTTTTTGATCATATAGGTGTGAAAGGTGTCCAACAGTATGAGCTAATTGAGTCTCGCAAGACCTATGAGGTCGAAAACCATGTTGACTGTCTACAAAAATGTTACCCTCTTTAAAAATCTTATGCAAATATGAGGAAACTATGTGTTCTAAAAGCTTGCACACTATGCTAGTGAGGAAAATAGGTCTATAATTGTTTGGTATTTGTTTGTTTCCCTTTTTGTGTATAGGTTGGACTCTCCAAGTTTCCAAATCGAAGGTAGTTTCGCTATTGCCAGAAAGTATGCAAAAGATTGAAGAAAGGCTATTATACACCACCAAAGCAAATGTTTTTAGCATGATGCCTGTCACATTGTCAGGTCCATAGGACTTGGTGGTGTCCAAGCTATTGAGCAACTGTAGGACTCCTAAGCTATCAATGTCAATTAATGTTTTATCAGAGATCTTTTCAGTATTGAAGCTATGACATTGGGTTCCATCATCAACTGTAAACACTGATTCAAAAAAGTATTGAAAGAATCAGCTTTAGCTTTCGGTAATTTGTCGAGATTGGGGCTTGTCTAGGTTCGGACTTGTCGATGTTGGGACTGTTTCCCTATTTTGTACTGCAAATTAGCGTATTGGGCACGTATCTGTCGTAAAACTTGACGCTCAGAATTATTTTAAATATATATACAGATGATTCCGTTTCTCTTGTGACGGAAGCTGGATAGAAACCAGAAGTTGTAATAAAGCATGCTCATAAGCCATTTGCGAGTGCCAATAATGTATAGTTTAACAACGATCTTCGTCCACGAATGGTTTAAAAGAGGAACCGCCGCTTTTAGAACGTGGTCCAACTATACACATTTTATGTTGCATTTACCATGCTCTACGCAGAATGCGCTGACTGTCAAATATCATAATAAAAGGTTGTCGCGATAAACAAACTCCTACAAGTCTAGCACGTGCACGAAATGAAGCAGATCACTCAGGTGAAAGCAAACTGACGCAGAACTGGTTGATTGTGGGGTGGCTAAAACAATCGATGGCTACGCGCTCCCTTTTGCGAAAGCGCACGTTTTGTAAGCGTAGTGTACATGGTAAACGTACACGGGCATACAAATGGTACCCCTATATGGTAGACCAATTACATGTATATGCAGCCCCCCCCCGTGCTGTATGTCTTTGGGTAGACTCAGAGCCGTATAGTTTCACACTATACAAAACTGTGGTAAACTAACATAATGCCCGCGTAGCACGAATAATAAAAAAATTTGGCATAAACATCAACATTTATGTATTATCAAACTTTTAAACAAAATTATTTGGTTATTTCTGTGTAGATTTTAATTAGCAGACTAAAAGAGGTTGTCTGATCACAAAAACAAAAGCGGACGACCGCGGGAATAGCGTAATCAATACATTGCCTTGGTTTGAGCCAAGGCAATGTAAGCTTGAAAACCGAATCTCATTGAGTCGCTACATTATAAATTTATATCACTATGACTGGAAACACTAATCATAGACCAATAGACAATCACTGAGATTTATATATACCGTATATAGACGGACTGGCCTACCAAATCAGGGTCTATGACAGATGATTAGTTGTGCCTGTACAACGCGCCGAGATTATGTTTATCCAAACCCTAAATCCCAAAACGTGGTTTCGTTGCCCTGAAATCTGAACGAATCTGCGTAATCCTGCTAACGACTGCTGCGGTGGAAATAGTGCTGAAAAGAGCCTAAAGAATAACTAAACTCTGCGTGACATAATGTTATATATAAAGCTATAACGCAGTTTGTTAATCCTATTGCGTGCTATCTCGTGTCTAGTCGTTTTTATGGTAATCTACCTGTATGATCAGTTATACTGCGCACAGACCTGCCAACCCAAGAGTGGGGCAATGCGTGAGATTTGGTTTTGGGGCAATTGATGTATCAATGATAGTATATACAAAATTGTGGAAATTGAGGCAAAAATCTCACGCATTTCTCACGCATTTTCATTTTTTCTTTGGGGTGATTGCGTGAGTCTCACGCCCAATGCGTGAGAGTTGGCAGGTATGACTGCGCATATTCTATATAGGCCTATCCACTTATTACAATATAGGTTGGGTATTTTATCTGATGAGGTCTGTGCATTCGTGTTCGCAATACAAGACTAAAAACTTCCCTCTGGATCTCTCAAGCGAATTCGACAGCAGTTTCAAGGTGGCTAGCAATATTATATATTAGTTTACACTGGAACGCATAATAAGAACATTTTAAAATTCCAAGTTGAACCCTGACCCTAAGATGTACATTCCATGCAGATGAAGAGACATATGCCAGCATAACAAGTCAGTTTTGAAGCAACGTTCTGTTTATATCAAGGATGTCTGTATATGCTTGCAGATCGCCTCTGTCTGTTTGCCTGGAACTTGATTTTATACTTGGAACTTTGATTTGGTATTTTTTCGTCTATTTTTGTATCCTGTCTTTGGCTCATGTCACGCATGCATCTATTTGGTGGAACAGTCATTTTACTAATGTTCTATTACATGCAGTATATGTAATGATTAATGATAATACATATATAGTAATACTTAATGTATTATACACACTTGTAAAGTCATGTCTTCTATAAATATACTCTGCTTAAATTGAACACCCTCTTGTGTTATGCAGTAAATATTGTGTTAAAATAAGAATTCGACCCATTTTGGTTTTAAGAGAAAAGCCCTTAATTGTACCATTGCTATACAAGTTAGCTAGTGCATAATTTTAAAGTACATACCGTAGCGGATCCTCTGGTTCAAAGTTATGTTTTCACATATGGGTGATGAGGTATAGTGTATATTCTATTCAAATTTATTTATGTTTGTCAACACCGTGAACCTACAATAAAACAATAACTTGATTGTCGGTAAAAGGTTATTGAAAGTATGTTAATTATACAGTGGGTCATCTGTAAAGTCATTGGTAACATATAAAATAAAACACATAAAATGAAAGATATAACATTTACCTTAATAACACATCCAGGAGATTGCTAAATAGTATGGATTCCCCTTCTTGTTGACTCTTGATTATATATGTATATGACATTGGCTTACTGATGAATACAAATTAAAGAAAGTATCAGCATTGAAAAACAGAGCTGAAAAACTACATGTTGTTGGCTCAAAGGCTGACAGAAAAAAGACTTCAAGCACACCTAATCAAACATATAACACTATGGCAAGTCAGACAGACCACACAAAACCCACAGACCACCCAAGATCAACAGATCGACTGGCATTCATTCTGGGCAGGAGCAGTGACTCATACAGGGTGTCTAGATTGTGAAGTGCACTATCAAATTAGGAAATTTAACAGGAATAAGCAGAACCTTACGCATACACTAACAATTTCAATTTGGCATTTCTTATTAATGTAGGATGAATCACAGGTAAATTGTATGAGTGAGAGCTGGGGCACAAAACGTATCATATTTTATTAGTAGCGATGTTTTCAGAAATTTTACAAATATCCAAGCAAGCTGGTATGTTTTCATTAGACACACATTCTTTTCAAGAATTCAATTTCATATTGCTGAAAAAATCACTGCACTGACTCGGCCACACCTTTAAACCCCTTCGCCAAATATCCCGGCCACCAGGATACTTGGACCAGGTGTGAGAATACATGGACCAACTACAGTAGTTGGTCCATGTATTCTCACACTGTCATTATGTCATTTTGGTATTATTGCTTATTGTCAGCTTTTTTACATTTTTATTAGGAATTATAATAAAAAATAAACCTACAAGAACAGAAATACTGATAGTAAGGTAAATAGATAGCTGGCAGGATACTTGGGCTAATGGTGAGATAGATGGACCACTGGCCCATGTATCCCTGACTCAAGTATCTTATGGAGTTTATTTTTACACAACTGAACTTTTGCTTAAAAATAACAAAAATTTGGTTTCATGCTTTGCTGTAAAAGGAGGGTAACCTTAAAGTAATTCATTAACACACAACAAAATAGCTTCATAATATTTACCAAGTAATTATGCTGCAAAAAGCTTATGGTAAATTTAATTGTTTGAGAAAAGAGTTTTACCTACCTTTTTTTCCAAACTGTTTTAAAAATAGTGGCTTTGGTGTCAATCACACAAGTACCTGATAGATTATTGACTGGTAGATTATAAACCATGAAGATTCAACTCAAAACTGTTCGTGAGTACAGCTGGTTCATGTTTTCTGCTGACTCACCTATCCCAACTCTCCCCTATTATGATTTTTAGGAACTGTCTCAGGACAGCCGTGATCCTAAAGTGAAGGCAGCCGTGAGAATCGCATGAGACTTGCGGCTCCAGGTGACACAAATGTGTTTATACTAGTGTTTATATAGAGTTATAAAAATGCTGTACAGTATAATAAACATAGAGATTAGAACAGTTGATTGATTGCAATTACGGCATGTGATGTGGTTAGATGATTTATATATGAATTGTCATGGAGCCGATACTAGGTTAGAGGTTTACAGTTCCTGTATTGTATTCATTCATGTCCTAAAGGCCTTCGGCCAATTGTGTGATAGATATGTTGAACTACAACAGTGTATGTAGAAGACTGCGACGTTATGCTGTACATTGCGTAAACCGTAAAGACCACCCATGCACAATAATTCAAAGAGCCATGCTTTTTCTTGCCAAAGCTATTATTTTCTGGTATGTATGTACTATAGATGAAATTGTTGGAAAGTCTCTCACTGCGCTTGATATTTCACATGGCGATGATTATTGCGAATGGAAATATAATTTACTACAGGTAAGTTGTGTTCTCTTTAGCTGTGTAGGTAAGCACGTTGAGCTGGTTTACTTAAACCCAAAGCAAACATAGTTATGCATAATTTTGCTATTTTATCACCCACCTAGAAAAGATGCCAGTAAATGTTTGTATTAACACTTATCATTGACCAGAATGTATCAATGGAAGCTTGCTAAGCATTTATAGTACTTCAAGCTAGCTGCCAAGAGTTGTTCACTCGTAGTCAATACAGGGTATGAAGATCAACATGTCTTTATTCTGCTCAAGTTTTCTGATAATCTATGGGCATATTGCAGATCAATACTGATGGAACTATTCAAGTTGTTCCAAGAATAGACATCAAAAACACCAAAGTTGAGATAACCAAGCAGTCACAATTTCTCAGTTCTGAAGCATATGAGTATATGTCTGTTAAAGTAGGTACAAAATCTGGGTTCTATGGATGCATACACTGTTATAATAGATATCTTTCTGTTACTCGGGTAGACTATCTATCTAGTCTAATGTAGCTGATGTAGTCTATGTAGTCTATTAGTCTATGTAGTCTAATGTTCCTGTCTATTAGGGTAGACAATAACATGCTACAGGTGTGAATACATTAGTATAATAGGTACACTCCTGTTACTAAGGTAGACAGTTGGCTTACAAGACCATGCTACAGGTGAGAATACACTAGTATAATAGGTATCCTTCTATTACTAGGGTAGACAGTTGGCTTACAGTAACACGCTACAGGTGAGTATACACTATCAAAATAGGTATCCTTCTGTTACTAGGGCAGACTGATAACTTGCAGGAACATGCTACAGGTGAGAATACACTAGTATAATAGGTATCCTTTTATTATTAGGGTAGACAGTTGGCTTACAAGACCGCGCCACAGGTGAGAACACACATATATTTTTTAGGGTGCACTGATGGGTTTCAGGAACATGCTACAGGTGAGCATACACTGCAAGAACAGGTATTCTCCTGCTGCAAGTTTGATGGTTGCTCAAGATGGCTTCGTACTGCATGTCCATATATCTAGCTCACACTTGACACGAGATGGGAATCACACTGGTAATCTTTTAAGCCTGCGTACCCCTCATTTTCAATGTTTCCTTGCTCTTGTTAGAGACTTTGCAACAGTTTGCCTTTTTCAGTCAAGTTATTTTTATTGTATGCTCATTTCAGTTTTTCATGAGTTCATTGGTTGTTGTGTGCAGCATGCTTATACTTTGGTTGTTGATTTATCTGAAGATTTATCTTCCAAGTACTTACTACAAGCAAACCCTAGTCTATCATATAACAGGTCTCTTCAGCAAGTACTTACTCCAAGGGAACCTTAGCATATCATGACACAGGTTTCTTTAGTAAGTAACTGCTGCAAGGGAACCTTAGCCCGTCATAACACAGGTTTCTCTATCAAATACCTACTACAAAGGAAGTCCTAGCCTATCATAACACAGGTCTTTTTAGCAAGTACCTACTACAAATGGAACCCTCGCCTAACATAATACAGGTCTCTTTAGCAAGTACCTACTACAAAAGATACTCCGTGGGAGTTACTTGTTGATGTTTTCCATAGGTGTTTGTTGAGCACTTTAAGAAATGGTGAACTACACAAATCACCAGCCAGTCAATGTCTTTATCGGGAGATAAAAGAAACTTCATCCGTTAATTCTGAACAGAAAAAAAATCAAAAGATTGCATAAGATGCGCTGCTCAAATGAGTGAAAATAACTCTGATAGGAACAATTCTAATTGCAGTTATGTGTATACATGATGATTATATTCTTTTTTCTTTTCAACCTGTGCTACTAGCTTTAGTACTATAACATACTATCTCTAGTAGTCTCACCATTTTTGCTATAACCACTGTAGTACTACCCCAACTAGTATAAACACCCAATTACCGTCACAATTGTCCTTTCTGAGCTTTCTCTATTGGTATATATGTATTGCTATGTATAACACCATTACTACTACACCAGAAGTACACTACTGTTACATTCTTTATATACCTACTGCCACTATGGCAGCCACTATTAAAAACATTTCCTTTTTTTATCGAGCAGCAAAAGAAGAACATTGCTGTAGCTCAACTCACAGAGAAGATTCTTTTAACTATTTTTCAGGAGTCATTCAGGATACATTTGAAGGAGCGCTGACTGACAAATACTTGCTGACAAAATCAAACAAATCTTGTAAAGCAGTTTTGTGCGAGCCAGTCTGGGTGCTACCACTACCTGTACCCGATGACTCTTTGTATCTGGAGGTGACAATAGAAAGCGTTCCTGAGATTCTCTTTACGTCACCTCTCAAGTAAACAAACATGCCCACCTCTTTGTGATATCTAAAGTTATGGGAGACTAACATAATTTTTAGACATCTTGTCCTTTTATTCAGCTATGCTAAATACTAAAGTATGTACTGTTTAAAAATATTTAATGCATCCATGTTCTAGTGGTCTAAAACGTCTGGTCTGTGAACAGAAAGGTTGGTGTTCAATTCTTAGAAAGGCCAATAGTGGTGGTAGGATGGGCATTCATCATTAAAATTACTCTTTTTGCTGTCTTGTTGTAACTGGAAGGGCATCACACTTTAAATTGCTCTCTCTGCCAAATCAACAATGCAGATTAATTTACAGGTTGTCTGCATTATGTTTTTATGTTAATCTCTAAAGAAGGCTAATCTCTCAAAAACTATATATGGTAATTGGAATAATAATTTGAAGAAGTGACAAACTAATTCTTAATAATCTACTACTGAATGCCTGGCGTAGCACAGATAATAAAAAAGTTTTTGCACAGAAAATTTAGTTTAATCAACATACATAATAATACTCACCATTCTAACTTTTAAATGAAGGTATTTGCTTATTTCTGTGTGTGCTATAAGTCTAATCAAGTTTATGCTATATATGCATTTACTACCTAAATTCTTTGGTTGCACCGGTAATGAAAAACAGCTTATAAACATTACTTTACTTACATTACTTTACCTGCTACATTACCTTTACACTACAGTACTTGCAACTGTCTATAAGCTGTTTTTACAACACACACACCGCCGGGCATTTGCCTAGTGAGACCAGCTGGTAATCATTACGTGTGTTGCAATGTTATTATGCGTATTCCACACGATGTAATGTACATGTATATCTTGACAATTATTGACCACTTTTGTCAGTTGAATATGTAGTGTAATGGATAAGCCGGACACATCCAAAACTGTAGGTTCCGAGATCCAATTATCTTCAAAGCTGATTTTTCGTTATTAAAACTTTATCGTTATAGCTGGACAGACGACAGACACCGAGATTTATATATAATGTATATAGGTTTAAGGTTCATAGCATTTTGGAAAAATCTGGACACGTATTTTTCTTTTAGTAAAAGTTTTTTTCTAGTAAATTAGTTCAAGTGTGTTAGAAGATGTATGCATGTATGCATCATTGAAGATTGGCAATTGTAATAAGTATGTGGACAATTATTCCATAGTATGGCAAGTAGTGTGGAATAGTGGCTAGCGCACTTACCTTTAAAACTGGGGTTTCCGAGTTCAATTCTAGTAAGAAACGGTTTTTGTTCCTAAAACTTTGTCACTATAACTAAACATACAAAAGACAGACAGACACTTACATTTATCATTGTCGAGGTAATAAGAAGTCTATGCACAGAAAATTTATTTTTATTCAACATATATAACGTTTACCATCTTAAATTTTAAACTTCATATCATGAATAAAGTGTTTTGCGCAGTTCACATAAATTAGGAGGAAAACTAAAACAACTGTAAAGGTGTTAAAATGTGAAAGAATTAGCAAGTAATAGCTAGATAAAGTATGATTTGTTACAATGGTTACAATGAACAGTGAAATGATACAATTAAAATGAACTTGAAAAGAGTAAAATAGAAATCATGAATATGTTGAATTAATAATGACAAAGAGTACATAGAAGTGTGTCTATAAAAAAGGTTACTGTTGTTGCAGAAGCTATTCATCAAACTTTTTAATTCGGCTTTACTAGTACCTCTTGATAGCTGATACTAGCATAAATGTAAAAATGAGATATCAAAATTAAAAACATCAATGAAGCGCACGAATTTACTTTGTCTGATGGAGCCAAGAGAGAATGTAGAGGCAATTCTTACGCGAGAATGTCCATACGAACGTTTTTTAGTTTTACAATTTCTGGCGATTACCCTTTCAATAACCAGAAATTGAAGATCGAAACTGTCGTACTGTAACGGAATATTTCAAATTGCAATGACACAGTTAAAAATTACAAATAAAGATAAATGAATAATGAATTTAAAAATAGCTTTTAAAAAAATTTCAAACGAAAAACAAATGCGAAAGGTAATAATAATTTATAATAAAACATACATATTTAGCTTTAATCGTGATAAGGATACCGTAGGTGAGCTAAATAAGATAATGGCCTAGCTTTGTGGTTAGGTGCGCGTAGTTGCATACTTGCAATTGTAACCGAGGCTCAATTCCAGTATGGTGGGGATTTTTCATTGCTAGACTTTAATCGATATAGCTGGACACAGGGATGACAGAAAACCAAAGACCAACAAAAGGCATGCATTGAGATTTATATAAATACCTATGTAGATTATGCAGTTGTATAAGATACATTGTCTAAGTATACCGACAATTAATTATGATATGAATTACAAATCTTGTACTCAACTCTTATGGCTAAATTGAATGTTAACAATTGCAGGAGTTTTCTTCACCTGAATCCGTACTGCGGCCAAGATTGCATGCTTGGCCCTTCCGTAAAACTAGATAATCGTGTGGCAGCAAGTTTGATAGCACGAGGTTAGCATCATTTTCTTTGCCTATTTATTTTCTCAATCGAGTATTGATTTTGTACAAAGGTTTTTAATTACCTACTGACTAAATTACTACAAACATGCATGATGTCTGTATGAATTGAAGGAGCAAATGTTATATTGCCCTGCATAAACGATAAAACAGTTTGCAAGTTTTACTAATTTTGCTCTGCCGCTTTACCCTTTCCTTATTCTATTGCTAGGCAGGTTATAAAATTTAATTTTATATTAACTTTTTGAA
Source organism: Watersipora subatra (assembly GCF_963576615.1). Classification (NCBI taxonomy): domain Eukaryota; kingdom Metazoa; phylum Bryozoa; class Gymnolaemata; order Cheilostomatida; family Watersiporidae; genus Watersipora; species Watersipora subatra. The sequence goes on along the minus strand of NC_088711.1, from coordinate 37,480,420 downwards.
CCCTGACAACCGGTACAGCAGCATCCACATGACTCTGTTGGCAAATGCTGTTTCTAAGCAATAGCGAGTCCAAACCTATCAAAATACATCTTGCATATAGAAGAAAACCAGAAATTTTCCATTTTTATTGTTTTCAAATATTTTTATCAACTTTTTTCGTTATTATAAAAATTTTATTGGAATGAAATAAAAAACATTTATACAACTCATTTGTTGGTATGTGATAGATAATTGTGATACAGATGATGCATTATGTGAGACTAACTATTATTTTACTGATTATTTAGAATCATAAAATAATGATGAGCGTGTGCTCGATTAAAACGATGATACTGCAAACATTTTAAAGGTTGACTTGCAACAAAATTCACATTACCGTTATTTGATATGAAAAGATTCACCATGTCTTACTCTGTTGTGTTGTAGGTGCAAAATATGTGGAAAGGTGATTACAAGCTCTTGAAAGCTCAAAAACGAACAGAAAATCGCAGCCACATGAGACCGCCGTAGTTTGGATTCCCTTTCCAAAACGGCTCAAATGTGATGTAGTTGTGAGAGATGGTTTCTGTTTACACTTTCATGCAACCTTATTCGCCGAAATATTTTCACAAATATACTTCACGCATTCAATAAAACCATGTTTATTGTTCTTACGCGTCTGTTTTATCGTCACCGTAATGCTGTCATTTTTAGCAGTGATATCTTATAACTTACTGTACAAATTCGTTTAATTTTTTAGCCTTAGCTTGAAGGAGTACATATCATTGTCTGATAATCATGACGAGCCTGTTGGTCACTTGTGATAATTGAAAAGTGCTGCAGAAATTATTTGCGAAGTATTGGGTCACATGATCCGTTTACGGCTTGCCGATTGAATAATGCCGAAACAAAACTAAAGTAGCGAGCATCTATATTTGATACGGGGTCTTCGGTAAAACCCGAAGTGTTTGTCATAAACTAGTTCTAAGATAAGTTTTATATTGACCTTTGTATTGGCCTTTCATTTCACGTGAGAACATACGTGACAAGACGATAACCAAATTTCGTAGCTACGTCATCGAAATAAAGAGATTCTCATCTACGGCGGTTTTTCGGTTTTGAGCTTTTAAGAGCTTGTAATCACATTTCCACATATTTGGCACTTACAACACAACAGAGTAAGACATGGTGAATCTTTTGATACCAAATAACTGTAATGTGAATTTTGTTGCAAGTCAACCTTTAAGAATTTTTTGAAATCGTACGAAATTTTATGATTTGAACCCCAAGAACTGTGAAACAATTTTCTTTATATTTGGTGACATTTGCTGTCTTGTTGACCTTGTTTTTAGCATATTTTGATATATTTAATAAAATTTTCAAAATGTCCCACTGTTTGACAAATTGCATTGGGATACTGACACACATTGACAACGATGCGCTGCGTTCAGATGGTTAAAAAGTATTGGAATATTTTCATTACCTTTCACTCATTTATTAGCACTAAGAGAGCAAACCCAATCACGATAGTATTCTACGTCTGATGCTATCCTCTTCTACCCGTCTAGGTATTCAGCCTATGGTCTCAACCCCATCTTTCTCGGTGTTGGGCATATTACCTTTAGGAATTGACACTATCCTTTTAACTGATGACCAATGGACAACCGTTAATCCTATCAAAGTGAGTAAGTAGTGACTCGTGTCCACTATCATACTTATCAAAGTAAGTAAGTGATGACCAGTGGTCACTTGTCATCACTTGTCAAATCTATTGAAATGAGTAAATTGAGACCAGTGTACAACCTTTAACTCTTAAAACTAAATAAAGCGTAAACTAGCATTCAATTTGAACTCTTGTTTTTTTTAGTAGTACAAGCACCTGACTGCTGGTAGGTAAACTTAACAACGTGGTTATCAATTAAGGAATTTTTTAAACTTACGTAGTCCTACGCATTCGTTGACCAATGTGATATATATATCTGTATATGTATATTTTTCAAAGTTTGTGTGTATGCATGTGTATATATGTATGCATGTCCAGCTATAGCTATTAAAATCTTAGAATTGATATTCCACTTACTGATAGATTTCAACTCGCGGAGATTGCTACCACAAGTTTAAAATCCGGGCACTCTACCACTGAGCCATACAAGGCGTAATGATTTAAGACGTTATCATATACCGTATAGCATTATGCGCACGCTAATTATTTTAGCATTGCACCCGCGCGTTACGGTGCCCCTGTTAAGAAATATTTTTCCTAAGGTTCAATTACTATATCTGGGGTCAAGGCCAATGCTTCTCATGCGGACAATTATATTATCTTCGTGGGAAGAGCCTCGACATTCTCTTTCCGTTCGGTCAGACAAAGACAGTACAATATCTCATTTTTACATTTGTACCAGTATCGAGAAGTACCAGAATTGAGAAGTACCAGTGTCGTCGTATTCAAAGTTTTCATGGATTCAAAGTCTTGTAGAACAGTAACCTTTTTTATACACACATTTCTATGCAAGAATGTTATTATTAATTCAACATATTCACGATTTTTATTTTGTTTTTCAGTTCGTATTAATTGTATCATTACCGAATCATCTTTTATTGCGATCGTAGCAAAACCGACTTAATTTAGCTATTACTTGCTAATTATTTTACATTTCACATACCCTTATATAGTTGTTTTGTTTTTTTAATTTATTTGACCTACACAAACATTTTTCTCATGAGATGAAGTTTGAAAGCTACAGTTGTTTGACAAAGTTTGAAAACCTTTACATTTGTTTTTATTTTCTTTTAAATTATTTTAATTACACAAAACACTTTTCTCATGATATGTAGTTTAAAAGTTAGAATGGCAAATGTTGTTATGTGTTAGATACAAATCAATTTTCTGTCCAAAAACTTTTTTTATTATTCGGGCAACCCCGGGTAGTACAGCTAGTAATATATATAGTGTATATATAGTGTATATATATATACTAGTGTATATATATACTATGCTGGTGTATATATATACTAGCTGCGCTACCCGGCATTGCCCTGGTAATAAAAAATCAGCTTATAAACAATGAGAGGTAATGAAGAGTTGCCTGTCACTTGTTATTAATTAACCTGGCACATTGCCAATGGATAATTTGAGTAAGCTTACTAATAAGAGCTACAGTTTCTCATGACTTAGCGTCCTGACCGAAAGCGTAGCTCACATATATCGCCCAGTGAGTCTGTCAAGCTCGTGTGGCTAATGTGGTAGGGTGTTGGATTGACTAATGGGAGGGTTTGAGATCAAATCTTCTGCGATTCAGATTCTTTATTGCTAGATTTTGATGGCTATAGCTGGACATGAATACACACATATACACATACATACGCACAAACTTTGAGAAATATATATATATATATATAGATGTACATACATATATGCACTAGCAGAATGCCCAGCATTGCACGGGTATTAAAAATCAGCTTATAAACAATAAGAGGTAATGTAGTTGCCTATCATTAGTCTGGCACATTGCCAATGGCTAATTAGAGAAAGCTCACTAATAAGAGCTAACTACTTGCTCTCGTGGTTGGTTGAGCACGCATAAAATTACACTACTGCTCTCTGTGATGTTGCGCCGTAACAGAGAGTGGTAGCTTATTTGCACTCATATATTGTCTGATGAATCTATCAAGCTTGTGTGGCTTAATTGGTAAGGGATTGAACTGCGAAGGGGAGGGTCCGAGATCAAATCTTTTGTAATATGGATTTTTTGCTCTAAGATTTTAATAGCTATAGCTAGACACAAACACACACAGACACATAACTTTGATAAAAAAAGTCTTTGTACAGAAAATTTATTTGTATTTAACATGTACAACATTAACCATTCTAACTTTTAATCTTCATATCATGAGAAAAATATTTTTGTGTAGTTCAAATGAATTAAGAAGAAAAATAAAACAACTGTAAAGGTTTTCAAATATTTTCAAACAGCTGTAACTTTTAAATTTCATATCATGAAAGAAGTGTTTCATTGAAATAAATTAAGAGAAAAAATAAAAATGTAAAAGTGTTTTAAAGTAAATATGAAATCATTAGCAAGTAATGGCTAAATATAGTCTGCTTTGCTAGGATTACAATGAACAATTATTTGGTATACACTTATATGATTTTAGTTCGTTTCAGTGTTGGCATCATAATGCGAAAATATCGTAGGTTATAGACGTGTATAGAGTGGTATAGAAACCCGTAGTAATTCTCTAATGCAATCACTTTCTGGAAAAAATCATCAAAATCATCATCATTGAAAATACCTATAAATTAATGTGCTATTATCAGAATTAACGAAATGTAGTGTGGCTGGGAAAAAGTCTTCGAAGCACCTGAAATAAATTGGGAGAGCAAATAGATGTAGATGTGAAATAAATAGCAAGTATGTAAACTACAAAACAGATGATTTTGTATTGATACAATTAATATAAACTGAGAAAACCCAATGAAAGTCGTTATTCCGTCGTAATCAGTACAACAATCACCAAATTTTAATTTTGAGAGAATCTACTGCTGATATCGTTTTGCTGAAAACAAATCAGCCCTAGTACGACGAGGAGGAAAAAGCATCGTGTTTCATAGAGTTAATAGAGTTTCAATTAATACACCATTTAGCGTGTGAAATCGAAAAAATGTTCTATGAAGTATATACTAGGAGCGATAAATTGTAAGAGCTTTCGTAGTCTTGTGGTTAGAGAATTGGATTGCAAGCCTGTGGTCGCAATCTTTGTGATGTCAAGTCCAGCAGAATGCAAAATTTTAATTCCAAAATTTTAATAGCTATAGCTGAACATGCCGAAGGACAGACAGACCGATAGACGACAAACTTTGAGAAATATATATATAAGTGTATATATACATTCCAAAGGTCGTCCAAGTAATACTTATACAAAAATTCAGGCCCTTGGTCCTCTTTTCACTGCAGATTGACTTGGAGGCCCTGAACTCTACTAGGAATGTGTGTGAGGGTGGAGATGTTCAGCAACCTTCTGTTACTGCTGCAGCAGTTACTGGAGCCAACATCTATCTCGCTACTGATGTATGTAGCTATTTTACTGGCTTACATCTCTTCATGTACATTACATAGGTAGCTATCCTTTTGGCCAGTGTCTCTCCAAGCACATTTACATATGTAGCTATCCTACTGGCTTGTATCTCTCTACATCCCTGTGTATAAGGGCTCTCTTATAAGGGCTCTCTGTATAAGGGCTTGTGACTGCCAACATGCACGTAAATTTTGAGATAACCAGATAATAGACAGATGTGTATTATTTTGCGAAAAGAACTGCAATGGCATATTACTTTCTCATATTGTTGTGGAATCTTTAGTAATGGCATGTTAGTTACTTATATAGTTGTGGAATTTTTAGCATGACATGTTAGTTATGCATATAGTTGTAGAACCTTTAGCAAAACATGTTAGGTACTCTCACAGTTGTAAGATTTTTAGCAAGACATGTTAGTTATTCATATAATTGTAAAGTCGTTAGCATGGCATGCTAGTTACTCTCGTAGTTGTGAAATGTTTAGTGTTGACATGGTAGTTACGAGGGTCAGTCAATAAGTAGGGGGAATTTTGTCATTACATTTTATTACAATAAGATATAGCTACATTTTTTTTTCGCTTTTCAACATAATTCCCTTCTTTTTTTATGCACTTGCTCCACCTTTCTGGAAGTTTCTCATTTCCTGCAGAATAAAATTCTGGCCGCTGGGCTCTAAACCATTCACGCACAGCTTCCATGATGGCTGCATCAGTAGCGAAGAGCTTGCCTCTCATGTGGTTCTTTAATGGTCCAAAAAATGAAAATCGCTTGGTGCTAGATCTGGACTATAAGGAGGGTGTGCTAACACCTTTCAGCCCAGTTCCTCAATTTTGGCCAATGTACGGGCAGCAGTATGTGGGTGGGCATTGTCCTGGTGGAACATGACATCTCTATTCTGGAGGCCGATTTTCTTGTTCCTTATGTCTTGCTTCACCACAGCCAGGAGCTAGCTTTTTATAGACAATATTGTGTGCAGTTCCATGTGAAATGTCATTGGTCTCCGCAGCATCATCTATAGTGAGTCTTCTATCAGATTTAATCAGCTTTTCCAGCTCAGCTTCTGTGTCTGGAGTTGAAAAATCCACTGGTTCACCACTTCTTGACTCATCAGTTATGTCTTCTCGCCCATTCTTGAATTCATCCGCCCACATATAGCAGCTTGTTTTTGACATACAGCATTTCCCATATTGTTGTTTCATTCTTCTGTGTATGACTCTTGTTTTCACAACTTCAGCTCTCAAAAATCTTATAACAGTTCTTTGCTCTATGAGTGCGCATGCTTTCAGCTTGGCGGCCATTTTGAATATAGATAATATTAAAAAGTTGAATCACTAAAATGATGAATTTTCGGGGAAGTGATGACAACTCCCATTTATAAAAGTTTAGAAAATATTAAATTGCTAGATAAAATAGAACAAAAGTTATGACAAAATTCCCACTACTTATTGACTGACCCTCGTACTTATCTAGTTGTGGAATCTTTAGCAATGGCATGTTAGTTACTCATATAATTGTGAAATCTTTAGCAATGGCATGTTAGTTACTCATATAATTGTGGAATCTTTAGCAATGGCATGTTAGTTACTCATATAATTGTGGAATCTTTAGCAATGGCATGTTAGTTACTCATATAATTGTGGAATCTTTAGCAATGGCATGTTAGTTACTCATATAATTGTGGAATCTTTAGCAATGCTGTGAGAAGTTGCAAATGAAATCTAAAGTTTTTAGTAGCATAACACAAAGCACTAAAATACTTTGTACCATTTTGGTTGCTCTAAAACTTTGTAAATTGCTATCTGGGTTTGGGTTGATTGTGTAGTTTGGACTGTCCTTTCAACATCAAATAGATTTGTTTGCTTAGTGTCTACAACTTGCTTGCAATGAGTTAACCAGTCAAAAGTTGAATAATTATTAGAATTATGTTAATTATTTAATATTAGGTTTTGTTATGAACAACATAAAAATGAGTCAAAAGAATAGTGAATCGCTTCGATCGAATCATATGAATGGTATCAACATGCAGAGAATGTACTGACATAACCAAATTTATCAAGTAACTAGTATACAATCAAGAAGAGATAATTGCCAGATTCATCAAGTTTTCTCGACTTAACTTAAAATGTGATTTTTCATTAATATTTCCCATATTTTTGTGTTCCTCTTCTTTCTATACTTTTTTCTTTTGTTAAAGAATCTTTGGACAAGTTTGTTACATTTTTAAAGAAAGACTATATTTTTTGTGATTTTTTGAAAGCAAAATTTAGGTTGTGCATTTTCATTACAGATTGGGCTAGTATCTCTGTCGATTGGCTCCCGAGGACAGCTACAGCCTGTGATCATCTCAAATGAGTGTGTCAAAAGGCTAAAAGTCAGACTTGAGCATAACAAGCAGCAGAGACCTTTGCTAGCTTTTGGTGTTTCTAAAAATGAGTCGGCTGTTCTCTATCCCTTTCAATGTTAGTATTAAGTAGAGCAGCGGTTTTGGCATGTCTGTACACAAAACTAGATTGGATGGCGGTGTTTCTCACAAAATTAAAAATGGTCAAGTTGAGATGTTAGTTGCTTGAAAGCTATGGAATTAACAGTATCAGAAGCATATCTAAAACTTCTGGGACATCAGTTTTTCCGTAATTAATGAAATAAGAAGGCGAATCTATTTAAGAATTCTTGGGAGAAATATTAGGAAGTGGACATGGTTAGTTTTTATAGAACTGCATGAGTCTTGACTAGTCAAATTTTAGCAGTATAGTTTAGTAACAGGTACCTTTTATACAAATTCTACGTGCGCAGACTCATAGTGTACAGACTCATAGTATACAGACTCATCATATACAGACCCATCATATACAGACTCATCATATACAGGCTCATAGTATACAGACTCATCATATACAGACTCATAGTATACAGACTCATAGTATACAGACTCATCATATACAGACTCATCATATACAGACTCATCATATACAGACTCATCATATACAGACTCATCATATACAGACTCATCATATACAGACTCATCATATACAGACTCATCATGTACAGACTCATAGTATACAGACTCATCATATACAGACTCATCATATACAGACCCATCATATACAGACTCATCTAATACAGACTCATCTAATACAGACTCTTCATATACAGACTCTTCATATACAGACTCTTCATATACAGACTCATCATATACAGACTCATCATATACAGACTCATAGTATACAGACTCATAGTATATAGACTCATCATATACAGACCCATCATATACAGACTCATCATATACAGACTCATAGTATACAGACTCATAGTATACAGACTCATCATATACAGACTCATCATATACAGACTCATAGTATACAGACTCATCATATATAGACTCATCATATACAGACTCATCATATACAGACTCATCATATACAGACTCATCATATACAGACTCATAGTATACAGACTCATCGTATACAGACTCATCGTATACAGACTCATCGTATACAGACTCATCGTATACAGACTCATCGTATACAGACTCATCGTATACAGACTCATCATATACAGACTCATAGTATACAGACTCATAGTATATAGACTCATCATATACAGACTCATCATATACAGACTCATTATATACAGACTCATTATATACAGACTCATAGTATACAGACTCATAGTATACAGACTCATAGTATACAGACTCATAGTATACAGACTCATAGTATATAGACTCATCATATACAGACTCATAGTATACAGACTCACAGTATATAGACTCATGGTATACAGACGCATAGTATACAGACTCATCATATACAGACTCATAGTATACAGACTCATAGTATATAGACTCATAGTATACAGACTCATAGTATATAGACTCATAGTATACAGACTCACAAACAAACAAAAACATGACACACTGCGTAGACCCAGAAATAGCTACACTATTCCTTCCAACAAAACCTTTTATATTAGCTAAGCTAGCATTATTGATCTGACCACAAGCTATCTAAATAATCAAATTAGTTGGCTATCAAACTACAGTGAAACTCGGCTAACTCGACCTTCACAGGACCAAGAGAAAGTGTTCGAGTTATCAGAACGTTCAAGTTATGAGAACGCTGTCACAAGTGCATGTATTATTGTATTTATCAGTACATACAAACTATGTATAAATCAAAAGCATTGATTGCTTGTTGCAAGTCAAGGGACCTCTCATGTAATGTTTTAACAATTTTTATCAGAAAGTATAAATATTTTCCTTTTATTACTTGAGGTTCGTTTGTTTGTTTTAGGTGATTGTGACTGCCAAGACATTCAGATTAAAATAGGCAAAACTTGTTCGCGATTGAAACTCTCAGAACAAAAAGATATATTTTTCTTTTGAGCGTTTTAACAAAACCAGTTTTGCCGATTTTTCTTAAAGTTTATCTGAAGGTTACCTCGTTACACCTTGCTTGCGGAGGGCTATCCCCAAGTAGATGTTTGGTAAAATTTGATTTTTTGCAAACCTTTAGAAAAGTCGTTAACGAAAATATTTTGCCGATGGTGGTAATAATGACGCCTAAGAACTACTAAACATTGTTGTTTATCTCTATGGCTTGGAATAAAGTGATATTATAAAGCAATAACAACCGTCTCCGTTAGCCGTTGGGCAAAAAAACTGTTCGAGTTAACCAAGTTAAGGTCGAGTTATCTAAAGCAATTTGTCATTGCGTGTGAACGGACCAAACAAATTCGTTCGAGTTAACCATGTGTTCGAGATATACGAGGGCGAGTTATCCGAGTTTCACTGTTTACTGTTTGTTACAGATAAGTTCGACAAACATATTGTCATGCAAAAAGTTAATCCGAAACACATTTCATGCGAAGAGAACTGCGATATCATAGATGCAGAAATGGATCCTGTTGATTCAAACCTCTTGACTCTTCTGACAAGAACCCAGACTTCTGAAACATCATACTCTCTTTGGCAATATAATATGGGTAAACCTGGTTCATTTTAGCAATTTGTTTTCTTTCATTAGGCACTTGTTAGGATCTAGAATCTACAATACATATTGTAAGTTGAAACATGTGATGTCAGTTGACACCACAAACACACTTGCTATGAATAATAATGGTGAAGTATTCAACATGTAGATAATAGTTGACACCACCACCACACTTGCTGTGAATGATAATGGTGAAAGATTCAACATGTAGATAATAGTTGACACCACAAACACTTGCTATGAATGTTAATAATGAAGTATTCTACATGTAGATAATGAAACAGATGTGAAGCTGCATGATGAGTTTTATGGCTATATAATACAAGAATTCGGATATAGAGGGTACTATCTTATGACATCAGGTGAGTAGAGTAGTGTTAATATATGTGCCTTGTAACAATAAGAATAGTGTTAATTTATGTGCCTTGTAACAATAGGAATAGTGTTAATATATGTGCCTTGTAACAATAAGAGTAGTGTTGATATATGTGCCTCGTAGCAATAAGAGTAGTGTTAATATATGTACCTTGTAATAATAAGAGTAGTGTTAATATATGTGCCTTGTAACAATAAGAGTAGTGTTAATATATGTGCCTTGTAACAATAAGAGTAGTGTTAATATATGTGTCTTGTAACAATAAGAGTAGTGTTAATATATGCGCCTTGTAACAATAAGAATAGTGTTAATATATGTACCTTGTAACAATAAGAGTAGTGTTAATATATGTGCCTTGTAACAATAAGAATAGTGTTAATATATGTGTCTTGTAACAATAAGGGTAGTGTTAATATATAATGCCTGTTGTAGAGCTGAAAAAAAGACTTTCTACTAAGTTGTACCAAGCAAGCTTTTTTTCTATGCTGTGTAAAAACTGCTACCATAAGATAGGGATCAGAGTTGATCGAATTGTTTCTCATCATCAGACCAATAAGAATATCCTCCTTCTTGGGTCTCATATCATATATGGGTGAGTCAAGTTAGAGATGCGTTAAGAATATTTGAAGCAAATTAACCTTTACGCTTTAATAAACTTGAGAGGTTTTACAACCACTCAAGTTTTAGACAAATAGATATATAAGATTTTCATACATCTACATGTTCATATTTGTTCATGAACATGTTTACGCTTATGTTTTATGTAATAGTGATAAGAGATTCGCAGAAGGAAACCCATTTTATTGCTAGTATGTATTTGTTCTTAATTTGTAAGTCTGTGATTTTTTATATTTGCTCTAGCAGCCATTTTTACTGGTTTCAACTAAATCAATATATTTTGAGTTACCAGGTAAGTTAAATGTAGAACTTCCCACTGATTAAAGTGATAGTTTTACAATTGGCGCTTCATTAATAACAATGTTGGAACATAAAGGTCACTTTAAGGTGATCGGTATTTTTAGCCTTAGTTTGATTTAGTTTGATTAAATGTTTAATTTTTTAGCTAATGGTAGAATTAGGTTAACAATTATAAGTTTATTACACAAATAGCTGTGTATATTACAGCACTATTGACTTATTAACAAAAACTATTTTAAAATTAAATGCATCCAGACCAACACTTTGATAATTAGTGACTTTTATAGCAACCACAACTTATAATAAACTAGCTGTGCTACCCGGCGTTGCCCGAGGAATAAAAAAGTCTTTAGACAGAAAATTGATTTGGATTTAACATATCTAACAACATTTGCCATTCTAACTTTCAAACTACATGAGAGAGGTGTTTTGTGTAGTTGAAATAAATTAAGAGAGGAAATAAGAACAACTCTCAAGTTTTCAAACTTTGTCAAACAACTTTTGTAAATGTAAAGGTGTTTAAATGTAAATGTGAACTCATTAGAGAGTAATGGCTAAATATAGTCTATTTCGTTACGATTACATTCAAAAACTATTTGGTTTGCAATTATATGATTTCAGTTCGTTTCAGTGTTGGTATGTGAAAATATCGTAGGCTATAGACGTACATAGAGTGGTATAGAAGCCCATAGTCATTATCTAATGCAATTACCTCCTGGTAAAAATCATCATTAAAAATAGTACCAAAATAATATGTTAACCTTAGTAACTATAGGTACCTAAAATGATGTTTGTGATAGCTGTACAACTAGGCGTAGCCTGGGTAATAAAAAAGTCTTTGCACAGAAAATTGATTTGCGTTTAACATATATAACAACATTTGTCGTTCTAACTTTCAAACTACATATCATGAGAAAAGTGTTTTCTGTAGTTGAAATAATTTAAGTGAAAATGAAAACAACTGTAAAGGTTTTCAAACTTTGACAAACAACTTTTAAACTTCATATCATGAGGAAAATGTTTTGTGCAGATCAAATAAATTATAGCTATAGCCGAAATGACGGATTCACATACACACATATTGTACATTGAGAAATATATATATGGCCTTGTAGACATATTTGTATATTTGTATTCTCTCATCAGGTTGAGAAGATTGACAGCATCCTTAAAACTTACAGTAGCTGAAAGTTAAGTACACACTACTTGTCTAACTGATTATAGATTTAGCTCTATACTTTGTAACTTCATACTCAATAATTATTGTTAATTAACATCTAATCTAATTATGTATTGGATTTACTTGAGTAGTTATCTTTTAGATAATGATTTACTTCACCAGTATATTCAGCTGAAGTAAGTATATATATATATGTATATATATATACATATATATATATATATATATATATATATATACTTACTTCAGCTGAATATACTGGTGAAGTAAATCATAGCCGATACATATATGATACATACATCCTTATTAAGTATACATATATATATATCTACATAAAATATATGGACATTAAATATATGAACATTAAATATAAATATGTATACATTGAATATATATACATTAAATTTAAATATCATGTGTGTACGTTTAATGAAATATATATATTTTATTAATAAAAAGACAAAGGTGGGGTCGTGAATAATAGATGAAATAAAAGATGTAAAAATGACCACTAAACCATATTTATAAAAATTTATATTATTTATAAAAATATAAATTATAAGGTATCTATATATAATACTGTATATATAATATGTATAACACAGTAAATGTTTGGCCTAAATAGCCAAAACAGTGCTGTGTTGTATACTGGTACTATAGAAGACTGTTTTGGCTTTTTAAGCATCATCAGTGCAGCTCAGAGTAGGCAAGGGAGATAGCTCTCATTGCCAGCTAAAGTATATACGTGTATATACTTCAGCCATATATCTATCTTTATACATATTTCTCAAAGTATGTGTGTATGTGGATCTGTCATTCCGTCTATAGCGCACTCTGATTATTTTACCGATGCGGATACGCGTTACGATGCCCTGTTGAGAAATATTTTTTGTAAGGTTCAATTACTATATCTGGAGTCAAGGCCAATTTTTCTCGCGCAGACAATTATATTGTCTCCGTATTATCGTATTCAAAGTTTTAATGGATAGCTTCTGGTGGAACAGTAACCTTTTTTATACACGCGCGCGCACACACACACACTTCTATGCAAGAACTGTCATTATTAATTTTACATATTGGGGATTTTTATTTTGTTTTCTCAGTTCGTATTAATTGTATCATTACCGAATCGTCTTTTACTGTAATCGTAACAAAACCAACTTAATCTAGCTATTACTTGATAATTATTTCACATTTACATCTAAACCTTTTTATAGTCGTTTTATTTTTTTAAAGTATTTGACCTGCACAAAACGTTTTCCTCGTGATATGAAGTTTAAAAGTTGTTTGACAAGGTTTGAAAACCTTTACAGTTATTTTTATTTTCTCTTTTAATCTATTTCAATTACACAAAACACTTTTCTCATGATATGTAGTTTGAAAGTTAGAATGGCAAGTGTTGTTATAGGTTAAATACAAATCAATTTTCTGACCAGACTTTTTTATTACCCGGGCAACGCCAGGTAGCACAGGTACTGTAGTATGTATATATGTGTATATATATACATATATATATATATATATACATATACTCATGCTACAGACAGTACTGTTTCGGCTATTGAAGCCTCATCAGTGCAGCTCAGAGCTTAGGCAAGGGACACAAATCCCATTACCAAAGGGAGTTGACTTCCTGCCATGAAACAACTAGGTTGCCTCACAGACTTTAAGAAAGTCAATGTGCTGGCACCAGAGTGCTCAAATCATAAAAGTGATGAGCTTTGCACAAAGGCTAATAGTGCCGCACCTCTCACAGAGTGCTCAACCAAACCGAAGTGAGAGAGCATATACTCATGCTACAGACAGTACTGTTTCGGCTATTGAAGCCTCATCAATAATACCCAACGGCTTTGCGTACTACGCAGGGTGATTGCGTAACTTCATGGAGATGAATAGCTCTCATTAGTAAGCTTACTCAAACTTTCCATTGGCAATGTGCCAGGCTAATAGCAAGTGTATATCGGATCTCGAGGTGCACTGTACATTTGCTTGGAAACTCAGCCAATTTTCTTATTTCACCCTTCTGCATCAATAGTGGTTCTGCACAAAAGTCATCCAGCCGGTAATAAGACACTATGTAGTATAAAATGCTTTCCAACATTCACATCTCAAAGTGAAATAGAAATTGAGATAGTTAGTGGGACCCTAGCTTAGTTAGTTGGCTTATTTAGTTTTGTAAACAGTAAACGAGACTTCAATTGTGTACTTTAGAATACTTGGAGGAATGTTTCAGAGTATATCAGCACCTTTTGGTATATCTAACTACAGTCTTGTAGCTTCAGACTTTGCTGGTCACATGGTCTTCTATTCTCAGCCTCCCAAGAAGGTTAGTTATGATTGTTAGTTTTTTTATTGTTGTAGTTTGTGCTAAAGTACTTTACTCATATCATTATCCTTGTTAGTTTCCTCAGGTTGTAAACCAGCCTGAACTGGTGTCAGGTTAGAACATTTGTAAAGGAAACTGCCTGTTTCTTTACTCTCCACAAGACAGTCAAGCAATAAACACACCGAGTGTTGGCCACCGTGATATGTATTTGAGCAATGTACATAAGTATACATGTATGTCACTGTATAACAAATGAGCATGCATGCAGAGGCCGTGTTTGCAGTATGACTGCTGTAACGATCGTGATGGCCTGCCTCATATATCGAGACTTTATGATCGGCCCGTTTTCCTTTGTTTTTTCTCGGTCGGCCGAGCTGGCTCACTAGCAGCCCAGTCTTCTCCTATGATAGGAAGGCTCGGTCTGGCTATGTCAGTGACCGTGAGGTCTTGCCCGCTCTGGTCACAGCACTTTGTCGTAACACCCTTAACTTTAAACTTTTAAAGTTAGGAATTAAAACTGAGTTTATGTTTGTTATGTCCAGTACATTCATCTTGTCTCCAGTCTTGTCAAGTTTCTAGTGTTCCCACAACAATAGGTACCACATTAGCTGATGTTGACCACAATGCTTGTCCTCGTGTTCTCAATGTTCTCTTGCTACTTCTCAATATTTTCAGTTTTTATCAGGCGTTATCGGGCATCGCTATATCCGCAAGCTAAATATGGACGGTGGAACTTCTACTTTTGAAATACTCTATATACAAAATTTTCAAGTTATGAAACCTCTTTGGCAGAAATTTTGTTTAGAATTGTGAAAAATAGTTCTAGATACAAAAGGCAAAAAGGCCTTTCGTACTTTGGCCCGTTTGTTAGTTTTGTGCCTTGACAGGTTTGCTTTCCATGGGAATGTCTCTCTCAGATTTTTTTGCTAGCAGATGTCAGCAAGTAACAAGGGGGATGTTTTTTAATGCTGTATAATTTGGAGTTATCATATACCGCATAGAGAGTAGGAAAGCTTTTGTTTCTAGCAATTCAAGTTCTGGTTTTTCTGTATGAGTACAGTTTCTCAGCTTGTGCCAATGTAAATAGATTTTTTACTTACATTTTTAAAAACAATTATTCTGAGCAAAACAAAACCAAGCCCACAATACTGCACCCTCATCTTCTACTCCCTATCCTCCAATTTCTTGTAGTCTTTTCTTGTCCACGACCAGCACCAAAGATAAACAAACATACTGTATCTAGTTTTTTGTTACTTTTCTGTTTTTTCTTTATTCCTTGACTGCATTTAGTATTAACTGGTATAGCGTATAGGCCTACTCAAAACTGCGTGAGAGAATATTACAAAATGAAGAAACTGTAGATGTGTATTCAGTAGATTTACACCGGCTGGTTGAGTCAATGGTCAGACAACTCCTGAACCGCTCCTCAAAAATTGCTGTTATAGCAGGGTTACCAAACAGTGTGACCAATCAGTTGAAAAAGATGGCTGGTGTAGAAGAAATGGGTTTGGATGAAATAGTGACCCGTGATCAGTGCGAGTGGTGAGAGCTTTGGATGAAAGCGGTAGAGCGTTTGTGTCGGAGGTTCGCCCAACCAATACTCAGCAAATCGGCACTTCCAATTGCAACTGTAAATATTAGCAACATGCCCATGAGAACTTTTATTGATACTGATAGTGGCTGCGAATGGTCTGTTGTTTCAGGTGATGTTGTTGATAACTTGCTGTTAAGAACCACAGGTCCAGGCAAAACTGTTAGAATGCTTAATGGAAGTACTGCACAAAACAGCAGTAAAGTTCCACCGAAAGCTGCATATGATAGATGGCAAGAACGTGAAACAACTGTCTAGCTGCACCAGAGTTAATTTGTGACTGCAGATTTATTCTAGGAGTAGATTGAATATATAAACTGATTGACGTGACGGCTGGTTCATGCCAGACTCAAACAATTTACTCATTGAAGATACGGACTTCATAGCTGCGTTCGATGGCAGTAAATGAACAGTTAGCTGGAAATTAACAGAAGGACAACCAGTTCTAAAAAATCAATGTGGATAATATGCAATAAATAACTCAGCTGACTTAGCTGAAGAGTATCACTTAACCCTTAACACCTCACTAGTAAGATAAAAAAGCTGACAAATAACAAGAGTTCTTTGAAAGTGGTTAGCAGCGTGGATATGCAGTGTCAACGTAGCAGTTTCAGAAAGACGGAAAGACGACAAACGCAAACTTTACGACACTTATCATCTAGGAGTCGGTCGAACTCTACATTTAGCAAAAAGTAAGTGGAGTGCTGGCATCTACAGAAAAGATGTAGAAACAACTGTTTTTTGTGTGTAAGTGTGTAAATCCGGTTCTAGCTTACTGAGAGACTGGGTAAGTAGGCTTATGAGGCGACTGGTTACGATTAGCAACAGATATAACCCATTACGACAATGTTCCACACGCAACAGTAATAGACTGCGACCCAAGTAGACATGTCATTTGGAGGAAGCAGCCCAATGAAACATCAGCGCCAGTAATAGAGCAACTATAGCAGATATTTAGGGAGCAGGTGCTCCAACAGAACTTCTATTTGACAATGGCCTGTGCTTTAGAGTTTTGAGTTTGTTCACACTCAAATGGACTAAATCACTAGTTGAACTAAATCACATATTCAGTTGCGCATACAGAACCATCAAAATGGCATCGTGCTATAACCAATATCTAAATCAACCAATCAACCAAATCAATAACCATCGTACTATTAAACTAATGCTAGCTAGGTCTGGGTGTACAGTCAGTGATATGGTGTTTTGGTACAACAACACTCCTAATAACGAGGGTGTGGTGGCATGTGAAAGATTGTTTTGCTACAAAATGCGAACACCAAATGTCGAAGGCAGTGTTTCTCATGATGTTAGTTTAAACCCATACAAGATTGGAGATCAGGTGTTTGTGAAGCCAGGATCAGCGAAATGCACCTCTGATTGGAAAACTGGTAACATTACTCACATGGTCTAAATACCGCTGTCCAAGTTGATGGAGTTGCAAGACAGATAAGAAATGTTAAGTTTTGTTGCCGACTTGTGACTGAGAGGCTTTATAACAGCTGGTTAGCTGTTATAAAGTCATCACATTTTGTAATCCATGCGAAATTTATTTTACATAAATGTGTGACCAATTCTGCTAAAATCATTATCCTGTATTATCCTGTATGGGTATAGTCTATTATCTTGTCATTATCCTGTATAGCTGTTACTATCTTGTGTTCAGGTGTTGTTTAGTCCGTCAAACATATACACTTACACACCCTGAACTCTCACCTGTCTCGTATATTACAATGACTAATACATACTGCAAGCAACATAACACCAGCGTACGTTTATTTTGAGTTTGATGCTGATAATACAAATAAATTTGTGAATACTGAACCTAGCGTAAATTGTTCTGACAATGGCATTAGTGCCTATAATGACAATATTGCTTAGCCTGAGTCAGACATTCTCTCGCCTCACTCGAAATTGTAAGCCATCCACATGGTTTGCAGACTTTTGTATGACATACTCTTTTGTTGATGTGGAGACCAGGGGGAGATATACATGTAGTTGAGAGTTATCGTTTATAAGTTTATGGTGTAGTATAGACATTGTTATTGCATAACAAGAACACTGGTAATTACTATACAGCACATTTACAACCAAGTCTGATCTTGTGTGACATGGTCTGGTCTGTTCGTATAAAAAATTCTGCAAAACTTTTGCTTGTTCATTTTAGTAGCTTTTCTTTGAGTAGCGTGCATTCTAATTATTGGACCAAACATCTACAGGCTTCAGTTAACTATGTTACCTGTTCTTATATGTAGATTAGCCGAATGCCCTGCGTTGCAGGGGTTGTAAAAATAGCTTATAAACAGTGGCAGGTAATGTAGTTCCCTGCCATTAGCCTGGTACATTTTTAATGGCTAATTGGAGTAAGCCAGTATTTGGAGTAAACTTACTAAAAAGAGCCGTAAGAGCAAGCTCTAGTGACATTGCGTAATGCAGAGTACTATGCGTATTTCAACCTTGGTAATGACTAATATCGCCCAATAAACTTATTTCTCTCGCGTAGCTCAATTGGTTAGGTATTCGTCTGGTGATCGGAAGGTTCTGAGATCAAATTCTTTGTGATACGGATTTGTTAATGCTAGATACCAATCTTTATAGCTGGGCAGATTAAATCACAGAAAACACACGAGGACTGAGATTTGTATATATAGATTGTGCAATCTTGGAGAATGTACATAGAATTTGAGAAACTGTTTATTCTCCTTTATTACACATTCTGACTCTTTTTCTATCTGTACTCCAGTGATTAGTCCTTTCAACTCTCATATTTGACATCCCTGTTTCATTCATTTGTATGTTTTGTGAGACCAGTTACTGCAATCTTTGTGTACTGCCCATGGAGTGTCTGCTTCCACTCCTCTCTAATCTTTCTTTGGACGTCTTGCTATGGACTGCTTTTTTGTTTATTCATAAAATTTCTTGTGTAATCTGTTATCACTAGATTAAACATAGTTTGACAATTTGAGTTCTGCAGTTCTCGGTGATTGTTCTGCTCATTTCAAACCAGTTGTCCCTTATAATGGTGCTTGAGCTGTCACTAAGCATCTGTGGGACCAGGAATTCTACTGGCTTACTTTGCTAGCTGCTTAGTTTTTTAGCTGCACAGAGATTTCGCCCAAACTCATTTCATCATTTCTTTATTTATTATGATCTCATGCTATTTACTATGATCTCATGCTATTTATTATGAACTCATGCTATTTACTATGATCTCATGCTATTTATTATGAACTCCTGCTATTTTTTATGATCTCATGCTATTTACTATGAACTCATGCTATTTACTATGATCTCATGCTATTTATTATGATCTCATGCTATTTATTATGATATCATGCTATTTATTATGATATCATGCTATTTATTATGAACTCATGCTATTTATTATGATCTCATGCTATTTACTATGAACTCATGCTATTTATTATGATCTCATGCTATTTATTATGATATCATGCTATTTATTATGATCCCATGCTATTTATTATGATCTCATGCTATTTATTATGATCTCATCCTATTTACTATGATATCATGCTATTTATTATTATCCCATGCTATTTATTATGATCTCATGCTATTTATTCGTTCTATCCAGTTGTCCTGATGTCTCGGCTAAAATATTATTATAAATACTAGTATCTTGGCAGTTCGGTGAGATCGTCATGTGTGCCGATAAAGAGCAGAGAATTAGTATCTTCACAATTATACCCAATATTGGGTATGTGGTTGATTGGTGCAGTTGTTAGGGTGTTGGTTGACTCTGCGGAAAGTTATGAGTTTGAATCCTGCATGATGCAATCCTTTTTCTCAACTTTCAAGCATGGCTTGGAAAGATGGACACGGCTCCTATTATAGTAAAGGTTGTTTCACACTTTATAAGAGTAGGTCGTCATCACACTCCTACAGCTCTACTACTTCTCTGTTCTCGTGTTTCATGCTAAACCTAACAAACTTTTAGATCTCATCCATAGACTTGTATAAATAGCTACTAGGACTGTTACGACACACACAGCTTCTCTACTCCAAAGAGCCGTGACTAAATGTAAAACACCTGCACCAGACCATTTGTTTACATTTGCATGTACATGTACTTGGTTCTTTTTTAAATATGTAAATTCATTTACTCCTGTTTCAAGGTTTGTTGTGATGACTTTTGATCATGTTTTAATTTCAAACTGCAATTTTTTATAGAATGCTTCTGCTCTGATTTTAACACTAAATTGCTTACAACCTGAAAAGTAAAAGAGTCTGAAAACACATAAATCTTCAACCATTAAACATTTCATTTATTAAAACTCTAACAAAGTGAATTTATTTAATTTATTCTTTTCAGCTTTTCCTCTGGATTGTGCACACAAACTACTTGCACCAACTCTACCCGTCGCATGGCTGGGAAGCACAGGGTCATCAAATGACGTTACAGGGCTCTGTGAGACCTGCCGATGAAGGCTTCTTTGACATCCATGATATGATCAGCATGGAGTTTTCACTTGATGGTAAACTTTTGCTGGCAAGTCTTTTTACCTTTCTACTCCAAAAACTATATAAAATAAAAAAATACATAAAAGTGGAATACATTTAAAAAAAGATACATTTAAGTTTAAGAGGGGCAGTCTTGTCACAATTCATTTTTAACTTGTACATAACATTCTTTAGCTGATGGCAAACAGAAGTGCTGTTGCTCCTAGTGATACTCTCATCAGATATGAAGTTGATGCAGCTGCAGTAGTGCAGTACGAGAGAACAGACAGCCAGGTTTTACATAGGTATTACCGTTTCAGCATCCACATCCTATTTTAAGTACAGTGTACATTTCTTTCAAACGCATTCACTTTAGAGTCTGCTCCATCCTAGTAATTGCACTAAGAGTTAAAGTATAACAAAATCTGGACTATCTTGTTACTTAGGTATCTAAAGGTTAGAGTACTTGGTTTAGAGTACTTGGTTAGAGTACTTGATTGGCGTACTTGATTAGAGTACTTGATTGGAGTATTTGATTGGAGTACTTGATTGGAGCACTTGATTGGATACTTGATTGGAGTACTTGATTAGAGTACTTGATTGGAGTACTTGATTAGAGTACTTGATTAGAGTACTTGATTGGAGTACTTGATTAGAGTACTTAATTTGAGTACTTGATTGGATACTTGATTAAAGTATTTGATTGGAGTACTTGATTAAATTACTTGATTAAAGTACTTGATTAGAGTACTTGATTAAAGTACTTGATTGGAGTATTTGACTGGATACTTGATTGGAGTACTTGATTGGAGTACTTGATTAGAGTACTTGATTAGAGTACTTGATTGGAGTACTTGATTAGAGTACTTGATTAGAGTACTTGATTGGAGTACTTGATTAGAGTACTTAATTTGAGTACTTGATTGGATACTTGATTAAAGTACTTGATTGGAGTACTTGATTAAATTACTTGATTAGAGTACTTGATTAGAGTACTTGATTAGAGTACTTGATTGGAGTACTTGATTAGAGTACTTGATTAGAGTACTTGATTGGAGTACTTGATTAGAGTACTTGATTAGAGAACTGGATTGGAGTACTTGATTAGAGTACTTGACTGGAGTACTTGGTTACTTAAACTCAACAAGCTAATTCTAAACATATAAACTAAGCACAAATCAATAAACTTTGACAGTAGACACTGATAGTAAATCTGATTTTTTTACTCAACTTTAGAATTTCAAGCCATTCTTGTGAAAAAGTTTTATGTAAAATTTAGTACCTCATCTTTGCCAATCGCTATTTCTGTTCACATGTAAAAGGTTTGTTTGTAGCCTGATGCATTGCTAAAAATTCAGCTTTTAGTGTCACCTAGAAATGGCTGTTTTTCCTTTTACTATCATTGTAGGCGACCAGCCGGTCAGCTCAGAGCATTGAAGTGCAGTTATGAGGTGTTTGTCAACCACTCTGATCTGCAGACTCACGCCAGGGCTAAGGTAAATTTGTTGCGGAGCTTTCAAGTAACTAGTACACACTATACTTTCAATACATTTGGAACTTCCTGTTGGTTCAACTTGCCAGTTTACTGTAGAATATAGCTTAGAGGGTAGACCAGATCTTATTATAACCGTTTTATAGGAAACTACAGTCAAACATGGATAACTCGTCCTCGGATAGCTCGAACACATGGTTAACTCGAACGGTTTCTTTGGTCCGTTCCCACGTAATGATAAATTGCTTTAGATAACTCAACCTCAACTCTGTTAACTCGAACAGTTTTTTGCCCAACGGCTACCGAAACGGTTGTCATCGCTTTAGAAAATCACTTTATTCTAAACCATAGAGGTAAACCTCAACTTTTCGTAACTCATAGGCGTCATTATTACCACCATCGGCAAAATATTTTTGTCAACGACTTATCCAAAGGTTTGGTGAAATTTGATTTTTACCAAACAACCGCCTAGCGATGGCCCTTCGGAAGCAAGGAAAAGTGAGGTAACCTTCGCATAAACTTCATGAAAAATCGGCAAAATTGATCTTTGTTGAAACGCTCAAAAGAAACAGATGTATTTTTCTGAGCATTTCAACTGCGGTCAAGTTTAGCCTATTTTAATCTGAAAACGTTCGGGCAGTCACATCACCTAAAACAAACAAATCTCAAATAATAGAAAAAATGTTTATGCTTTCCGATAAGAAATTTTAAAACTTTACATGAGATGCCCGATTGAGGCCCTACATGAAAGAAACTGTTGGGGGAGCTGACACAGCCCCCCTCCAAACTCCCAGATGCTCATAATTAGTCGTCTAACATTAGCCGCCCCAACTTGCAACCAGGGAATACAGGCCTGATTATAATAAGGAATGGACCATAATTATATGGTTTGTGATCATAATAAAAAGGGAGGAGATCACTATGAAAGAATGTGGGAGTCTCACCTCCATTCATAGCGCTTCCATCTCCTTTCATTATGGGACCACTCCTACAGGCAGTGGGAGTTAGACCGCAATTAAAAAGATAAAACCACAATGAAGAGGTCGGGTAAATTTAAAGAGGAGTGTCACCAACCTTGACCATGTGAATATGCTAAGTCGGTTATCGAAAACTACAATTGAATGTCAAGTGTTTTTCTAAATGATATGGATAATAATAATAAGACCTCTGCATCTTTCACCTGCACTTGAGGTAGTTCTGTAGTGCAGGTGAAAGATGAGAGTCTCTTTCATCACAATACTATATTGTGATGATTTAGGCAGAGACACTTCTTTTGTACAATAGCTAATAGGAAGATCTTTCTTTTCGTAATGAAGAAAACCTGTTTTAGGCTACTACAGATTTTTACAAATTGCTGTGATTTGTAATATTGGGTAATGTTTAAAAATTGCTCTACATAAATGTAGATATAACAAGCATCATTTCAGTGCCTAGAGAGTGCTATAAAACGCTATTACCAAAACTCGTTAATTGTGTCATACTGTATTTGTCTCCTGTCAGTCCAGTGCGCCTCGAGAGATCACCATGCATAATAAATATACATGTACAATGGTTCTGTGATGTGGAAATGTGATCACTGGGGTGCAGTTGTGAACGTATAGTCTACCATGGACCTGTTGTTATAGCAAAGATTCTCTGATTACTTATTGCAAATATAAGCTGAGAGTTATAGAGATTCCATCTACTGTGTGGCTCACAGGTTATTTTGATGAGAGAAGCTTAAGGGGTAGCAAATGACTTAATGATTTTCAGGGTCAATGAGGGTACTTTTTCATTTAACTAGCAGTCGCTGTGGCTTTAATCGCCAGTCTTCCATGTCGTATCGATCTCTAGCCACTACTATCGACACTTGTAGCATCAACTTGTTGAAATGTAATGATAAAAATGTGGCTTGCCTTGAAATCTGACGCTCCGAGTTTGATTCCTTTGTGTGACAATCTTGTTTCTTAACATTCTTAGCATGGACAGACAGACAGACAAACACTGCTCTTATTATAGTTATAATTGTTTATTGCAACTACTTCTTTGGCAAGAATGTTCTATTAGTCATCCAAGCTTCTATTTGTATTCAACAGTTTTTTGATTGGCACATGTTTCCGACGGCTCGAGGATCGGGGCAGTACCTGCACAACCTAACTGACATAATAACCAACCAGCTTTTAGTCTATTCTTACCACCACCACTCACGGGCTTCATTAGAAGAGAGGACCAATGATAGCCTGACCTATACAGATGCTGTCTCTTATATATCTGCTCACAACAATCTATCTGAATACAGTTTCGGCGTTACACAAACTACAGGATTGGTAAAAAGTTATTGCTTATATTCTGCATTTGATTTGTAGTAGTAGAAAATATTTCTTCTATTCTTCTTATTTAACCTTCTGGTTTGAATGAAGAAATTCATAGTTTACTATAATAACTGCATGATATGGTGCTTATATAATTTCATGTGAATTTTGCATATTTTCACGTGAAACATTTTCTCTGTATGCTGTATGTAAATGTATTTCAGATGGAGTAATTGTCTTACTTATATAAAATAGTTATGCAAAAACAGTTTGAAAATGCACTCTGTGTTTTTATGCTTATAATTGGTTTGGGAGTTGCTTCCACTCTGAATCATAAAGATTGCAAAATCTGAAGGCATTAGATGACAGTTCATTTTGCTAAATTTGTGCGAAGGCATTTGCTGTGAGACTACTTTCGCTGTGAGAGTACTATTCGATATCATAGAAACGCTCACTGCTGATGAATCCGAATTGATAATAGTTGATCTCGAATTGATAATAATAGCTCTCTCCAGTGAAGGTGAAAGTAAAAAGAAATTGAGCACAGTTTAGTACACACCGACGGTGGTCTCGACTATGAATAAGTTCTACTGCTACTCACTACTGTTTATGCTTGACTTTTTGCTTTTTACATTCATATGCCAAGGATGAGTTGCTCATACGATGATAACGACAAAATTACTTTTTTAGATCTGGTAAAAGACTATGCATGAATTGAAAAATGACTGTGCCCTGAAAGCTATTCTACCTTGACAAGTTTTGTTTTGAAGGATGCGTCAATAATCTTGAAACAATCTATTTAGTGTAACTAATGAATTGTTGAAATGGTATGGTGCAAAACTGTCGGCAGCAGGCAACTCCGAACCTATTCGACGCATTGAAACGCTCTGATACGAAAGCGTGCATGCAGAATATACAATGTATGCAAAATTTGTATACTTTAAGATATTGCATATGTGTTAAGTAATTACAAACTAGCTGTTATTAGCATAAGTTCGTTAAAAGTTACTAGTTAGAAATTTGTTTTGAATTAACAGTTGGTAGTTAACAAATGTAGTTTGTGATAAATTAACAGTTGGTAGTTAACAGGTGGTAGTTAACAGGTGGTAGTTAACAGTTGGTAGTTTACAGTTGGTAGTTAACAGTTGGTAGTTAACAGTTGGTAGTTAACAGTTGGTAGTTAACAGTTGGTAGTTAACAGTTGGTAGTTAACAGTTGATAGTTAACAGTTGGTAGTTAGCAGTTGGTAGTTAACAGTTGGTAGTTAACAGTTGGTAGTTAACAGATGGTAGTCAACAGTTGGTAGTTAACAGTTGGTAGTTAACAGTTGGTAATTAGCAGTTGGTAGTTAACAGTTGGTAGTTAACAGTTGGTAGTTAGCAGTTGGTAGTTAACAGTTGGTAGTTAACAGTTGGTAGTTAACAGTTGGCAGTTAACAGTTGGTAGTTAGCAGTTGGTAGTTAACAGTTGGTAGTTAACAGTTGGTAGTTAACAGTTGGTAATTAACAGTTGGTAGTTAACAGTTGGTAGTTAGCAGTTGGTAGTTAGCAGTTGGTAGTTAACAGTTGGTAGTTAACAGTTGGTAGTCAACAGTTGGTAGTCAACAGTTGGTAGTCAACAGTTGGTAGTTAACAGTTGGTAATTAACAGTTGGTAGTTAACAGTTGGTAGTTAACAGTTGGTAGTTAGCAGTTGGTAGTTAACAGTTGGTAGTTAACAGTTGGTAGTCAACAGTTGGTAGTTAACAGTTGGTAGTTAACAGTTGGTAATTAACAGTTGGTAATTAACAGTTGGTAGTTAACAGTTGGTAGTTAACAGTTGGTAGTTAACAGTTGGTAGCTAACAGTTGGCAGTTAGCAGTTGGTAGTTAACAGTTGGTAGTTAACACATGTAGTTTGCGCTGAAGTAGTTCAACAAATATGAATTCAAAATGAGTTCATGATTTTCAAAATGGATACTAATACAACAAAATTGTGAAAGTGAACTAGGGAAAGATGCTTGGACTGTTCATATGCCTTAGTATTAGTACGATGAGAGATAACGATGATAATAATAGGGATAATGAAAGATAATGGTTTCTGTTTATTCGTTACAAATCTGTATAAGACATACCTCAAGCCAACTCGAAATCATTAACTTGGACATGTATTCAATGTTGCAATTCTTGGGTTTACCCAAATCATCTAAGCTGATATAATATTTTCTTTTTGAAATAGGTGGTTTTTTAACTACTAACATGAGAAAAACTTTGATTTTAGAAAAGACACAACCACAAACTAGAATATGACATCGGAAAACTACCTCCTTACATCTACTTAGATAAAACATCAGTTACCAATTTTGCAGTCGAAGTTTACCTCCTTAAAGACAAGAGCGTAGGAAAAGGTGCGTAAAGTTATGATTAGCTAGTTAATATTATGATTGGCTAGTTAATAATATGATTGGCATAAAGTGTTAACACATTAAAGTACAATCATTTGATTTTATCTCAGTCTTTCCAATTACTGTAGTTATGTAATAAAATAAACAAGAAATATGTATTATCAATGTATTGTACTTTTAAGGCATGTTTTACTAACAAATTGTAGACGTAGACAGTGAATTGGAAACATTGAGTGGAATTCAGCTATCCTTGGAGTTGTCTGTTTTGGGCCTGATAACTCTGCAGACTACTCGCAGTCAAGATTTCTACAGAGATGTGGTGAAATTTTTTGTAAGTTGCAATTTTTGCCTTCAACTTACCTTTTTATTTAAAGGTTGACTTGCAACAAAATTCACATTACAGTTATTTGGCACCAAAAGATTCACTATGTCTTAATCTGTCGTGTTGTAGGTACAAATTATGTGGAAATGTCATTACAAGCTCTTAAAAGCTCAAAAACGAACAGTTAATTGCCGCCATCACGAGACTGCCGTAGATTGGAATCGAAAACGGCTCAAATGAGATGTAGAGGAACGAGATGGTTTCTGTTTACACTTTCATGCAACCTCACTCGTCGAAATATTTTCACAAATATACTTCACACATTCAATAAAACTATGTCTATTGTCTTTACACATCTATTTCATCACCATTGTAATGCTGCTACTTTGAGCACTGATATCTTGAAACCTACCGTGAAAATTCGTTTAATTTATTAATTTTAGCTCGGAGTGCTTCTCATTTTCTGATAAAAATGACGAGCCTGTTGGTCACCTGTGATAAGCGAAAAATGCTGCAGAAATTATTCGCGCGGTTTGGCAGGAAGTATGGGTCACAGGATCCGATTATGACTAGACGGTTAGATCAAGCCGAAGCAGAACTGTCAACTAGCGATCATCTATATTTGATGCAGGGTCTTCGGTAAAACCCGAAGTGTTTGTCATAAACTAGTGCTACGAGAAGTTTAATATTGAGTCTTTTATTGGCCTTTCAATTCTCATCAAAACACCAACCAAATGGATTGACTACGTCAGAGAAATAAACTGATTCCAATCTACGGCGGTTTCGTGATGGCGGCGATCAACTGTTTTTTTTTTAGCTTTTAAGAGCTTGTAATCACATTCCCACATATTTTTCACCAACAACACACCAGAGTAAGACATGGTGAATCTTTTGATACCAAATAACTGTAATGTGAATTTTGTTGCAAGTCAACCTTTAAAGAAAATTTCAGTTTTGGAGAAAAATGAATAACAATAATAATAAGGGACGGTGAAATGAGAAAAATGTCGACAAGTACTATCCTAATAATATTTGAGACGTTACACCTTGTCATACTTTATGTGTAATGCATGTATTTATCTAACTAGTAATAATAATATTTGAGACGTTACACCTTGTCATACTTTATGTGTAATGCATGTATTTATCTAACTAGTAATAATAATATTTGAGACGTTACACCTTGTCATATTCTATGAGTAATGCATGTATTTATCTAACTGGTAATAATAATGTTTGAGACGTTACACCTTGTCATATTCTATGAGTAATGCATGTATTTATCTAACTAGTAATAATAATATTTGAGACGTTACACCTTGTCATATTCTATGAGTAATGCATGTATTTATCTAACTAGTAATAATAATATTTGAGACGTTACACCTTGTCATACTTTATGTGTAATGCATGTATTTATTTAACTAGTAATAATAATATTTGAGACGTTACACCTTGTCATACTCTATGAGTAATGCATGTATTTATCTAACTAGTAATAATAATATTTGAGACATTACACCTTGTCATACTCTATGTGTAATGCATGTATTTATCTAACTAGTAATGCTTGGCTAACAAAACAAATAACTAGCTGAAATAATTGTCAGATAGTATGCTCGTCGTCTGTTACAAAATTATACCATTTTATACCATTATAGTTATACCATTTCATTTTACAACATCCATATTGGCTATGGCATTCACCAATCAGTATTAATATATCCACCATCCTGTAGGTGTCTGATATCACCCTTCAGATCACAGTATGACTAACAGTATGACTAACAGTATGACTATCAGTATGACTGCTCTTTAACCATCTCATGACTGCCAACAACAGAGGCGTACACACTAATGAAAAAATTTGCTTGATAAGGCTTTGATCAATCGATCGACAGCTTTCAGAATGTCCAGAATGTTCTAGAAGCAATATTTCATGTTATAATTTTTAGGTAAAGATGAAGCTAAATAGAACTGCTCTCCCTGGTCAAGGACTGCCTGGTAGAGACCTACTTCCTGTGAGTTTGACAATGAAGGTGTCTATAGATACGCATTGCAGTATACCTCAAGAGATCTCTGCTGGATTCACTGTTGGAGTAAGTTGTCCTGCTAGTATTTCATGTCTTTTCCTCTTTTAGAGCACCTTTGCCTCCCTTGTTTTCCGTTGGCTATTTATTGCTTGTTTATAAATACGACCAGCTCTGAAAGCAAAATTCACATTATCAGCATACGATCCGTGTGGCTATTATTTGCAAGAACTGCAAAAACTTGTGAGGATGAATCAACATGATGAAAAAAACATATGTATGCATGCCTGGCTAGTACATATGTATGCATGCCTGGCTAGTACATATGTATGCACGCCTGGATAGTACATGTGTATGCATGCCTGGCTAGTACATATGTATGCATGCCTGGCTAGTACATATGTATGCACGCCTGGCTAGTGCATATGTATGCATGCCTGGCTAGTACATATGTATGCATGCCTGGCTAGTACATATGTATGCATGCCTGGCTAGTACATATGTATGCATGCCTGGCTAGTACATATGTATGCATGCCTGGCTAGTACATATGTATGCATGCCTGGCTAGTATAGGTGCTACAAAACCGGTATAAATGCCTGACAAATACAGTTACTAGTCAATGGATTTGTCTGATTACTGACACATCCGTATGATGCTTTTTCGCCAAAGGCTAGTGCACCAAAACACTGGTCATGTAGCTATGGCTCAAGTCGAAGTTGTGCTTTTTCGTTGTTTTTTTAATTTGCTCAAATCTATTTATAGCTTGCAGATTGACTTTTTTTAATTTATTTTTAACATAGTGTTGTTGTTGAAATTCTTTTTACATCTAAACTATGGATGTGTTTTAGCCACTTCTTACTCATAGTTTTTGCAGTCTTTATCTAAAGTCAGCTAGTTAAGTTATAATGAAATCATTTCTGTGCAAACTTATATGCACTTGGTAACACCTCATTTTTACTAGTGAAGAAGCGAGTAATGTGTTCAAGATTAGCTAACCTTGTTTATAGAGTGCACAAACCATGCGCATATTGCTGGGATGCCCGCCTCAGCTGACTCCGACCTTTGATCTCCGAGGAACCATAGAAGAACTTGAACATCACACCAATCACCTCCACTGTCTCAACAGAGATGAACACGAGAATTGCTTTTATTTTCAACACAGTAAGAATAGAGCTACTAGTAAATAGAGTTACTAATAAAGTCTACTGCCTTTTAGTTCAAAATAACAGAGTAAGCATAGAGTTATATCTATTGCCTTTCCGTTCGAAATAACAAAATAAGCATAAAGTTATAGCTATTGTTTTTCTGTTCAAAATAGCAGAATAAGCATAGAGTTATATCTATTGTCTTTCTGTTCAAAATAACAAAGTGAGCATAGAGTTATATTTATTGTCTTTCTGTTCAAAATAACAGAGTAGCATAGAGTTATAGCTATTGTCTTTCTGTTCAAAATAACAGAGTAGCATAGAGTTATAGCTATTGTCTTTCTGTTCAAAATAACAGAGTAAGCATAGAGTTATATCTATTGCCTTTCTGTTCGAAATAACAAAATAAGCATAAAGTTATAGCTATTGTTTTTCTGTTCAAAATAGCAGAATAAGCATAGAGTTATATCTATTGTTTTTCTGTTCAAAATAACAAAGTGAGCATAGAGTTATATTTATTGTCTTTCTGTTCAAAATAACAGAGTAAGCATAGAGTTATAGCTATTGTCTTTCTGTTCAAGATAACAGAGTAAGCATAGAGTTATGCCTATTACCTTTATGTTCAAAATAACAGAGCAAGCATAGAGTTACGCCTATTGCCTTTCTGTTCAAAACAACAGAGTCAGCATAGAGTAACCCACTGATTTGTAGATGTGCTAGTAAAACAAAGATAAATGCATAAACATTTTAATCAAACTCTATACAGCCTATCTATTACAAAGCCTAACATATAATACAGTATCTGCTCCTACAATGTAAGTAATGCTTTCCGAGAACGTTTCCATTATAGGGATTTTAAGTTAAACAAACTGTAAAATACATCTAAACTGCCTAATCTGTTTTAAGATCATCTCAAACTCAAACCTTTGGTCATTCAAAATGGGAAAAAACTAACTTTAACGATTTAATTTAGTGACTTTACAGTAACTGTGGTATTATTGGTTTGTATCAACATCTTTTCATTTTTTTATCACGCTATCACATTCACTCGGTTTAGGGTCCATGACTATGGTAATTCTACATTAAGTTAAGGGAAGCACACACTATCAATCTCAAGTTGAGCAGATGTTTTCGCATTTTTTTAGACAGCAAGGTCTAAGCCATAAAGAAAAATATTGCATATGGCAAAAGTAGACAAAAACAAGAAATACGTATGTACTATAGTAAGAGTGGTCTTTCTGTCTGTTCGTTTGTTGGAAACCAGGGTTAGAGGTTAGGATAAAATATCGCTTTCAATGAGACTCCAAATCGTGACATTCAGCTTGATAGACTGACACTCTACCACTGCACTAATCGATCGGATTTAAGCACTTCCGAATATTTGTGCGACTACTTATTCTTTGTGCTTTATCGACACGCCTGACTATCTCTCGCAGCACCCTAGACAACCAGGGTACTAGTATATATAATAGAGATTTCCCTGTGCGTCATTTTCTTTCCCTTATGCTGCAAAAGAGAAAATATTTTTTATAGTTTCCTATGGACCCTCATTATTCAAATCGAGTTAAAGGGTTTGAGAACTTGCACCGACTTGACCCTTTACGCTATATGGGATTTTTTACGCATCACGAATCAAAAACTTTGCATAAATTTTTATGTTATGTTGGCTTTACTTAAAATGAAGCTTTATGTTATAGAGTGTTGACTGTAGCTATAGGTTGTTTACTGCAGTTATAGGGGTGTTTACTGGAGCTATAGCGGTGTCTACTGGAGCTATAGGAGTGTTTACTGCAGTTAGGGGTGTTTACTGTATGTAGTTATAGGAGTGTTTATTGCATTAGTTTTTATTCAACACACAAACAAAATAAAAAGCTTTGCATTTTTTTTAAATTCGGAGGTGAGCTATTTCATTTGTACTATAATAAGTATTTTGAGATTGAAATATGTTTTTTAAAGCTAGTACAATTGTGGGAATTAGATGATAGCCTACTAGTGTTAGCATAATATCTGTAAATATAAAAAAGGAAAATTATGAACAACGCTTATTTGAGCAAAACAATAATATTGAATTAAAATGTATATTTATTTCTTGAATTTTTAAATCACTCAGTCAATTTGTCGAACAATCAATCATGTATTTGCTCCCAGCAGTTAAATGATATGCTATAAGGCTGTCAGTGTCAATTTAAAAAGCTTAGGAGGAATTATAGAATAAATATTGGAGGTTTAATCTTAGATTAGAGAGTTCTCCGAAATCATACTGGTATGTAATCAATAATATAATGTTTGTTTTTGTTCTACAAAAAATAGTGGAAGTTCTTCCACAGCTTATATTATTATATGTCTATCAGAAGAAATGCTTTAAAAGTAGATGCCATTCTTTTGTGCTTACTTACACATATTTGTACATACATGTATTACTTATCTGTATTTTATATATATATAGTCTGTAGCAAGCATCTCTAACTAAAACTAGAGTGTTTCGTGAAGTTTGCTTTTGTCTGTTAGTATGAAGAGCCACAAGTAAAGCTTTTATTAGTTAAGATTGCCAAACCTTGCCAAACCTTAGATAGGGTGCATAGTTGTTGTTAATCCTATCTAGAGGGACCGAGAAAGAGCCCTCAGAGTCTGAGTACGCTTCTTAAAATCTCGCTCTAATTCTACCTCAATGAGTATTTTGAAGCAGCTTATTAATGCTTCTAGAGTCCCTTATTCTCAGTCTACCAAAGTATTCAAACAGTCTTGTATCTCTTCTCTTTACACATTGCCTCTTAGTTTATGAGAGTTGTTTGCTCCTTCATGTTGCTGGAGGCTGTCAGTTAGCTAATGCTTCTAGAGTCACTTATTCTCGGTCTGCCATAGCCTGTCTTGACAATCTGTTGTTTTTTGCAGAGTTGTCTCCCAACAATCACGTGCGAGCAAAACAACAGCTTGTTACAAGACGTACTGCAAAATTTTTTAAAAGTGTTAGCATGGGTTTCCTTAGCATATTTTCCTTAATTTTTGGCAACTTGTTTAAAGCTTTTAAGCACTCTGTCTTTAGTCAAAATTGAAAATTATTTGTAATTGATTGTCTGCATTCTCAGTGAGCTTTCTCCAACCATGTCAAAATTCTAAAAAAATAAAAGACCAAAATCAGGAATTATTTAGTCAGCTAAACAAAAGCGTATTAAAAAGTTGTTTAACTAATAGTATTGTGAAGGAGTCGAGATAGTGCATTGAAGGTTTTAGTAACAGAAAGTTCATAAACTGTAACATACGATAGTGGATGTAGTATGTTGGTATCACAGAATAGAAAACAATGTTTGTCATATATGTGAAAGGTAAAAAAAAAATTCAAGGCATAGTTCACGCAGAATTTTGAAACTGGTCTCACAATTACAGCAACAACCAAGTTTGGGATACTTGATGTGAGCTGGAATATGTGATCGGTAGTACACAAGTCTAGATTTCTGTAAAAGAAATATCCTTTTCTGCTGTCAGTATGGTGAGACAGGGAAACATATCAATGCGGCTGATCAAATGACAATGCGCAAACTGCTAATAAAACAACAGTGCTGAAATAGACTTCATCCAATAGGGTACAGTAAATGATCCGTCAGACATTGACTAGCCTTAAAATATAGTAATTATCTCCTGCTCATTTTGTAGCCTTTTATCCCCATTTTGATATATTCGATTCAACTATGGGGTCTGGCAAATCCTTTCGAGGAAAGTACACACTCAAGGTAGTAGGAGGAGGAACACGCTACAGCAAAATACGAAGATTTACTGAAGAAGAGATCATTAAAGCTAACTTGATCAACCAAACGTATGTTGCCGACGCTTAACAGAAGACAGGCCAAGTATGCCTGTAGCATTACTGCTGTTGAAATTCTTGTACTCTGAAATTTTTGGTTGAATAAGTATTTTATTGCCTGATGACTGCAGAGTGCATACTACATTTTATCATCATTCAATTTTTACTTATTTGAGCATATCCTGTCACTTACTGTCTGCTGATGTGTGATAACAAGGAATGGATAGATGGTTTTACAGTTAATACATACTATAACATTGAATCTGACTGACCACAGCCTGAAAATGTTGATTATATATGCATGTGTATACATGTATACACATGCATATACATGTTTATACATGTGTATACATGTATCCACACGTATATACATGTATATACATGCATACATATGCATATACATGTGTATACATGTATATGCATGTGTAAACATGTATATACATGTATATACACGTAAGGTATATATACATGTATATACATGTGTATACATGTATATACATGTATATAAACGTATAATAATTAGTGTGCGTGTTTATGTGGGTATGCAGATGTGCTTGAGGGTGTGTGTGTGTATGTGCATGTGTATCTGTGTGTGGGCGCATACATACATATATGCGTGTGCACATGTGTACATGCGTGTGTGTGTGTGTACATGCGTGTGTGTGCACTTCTGTGGGTGTGTATGTATGTGTATGTATGTATGTACATGTATATGCGTGCGCATATGTTACACAAGTGCCCGCGTGTGTGTGCATTCGTGTCTGTGTATGCATATGTGCATGTGTGTGTGCGGGCGTGTGTGTGCGGGCATGTGTGTGTATGTGTGTCTGTGCGCCTTTGTGTTCGCCTGCACGCCTGAGGGTGTGTGCGGGTGTGTGTGCGGGTGTGCGCGCGCCTTTGTGTTTGCCTGTGTTCGCATGCGCACCTGAGTGTTTGCGTGTACACATACATACTGGCGTACATACATACACGCTTACACGTTTGTGTACCTGAGTGTGTACACGTGTATTTCTTTCAAGTCTGGTGGTCTTTTGGCAAAGGATCGGAAAAGTATAAAATTTAACCCTCTAATTTAAGCATTGCAATTAACCCAAATACATATGGCCTTTGAGATAAATTGATAGATAGGGGCAGAGAAAGGGGGAGAGATATAGAGAGAATAGGTAAGTTTACGGTAAAGCCACCCAGACAACAACATGTATTTAGCTAGTGTATTACAATGGTAAGAATTTTATTTGTATATACATGTAAAATACATTCTACTAGAAGAAATAGCATATAATGGGTAGTTTAAATAATACTTGTCTTTCTCAGCTTCAATTTCAAAACAGTTAATTTGGTGTGTAAAGAGATGAAATGTAAATAGACAAGGATTCTTTATGAACATAACTGGGTCTTCAAGAGGGAGCTATGAGAGAGACAGATCAAGCATTGTCAGTATATTATTGTACCATTTTATCCATATTTTTATATGTTATCAGAAGCAAGAACTGGGACTATTTAATGATAGCTCCTGAAAACTACAACCCAGAAAAAACTCACCAAGGATATCCGATCTATGATAAAAATGCGAATGAGATAGTCTGGCACTGTGGTAAAAAAAGTGAATGTTCAAAGCTGCCACCTGCGGAAAGTGGCATTCCTGAGTATTACTTTCTGCTGAAGTTCTCCAACAGGTAAGCCTGAGGTTGAAAGCGCATTTAACATTCACTAATATAAATAGTCCCAACATTTGCAAACAAGTTGGAACAAAGGCTTACATATTCAGTATATGTTGAGCAATTCAACAATATTTGAAATTTGTAAAAAAGGCGACAAATGTCTGTTGCTGGTAATGATTGTGTAGTGAAAGGGTACTTGCACTTGTTTGTATCTGTATTAAAAAAGAAACTGCTTGACTTCTTCTATTTAGCTGTGCACTTGCACAAGTTCATTTATTGATGATATAAAATAGTCTCCAAATCACTAATTACAAAATGTCTATTTGTTTAAACATAATAAGTGCAGCATTTAGCTTAGTGTTAGTTGGCAGCCTTTCGCAATCTTCTATGTAAAAATTTTTGTCAGTCTCTACTTCTTTATGTACAACGCTAATTATTGCTTACAAGTTGATTGTAATAATACCAACAGTGAATTTTTATGCTAATGCTAATTGTTTGCAGTTTTTTTATTTTACGAGTAATGTATTAACCTTGTATCTGGTTTTAGTGAAGTCGATTCCAGGACAAACTGTAAGTTTGAAGTTCAGTTTGTTGTGCGAGTGTTTGGCTACAAGATAGGACAGCAGCAATACTCAGTTTTAGCGGTAAGTTTTATTTGTTGACTTACTCTAGCGCTGCTTCACATTGCTTGCTAAGAACAGTGTTGCTAAGTTGTATGTCTGCCCTATTGCCCTGCTTGTTTTGTTGTTTAGTCTCAGTCTCTCTTCTCCCCTCTCCACCTCCCCTCTTCCTAACATTTTCGCTCTCATCATCTTCTTTCCTCTTCCCCATTTCTTTGTCCGTCAGTCAACTCAATTTAAGAGTAAAAGGTTAAAGGTTGACTTGCAACAAAATTCACATTACAGTTATTTGATATGAAAAGATTCACCATGTCTTACTCTGTTGTGATGTCGGTGCAAAATATGTGGAAAGGTGATTACAAGCTCTTAAAAGCTCAAAAACGAACAAAAAATCGCAGCCACACGAGACCGCCGTAGTTTGGATTCTCTTTCCAAAACGGCTCAAATGTGATGTAGTTATGAGAGATGATTTCTGTTTACACTTTCATGCAACCTTATTCGTCGAAATATTTTCACAAATATACTTCACGCATTCAATAAAACTATGTCTATTGTTCTTACGCGTCTGTTTTATCGTTATCGTAATGCTGTCACTTTTAGCACTGATATTTTATAACTTACCGTAAAAATTTGTTTAATTTTTTAGCCTTAGCTGGAAGGAAGACATATCATTGTCTGATAATCATGACGAGTCTGTTGGTCACTTGTGATAATCAAAAAGTGCTGCAGACATTATTTGCGAAGTATTGGGTCACATGATCAGATTACGACTTGCCGATTAGACCAAACCGAAACAAAACTGTAAAGTAGCGAGCATCTATATTTGATACGGGGTTTTCGGTAAAACCCGAAGTGTTTGTCATAAACTAGTGCTACGATAAGTTTTATATCGAGCTTTTTATTGGCCTTTCAATTCACGTGAGAACATCACGTGACAAGACAATAACCAAATTTCATGACTACGTCATTGAAATAAAGAGATTCCAATCTACGGCTGCTTTTCGTTTTTGAGCTTTTGAGAGCTTGTAATCACATTTCCACATATTTGGGACCTACCACACAACAGAGTAAGACATGGTGAATCTTTTGATACCAAATAACTGTAATGCGAGTTTTATTGCAAGTCAACCTTTAAGATACTTGACAAACAGAGAATATAAAGTTTTATACAGTTATTGTGGTTAGTTATTTGTGGCTAAATACTGGAATTTTTCAGGTGTTATTCCAGTCTTTATTGTCACCGACAGCGTGACAGTCTTTTCCACATCACACAGTTGAAGTCGTCTAGTGAGGACCTACAGTCTGTATAGACATGAGGGTGTTTAACTCAGTAATCTATAGCCATTTCTGCATGCATTCTTTGCTACGTGTATATCGATCTTTCCTTAGACATCATTAACCTCTCCCAGTGTTAATAAAAAATCTATCCAGGTTTCAATACATTTAAGTACAGTAACAACTTGATCCGCAAAAGTTGATATTTCAGCTGAAGTAAGAATCTATTGTGTCCTAACATAATTAGAGCAAATATGACCCCCGATATAGGGTTATTGTCTTGTCTCAGCTCACACGGCCTTCTATGCAAACGTAAACTCCATTATGTTCTTTACGACACTAGTATCGTAGAGAAGTCAATGTTGCTTTCACATAGCATCGAATGCGCATCCTAGAACCCAGTTTTGAGCGATGTAGATTACCTCTGCAAGTTTATTCGCTTTGTATGACTCACTGTTTGTAGGGTACACTACTAGTACTCTTTGCTCATGTAATTGGCTACTACTTTTGGAAGACCAGATTTTATTGGCTGGCCAAACTTCACAGGGAGGAAAACCTGGCTATAAAGAAACTCCTCTCATTTGGAAAGCTGGATGCTATTGGTCAGTAACATGTGGTAATGCAAATCAGTGAACACTATTGGTCAGTGTTGTAGCTACAAATTTGAGTTGAACTTTACCTATCACTAAACGCTGAAATGTTTGTCTAACTTCAGGAAACAAGAACTAGCTGCCACCTCAACCGGCTGTCATCGCTTTTCTGTCTTCTGCACCTAGTAGTATGCTGTGTTTGTGAAGCATAATTAAATTGATTAACTTACTGGTGTGGTGACACTAGCTATCATGAAGGCGTACCAAAAGTACAGTGTATGGTAATAGTTCATTATACTTGCTAGCCTCGCATTTATTTATATTACAGCTTCACAGGCTTCCTTGAAGAACAATCTCCTTGAAGCCATTTACAATGATGATACTTACCTGCTGTCTGAAGTCTTGGCTAAAACAGAGAACACCAATAAAAGGGCCTCAGCAGCTAAAAAATCATTTCCTAGCAAAGCCCTCACAATCAATGCTAAAGTAATATTAAATATCCATGACAATTGCTACAGCTTGTATATTCTAGATTATAAATGGCAATTCGACATTAAATTTTAATTAAAAATGTCAGTAAGTTGAGATTCAAGCAATAGTTTTAGATTCACCATTGAGCCTGTTAGCTGAATGTTTTTTTAAGAAAGTATCTATGCTTTGGCAACACATTTCTAGTAATGAATTTTAGGGTTTGATTTTATCTGAGGTGTATGACAAGGATAGTGGATTGTATCTGATGTGTATAACAGGGATAGTGCTGTTACTTGATCTGTTGGTAGAACAAACTGGCGGATGACTTGAAAAGGCTGCTGGAGAAGCAAATAGCAGATCATGACATCAGAGGAATAGGAATTACTGTAGGAGTAAGTTTATTTCAATGGAAACCTTCGATCATTTTGTTATAAATTCTGTAATTAAGCATGACTCAGATTCCATAAACTCTGAAATGTAATCTAATTACATTTCAATATGATAACCTGTTGACAATTAGGTCACAAAAAACTTATAGAGAAACCTTGCCTTCATTGATTATGACCAGTTTGTGTAGTGTGTGACTCTACATATGTCTCCATTCTTTATAGACAACTCATATTTTGTGTGACTCTATGTCTCCATTATTTATAGGCAACTCATATCTTGTGTGACTCTATGTCTCCATTCTTTATAGATAACTCATATCTTATGTGACTCTATGTTTCCATTCTTTATAGACAACTCATATCTTGTGTGACTCTATGTCTCCATTCTTTATAGACAACTCATATCTTATGTGACTTTATGTCTCCATTTTTATAGACAACTCATATCTTATGTGACTCTATGTCTCCATTCTTTATAGACAACTCATATCTTATGAGACTCTATGCCTCCATTCTTTATAGACAACCGTTTGTATTTTTAGAACTTTTAGAGTAGAATATGGCAGCTAACTATATCATTTGCATTACATTTAGGCGTGCTATATACTGTATATATATATCCCTTTGAAATTAGTATTATTAGATTCAAAATGTATAATTATAGTTTTTGTTATTTTGTGGGAGTTCAGCTTTTATATAAGCTAAAAGCCACAAATACCGGTTTTATACCCCTGGCCCATGT
The DNA here is from genome assembly GCF_963576615.1 of Watersipora subatra. Taxonomy (NCBI): domain Eukaryota; kingdom Metazoa; phylum Bryozoa; class Gymnolaemata; order Cheilostomatida; family Watersiporidae; genus Watersipora; species Watersipora subatra. The sequence continues at coordinate 37,440,305 of NC_088711.1, read as the reverse complement.
CATCTCAACCTTGGATAGTCTTAAATTTTATAGCATACGTATGAAATTTTGCAGGAGTTGGCAAGGCACAATATATTCAAAGAGGAAGGAGAGCATAACCCCAACTCTGTATTGATGAAAGCCAAAAAAATTCTCGCCAAAAAAGCAAACATTGTGTTACATCTGATTGATGCTATGGAGTGTCATGTACGTATCGTATTATATTTATAATTTTTCTGTTGATAAATATTTTTACCCATAATCCATTGTTCAAGTGCTTCAATTATTGGTGTTTAAAAAGTCTTGCTGGAATACAGAATAGGATATGAAATAAACACTTTATAATGTAAACCTTCTTTTACATACATTTCGTTTGACGTAAAAAATTAATGTCAAGTTCATGTGATAAAGGATCGGTCTACCGGGTTTAAAGTCATGAGTTGGAGTTTCGTTGAACGCGATTTTTTATCATAACATTCAGTCTTGATGACGGCCAGACAGACACTGCTGTCTAATGTAGTAAAGATAAGATATATTTTTGTTTTAGACATCTATGATCTTTTTCTGTTTGTTTCTTCGTAGTGTAGATCTTGCTGTGCAGAAAAGAAAGAAACAAAATAGCGTTAAATTAACATTGAAGGTCAAATTAACATTAAACATTAACATGCATTTAACTTAATGTAAAATTATCGTATTCATGAAACCTAAACCAGTGAAACCGATGAGAAAAAAGAGAAATGTTGTTGATACAAACCAATGATACCAGTTACTATACAGTCATTAAATTCAAAAGTTAATGTTCGTTTATAATTTTTAAATTGGATTGAATTTTACGATTTTGGAATGGATTAGGCAATTTACATGTTTTGCTGTTTGCATGATGTAAACTCCCTACGGCATAAACATTTTCAGAACGGATTATTTACATCGTATGACCACCTTTTGTATATTTTTGACAGCATGACCTTGTTTTCTTTAGCCAATTCTATGTCATAGATTCAGACATGTTATGACGCATCTATGCATCATTATTTACATCGTATGACCACCTTTTGTATATGTTTGACAGCATGACCTTGTTTTCTTTAGCCAATTCTATGTCAAAGATGCAGTCATGTGATGACGCATCGATCAATTTAAATTATGTTTATACACACGTACCTTGTGCTGTTGAAATATATATATATATACGAGGTCTGATCCAAAAGTTCCCGGAATTGAGTTGTATACTCGTGCATATTTACACGATGGAAAAACCCATTGCAGGGTTGGCTGGGAAACACCTCTGGAGTGTTGTCACAAAATTTCAGGTTGCTATGACAATGCGTTCTCATGTGAGCTAACGATATGTCAAGGTCTGTCCGGTGCTTCGGTATTTTTTTTAACAAATTTATCGTCATGTCTAATCAATCGGAACAGCGTGTTTGCATTAAATTTTGTGTGAAATTAGGGAAAACAAGTACTCAGACAGTTGAAATGTTAACTATTGCTTTTGAAGATGCTGGTCTATAAAGAACACAAATTTTTGAGTGGTACAAACGTTTTTGTGAAGTTAGAGACAGCACTGAAGATGACGCGAGGTCTGGCAGACCAGCGTCGGCAAGAACCTGCTCGTAAATTGACAGTGTGAGGTCACTAGTCATGCCAGATCGACGTTTAACCATTAGAGATATTTTGAGAGACTGGACTTATCTTTGGAACTGTTCAAAAAGTTTTAACTGACAATTTAAACAATTTAATGCAAAATTTAATGCAAATGCGCTGTTCCTGTTTATTAGACATGATGATAAAAAAACTTTTTAAAATACCGATGCACAGGACAGACCTTGACATATCGTTAGCTCACATGAGAACGCATTGTCATAGCAACCTGAAATTTTGTGACAACACTCCAGAGGTGTTTCCCAGCCAACCCTGCAATGGGTTTTTCCATCGTGTAAATATGCACGAGTATACAACTCAATTCCGGGAACTTTTGGATCAGACCTCGTACACTAGTACTAGTACACTCGGCAGTCCCGCGCACCATGAGAAATCGTTATGAGTAATTAGTACATGTATGTGCCTAATTAACTCTTTTGCTACCAAGTTAGTTTCTTTACCAGGACATAATTACGTATTTGATCAAACCTAAGATATATTATGATGATCCCTATATAATTTGTCATTATTTCTGAACCGCAGAATGAGAACGAAGACTTTTTTGGCCATTTTCAAAAAGACTGAGTATTTCTGAGTCGGACGATATATCAACGCTATTATTTTACGGCATTATTGTTACCGACAAAATATGAATAATTATTCTGAGTACTACTATTATCGAATAAAAATTAACCAAAGTCTATGGACCTAAAATTAGTAAAAGTTTGTAGCTGCAATTTGTCTAGCCCGACTGGTGGTTGCTAACGATAAGTTGTGATATAAAAATAGAGGTTTTTGCAAAGCGAAACTATGCTCAGGTTGGGTTGTTAACAGTTTTTATGTTTTGAGCGTTAATGATCGTTTTGTGAAACTTTATCTATTCCATGACCATGGTAAAAATAATGTTTACATTGTTGCACTTTTGAATGCTGAGAGCTTACCAAAAATCATGTAGTACTCGACGGTGAATCAGCAAGTACAGAAAAAATACAACAATTACCAATAATCATTTTTAGTTGCTTCTTATTCTACAAACTGCAGCATGTTTATTGACCAACCTCTGATGTATGAACCATGTATGAACCATTTACCATGTATGAACCATTTGAATATTTATGGAAACTTGAAAATTGAGAATTTTCAATTGTAGATAATTTGCAATTTGAAATAAATTGAATAGATTGAAAATAAATGGAAAACAATTTCAATTTGTTATTTACAATAACAATCAAGTTATGCTCTAGCCATGGCCTTGTTTTTCTCTAGGCTGGAAAGCCTTCAAGATTTCATGGATTTGTTTTTGACTCAAGCTTTATAAGGTTGTGTTATTCAGTTTTGTTAGGAGTTGCCTTCCCTAAGAAAAGACAACAACGGTTTAAAGTTAAATGAAGCATATCTATTGCAGAATTATAAAGAGCTGGCAGATGCATTGGCTCAGTACAAGGATATAATGCCATCTGAGAGTGTTGATAATAATTCATTACTAAGACAGGCGACTGCACAGCTCAGTTCTGTTCTCACTAAACAACTCCTCAAGGTGCTTGATATGAAGTTACTAATAGGTTATATATAGGTTACACTGATATACTATATGCTACTAAAGAACCTAGTTGTCATTTAATACTACTACTCTGATGGTCTAGTGATCTCCACAATTATTTCAAAAAGCTAGATGTTGATCGATTGCCACAGGGTTTGAGTGTCAGACTACCAAGTTTAAGGTCCCGAGTGCGAGCCCCGTATAATGCAATCTGTTTTTCCAACCTACCTCTGTTGCTTTAGAAGGATAGACACAGCTCTTGTTGTAGTAAATTTTAGTAGCCTGGTTGTCTAGTGTGCTGTGAAAGAGTGTGTAAATGGAGCACAGAGAATAAGTATGTACATAACTGTTCTAAAATACTAGAACGAGAATTATTGAAGCGGATGGTAGGGTTGGACTGCCAAGCCAAATGTCATGGGTTTAAATCCTGCAGACAGCAATCTTTTATCCCAACCTCTAACCGTCGCTTTAGACGGATGAACTCTTATTATAGTAAAGGTTGGGTTAGACTAGCCAGCCTGAGATTGGACGGATGAACTCTTGTTAAGTTAAGTAACTAAAGATGTGATCAATGAAGTCTTAGCGTAGTATACATGTAGGTGCATATTTAGCCTTAGCTCATAGGCTTCGTGTAGTTACAACTTTAGTCACACATGAAAGCCTTTCGATTTTAAACAATGCGGTACTTTATATGTCCGTTTCATAGCTGCACCTCTTGTTCTGAGTAATAAAGGCACCAGGATTAGTAAGCGGTACTATAAACAGGAGTACGGCTACATTGGCCCTGAGTTTACGCACTACTCGTAGTAGTATGGAGTTATGTGCACTTACTGGGATTTATCTCCTGACAGTCACTGAAGAAAAAAGACACATGGGAGATACACTATGCCATTAAGGAATTCAAGGCCCATGGCATTCCCGATAGACTGACTCTGATTCCTAAAGCTGAGCAAGTCATATACGGTAAGCCTTTGCACTTTCCGTTATTTTAATGTAAATTATTTAAGGGTCTAAAGCTAAGTACATCTAAAAGGTAAACTCGCTAATCAATCAATAATCTTTTTGCAAATATAATAAAACACTTACAGCTGATGAGCAGCATAAATAATAGTAGCATAATCAAACGTTATTTAGCGTCATGAAGATTTTTAAGATATGAAATTAATAGCTCTACAAGGCCTTCAGAAATTACCTTTTGTCATTTCTGTTAACTTAAAATTTTATATTACAATGGTCTGTAACTTTTGTACTTTTAATACATACCCGTCAGGATTTTCTCCAGCTGGAACGAAAAGGCAGACCACCCTAATTATTTTTGCCTGTCCCAGCTAGCTACCACTTTCATGATTGAGTGTACACAGCAATAAATGTGCTGAAAATACAATTCTATTCAGCTGCACTATTTGTACCTTATATTTGTACATATAAGGTACGAATGCAGGTATACTTATAGTATATACCCGTGTACTTATATATAGTATACACCCGTATACTTTCAAGTTAACTCTTTTTGAGAACACTATTAGCTAGGCGTGTTTCCATATCATTATTACTGGTTATGTAATACCAAGTCTCTGCATATATGTAATCTTATGCCTTATTGTCATAAAAAATATATAAAAATTGCTTCATTTTATTTCTGTCAATAATCATTATGTATATAAGTAAATGCAATAATTATACATTTACATGATAGTTATACAATTATAATTGCAATAACCGAGTAGGCTAATACATATGATGTTTTATTTTAATGAAACTTATTGTATTTACCATCATCATTACTTTCTTGTTCCTTACTTATTTTCTTACATCACTATCATTCCTCTTACTTTCATCTTCTTACTTTCATCACAAAAATCAAATAAGAAATACTGGTAGCAATATTTTGTAATGAATAAAGCAAACCATTGCAATGGATAAAGAGTTTAGTTGTGTTTTTAAAACAGTTTGACTACAAGCAAAGTGGTATATGAAAAACAGAACCAGTTTACTCCTAGGTATATATTATTCTGCATTAAATATATTTTCAAAAAGAACAACTTCTAATAAGTGAATAGTGAATGCTAAATTATTTTTATTTTTAGAAATATTGAAATTTAGGTATTATAACTGAATCGATCAGTTTGAACATCTACCCTACTTTCTCTCCCTCTCTCCCTTTTCTTGAAGCTCAGATGACACAAGTAAACTGTAATAACCAGACGTATATTGATCGTGTAGTATAAAACGACACAAATTTACAAAAATATTGAAATCGTTTCAGGTCGTCTGACAAACAAATTGAAAAAGGCGATAAAGCAAGGCACGCCTCAACTTTTGCGAGACGCGATCACTGACACGGAGAAAGATTTGGAATTTCACAAAATCCCTGACACTGATGCGATGATTCACCAAGCAAAAAATCTGCTTTACAAAATACTCAAAGACAAACTTTCTGAGGAGTTAAGGAAGAGAGATTCTGTTAAAATAAGAAATGCTATAAACAGATTTGCATATTACGGTGTAACGGTAAGTCAAACGCTAATGCTGTAAAACAGGTTGTTACTGCTTTTTAATTTTTTCGGTTTACCAAGATCAGAGAGAAGCACAATCACAGCATGTAAGAATTGAGGTCAGTTCAGGGATTTGTATTTTATATTTAGTACACTATCAGCTATATGTTCAGTTTATATTTTATATTCATTACACTATCAACTATATGTTCAGTTTATATTTTATATTCATTACACTATCAGGTGTATGTTCAGTTAATATTTTAAATTCATTACACTATCAGCTGTATGTTCAGTTAATATTTTAAATTCATTACACTATCAGCTGTAAGTTAAGTTTATATTTTATATTCATTACACTATCAACTATATGTTCAGTTTATATTTTATATTCATTATACTATCAGCTGTATGTTCAGTTAATATTTTAAATTCATTACACTATCAGCTGTAAGTTCAGTTTATATTTTATATTCATTATACTATCAGCTGTAAGTTCAGGTTATATTTTATATTCATTACACTCTCAGCTGTATGTTCAGTTAATATTTTATATTCATTACACTATCAGCTGTATGTTCAGTTAATATTTTAAATTCATTACACTATCAGCTGTAAGTTCAGTTTATATTTTATATTCATTACACTGTCAGCTGTATGTTCAGTTTATATTTTATATTCATTATACTATCAGCTGTAAGTTCAGTTTATATTTTATATTCATTATACTATCAGCTGTATGCACACTTTACGTTTATTACACATTACATAGATTTGGCTGTCTGGCCACGTTTCTTCTCTGCCTAGTTTCAGCACTGTCACCTAGACTGCATACCACCTTCTCACTAGTTAATGTATGTTCTCATAAAAAGATCATAGTCGCTCATACAACCCTTTTGTTAGATATTGAACTATATTTGTGTCACTAGTAAACTCTGCAATGTCTTTGTTAGGACGCATCGGGATTTTTAGACAAGGCAAACAGAAACCTGTACAACCTTGTAATACCTCCAATAGCCAAAACTTTAGAGCACGCAAAAACTCCTGAAGATATCTACCAGGTGGTCAATCGGCTTCGATCAGAACTTAACAAATTTGGGCTCCAAGACAAGGAAAAAATAGTTATAAAAACAGAAAAAGTAGGTGCTACAATGCTATAAGCCTTCCTAGGTATGTTGATAAGGCATTTAGGAAATATTGATCGAAAACAAACTTTACATCAATTATTTATTGAAAATCTCCAAAAAGATCTTTCAAGCCAATGTATGTTGAAAGAAGCGAGGTTAAATAAGAAAGTTTCTGTGTACAAAGCCCTCTTCCTTTCGATATTTAGTGTACTGCAATGCCTTTTCAAATTACCAATAGATCTTGTATCTAATCTTGAGCTTTTTAATTGTACTTACTGTAACATCAACATGCCTGGCATAAGGACATCTTCAACTGTTTTACAACTAAACATACGCTTATATACAGTGAATATATGACGTTGCGGAAACCCATGTGTTGCCTGGGAGATTAGAAAATAAAGAACCTGCTTATGTAATCTCATGTTAACACAAATTGTCAAATAGTTCGCACTATATCATGTTAACATATATTATAAGGTAGTTCATCCCATAAAACTATCTCATGTTAACATATATTATAAAGTAGTTCATCCCGCAACTCTATCTCATGTTAACATATAATTATTAGAAGGTAGTCCATCCCACAATGCTATCTCATGTTAACGCAGATGCTGTACAACATGGTCGCCAAGCAACTTCAAGCTGCAATCAAGTCCAAATCAAGGCCAAAGACGCTCTCAGTTATTCTGGCAGCGTTTATAATGAGCAAGAAGCAATACAACATTACAGACCACCGAAGTGAGTTCAGACCTCATTTCACATAATTTATCTGGTTTTAGCCAACTCAAAAACAAAGTATTACATCATTTTTACCTACAAATGTAGGAAAAGTGTGATGACTGCTAGGAAATTTCCTTTTCTTGTTCATAGACTAATAATAGGAAATTGCGAGCTTGTCATACTTCAACTTGTAGCAAAGGTTCTTATAAATTGAAATAGACTACCTTCTTTTATTCATGAAAACCTTTGCTACATGTAAAAGTTAAAGAACGACAAACTCGTAAGTTCCTATGATAAGTCGAAGAAAATCCATAAATGGTCAGTCTGCTTGGCTGTTGGTACATCACTGTGAAAGAATGCGGAGAGTACCTCCCTGTAGCATTAGCAACATCGCTTTAAATATTTCAGTTTGACCATAAAGAAAATCTTATTTCTATCATTAGATTTGGTATGCACTTCATATGCCACTTGTAATCATATGTCCATTCTATTTCTATCATTAGGTTTAGTAGACACTTCATGTGCCACTTGTAATCACATGTCAATCCTATTTCTATTATTCTGTTCATGCTATTTTTGTCTTTGTTTTCATAATGGATTGTTTGTGTAACTTATATATTCTGTGGTGCTTGTGAAAACATGTTTTCAATTTTCTACAGTTTTTTGTATTTTTTGTTTTGTGGTCATGTCAATATTGTTTAGTGTGCTATTTACATGTGTTGTCGACCTGCTATATTTTTCTACATGGTCAATCTTTGTGTGCTTATTGTTTACCACACTTACGTTTGCCTCAAATAGGTTTATCTGTTTGATTGTTTTGACCAAGTGTTCAGCATAATGCTGCCTGCACTTATATTATATTATATGTGAACATCCGTTCTCCATGTCTGTTTCTTAGGGTTGGAGGAAGCAGGAAAAACTCTACTATATCAGCAACTCGTTCCGTTTCTATTAAAAATCTTGGCACAATCTGAGCCTGACATTAAACATCTTTCGGCAGCGATTATCGCTGCCAAGATGGAGTTTAGCAAGCTTGGTCTACCTGACCCAGGAGATGTTATTGAGAAAGCAGAAACTAAGCTTTACCAGGTAGCTTTTGCTTCACTTAAGGAAATGATCTCCTTCTCCAAGGATAGCAAGGTAAGCTAGTATTGATACACATAGATGAGATGAGAGGTAGGTGAGCTGTTAGCATACACCTGAAATTGTGATGACTATCAGTTGGCTGCAAATATTTCACAAATCTGTAAAGGTCTTTTACACAATTACCTGTGTGGTCTGATACACAACTACCTGTGTGGTCTTTTACACAACTACCTGTGTGGTCTTTTACACAACTACCTGGTTGGTCGTTTACACAACTACCTGTGTGGTCTTTTACACAACTACCTGGTTGGTCTTTTACACAAATACCTGTGTGGTCTTTTACACAACTACCTGGTTGGTCTTTTACACAACTACCTGTGGTCTTTTACACAGCTACTTGGGTGGTCTTTTACACAACTACTTGGGTGGTCTTTTACATAACTACCTGGTTGGTCTTATACACAACTACCTGTGTGGTCTTTTACACAACTACCTGTGTGGTCTTTTACACAACTACCTGGTTGGTCTTTTACACAACTACCTGTGTGGTCTTTTACACAACTACCTGGTTGGTCGTTTACACAACTACCTGTGGGGTCTTTTACACAACTACCTGGTTGGTCTTTTACACAACTACCTGTGTGGTTTTCTACACAACTACCTGGTTGGTCTTTTACACAACTACCTGTGTGGTCTTTTACACAACTACCTGGTTGGTCTTTTACACAACTACTTGAGTGGTCTTTTACACAACTATTTGGGTGGTCTTTTACATAACTAACTATCTTGTTATATAGATTCATTAGCTGCATCTAGAAAAGATGTACAAAACAGATTATTCAAAAGAATTATAAGTTGTCATTAGTTTTCTAACAACACTTCATCAGGCATTTACTTACTTTTTCATTTGTGTCTTGAACATTGAATAGCAAACCATGTTTCCACATGTGCAATTGTGTGATAAAGTTTACTGTCACTGTACATGTATGTGTGTGAAGTCGATAAAGTTTACTGTCACTGTACATGTATGTGTGTGAAGCCGATAATGTTTACTGTCACTGTACATGTATGTGTGTGAAGTCGATAAAGTTTACTGTCACTGTACATGTATGTGTGTGAAGTCGATAAAGCTTGATGCAATAGTCAGTAACTGTGTCATCTTAAATATCAATGTCTATATCAGCCTCTCTTTATGAGTTGATTCACTTCCTACAGTAGCTTTGCTGCGTTTTGTGCTACTAGGCTGATTCCTAAATTTTATATATTGTAATTTATGAAAGATTTTGTTTTGTTAGTTTAAAGTTATGTAAATAAAAGATAGGAAAGTATTCTTTATGTTTCTTTTCTGATGAAACTCGTAATCTATCTTTTATATTAAAATATCATTTGATTAGCAGTTGCCCTAGTTAATCAACACTAATAAACACATCTAGTAATGTTGGATAGGTACAATGAGTCACTGGTTTAACTATTAAACGCATTACATATTCAAATAGTATAATATTATTTCATTAAAAGGTATAAAACAAGAATTATAGCAAACGTAATATTTATCACTAGGATGACAATCTGCCCAACATGGTGCTAAGCATGCAAAGTTAGATGAGAAGGTTGATTAACACGATTAGTTTAAAATACACGTGTAAAGTTGGTCTATTTACAGGTAACACTAACACTGTTAGTATTACTAACATTACTAGAATTACTAACTCTACTACTACCACCAACACTACTAGTACTAGTAAAAAACTAGTACTGCGAACTCTACCACTGTTACTACTCTATTTGTAGTACTAATATTATGTTACAGTGCATTTAAATACTAAAAATATTAAAGATACTGAAGTAATGAAAAAACAAAGTTCTATTTTAAATGGTTCTTACATTTAGTGTGTAATTTGGTGATTAGAGTGAGTGAGGAGCACAGGAGGAGCTTTATCGACAGTGTCTTAGAGTTGATGCCCTTGTGGCTGCAGATCAACCATAGTACTATGACCAGTTGCTATTATACCTACTACTTCAGGCCCTCTGGATGAAGCTGAAGAGCACACAAACCATCAGCAGGGAGTTGAACATTGTAGACAAAGAGTATATCCTGGCAAAAGCTGAAAGTCGGTTTACCGAACTCTGTGAATTAGAAATAGAAGAGGCTGTGCAGAGAAAAGATTTACAAGCTCTTAAAAGGTATAAAAGTACTTAATCTGTTTTGAGATGAGCTATGATGAGACTTTGTCTTGAATGAATTATTTAAACAACTTTCAGTGGAGCATACATGAGATGTGCATTAAATTTGTAAAGATAGCAGTTGAAAAATAAGAATTGGTGTTGGGGGTCTTTTGAGCTGAGCTCAAGAAGATTGTAAAATATAAATAGAGTAATTTGATGTGATACAGCAAGACTTTAGGAAGTACAGTTACCTTGAGACATGTTGTATAGATTTATGTTGTTAATGTAATCAGTAAAGTATTGCCTGTTTCCATAGTCTTGCAGAGTTTATACGACCCTTACCTGAAGCAAGAATAGAGCTAATTAAAATGATTGAAAAGCAGATCAAGGAATTGTCTATCAAGTTGAGTAAAATGAACACAAGACTAGAGCACAACAGTGAGTTAACTTTCTGTTTTCCTTTATTAATCATTTTGTTTGAAAATATGCAAAAAATATGCAAAATATGAAAAAAATCATTATGTAGGCTATAAGTTTCACTATATGTGTGGTTATTAATCTGGTTAATTAGGAAAAAAATCTATCAACTCGCTGCGCTGCGTAGTTCCCTTGTTAGTGTAACTTCATGATCATCAACTTTTTAGTCTGCAACCTTTTATTCATAAAGACTTTGACAATTAGTTTTTTGGTTATGAAATTCTTAGTCATTAAACCATAACTGTCACGAACAACTTTTATCGTATTTACTAGGTAAATCAGACACGCTGATTCCGATTTTGTACTCAAAATAAAGATTAGTCCACTAACCTTCAAAGTCATTTAGGCTTTTTTAAAGCGTTTCAATATCCGTTTCGAAAACAACACAATCGGCATTACAAGCTCCGCCCATAAATATGTGACGAAACCTAGCTTTTTCAGAAACGGAAGTTCGGAATGTTTAGTCCGATTTAAAATAATAGAGATGGGTGTCTTAAAACCCATTATTATCTAAATCCAGCCTGTAAAATAATTTCAGTTTTTTATGAAAGGGATATAAACTATTTAAAATTGCTCGCAGCTTGCTACATGACGTTTAAATGGGCTGGACGCCGAGAAAAATTAGCTCAAAAAGCGCGGTTTTATCACAAGCTAGCGTTGTTATCGCGCCTTTTAAATATGCAATGCTAAATAGCTTATCTACCTTTCTGAAAAGACTGATATTATTTTTAAGGCTGAATTTAGATATTAATGGATTTTAAAACACCCATCTCTATTATTCTAAATCGGTCTAAACATACCTACGTAACTTCTGTTCCTGAAAAGCTAGGTTACGTCACGTATTTATGGGCGGAGCTTGTTATGCCGATCGTGTTGTTTTCGAGACCGATATTAAAACGCTATAAAAAATCCTTCATTACTCTGAAAGTTAGTGGCCTAATCTTTATTTTGATTACAAAATCGGAATCAGCGTGTCTGATTTACCTAGCAAATACGATAAAAGTTGTTCGTGGCAGTTATGGTTTATTAACTTTCTGGTTATTAACTTTCTGGTTATTAACTTTCTGGTTATTAACTTTCTGGTTATCAATTTTCTGGTTATTAACTTTTGGGTCATTGACTTCTTGGTTATTAGCTTCCTGATTAGGAACTCCTTGTCACACCACTTGACAGCTTTCTGAGTAGATCTAAAGATTTTTGTCATTGCATAACCCTTAGTCGAACATTTTGGTTTACCTTCAAGTATTTTGATTAGTGAATGCTCTGAAGAGCAAATAATAACTTTGGTTTTAGGTACCCAAGTAGAAGTTAGTATGCTCTATATTTATTTATATTACCTTTTGTAATTTACAAAAGCTGCTCTTCCTTCATTAATATCTCTAAAAATAAAGTTGTTAGTTTTTGTTGCCATGTACTTTTCTGAATCTTGTGTAACTTTTTTTGTGATGGTTTGATGAGTTATAATATAAACATTTTTAAACTTAAAATCAATTAAATTGAAAGTAAAAATGTTGAAAAACCTCATTCCTTTTTTATCCCTGAAGCTGTGTTTGTAGAAAAAACTGTTGTTTTAAAGTTTGCTAACAGCCTGTTTAAATTTGGGTATTTAATCTAAATTTTAAATTTGATATTAAAGATACAAATGGGAGTATTCTTTTGCTGCTTGCATTCTGCAAGACTACAGCACCTAGAATTCTGTAGACTCAAGTGGTCATTTATAGATATAATATATTGTAGTGGGAGAGTATAATGCAATGAAAGAAGAGTTGAGGAGTGCCACAGCCACCCTTAATGCTACAGGGAATATTCAAGCTATTATGCCAATAATTACAAAATTTGAGAACTCTGGATTTCCAGATATAGATGGTGCTCAAAAGGCAGCACTGTCAGCAGTGACTAACCTGGTCGACAGTCAATTTAGAAAGGTGGTGACAAAGTAATTTAAGCAATGTATTGTCTGTCATTTAAACGATATGTTAGTATCAGTGCTATCAAGTAGTATAACAGTACTACTGTCTGCTCTATCTGATATATACAGTGCTATCAAGTAGTATAATAGTACTACTGTCTGCCCTACCTGATATATACAGTGCTAATAAGTAGTATAACAGTACTACTGTCTGCTCTATCTGATATATACAGTGCTATCAAGTAGTATAATAGTACTACTGTCTGCCCTACCTGATATATACAGTGCTAATAAGTAGTATAACAGTACTACTGTCTGCTCTATCTGATATATACAGTGATAATAAGTAGTATAACAACACTACTGTCTGCTCTATCTGATGTATACAGTGATAATAAGTAGTATAACAGCACTACTGTCTGCTCTATCTGATATATACAGTGCTATCAAGTAGTATAACAACACTACTGTCTGCCCTATCTGATGTATACAGTGATAATAAGTAGTATAACAGTACTACTGTCTGCTCTATCTGATATATACAGTGCTAATAAGTAGTATAACAGTACTACTGTCTGCTCTATCTGATATATACAGTGATAATAAGTAGTATAACAACACTACTGTCTGCTCTATCTGATATATACAGTGCTAATAAGTAGTATAACAGCACTTTTGTCTGCTCTATCTGATATATACAGTGATAATAAGTAGTATAACAGTACTACTGTCTGCTCTATCTGATATATACAGTGCTAATAAGTAGTGTAACAACACTACTGTCTGCTCTATCTGATGTATACAGTGATAATAAGTAGTATAACATCACTACTGTCTGCTCTATCTGATATATACAGTGCTAATAAGTAGTATAACAACACTACTGTCTGCCCTATCTGATGTATACAGTGATAATAAGTAGTATAACAACACTACTGTCTGCCCTATCTGATGTATACAGTGATAATAAGTAGTATAACAGTACTACTGTCTGCTCTATCTGATATATACAGTGCTAATAAGTAGTATAACAGTACTACTGTCTGCTCTATCTGATATATACAGTGATAATAAGTAGTATAACAACACTACTGTCTGCTCTATCTGATATATACAGTGCTAATAAGTAGTATAACAACACTACTGTCTGCTCTATCTGATGTATACAGTGATAATAAGTAGTATAACAACACTACTGTCTGCTCTATCTGATATATACAGTGCTAATAAGTAGTATAACAGCACTACTGTCTGCTCTATCTGATATATACAGTGATAATAAGTAGTATAACATCACTACTGTCTGCTCTATCTGATATATACAGTGATAATAAGTAGTATAACATCACTACTGTCTGCTCTATCTGATATATACAGTGCTAATAAGTAGTATAACAGCACTTTTGTCTGCTCTATCTGATATATACAGTGATAATAAGTAGTATAACATCACTACTGTCTGCTCTATCTGATATATACAGTGCTATCAAGTAGTATAACAACACTACTGTCTGCCCTATCTTGTATATACAGTGCTAATAAGTAGTATAACAGTACTACTGTCCGCTCTATCTGATATATACAGTGCTTATAAGTAGTATAACAGCACTATTGTCTGTTCTATCTGATATATACAGTGATAATAAGTAGTATAACATCACTACTGTCTGCTCTATCTGATATATACAGTGATAATAAGTAGTATAACAACACTACTGTCTGCCCTATCTTGTATATACAGTGCTAATAAGTAGTATAACAGTACTACTGTCCGCTCTATCTGATATATACAGTGCTTATAAGTAGTATAACAGCACTATTGTCTGTTCTATCTGATATATACAGTGATAATAAGTAGTATAACATCACTACTGTCTGCTCTATCTGATATATACAGTGATAATAAGTAGTATAACAACACTACTGTCTGCCCTATCTGATATATACAGTGATAATAAGTAGTATAACATCACTACTGTCTGCTCTATCTGATATATACAGTGATAATAAGTAGTATAACATCACTACTGTCTGCTCTATCTGATGTATACAGTGCTAATAAGTAGTATAACAGTACTACTGTCTGCTCTATCTGACATATACAGTGATAATAAGTAGTATAATAACACTACTGTCTGCTCTATCTGATATATACAGTGCTAATAAGTAGTATAACAGTACTACTGTCTGCTCTATCTGATATATACAGTGGTAATAAGTAGTATAACATCACTACTGTCTGCCCTACCTTGTATATACGGTGCTAATAAGTAGTATAACATCATTACTGTCTGCTCTATCTGATATATACAGTGGTAATAAGTAGTATAACAACACTACTGTGTGCCCTATCTTGTATATACAGTGCTAATTAGTAGTATAACATCACTACTGTTTGCGCTATCTGGTATATACAGTACTAGAGAGAAAAACATTGCCATAGTAGGAGTTGCAATTAATTACAAATATGGTTTTACATACTGTGGTATGTCAGTATTAAAAGCATGAACTTATTTTTGGTTAATCTTATATGGCATCTGAAACTTCAAAGCATCAGGTTTCACCTAAACTATTTAGTTTTTCAGAATAACATAAAGTAAATTGATGATCGCTTTAAAAGTGATTTCTTATAATCAGCCTGTTTTAGTCAGATTATTTTAATAAAGATAACAATGGCTGAAAACCAAGTTTAAAAAAATATAAATTTTTCATTATCAGTTAGTTCTTTATAGTTTATTCATTTCATGCACAATGCTTTCCAAACTCTTAGATAGCTTTCCAAACTCTTAGATAGCTTTCCAAATCTTAGATAGCTTTCCAAATCTTAGATAGCTTTCCAAAATTTTAGAATTTTTTTGTGTTTCATCCAAAAAGGTTTGTCCAAAATAATATTTTTTATAGCAAAACTTTACATGAAATGTCATTTTTATTAGTTTTAGATGCTATTTATTTACTTACTTTTGTACATCTTTTCTTCCATAAATACCTTTTGACAAATTATACGTGAGTTGTAGTTTCGACAATACTATTTAAATGATGTTTATTCTAGGCGAGAAGTGATAGTATTTATTTTAGGTGAGAAGTGATACTATTTATTCTAGGTGAGAAATGATAGTATTTATTCTAGGTGAGAAGTGATAGTATTTATTCTAGGTGAGAAGTGATAGTATTTATTCTAGGTGAGAAGTGATAGTATTTATTCTAGGTGAGAAGTGATAGTATTTATTCTAGGTGAGAAGTGATAGTATTTATTTTAGGTGAGAAGTGATACTATTTATTCTAGGTGAGAAATGATAGTATTTATTCTAGGTGAGAAGTGATAGTATTTATTCTAGGTGAGAAGTGATAGTATTTATTCTAGGTGAGAAGTGATAGTATTTATTCTAGGTGAGAAGTGATAGTATTTATTCTAGGTGAGAAGTGATAGTATTTATTCTAGGTGAGAAGTGATAGTATTTATTCTAGGTGAGAAGTGATAGTATTTATTCTAGGTGAGAAGTGATAGTATTTATTCTAGGTGAGAAGTGATACTATTTATTCTAGGTGAGAAGTGATAGTATTTATTCTAGGTGAGAAGTGATAGTATTTATTTTAGGTGAGAAGTGATACTATTTATTCTAGGTGAGAAGTGATAGTTTCTCACAAATTTTGGACGATGCGTTAAGCGTTATTGGTCACAAATTCATGCGTTCAAAATCAGATGTTGTATCAGCTGATTAAATCTGGCTGTAAGGTTCTGCTCTGATTTAGTTCTAATTCAAGTCTTACACCTTGAGCTGTAGAGATAACAGCTACTGTAATAATAGCTACTGCATCAGTTCAATCGGTTAAAACCTATTTTTCACTCCACTCTTACATCGAAGATCAAACTCTATTTGTTAGTTTTTTTTTGTAGCTTCACTGATTTTAATCTATTATTTTAATCTATTATATGGTTTTATTAAGGCTTAAGCTGACAGCTTCAGCCAAATAAAGCGCACAGGCTAGCAAGGTTGTTGTAGCTTATTTTGTTGTAAATGAGCTATCTACCTTCAGTATTAGTATGAGTCCAAATCTCCTTATATATGGATAGTCTTCACTTCAGTTGTGTTTGTCGTTAGGGCAGAGGGCTCTGGTTAGCTGGTGCTATAGTGTTATTCACCGTCTATGTGAGTGTCAATGCCGATAGGTGGGAGGTAGTCTAGTGATGGTCAGGTTACGATTCTACAACAAGGCTAATCCAATGCTATAGTTCATGTAACGATGCCTCATATATACGTACACCTCCAACCAACCCTCTGAAGACTGGGTTGGGGTTAGATTAACAGTCTAGACGTAAGATATTATGATACAATATACATGTTGATCGATCAACTATTAGTATACAATTAAATGATGTTGCTTCCTTAGTTGCTAGACATGGAATGAATATAACTATAAAGCTACTTCTATATAAATGGATTGACTGAATAGGAGTTGTGTTCCTACTATAGTGTTGCTATGGACTGAGTAAGTAATTCCCAACTCCACAATCAAATGGTAAGAATATTGTACACGTATGCAGCATGTAAACAATGGTTGTTGATGCATACTTGTTTCCGTTAGTGGGAGATAATGTATGCTGTAGGAATGTATTGTAACTGCTAAGTTTCCTACCTATTAACTAATCTCTTGACATTTACGTTTGTGGGAACATTGCTAATATACAGCTATTTCAAAAACATGATTTTCAGCTATAACAAGGTCATTGGCCAGCGAAATTACGTAATAGGCTGGTTTTTACCATAATTATTGCAAGAATTGAAGATTATCTTTTCTTATTTTTACAGCATTTGTTAGAAGAGAATTATGGAAAAGTCGCTCTGCTGAGAGACTTGGTGAATGCCTCAGCTATGGAGTCCAAATCAAAGGACACATTTTACCTGTTGACAGTTGTGTGCGGTAGATATCTTACAGCAAAATCAGGTGAGGATAACTCTGATTGTTCCCTAACCTCCAACTTTTCACAAGTTCAAAATGAAGTTGTTATCTAAATGTTCAGGTTTTGTTTGCATATTCTGTGCGTTCATGTTTCATGCTATCTTATGAACTGTCATGTGAGAGACTGAGATGTTTGCATATTCTGTGCATTCATGTTTCATGATATCTTATGAACTGTCATGTGAGAGACTGAGATGTTTGCATATTTTGTGCATTCATGTTTCATGCTATCTTATGAACTGTCATGTGAGAGACTGAGATGTTTGCATATTCTGTGTGTTCATGTTTCATGATATCTTATGAACTGTCATGTGAGAGACTGAGATGTTTGCATACTCTGTGTGTTCATGTTTCATGATATCTTATGAACTGTCATGTGAGAGACTGAGATACTACTGGCTATTTCTGAACAGTCATAAATTTGTAACAGCTTGTTCCCAGACAATCAGTTACAAATCTATATTATTATTAAGTCCCAGTTGGTCATTGTGTCTTTCTGTTAGTCTACGTAAATGCCGTGCTTTTTCATATATTTTGACAGATTTTATCCAAACTTCACACGTATATGCTCCATGCCTCCGGCCAGGTTGCTAAGAATATTTGGTTTCAAAACTCTATCTGGTTCCTGTAAACCGGCCTCTTAGACACCCACCTGCAGACTGTCTCATTACGAAAAAAAAATACAGATATTTCTCAGCTGAGTGCTAGTTGTATATAAATTATCTTCTCGTTCTTTCATCACAACCACAACATAAAAGATTAGCTCATGATTTGCCAAATATTAATTACTTACAAAACTCTGTCGGATACCTGAGAACCAGCCTATTAAACCCCCACCTCCAGGCTATCTGATTAAAAAACCACCTACGGGCTATCGGATTAAAAAAACCACCTACTGGCTATCTGATTAAAAAAGACTACCTACGGGCTATCTGATTAAAAAACCCACCTACGGGCTATCTGATTAAAAAAACCACCTACGGGCTATCTGATTAAAAAAACCACCTACTGGCTATCTGATTAAAAAACCACCTACAGGCTATCTGATTAAAAAAACCACCTACTGGCTATCTGATTAAAAAAACCACCTACTGGCTATCTGATTAAAAAAACCACCTACAGGCTATCTGATTAAAAAAGTTTGCCTCAGAACATGTAGTTATTGCTTTTCATAGTCGCACGTCTGAATGATGATGATTTTACGAAACTAAAAGATTGGCTTGAAATATTTACAGACATAGAGATGTCAGTCGTAGAGAAGTCTGCTGACGTTATCAAGTACATACAAATGCTCGAACAAGCAACTCTCAGCTTGAAAACATTGAAAACATTATTGCCAGAGGCCTACATCCCAGCCTTGAACAAGCTAGATGTTTATATCAAAGCGCTTATAGAGAAGGCCGGAGAGCTTAGTGCTTTTCTTTCCAGTGTTGAAGAAATTAGGAGTGATGTAAGTTTAACTATGTAGGCTCTGTTGAAGCTTCACATAAGCTTTATGTACATGTAAGTTCTGTGTAAGCTCTATGTAAGATCTGTGTAAGATTTATGTAAGATCTATGTAATATCTATGTAAGCTCTCTGTAAGATCTATGTAAGTTCTGTGTAAGATATATGTAAGCTCTATGTAAGATCTGTGTAAGATATATGTAAGCTCTATGTAAGTTCTGTGTAAGCTCTATGTAAGATCTATTGTAAGCTTTATGTAGATCTATGTAATATCTATGTAAGCTCTATGTAAGCTCTGTGTAAGCTCTATGTAAGATATATGTAAGCTCTATGTAAGATCTGTGTAAGCTCTATGTAAGTTCTGTGTAAGCTCTATGTAGGGTCTATGTAATATCTATGCAAGCTCTATGTAAGCTCTGTGTAAGCTCTGTGTAAGCTCTATGTAAGATCTATGTAAGCTACATGTAAGGTTTATGTGAGCTCTATGTAAGATCTGTGTAAGCTCTATGTAAGCTCTATGTAAGCTCCATGTGAGCTCTATGTAAGATCTGTGTAAGCTCTATGTCAGCTCCATGTGAGCTCTATGCAAGCTCAATGCAATCTATGTGTAAGCTCTATGTAATAGAATGATCAAGCTGTCTTTCATACATTTTACTTTAGATAGAGATATAAAAAGCTTTCTATATGATAGTGAGTTCTTTCATTTATAGCGTGTTAATAGTTTAATCAACTGAATTGATTGTTATGCGACAGTATCTACATGCAACTGGAAATGTTCCTATTTATTTCTCTCAAATGTTATTTTGTTATTTATTGGGTCAGAAGTTCACACATTCAAAAACAGACTTTGTATGACTTGATGAACTTTGGTCACTGTCAGTGTTGGAAATATAAACTTGAGCTCTAATAAGTCACATGTTTATTGATAATATAACAGCTCTGGGTACACGCAGAGTACAGTACGAGAGCTCTGTACAATATCTCACTTTCTATCCAGTTGATGGCCTGTTTTATTTGCAGCTGTGTGACCTTAACCCAGTGGATATAATGGCATTTGAGAAATACCTCGTAGTGCCTTCTCGTGTTATTGATATACTCAGGGCATTCTTCATTGTGCTTGGCAAGCCGTTCACTTCCACTCAGGTGCTTTTTCACTCTTTTGATTTTCTTGGCTCTTTTATTCGAGGGAGATCAGGATATAAAAACTTTTACTGGGTTTTAAATTTGAATGTTCATATACGTATTTAGTTTGCTTAACATCGAAATTTTGTCAAAGTAAGTCTACAAAAATGTTTAAAGACTGTAATTAAACAATCAATGTACATGGAGATGAAGAGCTGTATATGAAGCAATTGATTGTTGCATGCTTTTCACACTACAACTACCACTACTATACAGACTGGAGATTTCTTTACAGACATGGACAGCCGTTAGACAGGAGATATCTAGCTATGTTCATATTATGAATCTGCTCAAGGAAGCAAAGTCCTATGTAGTCGGAACTGTCGGAATGGCAGAGATTCTAGAAGCTAAGGAACTCTCTGACCCATATCTAGAGCTCATAAATGTTACTGCTGAGAGCAGCAATGAGCACACAACTCTTGCCATCATCCTCAAATGGGTAAGTGATTTTTGTCTGTTATGCACCCTAGGGCTTTATCATGCTCCAGCATTTTTGCAGTCAGCTATGAAACATGTTTACTTTTGTATAAATTGTTATACAAAAAAGATGTTCTGTTATGTCTTTACAGTTTTCATAACAAATTATTTTGTAAGTGAACATTCAAGTAGTTGAATTCTATAGGTTCTGCTGACCATCAATGAGACAACAACCTACTACAAAGAGCTTGGAGCTGGCATGCATGAGATTGTCACTGAATATACGGTATAGCACTATCTGCACTTTTAATTGTTTTTATTGGATTATCACATTTATATCTATTTGTCAGCAACCAGTGCTTTGCTAGTTTGGAAGTTATATGTCGAAATATGGAGAACTGAATTTGTGAAACAATTCTATGGTTTGAGCAACCAGTGCAAAACTAGCTGGTCACTGGTTGCTGTCATGCATTGCTGCCTCTTTTTGTTGTTTTTGTATTTTCCAAACTTTCATTTCTCTTACCGTTCTTACTTTGCCCCCCATTTCTCATTTTTAGCTACTCGACATACCATAAAACCTCTAATTGACCGCCGCTCTATTCGAATGACACCTCTGTTTCACTGCCACTATGGGAGATGGGTTAAAAATAGGGGGCAACCCTTTGATTGAACGCCACCTCCATTTGATCCCCACCTTGACATTCTTTGATCTTCACAAACCCATAATAGCAAAGGATCAGTAGAAAAGTGTCCACAAAATCGTACTAATAATGAATCGTTTACATCAAAAACAATTAATTCTCTCGTGGTCCAACTCCAAGGTTTTTCGTTTTTTTTTTTCGTTAAAACTTTAAAAGCCGCACCATAGAAACAATTAATAGCTGTATCAAGCTAATAATAGTTACTTGTTTAATGTGGTCTTGATATTTCAAAGTGCAATATGTGTGCGCAGTAACCCATCTGTTATATAGTGTTTATATAGTTACTGTATGTATATCTACCCACCCTTTATATAGTGTATATATAGTTACCGTATGCATATCTACTCGCCTGTTATATAGTTTATATATAGTTATGTATATCTACCCACTAGCGGCAAGGTTTATCTCTTTCCTATTTGTAAGACGAGAAAGAAGTCAAGGCAAATGAGGTTGTCTTCAAAGGAGGTAAGAAAAGACAGTGTTGTACATGGTAAAGTGATTAATCCAACGGAACTGGCCCAAACAAAAGCACTCATATCTGCCTGCGGCAGTATTGTCAGGCCAGAGTGGAACTCTTCGTACCTCAGCAGGTGGATCAAAGGTAAGCAACTCTGTTTTCCAGCTTGACTTTTGATCTAGTCTCTCGGCCCTAAATCAAAGCCTGTTATTAAGTAGTTACGTGGAAACTATGATGCCAATTTCAAATTGAACGTCACGCGTTGACATTAGCTGTTAAACAAAAACTTACAGAATCCTGTCTCACTGTTGTCTATTATTATATTTCTGTTGTTTTAGCGTATCCGGCTGCTGAGTTGGCTGTCTTTCATCTTCACAACTCGGTCATTTTGAAAGACTCTTTAAAACTATGGCGAATCTTCTACCGCTATGCTGCTAAGGAGCCCCTGTTTACGGTAAGACTATTATACCTCATTGGTCTGTGATTAACATGGTATCTCATCATGTCAGAATAAGTAACTGTTAGTCACGCTACTTCATTACTTTGTTCAGTAGTAAGTTAATCACTTAGTTACTTACCTATTTACTTACAAACTTACAATGGTCCTGCAATATTGATCTGTTTTGTTCTAATTTTTTAAACTGTTCAAGTATTGATCTATGAAGACTGATGCAATTTGGTGAGTGTCACCTCTGTCATTTCTTATGCGAATCTATTCGGATTGTTGTCCTCAATTTAATAAATTGAGTAAATAATTTAATTAATTAATTAAGTACTTAAATAAATTTAAAGTACTTAATTTATTAATTTTAATTTAATAAATTTAATGAGCTGAATAAACCTCTTATGACAGAGTTGTGCCTGATTACACTTGTTAAAGTTTCATGGTAGGATATCATGGTTACGGTTATTGTTTTGATAGTTAAAACAGAGTACCGTAGATTTGTCTATTCATGTTGGTCCCTCTAAAACCTTAAATACCAAAACAGCTTATAATCTATATGTGATCTAAAACTGCTTACATGCACATAACATCTGTGAGCATTTGTAGGTGTCTATTAGTACTCTTGAGTGTCTGTATGGGCCTTTGACAGTTTGTGGGTTTTTGCGAATATCTGTGAGTGTCTGTGAATTTTTGTGAATATTTGTAAGTGTCTGTGAGTTTTTGTGAATGTTTGTAAGTGTCTGTGAGTTTTTGTGAATATTTGTAAGTGTCTGTGAGTTGTTGTGAATATCTGTAAGTGTCTGTGAGTTTTTGTGAATATTTGTAAGTGTCTGCGAGTTTTTTGTGAATATTTGTAAGTGTCTGTGAGTTTTTGTGAATATATGTGTCTGTGAGTTTTTGTGAATATTTGTAAGTGTCTGTGAGTTGTTGTGAATATCTGTAAGTGTCTGTGAGTTTTTGAAAATATCTGTAAGTGTCTGTAAATTTTTTGTCTGTAAGTGTCTGTAAGTGTCTGTAAATACCTGTAAAGTCCTGTGACTTTATGTAAGCAGTTGTGAGCATCTGTCAGTATCTTTAAGTGGTAATGTGATTGTCAATATTGCAGCTGCTTAAAGTGTGAAGAGCACTGTGCTTGGTCAGATTGAAATTTTAGACACTTCAAAGTTATCTTGTTTAGCTGGTTAAACAGCTATGCCATCTCTGTTACAGTACGGAACAATTATAGAGCGTTCCGGAACAGATAGCACAGGAAATCCTCTTTACCTGTGTCAGCTGGGTAGCATAGACTGGGAAGGTTTGGCACTGTGCTGCAGCAAATCAGAGTTTATGCTGTATGCCATCTATCTATTAGAGAAAGTTGAACATGAGTGCAAACAGGTGAGTCCAAAATTTTATGCTGGTGGTTCCACCTGTTGGGGCGTGTCAAATATCAAACTAGCGGGTGAGTCATACTTTTGGCTGCATTTATCAACATTTATAATGGTGCTGAATAAAAGCTGTCAGGTTAGTGAGAGCCCAATGCTAATTCCCATCCAAATATTAGAAAGAATGAAAACAGGCTGATGGGTCAAAGATGCCTAAATTTATATCAATTAATTAGAGATTTCTAGAGCAAAGCTGTTGAAAGGAGCATTTTGCTAGGGCGAGATGTTCGCCAATAAATCATTTTATCAAGTTTTCCACAAGGTATACATGTACCTTGTCGTAGTTGTCATTGCTGTCTTTACATCTACCTATCGATTAGTTGTTATTGCTGGTAATACTGAAATATAATAGAACGTATTTATTTTATTTATTATTGTTATTGCTGTCTTGTTATATCATTTTATGGCTATATTAAAGAAGTGAATTTAAATAATACTTTTTTATCACATTTTTGAGAGTTGTCTTTTAATAGGAAAATAGCTCCAAATGTCTTCATCAATTCTCAGCAATATGTCATTTCATTTTTTGTACCATTTCTGGGTTAGGCATTTTACATATTTTTGTTCATCTTTTTTGTTGAACTATGGCACTGTAGCTCTTTCACCACATTCTTTGAGCAGTTATTAGTAAAAGCCTATATTGCTGCTATAAATCTTTGCTTGCCGAGTGGCTACAGTTTAAACAACTGCTATAAAACCGTATGATTACAGAATGGGTACAGTTCTATGCTCATAGTAGATGCAACAAAGTTTCACCTGCCGATGCAGTCATCCCATGTAGAAGGCTTGTCTTGGTTTCACTCTATGATAACATTGATGTGTAGAAACTACCCTGGGCTATTTTCCACTGTCTTTCTTGTTCAAGGTGAGTAATGGCCTTCATCAAGTAGCACCTAAAAAGTTATTTTGTAGTTTATGATTTGTTAGCAGTATTTTAAAAATAATTTCTTAAAAGAATTAAAATTATGAGCATGAGTTGGTGTGAGAATAAACGCTGATCTAAATTTGGCAGACTTCGGTTTTTACATATTTTTAATGTGATACAAGAATTCCTGCATGGACAGATCTCATAAAAGTTATATCACACGATCTAATCATTGATTTCGACGTGTCTTTTAGCAATTGGCCTTCATGAGCTATTATATCGCTGTTTTCCGCGCTGTCTTTAAAGGCGGTAAAATGCTAATTAAATCTATTACTATATTATTTATCTTATTTTAGGGGCTCACTACGATGAAGTGACAGAGAAGCTGGCTATATCCCTTTTCACAGAGCATAATGCAATGCGCTGTGAGTTCATTGAAGGCGATTCTTGGAAGGATGTAATTTCTCCCCTCGTGTCAGAAGACTTCCTACCACCAACTCTGGGCGGTTCTTACAATATTGCCCACCACCTAAACTCTCCTGCCAAGATTCCAGCAACTTATTATTTACCAGTAAGTGTAGCAAGCCTAATGGAATGTAATCTTAGAGTAGCTTTGATAGTGTTAAGACTATCTTAATGTAATAATGCACTATTCCAGCAAAAGGTTCAGAACAAGTCGAGAGCTCATTGGACGTCCCTCTCTGTAGAGACCATGCCAAGAATACTGATCTACCAGCAGCCAGAGAGATCTCTCGGAGCACTGCTGTTGTAAGTCTGTGAAGTATTTTTACAGCTATGTATCTATGTTTTCCTAGTTTCCACTGAGTTTTCAGAGGCATCTTAAAGAGCTGCTATAAATTACTAGGTTGTGGTG
Source organism: Watersipora subatra (assembly GCF_963576615.1). Taxonomy (NCBI): domain Eukaryota; kingdom Metazoa; phylum Bryozoa; class Gymnolaemata; order Cheilostomatida; family Watersiporidae; genus Watersipora; species Watersipora subatra. Next base: position 37,414,395 of record NC_088711.1, on the reverse strand, counting down.
GTATATATAAGGGTTTATGACAGGCTTTAATGAGTTTCTAGGGGCAAAAGCTGTGAGCTTTTGTTATAAAGGCTAATATGCTTGTCAGTTTTGCATGCTGTGGGAGATCATCATGAGTCATCCGTGTGTGTGTATGCTTAATTCATGATACAGAAAAGCGGCCAGCACTGTAGTGGTTAGTGCGCACATAATTGAACTTTGTAAACATAGCAAAACAGAGTTCAATTCTCATGAGAGGCAATTTTTTTCTAACACTGTCAGCGTGGCTTCAGACAGACGGACAGACAAACATTGCTCTTATTATAGTAAAATTGCTTCAAAGTTCAACTTGCTACATATAGATTGTTTGCTAGCCAAAGCGCATGAGCTTATTTCAAGTTAAGTACCATCTCAAACTCTCTAAATGTGTTGACTTTACCTGCATTATTGGCACTCAGCACGAACAGTTACAAGTTTGACTACCATAAACGAACATTAATTATATGTTAATCTTATTGATCGCTAGAATCAATATGTAAGTAATTATTACTTAGTCACTAACTGGCTTAGTTTGTTACATATCTTTGTGAGAGAAATATTAAAGAACTATATCTTTGTTGTTTCAATGATTAACTCAATGACTAATGCTAATATTAATGTTACATGTTATCAGCAAATGAATACAAAAGAATAAGTATGTTCAGATGGTAGTCTGCCTGGCTGCTAAGCTGAATGCCATTGGTTCAATTCCCGGATAATGTAATATTTTTTCTAATTGTGCAACCTTGAATTCGCACTGGCCGACAAACAGTCAAATTGTAGTGAAATGTTGCATTCTATTATATTGCGCTGTAATAATTGTGCTGCACAAAAATAAATGTTAGACTAGAGTTATTATTAGTATGAGTGGCATGCGACTGAATATTTCTTGTAGCCATGACATAACTCTCTAATTCCTTTTGTTAGTGTCGAGTTTGAGCCAGATGGGCCAATAGATTTTGAGATATACTACCTTCCACCAGGAGTTACTGATATCCTTAGAAAGACGAGCCTAGTTCTGGTCGCTCAAGTCGACCACTATTACAGCAATCATATTGATGCAGTTGAACCGGGAAAATGTGAGCCACTCTCTTCTCTTCCTTTACCCATCTGGTCATCACTTTGAGTGTGCTTAGAATATGTACTGCGTAGTTTGATTGGAGTGAACACAAGTATTCTGTTTTATGGTCGACGGATATCAGAAAATCTCCAACTTTTCTATTTAAAGAAGCTTCTAGAAACAACCAAATTGCCAAATACCAGTATACCTGCCCAAGTTTTTATGAAATAAGTGTTTAGAAGTTATCAGAAGCTTTGCAGATAACTCTGATGTTAACTTTTCTTTTTTTTGCAGATCACATCGCCTTTAGCAATAATTTCTCAAGAAGCCCGCGAACTGTCACTTATGAGGCAGGCATAGCCAACACTGTAGAGGATGTCAAGGAATACATTTACAAGTTTGATACGGACAGCGAAGGAAACATGACTCAGTTATCGTCATCCAACTATTCATTCCTCATTGCCTAACTCTAGTTACATGATTGTATGGTTTGTTATATTTGTTGACTGATTGCAGCTTTTCACCAAGCATTTCAAGGTTATATTCCACATTGTAGCCTCAGCTCTTTGCGTTCAGATCACAGCCCTTCGTTACATGGCTGGCAGTAACAAGGCCTAATACCACCATCTCTGTCATAGGACTATAACTCGTTATTATACAGTTTGTCATGGTTAGATCCGAAACATCAAATCAGTCAGGACAATTTTTTGTACTACACTTGCAATAAAATGTAATATTATATTAATAGAAGTTGGTCATAATAAATGCATTCCCAGTGATAAAATAATCATAATAATTATTATAGGTAGTCAAAGGTTAAAATATATACTTTTGCTGACCCAATAATTAAATATTAGTTCAGCAAGTAGCAGATATAACAAAAAACCTTCATGCAATAGTTTAAACGTCGTGTATTGACAAACAGGTACTTTGTAGCTTGCAGGTCTAGTGGCTGAGATTATACCAAGTTCCTTTCAGTCTAAAACAAAATTCTTTGATAGGCAAAGCCAAGAGCAATAATATCAGCTCTTCATAGATTCCAACAATATGAGCTCGCCAGTAAGTCCAGTAATATGAGCTCTTCAGTGAGTCCAGTAATATGAGATCTTCAGTGAGTCCAGTAATATGAGCTCTTCAGTAAGTCCAGTAATATGAGCTCTTCAGTGAGTCCAGTAATATGAGATCTTCAGTGAGTCCAGTAATATGAGCTCTTCAGTAAGTCCAGTAATATGAGCTCTTCAGTGAGTCCAGTAATATGAGCTTATCACTAAATATGGTTATTTTACTGTATACAGTGTAATGACAATAATTTCAGTTTTAAAAAACGACCTAGTAAACAAATTTCCAAGGGTTTTACAAGGGTTAGATCAATATAAATAATTTATCTAAAAAGGGATTATCAAGCAGAATTTTAAGTAAGTATAAATAGTTAACAACTGCACATGAGTTTCATAAGTGTACATGCAGTAGATCACTAGTGTTATAGTTGCATCTGTTGTACATCATGTTATACATGCATCTTGTTGAAAATGTTGGCAAAAGCGCTGTGAGCTTCTTAGCTTTTTCTTATGCTATGCTGAATCATTGGCTTTTTTGACAGCTTTTTCTATTCACTAATTTCTCTGATGAAATAGAATCAGTAGCTATTTTGTCATCAGAACTGAACACACATCAAAACTTATAACAACTAGCATGCTCTACTGCCACATACGGTATTGTGGCAGTATTATTAATTTTAAAAGCGACTGCTTCTTCTAAGATTAAAATATTTTTGTCTCTCAGTTAATCAATTTATCTTTTTGACAAGCATGTCTATTATTCACTATGTTTGCATGCTTCGAATAGGTTCAGAGTTGCTTCTGCTCTGGATCATAGAAATGATAAAATTCAAAAGCATTCGATGCCATTTCATTTTGCTAAATTTGTGTGAGGTCATTCGCTGTGAAATTACTTTGACATAATAGAAATATTCACTGCTGATGGACACGAATTGATAATACTCCACTCAACTCTCCCCAGTGGAGGTAACAAAATTTCAGCACACTTCAGCGCACAACTATGCGGCATTCTGCTATGTATACATTCTACCGCTACTCACCCTTGTTTCTGCTTGACTTTTTAATCTCTTAACAAAAAGATCTCCGCTGTGAAAATGTTCTGCTGTTATTCGTTGCCATTTCTGCTTGACTTTTTGCCTTTGCATTAACATTTACATGCCAAGGATAGGTTACTCATACGAGGATGACAAAATAATTATTTATTTTAGATCTGGTAATTGACTACACATGAATTGAAAGTGATCATGTTCTAACAGATCTATATAGTCAACTCTGAATCGGTGAAACCGTAGGGTGTGAACTCGTCGGCATGGGGCAGTTTTGAACCTATTTAAAGCATGGAAACAGTAATTGTCCATCCATCTGCAATCAACAGGTTAATGTTACACAAAGGTCAAAGTAAATCCATTCTACACTGGTAGCTCTCCATGTTGTGGTGCATGGTAAGTGTCATATACTGACTAATGTCAAACTCAACTCCTCGGTAGCTTCTCTCACCCAATTACATTTTTAAAGATGCGATTTTAATCAGCCTCTTAATGATTTCATCAATTTTAGGACTAATTTTAAAACGTTGGAATATGCAAAATACTTCAACATATAATATGTTACATGTAATGTTAGCCTGGCAGTCTAGTGTAAAATGAGAGATCATATGGCATGCGAATAAAGTGCAGAGGATGCCTGAAGGTAGTCAAGTGGTACAGGTATAGAGTGTCAGTCACCAAGCTGAATGTCATGAGTTCGAGTCCCGTTAAAAGCAATCTTTTATCCCAACCTCTAAGCTTGGCTTCAGACAGACATGGCTATTATTATAGTAAAGATTTACTAACAGCTATTATGTAGGTACAACCACGCAAAGTGTAAGTGATCTTGATAAAAGTTGCATTACTATGTTGCGTTTCTAGGAGTTGTCCCACCATGTTTTTGATAGGTAAAATTATCATTATCTGTTTACACTATATTGGATGCTTGCACTGGATTCAAAAACTTTTTTACAAATTTTTTTCCACATATTGAACTACAAAATATTAATGAATTAATTTATTTCTAAACATATTTCTAAATATTTCAGATGCAATTTCAATCAGTCTAAATGATTTTTTCAAGTTTATGACTAATTTTAAAGCTTTATTTACTTGTATATATAATATAGCTTGAATATTTATACTTTATTTATGCTTGAATACAGCATGAGTTTTTATTACTAATAGTTTCATGGGTTATTGTCTGATGATTGTACTCTGTACATGAAATTATTAGTAATAAAAACTCATTTTTAGTCTTCTCTTACTTCTTTTATATATATAGGCCTATATATTACTAAATATAATAACACAGTTTAGTAATTTAGTAATATATTTGAAATATGTTTATTTGTATATAATATACAAGTATATACAAGTAAATACTTGTAAAATACTTGAATATATAATATACTACGAATACTTGTACCCTGGCAGTCCAGTAAGCTGTGAGAGATCACCAGATGTACTGATGAAGCAAACATAATAAGTATGTGCACAGTTATCCTGGAATGCCTGATCACAGTCAATTGGCTCATGTGGTAGAGTGTTAGATCACCATGTTGAATTTTATGAGTTCAAATGTCATTCTGAAAACTATTTCTTTAAAACAATGTTTATGACTTAAAATTTTTTAAACTGCCATCTCCATAATTTCATATATTTTTCACAAATAGGGAATTCAGATGATAAATTACATTAGTTTTCTGTTTCAGAGTTGTCAGAATTAAATCTAAACAGCTGATAAGATGTTGAATAACGTTTGAGAGTATGTTCTGCATCTCTGACTACCAAGTACCACTTACCCAATTATGTTGTTCAAGACAAAATGGTAGGCTTTTCCTCAATGACGCTGGTCTCAGACTGAGGTACTTATAGAGTGGATATTTTGGAATGTTATACCTGAACCATGAGAGCTTGTAAGTAGCTATATTATTGTGACTAGTGTTATCAGTAACTAAACAGCTGGTATTGAACAGTTTCATAGATAAATATATTGGTTAATGGTACCTCAACGTACAGTATTTGCTACCTAATCAGAGTCAGGTGGAGGCAAGACCTTTTCCGTTTAATCAAGCAAACAATATTTAATGTTAAGTAATCATCCGGCAGCAAGCAGGGTTTGCAGAGTCTATTGATGAATCCGGAAGGACTTAACTATAGGCAACTCTGTAACGTGAAAGCCAATCAATACCAGCATCCCATTGAGTGGCTGAGAAGCTATGCTGGTCTAGCACACTAACATAACAGACAATAGTTGTCCCCTTGCAGCAGTATTGATTTCCATGACAGCTTGTAAGTACGCTCTCTAGTATAACCATGTATCTCTCGCCCGCCTCAGAGGAAATAGCGACTTTCACTCACTAAACTTGCCTATCAATTACATTGACTAGTAAGACAAGTGGAAGGTAAGGTTGCCTAGAGCTAGGAGCGCTTCTGCTAATGTTAGTCATATATGTTTAGTTGTATTTTTTACTAAACTCTTGGCATTTCCGTATATTCCCTAGATAGGTGTAGCGGGTGGCTGTTATTGGGTTCTAATAGAGGGTGCAATGAGTATAGCCCGAAGCTATGATGAATTGTGTATTAGGTGTATTCACTTAGTCTTGAATTGGCATTCAAGGAGTTTCATCCCAAGCAGGCAGGAGCAATTCATTAGTTCAACCATAAAAAAGAAACATGGCAGGTTTAATTCTACCAAGGTTAGTAGATGAAATAAGTGAAATAAGATGGAGAGGTATGATGGTCAAGTACTATGTTTAGAGGTTTATAGATAATTGCAGAAATAAAGTTTTAAATTAAAGATTTCAAATTCTGTACCGTTCATAACAGCAAAATGTCGGCATTTGTAGAGTTTTACAGCAAGGCCATGGCCTCATTTATAGCCAAACAGCTCGTTGGAAAACAGATAAATGCTGTCAAAGGTAAGTCATTTATCAATGTTAGTTTTTTGCTGCTTCATTAAGTTTGACATGTTTAGATATTCAAAACAGTAAGTAATAATGATGTTATTAAAACATTCAGCAGGTATGAAATACTGATTGGAAAGGCTAAAGCACACAACATATGATCGCTAAACAACAAAAATATTTTTGGTTTCTGTAAACATGAATAAAAATCTCTTAAAAGAAAAGCACAATGAATTACTTCAGAATTGGGTGAGAAACATAACTTCAGCTAGCGATGTATTAGACCGCCGCTATCACCCAACAAAAGCTTCATATTCTTTAGAAAAGATGTCGGAGGACACATCAAAGCTGTCACCATTCTCCTTCAAAAGATGTCTTATATCTCTGTTATACCACATTCGTTACGCCAAAACTATTCCTGACCAGTTCGATAACATGCCATTCTTTAAAATCGGCTCATTATTTTTGGAATTATATAATCTTTTAAGTAATCTTATTTCTGTAATCTGCAATCTTATTAAGTACATGTAGTTCAGAAGTTGGTATAGAGTCTGACTAGCTGAAGGCAGGTCTATTATTAGATATGCTATGGCTTATTGGTCTAGAGCTCTTGACCTGCAAACAGGAGATTAAAGTTTGACTGCCAGGAAAAGCAATGACATCAAATCTGAATGACTCTCTGTGAAGGGCAGAGTAATTGCCCCCAGTTTTGGACGCGTTCTGTCAAAATGGCAGAGTCATTTTTTGTGCAATGACGCTCTTAAAAGTCCCGCACAGCTTCCGTTACAGCTAGCAAATTATGCATCATACTCAATCTTTGAGAGACTAACCATACTTACTTAGAAATACTGTGGGCGTCATCACACATATACCTGCAGGTCAATGTTTCTTAGTGGACAGAAAACAGTATCATAGAATGAGACATGTTCCATGGTAACTGACGCCATGAGATAACTTTTTTATATCTAGAGCATGCTCTCATGTGTTGAGAATATGAAATGGCACATAAAGCATGAATAGAGCATACAAGACTACAGTTGAACGTTCAAAGAGTTTCTTAACCTCATTTGGTATCATCCAATAATAATGGACTATTATCATTGCTGCACATTTAATCACGCTGATTAAGTTATGGCTACATGTAAACTGGCAGGGCTAGGGGAGTCTTCATAGATTCTATTGCCAACTAATTTCATAAAACGTGATCAATACCATAGCATACCATACCTTACCGTACCATTCTAGCTCACAGCAATCTCAGTTCCTTCCATTGACAAGGATTATAGGAAATTTAAAGAAATATTAAATCTGAAAGATAATTGTTGCTCTACTAGCTACTATTCATTTCAGAACTAGAACCTTATCAAGATGTCTTTGGTACGCTCATTATGTTTAGCCTCAGTGGGTCTTGGAATACATTTTATGCATTGGAAACAGACTCCTGTAGATACAGTTAATAAAATACTATGTAATACATTCAAAAGTTAATGAGCTAGAAATTGTCTATTTTAAAAAGTAAGACAGATATATGAAAAAAGTTAGTCTAAATTAGCCGACAGAGCTTATTGGTGGTGATGGGTAATCAGGTAGAGTGGCTAATGGTGCGCGCCCGCCCGTGTTTATGTAGGAATGGGCAACCTTCTCTACTAGCTTGTTTGATGGTACACATGACAGCATGTCTAGAGTCTGAGGTGGTCACAAAGAACTAATCTCAAGCTGCAATATCCCACAAACAGAATTTTCAGCAAATATTAAGAATATAAAAGTAACAGACATTAGCTATAAATGCAAAAGCAATCAATGGAGTAAGAATCTGAAACATGTATAGATTTTGACTGATCGCAAATATAACAATATCATGTCTGCTAACATTGCTATAAATGCTGGAGGTTAAGTGGTAAGTGACTGTTATTTGTGTCACATAATACTTTGAAGCCTGGAAGTATTCTTTTCTACGTGGTCCTACGCCTGAGTAAACTCAGATTCCCTACTCGTTTTACCTACTTTTTATTTACAAATGAATATGAAACTCTGAGCACTTTGTGTGAAACAGGTTTTTAATATAATTCCAAAGTTTCAAGTTGATGGGACGACTAGTTCTTGAGATATCCTCAAAATACCAACTGCACTTATAAATGATCGAGAAATGAAAAATTGCTGCCAACAGAGCACTAGTTCTTTTCGCACATTCGTACTTCTGGTTTCTCTAGAATTTCGAATTTTGGTCGCTTTGTGCAGTATACGTTGTCAGTATAATTCAGAAGTTTCAAGTTGATGGGACTATTAGTTCTTGAGAGATTGCCAACATACGGAAAGCACTTCTACCCGAATGAGAAATGAAAAATGGCTGCCATCGGAAGATAAGCTTCTAATGACATACTTATTGAAATTCTTAGCAATGAAGATAAAAACTAGACAAAACTAAAAAGCTTTTTCTCCTCAAAAACAAGAGCTTTGCAATAAAGCTATTTGCTTTTCTGTTCATAAAAATATGCATACTCTATCAGGCTCGATTTATATTAATCATTATGTTTCTTCAGTTATCTCTATAACATCACATCTTTGAAAGAATATAAAAAAGCTATTTGCTATTTTTGGTTTCTGCTGTCTTTCATTGAGTTATTCAAGCTTGGCACTTCAATATAACATTCAGTTCAAAAGGAGTTGCGCTATCATACGTACTTTTACAGTCGATTGCAAGTTGTTAATATGGTCTGACATCGGGGAGCTTGCTTTTGTATACAAGGTTAGGCTTCAAAGTTTCAACTAAGTAAAATTTGTAACAATTATCAGAAAGATAAAAAAACATTAAACATGGCTTCTGTTTGTCAAATGCAGTAATTTTTGTGCAGAATTTTCTGCTGATTCCAAAAAACTTTAGATTAAAGCTCTTTGATAGAAACTCTAGCTTTTACAGTAAAATATCGAGTGTATGCCAGCAAAACTTTTCAGCATGAACTAGTTCTGTCAAACCAAACAAAAAATTCTGTAATAAAAAAGTTAACAACAGTTAACTATATACTATTAACTACATGTGTATGGTTAACTATATGACTCTCTACCAGTGCAATTCTTGAGTGGGGACCTTTACATTTTAACTATTTTTGTGGCCTCTGACAAAACCACAATAATAGCAATTAAAATAATTTCTATAGATTAAATATCATAATTGCAATACAAGTCACTTTCATAAGAAAACTGCCTAAGTGCGCCAAATGTTAAAAGGCTTTTACTCTTAAGTAGCTCATACATGTGAAATTAAGAAACCATTTGGTTGAAAGCCTTAAGGTAATGTCTTCGATTTCATACGTCTTTGCGCGATATGCATACGCCAACAGTGATCAGAAATTACTCTCGTTTGTTGCTTATGTGCCATAAGGCGGTTTAAAAGTATGCTCTCATGGTTAGGCGCTGTCGGAGGTGGTGATGATAAAAAGGATGATGATGACAAGAAAACAAATGAAGACGGAGAGGATTTAGAAGTTGCAGAGGCAAGAAGAGAAGAAGAGGAACGTCGCAGAGAAAAACACAGAAAGGCAGAAGAGGAAAGAGAGGAGATTCGAGCTCAAATTCGTAAAAAGGTTGGATGGAATGTTTAACCACAAACATATATGTTAGTTGATTTAGTACTTTTGTAAGTGTTTTGATAAAACTTGGGGCTCAAAATTAAAATTTTTTGACAGATTTGAACTCCGTGAAAGGCCTTTTTCTTTTTTTGAAATCATAAGAGTTAAGTGTTAGGATAGACTCTTCTTTTGTTCAACTTTCATACTTAAACAGGCTTTATGCACTTTGTCTATAGTGTACGAGTGATTTCACGTGTGTATTTGTGTACACTAAGAAGCGAGAGGCTATGTAAGCATTATACCTAACGCTTGAGTTTTTTACTCGATCAATAATGTTTCACAACCTCTCGGGTGGCCAAACTGCCAAAAAACCTATTTTAGCTTAAAAAAGGAGATAGAAAGTTGAAATTTGGCACATATATTGTAAGATTTGTACTTGCTAACTGCAACAAAAACCATTGTGTTTGATGCAGCAGTTGTTGCGATATATCCATTTATAAAATTATAAAAATTGTTGAGTTTCACAAATTTCGATTTTGTGAAGCAACTGTCATAAATAGTTGTTCTTGGAGTCAAATTGAAGCCTTATCTATATTTTTACTAAGGCATATGTGTAACTTGTAGTATAACATTAAGAAGAGAGAAGACTTTCCAATGATGGAAGACCCAAACAGACAAGGTCAGATTGGCAGAAAAAGAAAAACACCTGAAGAGCTTGCAGCAGAGGCTAGAGGAGAGTCGATAGAGGAAGACAGTAAGTCCTGTTGCCCATCCATTCACTTAACTGTTTAGTTTACAGTTAGTACTACTCAACTGTTTAGTTTATAGTTAGTACTACTCAACTGCTTAGTTTATAGTTAGTACTACTCAACTGTTTAATTTATAGTTAGTACTTCTCAACTATTTAGTTTACAGTTAGTACTTCTCAACTATTTAGTTTACAGTTAGTACTACTCAACTGTTTAATTTATAGTTAGTACTACTCAACTATTTAGTTTACAGTTAGTTCTACTCAACTGTTTAGTTTACAGTTAGTACTGCTCAACTGTTTAGTTTACAGTTAGTACTGCTCAACTGTTTAGTTTACAGTTAGTACTACTTAACAGTTTAGTTTACAGTTAGTACTACTCAACTGTTTAGTTTAAAGTTAGTACTGTATTAATACTCTTAAAAATTAGCTTTGGCAGCAATGACCTGAGGTTAGTTACAAATAATCTAGTAGGACTCAGGACTTTAGCTGCATGCATGTACATCGTAGCCTTTTCACACAAAAAACTGCTGCTAGAACTATCATTAGACGTGAATGGTGTATCTTTACTTCAATGGTGAGTTTACATGCCTATCTGCTTATAAATATCTCGCTGTTTTACTATTCATACCGCTCGTTGATTCTTTTTTATTCTGTAATAGAAAAACTTTTGCTCTTCTAAAGAAACCATGATTTTGGATGGGGAGTTATTTGTTAAAACCTTTTTTCCTAGAAAATTTTCTGTGACTAAACAAACAAAGGCTAGACATTTAGTTTACTCTTCCAAAACAGCCTGACATGTGAAATCATTTTTAATTTTCATAAACTTAAAACTATAATAACCTTTTCAAGTTTGAAATTTGATTTTCTTAATGAACTATGTCAGTTGTTTTGGGCTAAATAAAATCACCTTCAGCAGAAACTGGCTTACCTCTATGAAAAATGAGCTGTACGTTAGCTTGTGCACCTACGCAAAGGCTAATAGTCATATTATACATGTATTATTATGACTACGTACTGCAAGGGTCTATTAGGCACTGTCACTGTGGTGCTTGAAACATCAAATACATGTATATGTCATAACTTCACTAATCTGCTATTATTGCCGCGCGAACTTATTGCCATGAGGCAGACAAATTTACCTCTAATATTTTCACTTGCTATTTGTTACTCTTTCACGAATATATGAGAGTCGCCATTATTTACCCTTGTTAATTGTAATAACAATAATGATGATAATAGTGTATGCTTCTCTTTATAGCCGGAACAGGTATAGTGATTTTATAGACCGGCTCAATGAGTTATTCTTTGTTGTACCTTCTCTCTTCATCTCATCACTTTATAACTTTGATATCGTTGTATATTCAGATCATGTGTTGACTTTTCCAGCCTTCAATAAATTATTAGTTTATGCCTCAGTTACGAAGTGGAGTGCTGTTCTTTTGTTTTAAACCAAATAACTATGACTACTTTTACACCAGTCTGGAATAAATGCATTTAAATTTAACATTTGATAAATATGAATTTTACTATCGGAATTCAAGGCCACTCAAAGCAAATTAGACCAAAAGACTAAAATAAAAAATAGTAAAGTCACATTTTACGTATTGGAAAAAAAGCTCTTTTTCATAACACTGTTCAAAAATATGGACTGTCAAGGTACTGGTGTTTGGTATCATGTATAATGGGTTTTCTGGGAAAGTAGGAATGTGATAGATGGTCATTTGGAAGTCATAATTAGGTTTAGCAAATCTTTTAGCTTCTTCTGCTAGCTCTTCCCCAACCACACCCTCTGTTAGAGTCAGTAAATATTGCCTCACGTTGTGTAATTGTCGAAAGTGGCTGGCATTGAATTCACCTCATGATGAAATTAAGCTGCAAAGCGAACTCAATCAGTGCAATGTATGTAGTATACCCCTCCCTATACTATAGCCACGCTGTGCCTTCTCCATACAGCTCATCCATTGTTACCTATCCATAACCAGCTAGTAGTACCTGCCCATAAAATATGCAATGTAAATCTCCAATTTGTCTTCTTTTCTATGAAGCTCCAACCAATCTATATATATATATATTTCTCAAGGTATGTGGATCTGTGTGTCATTCCGGCTATAGCGCATGCTGATTATTTTACCGATACGGCCACGCGTTATGATTCCACTGTTAGGAAATATTTTTTGAAAGGTTCAATTACTATATCTGTGGTCAAGGCCAATTCTTCTCATGCAAACAATTATGTCTCCGTGGAAAGAACGTCGGCATTATCGCTCCGTTCGGTCGGACAAAAACAATACGAGATCTCATTTTTACATTTGTACCAGTATCAAGAGGTACCAGTCTCGTTGTATTCAAAGTTTTGATGAATAGCTTCTGATGGAACAGCACCCTTTTTTATACACGCACTGCTATGCACGAATTGTTATTATTAATTCTACATATTCAGGATTTTTATTTTGTTTTCTCAGTTCGTATTAATTGTATCATTACCGAATCATCTCATATCGCAATCGTAGCAAAACCGACGGAATTTAGCTCTTACTTGCTAATTATTTCACATGTACATCTAAACCTTTTTATAGTTGTTTTATTTTTTTTAATTTATTTGACTTTCACGAAAGGTTTACCTAGTGATATGTTTAAAGGTTCTTTGAAAACCTTTACAGTTGTTTTTATTTTCTCTCTTAATTTATTTCAATCACACAAAACACTTTTCTCATGATATGTAGTTTGAAAGCTAGAATGGCAAATGTTGTTATATGTTAAATACAAATAAATTTTCTGTCCAAAGACTTTTATTACTCGGGCAATGCTGTGTTGTACAGCTAGTAGTTTACTAAAGATTGGCAATGACAAGCGTTGACCTTGTACGTGCGCACATGCAGGCTCTTATCATCCTTGGTTAGTTCAATAGCCATCTTGAACCAGTGTCTATCATGTGCTCAACTCCCATTACGCATAATCAATATTTGTGCAAACACATACTGTCCAGGTGAAATGCTAATTGAGCTTTTTATTTCTTAGGTGGATTCCTGCCGGCTAACATTTCAGAAATGCAAGCAAAGCTAACAGAAGGTCCAGGACAACTACTAGCAGGTGCTCAAGAGAAATGCTCACTTATGTGAACAAGCCAATCAGATTTATACTTTGTGTATCAGTGGCCAATCATGTCCCGTAATCTAAAAGTTTTAGGAGTATCCTGTTTAATGAACTATGATCTGACAGATGTGACTTAACAGCACTCAATTGACTTCCTAACAAACCTGAGAAGCTGCGCACAACTGTAAAGGCTCAACTATAATCATAATATTATATGTGATTACCTAGCTAGTCACTACCTAACTGTGTTATAATTACACAGTATTCCAAGATTTTCTGCGACGCAAGGAAATCCGTGTTGCATACGGTGAACATATCAGAGAGTGTTGCATACGGATAACATATCAGAGAGTGTTGCATACGGATAACATATCAGAGAGTGTTGCATACGGATAACACAAAATTTGTGTATTTAGCTTAGTATTTATTTTGTTATGTCAACGAATTATACATAAAACATGTTGTTACATTAAATAATTCTCTGGATTATTGTCTTGTGATGCACACACTTTGCAACCACCTGCATCTATGATAACAGGAGTTTGCTTCCTCTAGAGAAGATAATTCCAATTCAGAACTCTGATACGGGTGTTCAACAATAGCTAATATCAAACTAATACTACGACTTGCTAATAACGTATTGTTGATGTTTAAAAATACCTTATTAAATGAGAGTAAACAAAAACTAAATACAAAGCCACAGCATGTACCAAGTCTAAACAAATGAAAGACAATTAAGAAACTGTATGGACCAGCTTTGCGAAATGATTAAAACAATTTGCACTGTCAATTGATAGATTCAAGTAGTGGAGTAAGTTGTTTTCAAATAAATTCAAACTATTTGAAAGCAATTTTTTATGAAATTCAAAAGTGCATGATAAACGTTCTTATGCGAAAACATAAGGTTATAAACTAAGTACACAGTGTAGTCTAACCGCAACTGAAAGCCTGTAAATATGCTTAATGCATACAATTACAGCTCAGGCTACCTGATGTTCTATGAACTATAATTAAATATAACAAAATAGATTTGTTAGATAAACACTGAATATTATTATACAATGATGAATTTTCACCATTGTTTTCATCATCCTTTCACGAGTGTGATATTCTTCAAAAGCACACGAATGAAAGGAGGACAAAAGAAAGAGACAGTAAACCATCACCTTATTGTAATAGTCACAAGCATAAGCCAAACTTGTCATATGCTACACACCACTACACTGTACCTACTTGATAATAAAAGTGATGATATAAAAGTAAATAACTATCCTTCCTGAATATTCTATTAAGTGGAGAAACTTGTAAAGCAACTTCAATTTTTCATTTTATTTAAACAAGTTTGCACTTTGTTTAAATAGTTTCTAACACATTCCATGATCCAGCTGACATTTTTCTTGAGCATGTACATGTCAACTAAAACTTAGTGGTCTTGAAGGATTGGAACTTACCTGTATGGTTAATTTAGCCTTAACAGATTATTCCTTTATCCTTCTTCATCATCCTTCTTCATCATTGCTCTGTTCCTTCATCACCGATGTGACATTCCATGAATCTACGCACCTTGAGAAGTGCTTCACCGAATCCTTCTTGAAAGGTTGACTTGCAACAAAATTCACATTACAGTTATTTGGTATCAAAAGATTCACCATGTCTTACTCTGTTGTGCTGTAGGTGCAAAATATGTAGAAATGTGATTACAAGCTCCTAAAATTTCAAAAACGAACAGGTAATCGCAGCTATCACGAAAACGCCGTGAATAAGAATCCCTTTCCAAAATGGCTCAAATGGGACGTAGTTGTACAAGATGGCTTCTGTTTACACTTTCAGGCAACCTCATTTGTCGAAATATTTTTACAAATATACTTCATGCATGCAATAAATGTATAAAACCATGTCTATTTTCATTACGTGTCTGTTTCATCCTCATTGTAATGCTATTACTTTGAGCACTGATATCTCAAAACCTAACGTAAAAATTTGTTTCATTTTTTAACCTCAACTGGAAGGAGTGCATATCATTCTCTGACAAACATGAAAAGCCTGTTGGTCGCCTGAGATAATCGAAAAATGCCACAGAAATTGTTCGCGCTGTTTAGCAAGAAGTATGGGGTCACATTATCAGATTATGGGACATGGGGTCACAGACCAGGCTGAAACGAAACTGTTAAGTAGCGAACATCTATATTTGATAAGGGCTTTCCGGTAGAACCTGAAGTGTATGTCATAAACTAGTGCTACGACATGTTTTATATTGAGCCTTTTATTGGCCTTTACTTTCACGCGATAACATCATGTGTCAAAACAATAACCAAATTGTTTGAGTACGTCAGAGAAATAAAGGGATTCCAACCTACGCCGTTTTCGTGATGGCGGCGATTAACTGTTCGTTTGTGAGCTTTTAAGAGCTTGTAATCACATTTCCACATGTTTTGCACCTACAACACAGTAGTGTAAGACATGGTGAGGTGAACCTTTTAATACCAAATAACTGTAATATGAATTTTGTTGCAAATAAACCTTTAAAGATTAAATTTTAAACCCGTTAAATAGCAAATGTTTACTAAAATCATCAGTAGTTATAACAAGGCCCTGAAGGTATTTGTGAAGGAAAGAGCTAAGAACAAGCGCATCAGATTATTGAGAATTTGTCACTTGGCGAGGAAATGCCACTATTTTGTGCAGTGTGAAGAAGTTTGCTCAAGTTGTACTTGCTGAGCTTTTTGATCTAAGACAGCATGGAACAATACTTTATGCAGTAATGGCCTTGCACGGTAACGGAAAATAGGTAATACACCTTTAAAAGAGTGCCACAGCGTGACCCAATAACCAGTGTTGCGTCTTGCTATGCATACTACTGCAACTGAACTTGGCAATAAAAAACAGCAAACTAGTTGCGGTTTCTGTTATTTCATCAACTTTTTATTAACCAAATCCTCATCGGGATCATTCTGGACATGTGCCAACTCTAAAACAGCCTGACCAGACCAACAACTCTGGCTGCAAGAGAACACAATTACAGTACCTATGTCAAGGGAGGCAGACTGAGAACCTACACTAAGTGACTGTAACAATGCAGGCATGAGCTGCAGCTCAAACATCCTTGCAGCTCCACATCTACTGCAACGAGTCACATTCTGACCATCAAGGGGCGCCATTATCAGTGGACTCCCTCCATAGCTGTACCTGTAACAAGCCTCATAGTATATTTCCTTGAATAGTACAACTATAGATGCTTTGCGTATGCTAGAGTCACATTGCGCAACACTGCTCTTACCCTGCTCTTCACATTCTCCCATTCTACCTCGACAACCCCTACTCCAACCTTACCTCAACCACCCCTACTCCAACCTACCTCAACTATCCCTACTCCAACCCTACCTCAAACACCCCTACCACTCACCTTATGATCTGTTTCGGTGATTTGCTGAGGGTTTTGGTGAATTTATAAAATATTCGGTTTCCATGAGCGACTTGAGTTTTCTCATAGGTCTCTGAAGCTGCTGACTTCTGCCTTCCTGACTTCCTACACAATCACAGACGAAGATATTATATTATGAAAACAAATTTAAATTCTCCAAAGATTAATGTGACATGTCACAATCAGTTTTTGATGTGGAACACACTACATGTAATTTGCTAACTCTTGCAAGACCATTCACATCTGCAGCCTGGCAGTACAGCTAACTAGAACTTACAATGCAACTTGTCCTGTTTTAATAGTGATGAAGAGTTTTAAATTTGGTCAGAGTGTTAAGACAAGACAGATGATGTTGAGAGATTATCTAAAAAGTATGCAGATATATATTTAGTCATGGGATGACAATCAACCCTCAAAAGAAACACCGGCACATTTCGACTTTTCACAGATATGTAGCGTTTCCAAATCATCACTGTTACCGAAAGCAGCCAAACCTCAGTTCTCACCGACCATAATCCGTTGCGGACAGCTGTTCGAAAAACGATTTGTTCGAAAACCAAAACGATTTTTCTTATTATAACTAATGTAAATAATTTTAATACATTCCAAGTCTTGAAAACGACTTTTTAAAATAATTTTTTACTATTTCAAACCATAAGCTGTGTAAACATGTAGTTGAAGAGCAAGTAGTATGTAAAATACTTTGATTGTCTCATAAAATATATATTAATAGACTAAAGAAGGTGTAAGAATGTGCATCGAGATTTATACATAACTGCTGAATGCCCAGCGCTGCCTGGGTAATAAAGAAGTTTTAGGACAGAAAATTCATTTATATTTAACATACAACAACAGTTACCATTCCACCTTTTAAACTTCGTATCCTAAGAAAAGTGTTCTGTGCAGTTAAAACAAATTAAGAGAAAAAATAAAACAGCTGTAAAAGTGTTTAAATGTAAATGTGAATGGCTAAATCAAGTCTGTTTTGCTACGATGATAATGACAAAGGACTCGGTACACAATTATATGATTTTAATTCGTTTCACTGTTGGCATTGTAAGGCGAAAATGTCATATGATGTGCTATAGAAACCCATAATAATTATTTAAAGTAAACAAACCCTGGTAAAAAATCATCAAAATTTTATATACTTACTGTACATATTCAAAATTAGTAATAAAAAATTATGTTAACATTAGTAACTGTAGTTACCTACAGTACCTTTAGTGTATTCAGCGGTTATGATTTGCAATAAAATGTAACATTACAATGTACTTTGTGAGTCAAAGAACCCCCTATGTACCGCAGAGAGTTTTTACCTTCGAAACAGATTAATTAATCAAATGTTGAATTTAACTTAAATGAATTTAGCTTACTAAACCCATACTTAAATTTAGTTAGTTGAAGTTCAGTGAAATTGTCATCGACCAAAATTTCATCACTTATCTTTTTTCGCTTTCGTTTTTACTATAACTTGAAACGAATAACGCTGAACTGAGTTAGAGCGAGCATCGTATCCCTTTCAGGCATTGTGAGAGGGATTTCAGCAAATAATGTAGCATATCAGCATCTTCGTTATTCCGACGTAACCAGCACATCGACCGCCAAAGTTTAATTTGGATAGAGTACTTTGTTGATCTCGTATGGCAAAAAAAGTCGAACCAATTTTTGTCCTTGTATGGTGAGGAAAAAAAAAATTGTGGTCTACTTCATCAGGCGAAAAAAATCGCATAATAAGGTCATCGTAACTCGAGGGCGCACAGTTTAATACAAAATGCACATTTTGCGTGTGCAATGGCGAAAAAGATATAAGTATATGGTAAGAGAGATGGGTATGATCAGAACAGCTTAGCCTTGTAGTTACGCACTTGTTTGTAGACTTGCGATTTTAATGTATCGAGTTCAAATCCAGTACGACGATGGTTTTAGGTTGCAAAAACTTTATCACTTTAATCGGATAGATGAATGACAGACAACACTGAGATATATATATACTAGCTGCATTACCCACTTACAGGAACAGATTCACGCGCAGCATAAGGTTTATTGAGAGTTGTTTTTCATACTGTATAACAACTCCAAATATGCAGTCTACTGAAATTGTTGCCCTGATGTATTACTATGTCAATTGTCTACTAAAATTGTTGCCCTGAATATGCACACACATATTACATTTCAATAATGTTGGGGAGAATAATGGAAATCTGCAATGTGTTTCACAGCTAGATGCGTGTAAAATCTAGTGAATAATCTAGATTCATGCGTCCGTCTATACCCATCTATATTTGCAGTTGACGATCGCACACTTCTGCCGCCTCACCCCGCCTTGGCTGACCAGTCTTTACCCACCGAGCAGTTGACAATCGCACTCTTGCACCCGCCTCGCAATCAATCGCTTTGCACTCGCAATCAATCGCCTCGCACTCAATCGCCTCGCACTCGCCTTGCAATCGATCGCCTCGCACTCACAACCGATCGCCTCGCAACCAATCGCTTCGCACTCGCAACCAATCGGCTCGCACTCGCAACCAATCACCTCGCACTCGCAATCAATCACCTCGCACTCGCAATCAATCGCCTAGCACTCAATCGCTTCGCACTCAATCGCTTCGCAATCAATCGCCTCGCACTCGCCAACTCATTCATCAGGAAAGCTGCGCCTGGATACTCTCACTGCACTCGGGGCGAAAAAGGTCTCCCGCGCATCCCCGAGTGACGCCACGACCCCAAACCGCTAGCTGCATTACCCGTCCACGGAAACAGATTCATGTACAGCAAAAGGTTTATCGAGAGTTGTCTTTCATACTGTAAAACAACTCCATATATGCAGTCTACTGAAATTTTTTGCCCCGATCACACTATGCATACACATATGCAGTCATATATGTCAATAATGTTGGGAGAACAATAGAAATCTGCAATACGTTTTACAGCTAGTCTACAATGCATCAGTCTCAAACCACTCAAATCGGCATTGCCCTATTTGTGTACAGAGAACTAATAATGAAATTGACATTGCTAGGCAAACTGAAGTTCTTCAAGCTGGCAGTATTGAAAAGTTTTGCATTTTCTAAAAAATTATACAAAATATTTTGCTATCGCCAGCACTTATTCAATGGAGACTACATGCTTAAAACACTAATCATAGCTCACCAGTTTTTCGTCTATAGCCTGTGTTTTGACATGGTATATACGAACAGTAATGAGGTTGTGTCGATAAAATTTATATGTACAACAGCACAGACAGTATGATGTCAAAGGAGATACAGCATTAGAACCTTACAATAATAAAACATAGCGCCAACATGATAGCCTTTTTATGAGATACAATAAGGATAACAAATGCATGAAAATATATATATACTTAAAAATATGTTAGAAAATGCTGCATGTGGTATAGCGGAACATGAAGAACATAGCATGACATAACAATAGCACAATGTTAGTTTAACGCAACACTTGCGGATAGACAACATCTTTTGTTTTTCTGTCGGGTGTATGAACAGTTTTCGGTTTGTGTCTACTTTTTAGCAGGCGACGTACAGCTGGTCATGGCTAAAGCAGGGTGACACTAAGTCGATACCGGCTGCTCTCTTTCTTTTCACCATCACCTATCGCAACCCTCGGAGTACTCGTGCAAGTTCTGTAGTAGTAAGTTACAGTAGGCCTACTCGTAGCTAGAAAAAAAATTAGTAACTCAGCTGCTGAAGGAAATGAACTTGTCCAACTATCACAAACAGTGGCAAATCCAACGTTGTTAAGTAGTTGAGGTGTGGCGATTCATAGGCAATACATTGAATAAACCGTACTAACCTTTTCGATGTAGAAATTTAGTAGGTAAAACACAGTAGCAATACCCGTGCAAGTTTTGTAGTAGCTGTAGTTCTGTAATACTCGTAGCTGGAAAAAAGCAAAAGTAACTCAGAAGGAAATGAACATGTTTACTATCACAAACAGAGGCAAATCCAACGTTTTCAACCCTTTCACTGATGTAGACTCATTTATGCGTTTTCTATGGTCGACCACCGTAGACACTTTTTTGCAACTTTCCCAGCAATTGCTAGTAACTGAATTTTATTATTCGTTGATAACATGACCAACGATCTTTAGGACTTTTATGGTAGTGACAGTGTTGTCCTAAGATTTCTCTATAAAATTAGCCTAAAGTTTAATATTTTAATCTTTGTTTGGGGATTTCCAACTTAAAAACGAACATTTTTGTGTAAGTTCATCAAAAGCGTCCGAATTAGAAACAGATAACTACTTATGTTGATGACATATAGCCGATTCAGCTTTTTGTGATTACACAGATACATGTATTTAAAAAAGTAATAGCAGCACTGACTCTGATGGTGATGAAAGTAATGGTTTTGTAAGAATAAGGAACATTGTAGAGGATCGTTTTGCTTTGTAGCTTCACATCGCTTTATCAATGCACAAAGTATAAGTACAACGAATTTTTTGTATAGCAGTGCTTGTTAACATGTTGGCAAAATGAAATTTATAACCAAAACAAACGTTCTAGATGGAGTTTGAAATTGAAAAAATATTGTATACATATTAAGCAATATCGGCAAAATGGCTGGCAGTAGGCCGATAGCTAAATTTGTACATGGACGCAAGTGAAAGGGTTATGTAGTGGAAATGTGGCAATTCATAGACAATACAACATTGAATAAGAGGTACTTACCTATTTTTATGTAGAAATTTAGTAGGTGAGAACTGCGTTTTTTCCAGTGACCACAAGAACCCAACATTCGCGTGACCTTGTCGGTACACGTTGGCAGTAAATATTAATCGCATTTAAATTACTATTCATTAATTTATTTTATTTAATGATTAGTACATTTGTATAGCTGTATAGGCACCTTTGTATAGGCCGTAGGACTCAAGACGGTGCTTTTTAACACGGCAGCAACTTTTCTGTTTCAAACGCGCCAGTGTCGTTGGGCACTGTAGAGGCGCGCGCTAACCAGAGATGACGTGTTTTTGTGTAAAAACGATGAATAGGTAGGCTATGTATAGAGGCGTGCACTAACCGGAGATTCCCGTTAATGCGCCCTAGATAGCTAGTAGCGGCTAATAGTCCGAAAAGTACGGTACTCTATAAGGCGGACACTCAATCACACACACGCACGCAGACGATTGCCGTTTATATAGTAGATATATATATGTATAGATGTGTATTTGGTATGTGTGCATAAGTATGTGTTAAAGACTGCATATGATTGTGTTAACAAATTGCCTCACATAAACAAGACTCAATGGGGAGGGTTTTTCAGGAACACCATGTAGCATTGCAAAGAGTCTACTATTAACAATCCGAAGCTGATAGTAAGATGTATTATAAGCTGGACTGCTGAGTGCATGTAAAGATGGCCAATGAAAATTATAACAGCTTTATTTCAACTTCTCCAAATTTGTTAGACTAAAATAGCCGACTGAGATCTATATTAACAAACGGTGCAAAAGTGCAAACTGAGACGACTACCTTTTATCTGAGCCAGATATCTGCTGTTCAAACTCCTCCATGAACTGCCTTTCCAGGTTTGTCAACGACTTTTCATCAGTAAACTGGTCCTCCTCAGCTACTGAGATGTAATATGAATCATACGATGCGATCTCTCTATTGTCTATAATCAAACCTTCAACAGACTGCAGCAACTTCTCCACATCAACCATGCTCGTAGTTATTGACTCGGACTTGTCCTTCAAAGACTTCCCAGGCCTTACATCAACTGACATCATGCCATCAGGATTCCCCCAGTCATTCGTTTTCCCATCACACCAGTCACTGGGTTTCTCATCACTCCAGTCATTGGGTTTCCCATTCCTCCAGTCATTGGGTTTACCATCACTCCAGTCATCGGGTTTTCCATCACTCCAGTCATCAGCTGCCACAGCACCCCAGTTATCAGAACTTTCATCACCCCATCCACCAAGTTTATCAGCAGCGTTAAAATGGTTGGCCTTAAGGTGATGATTACAAGTGGGTGATGGAATAGGGGTTTGCGTGCGCAGTATTCTCCATCTAAGAAGAGAAACAAATGCCAGTGAGCAAACTAGGCAATTCAAGCAAATGTAAAAATTATGTACAGTAAAAGCTCTATTTGATCGCCATGGCACACTATTTTTCAACCCTTCCCCTATTAATAATAGTGGTGTTTAATTAGAAGCGGCATTCAAATAAAGGGTGGCACTGTATTTTTCAGCTAGCTCATCCCAAGTTTTGGAAAGATAAATTGAACCCTTTTACAAACAAAGCGATGGTAATGTTTTACATATTTTAAGACTCTCTTTTGGGTGAATCGACATTAACCCCGTCGGCCTCAGCATTTTTTCTAAAACATTTTTATATACAGTGCACCCTCAGGGTACAATTACCCTGATATATGACTTTTTCCCCTTACGAAGTTGAACATAGTGATATTTTCACCTCACAATACAAATTTTATTTCACCATGCGAATTCAAGAAAATTTTTGCACGAGTTTAAATTTGGCAGTTGGGGTGCTTATTACGTACATCAAAATAGCAAAAACACCGAAATTTGATTCGCCGAAAACATTTCCACGACGTTTAGAAGAGACACGATGACCGACTTCTCTCAGGTCAGCATTCCACGTGAAAGATTTTGTGAAAGTGCGTAAGAGCAAATATTCATTTGTAGCGTTATACTCCATTTTACTATAAACTTTCATTCAGCATACGTATATAACTACAAGTATCTATATTTAATTCATTAGCTATGGAATCTGAGACCGATAGAAACGTTACAAGACAAAGGAAAAATGATTTCTATGACAACAAAGTTGGAGGTCATAAATAAATAGGAAGAAGGCGCTCGTATTGTTAATATTGCCAAGGAATATGGTCGCAATCAATTAACAATTACGATTATTGTTATTAAAAACAACAAACTCGTTAAAGCAAACACAAGGAGGAGCTTAGGACTGACGACTTGAAGGAGTTCGAGGCCATGCACGAGATCAGCATTCAAGAGAGGCAACCATTGAGTAGTGGCAAGGAAGTAGAGGAGACAAAAAACCTACATCAGCAGAAAGATTTCAACTGTTTAATTTACTGGTGTGGACTGGTACATAAAAACGATACAGCACAATGTATGTATAATGTATATCATTAATTTATCTTCTTTGTGTGGCGTGTTTTTCATGCTATTCATTTCATGTTTTATTTTTTGTTTAATCATGTCTTTGCAGGCGAGCTCTCCACGGCAAAGGCTCCACCGAACCCCTGAGACCGACTCACTGAATCCCTAGGGTTCGATCGAACCCAGGTTAAGAACCACTCTTTTAGGGTATAAATACGTACCAACTTCTGCATGTATGCATTGATTCATGTGCACATTTCATACAAGACAAACTACTGTACAACCTTCTTTGGATCATTTTATAAGCGTTAGCTCGCTAGCAATTTTCTGAATTGCAATAGCATTTACAGTGCACCAGCAAGCATCATCCTCAATAAGTGACAAAGTAGACTATCTTCTGCATTGCACCAAGTTAGCTTAGTTCTTAGAGCACTTTCTGCACCAGCAGGAAAGCTGTGTCTTTCTGGCCATTTCTGCTTTTTATGACCCAGAAGTGTTAAACTTTTCCTTTTAAAACCAGTCGAAAAATTGGACAAGATTAGACAACTTCTTTTAGCCTGCTAAAAATTCCATTTCATTACGTATTAAATTTATTTTCAAGTGTACAGTAACATAATTAGCATTGATACGTCTTTGCCTCCTCTCTGCTCTACTCGCTACATGTATCAGCTCAAGTCACGTTACTCCAAAGGTATGTACGTCCTGTATAGTAAATAAATTTAATTTTTCTTTACGATGGCCATTAAGTGGTCAAGCATGCAAGAGGCCGCTTTCAATAGCTGCATCGCTCAGCTTTTCTTGTTGAAATAAGTTAAAAAAGGTTTTAAGCAGACACGCTAAATGTTATAGTGAAAGTAAAGACAGAAACTGACAAAGAATAAGATTTTCGAGATATAAAGTTGAAATTCAGTAAAATAGTTAAAAACGTACTAAAACTTAGTTTCAAGTGTGAGTTTAGTAAGCTAAACTTATTTGAAGTGAGCTGAAAGTTTATGTTATAGGTATGTCTTGAAAGTAAGAACTTTTTACCTTACGTACTGCATTTGGTACACACATTATAGTGTTGCATTTTATTGCAGAGCATAGCCATTAACCTACACTGAATACAATACAGTTATTGTAGGTAACTATAATTATTAAAGTTAGCATACCATTTTGTTAGTAATTTTCAATAATTACACATTTTTATAAAACATCTTACAATTTTTACCAGGGGGTGTTTGCATTGTATAATTACAATGGTCTCTATACCCTTCCACAGCCTCTATACTCCTATACAAACTTTTCACCATGCGATGCCAACCTTGGAATGGATTAACATCGTATCCTGAGGGTGCACTGTACGTCGAAGTATCTGGCCAAGTTCAACAAGGAACTACTTTGATTATAAAGTATTAGCGTGGTGTTCCTAAGTATTTTGGTGATGCCAATTTCAAAGTTTTAAAGATAAAAAATGTAAAGCTTTGGATTTAGAAAATGGATATAACATTTTTAATTATTAAAGACAGTTTTAATGTTGGAATACGCCATAACAATGGCTGATATTACGTCGTACAGTGTTCCTGAAAAGTATGCTCATCATTCATCAAAACGTTTTAAAGTCTTCAGGTAAATATTTTGACATGTGGTATCAAATTTGAGCAAATATTTGTCTCAACATACCAAGTAATTCCAACAGCAAAACTTTCAATAACATAATGTTTTCATATATTCCGAATATGTACATGTATATTTTCATCGTTTTTAGTGTTTTTGTTTCATGCCCTTATTAGTCGAAGGGGGTTCAGTGATAAAAATAAATTGGGAAGTGCAGCTATAACATATGATGTCAAGGCCAGAAGCTAGCATAATTAATGTTCAGAGGCAACTTTTTTTAAAATGCAGCTTGAAGGTTAATATTTGGCAGCCTACCCAACACCACTTCGATGACAAACAGGTGACGGGCAGCAGAAGACATATAGTGTTCTGTGAAAGACCTGATCTACGGGGCAGTAGATCTGACAGACCAGTCTACAGGTGCTGCTCCTGCATGCCTCACATTGCAGTTCTATTTTTTCTCCTCCGTCAACAACCTGTATCGACCAGTACCCTATTTTAGTATTTTACACATAGTTTGATCGTCTACCGGTTAACAAGAAGCAGAATAGTAATTCCTATTGGTAAATACTAGTGAGGTGCCACAAACTATTGCTAGACGCCTGATTAAGAACACGCTTGTCCTAGTCAGATATCACCAGAGTGTGAAATCAAAGTTTCAGCTATTTTTTCAATAGCTGTGGTTCCATGAAAAGGACCGCTTTTGTAAGACTAATGCTACCAATAGAAATGTGTATTAAAAGTTAAAAACTCAGACCAAAGTCACTGAATAAAACAGAACAAAGTGAATAAACTTGCGGTTACATGTTCGTCTATATATATTTTTGATTACACTTTTGTTATAACATCTGTTCATATTTCTATTCCACGTAGAATACTCGTAGAATACGTACAAGTTTTATCTATATTGAACATATACCATAATAACATGACTTAATTATTTTGCATTTCTTTTAGCTAAATGACCTTTTTTTAAGTTGTTGCTACTAATTAATATTTTTTCTTGTTAAAACAAAAAATATTTTTCAAAAAAGAATCCCTAAAATCATTTGTTTTTTTACTAATTTTACTAACATCTAAGTATATTGTTTAGTTGGAAGGGTTAGCGTAATATGTGGTTAATATGGGCTAATTTAAAACAGTAATTTTAGGCAGAAAACTATGAGGCTCACATAAAAATTACCCTATCGACAGCTTAAGATGACATATTACAATCCTTTATAAAATGCAGCTTATTATCAACATGGCTAAGTTAAGTGGGAAGCATCGAAATGCAAAATGAGATAACAAAGAATAAAATAAAATATAGAAACAAAAAACTAGATAAAACAATGATTACATGATCAGGAAAATCTTTTAATTAATACACTTACAGCCTTTCCACCTATCTTGCTCGTCTTGCTGTCAATTTGACACTCTGAGGAAATCGGTTCATCAATAAATCCCAAAAAGGTGCCAGACATCTATAAATATGACATGGCTCATTATCAGCAGCGGCACCAAATGAAAAAAATCCATCATGAAAATATTGAAAATACAAGTAATGTTAGAATGTCATGAGTGATTCTCACAAAAGATTGTTCCGAGACAAGTTTGTACACTATTGTTCACCTATGGAGTCAAAAATGCAACCACGTTTGCCGGTGTGGTAAACTTAATCAATCCAGCCAAAGATCAATTGGTCACTGCAAATGGCAGTGAGGTTATTCTGAAACACATAATTTTAACTGTCGCATCACCATTGACTTTGATACGCGCAGCAATTGATAGCATAGCTCAAATGCTCTTCTCTCCTAATAAGAGCTAAATATAACAACAACTCAAATTAAACATCACCAGAGATAACTACATGGGAGTAAGTAAATGGCAGTAGCATTGCACCCGCTGCCAGGGTAATAGAATAATGACATACTTAGCAACATTAACTTGCAAAATGTTTTCCAACTACAAATTATCTTTAAACCTCTACAAAACCTCTAATTGAACGCCACCTTTATTTGAATGCCACTTCTGTGTGATCACCACTATAGGAGAAGGGTTGAAAAATAGAGCGCCAGCCTTCAATTGAACGCCAGGTCCATTTGACCGTCCCCTTGACGTTCTTTGATCTTTACAAACCCATAATAGAACAGTGCCCACAAACTCATACTAATAATAACACGGTTACACCAATTAATTCTTTCTTTGTTTCTTTTCCACATGAAGTCTGTCTTCCAACTCCAAAACTCTTCGTTCTTTTGCTAAAACTCTGAAAATGGCACCATATAAAAAATTAATAACTGTAGCAGACTAATAGTGGTTTCTTGTTAAATGCAGTTTTGATACTTCGACATATTTGAAAAATCGTTTACATTTACGATGGTATATGAATGACTAGTTTCAGGCTAAAATTTGTGCTTAACGTGCATGTGACTAAAAGTTGATCATTATTTGTGCGAAATGCGATGCATGATAGTTTTGCTCTACTGAAAAAAAAACTTTGGACACTCATATCCACTAGTTTAGGAGTGTAGAAGAAGAGTTGAGGTCAGAAGACATTGTGGAAGGTATTGAACAGCAAGAAGATCTTCGTTCCATCGAAAGCCACAATCAGAACAAACACAACTGGCCGAGCAAACGATGCAAATACTTTGTTTCAAAAGTTTCAATTTTTGTTTATGTGTGTATTATAAATATTGTTCATTTCACTTGTTTTTGAATATATATTTGTAGTATTTGATAGATCATTACTATATAATTTGCAAATTCGCAGACTTACAGCATATATCCTTAGGGTTATTTTAACTTGGCTTACAATGGATCGGCACTCATAACTCCTCTTCTATTGCACATAAAAAGCCAGTTTTGGCTGCAAACTGTAGCAGACATATCAATGAGTGCAATGAGCTTGTACGCAACATTGCTAAATATAGAAAATATAAAGATATATACCATAAAAATATGCCTTCAAATTTAAAACGAAATAAAAATTTGAAAGCCCAAACAAATTGGAAAACAGGGCACAGGCTCTGTGGATGATAGTGGTACTATTGTCGCAGGTTAATTGATATTAACGAGCAAGATATCGACTGGTAGAGATATTTCTTAGCTTCCCAATACATATTTATTCAGAGAACTTTGACAAGTTGAAGGTAAGTTATCTTTTAAAAATGTTAATGTCGGTCCGCCTGAAGGAGAGTGCAGAATATAGGCAAAATTTGCTGTGCTCGTAAAAATATTAAATTTATCTTCCCAAAATCCTAACAAGCTAGTTGAAAAATACAATGCTAGCCTCTATTTGAACGCTACCTCTATTTGACCGCCACTATCGGGGAAGGGTTGACAAATAAAATGCCATGGCATGCAAATAGAGGTTTTATGGCAGCTCTAAATGTAATACTGTATCCAACTTATTACTTACATACCAAACATTTTATTTAGGCAGTTGATAGTAACTACATGTATAATAACTAACTTGCAAAAATATCCTAAATATTGCTCACATTGTTTACTTTGCTAGATAAAGGTAAAAAAAAGGGCCATCTGTAGACAATAATATCCCGGATACAGAATGGCAGTTTTGGCTGTTATACTGTTGTACTCTCCAGTACAAAAGTGACGTTTCATACTGAACAAAAAATCGGAATATTCACCATGGTAGATTCCAACCAAGTAGGGAGAGCATGGGTCCCTGAAGAAAGTGGCCAAACACCAGAGCGCTCAACAGTAACTGAAAGAACTGATAAGGAATTGTCACAAAACAAGACTCTGAGCTACCTGCAGCAGTTGTTGGATGACACCAAAATAACCTGCTCTACAAGAAGCAGCAAGACAAAATAAAATACTTACTGTGGCAGTATAGCGATGTATTTAGTTCAAGAGATGATGATTAGAGACACACTTCTATGGCTGGACATGATATTGCCTCTTTGATACCGAAAGCATGACCCATCCGAGTGCCTGCTAAACAGTTAGGACCAAAAAATGTCAAAAAACAGGTAGGACACTCACTAATAGGATGTAATAGAATCAGGAGCCTGGAATTGGTCGGTGATGTAAGTAAACAAAAAATTGTGACATTTCTGTGTCAATTACCGTCATTTAAAAGCAGCAATACAGTAGGAGTATGCTCACCCGCTACTTAGAATCAATAAGAGCTTGGAGACTGTCAGGTAGCAAATACTTGTACCCTGGATCTACTGCCTGGATATTGGCAAGTACCACTGAGTAAAGATGTGCAAGACAAGGCTGCAACTACGTTCAATAAGAGGGGAGGAATTTGAAAAAGAAAGATTTTACTTTTCAGACTGACCTCTGCTTTTGCCACCTATCTTTTGAGGCTTACACTGAGAGACTCGTCTTCTATGTGAACAAGTCTTCATTACTGATTTCATTTGATTCGCTGATTTCCCCATTCAACTAAAAAGGCTGGAAAAGGTATTCACCAGACTCAGATATGCCGGGTAACGCTGAAAGCATCAAAGTCTTCACTGTTCCAACCCCAAGTGGAGTATCTGGGTTATGTGGTTAGTACAGAGGGTAATCTAACAGCTCTCAAGAAGATGAAAGCCATAGAGAATTGGTCGAAAAACAATAAAAATATAACAATAAAGGTATATAAAGACAATCTATGACGGAGGAAGCAATTGATCTACTGAATCACTAACGGTTAAAGTTTGTGGTAGAAAAGAGCACCCGTCGATACATGCAAGCCAAAAAATGTTCCCCACTTTCGAGTGTGCTCCTTAGAGTCATTTAACGCTACAGAAAAAACAGCCACACTCGAGAGCTACCTGTGATCCCACATCTTAAGGCAATTTGCTTTACAAGAGAACAGATGTTTGAGCATTGCTTAAAAACAAATAACACCAATGACTCTTTCAGTTGGCCACGGTATTGGCATAACAAAAAAATAAACATGATGTACAGGAGCTGAAGAGTTTGGTGATGAAACTCAAATACCCTATCATATGAAACGGCCCTGTCGTCACGTATGACCCTTCACAGTACCATGGCCGAGCCAGAAGACAGTACCAACTCCACAGGGCTTCCGATACTTGCCAAACAGTGAGTCACAATTTGATGAATCCCCTTCCGAAGGTTCTGTCACAAACCCTGACTGTCAGAACCCGACACAGCCATTACTGCAGTGTTCTCTCCTACAGTCATTAAAAGCACCATTGCTGCGGTGTTGGCTGGAAAACCCAAGCAGCCACGATGTACCGTCGTCATTGCCAAGGTAAATAGCAAACATGTCGAAGCTATGCAGCCAACCCCGGTGAGACTAGCTTCTATATGATTGGCATCTTTAAAGCAACTCACAAAAGACTGACAACAGGACCCCCCACCTTAAACCATAACTGTTACATACAACTTTTATCGTATTTACCAGGTAAATCAGACCTGCTGATTCCGATTTTGTATTCAAAATAAAGATTAGTCCACTAACTTTCAGAGTAATGAAGGCTTTTTTACAGCGTTTTAATATCGGTCTCGAAAACAACACGATCGGCACAACAAGCTCCGCCCATAAATACGTGACGTAACCTAGCTTTTTAGGAACAGAAGTTACATAGGGATGTTCAGACCGATTTAGAATAATGAGGATGGGCGTTTTAAAATCCATTAATATCTAAATTCAGCCTTAAAAATAATCTCAGTCTTTTCTAAAAGGTAGATAAGCTATTTAACATTGCATATTTAAAAAAGTGCGATAACAACGCTAGCTTGTGATAAAACCGTGCTTTTTGAGCTCATTTTTCTCGGCGTTCAGCCTATTTAAACATCATGTAACAAGCTACAAGCAATTTTAGATAGTTTATACACCTTTCATAAAAGACTGAGATTATTTTACAGGTTGGATTTAGATAATGGGTTTTAAGACACCAATCTCTATTATTCTAAATCGGACTAAACATTCCTAACTTCCGTTCCTGAAAAAGCTAGGTTTCATCCCATATTTATGGGCGGGGCTTGTAATGCCGATTGTGCTGTTTTCGAAACGGATATTGAAACGCTTTAAAAAAGCCTAAATGACTTTGAAGGTTAGTGGACCAATCTTTATTTTGAGTCCAAAATCGAAATCAGCATAGCTGATTTACCTAGAAAATATGATAAAAGTTGTACGTGACAGTTATGGTTTAAGCTCCTGAGTGACATTAGGTTGTCTATAAATACTGCAAACGAAAAGTTTGCATCAGCCGATCGGATCATCAGAGATTGACACAGCATAAAAATGGTGAATATATAAAAGAAGAAAAAGCAATTTGACAACAACCCAGCAACACGATGAAGAATATTGAGCTAAAGATGCAGGAACTGGAGCAAGCAATCAACAAACAATAAGCAATGAAAACTGCAGTCTATTGAGGGGCTGTGTGATATTTATCGAGTTGCATTAAGTGCCTTAGTGCAGAGTTATCCCCTTTGAAAAACAATTGTTGTAATTACTATAAAACTATATGCCTACATTTTATTTACTTTTTATGTTCATCGTAGATCTGCACGATATTTCAGTTTGATCCGGTGGTTGCGGTTAGTTTCTATTAAATCGAGTTGAATCTTTTATTTTCTGACATCGGACTAAACCGGGAACGCCAGTTAATCGGTGTGAATTTGAGTTGTGATTTTTCGGTGCGGTTTCCGTTTCCATATGATAAAAACTGCGCCTGCGTGCTTGGACCGGATACACAGAATCTTCCATGAAAATTGACACTATTTTCTCTTGAAAGGCTTTTAATCTTTGCTTTACATATATGTAGATATCACATCCATTCTTGAAAGCTATTTATATTTCATTACAAAAATCTGAAGTCAAGGTTCATGAAACGAGGATGTTCAGGTGGCAGGACAGAACCCTGTCCCATCCTCATCGACCCATTTAAAATCATGCATGGAGCGTTTTTACACTAATCAAACCCAATGACTGAGTCAATCTTTCACTCATTCACTTCACAATTACATCCCGCTACTGTTGAAGGCTCTACTCTACAAGAACTTGTAACAAAATAATTAAAATAAATTTGAGAAATAACTGTATATTTATACTTTTAAATTTTTTACTAAACTACCACTAGCGCTCCAACATGACTAGAACTGTAGAACATCCATCCAGCAGACATGGCAGATAATTGATTCGGTCACAGACACAGTTATCTTGGATTTTGATGCTGATGATACATTAGATGACCACAATTTCAATGCAAGTTTCTTTTTTCAGACATGACATACATTGTCTGTGATTATTATTTCTCATAAATATTTTATAATAGTCAGTAAGCCAACTCCAACTTTTGTTCAGTTCCGCTCCAGTTGCATGGATATACGATGTGTGGGTTGTGGGTTATAAAGTTGAAGGCGCTGAACAACATGGCAGGTAGTAACTCACTGCAAACCTGCACATTCACTCATAATTAATGATTTTTATGGAACCAAAATTGAGGAGCTGCTCTCTCTTGTCAAACGAGTTTCAGCCATTTGATTGGTTCGAATCGCAAGGTCGTTTAAGAGTGAATACAGTGTGTGGAGTTCTAAGAATTTATTTATATTGAGAAATTGAGTTCCAATCAACATGTTTTTGATTTCTGAGCGAGATAATCAGCATTATGATTTGTTGCTGTCACTTTCAAAGCACTAGCCAAAGAAATTCACCCAAACAACTGAGTCAGCAAAAAATTTAAATTACATTTATTACATTAAAATTACAAACTTTGATCTATGCTCGTCTAGACAACTCGTCTATGCTCGTCTTCTCTGTCGTCTAGACAATTCTGAATGATGAATGAAATATATGAATGCCTGCATCTGGTTAAATTTTATTGGTATATGTTTCTTTCAAGATTGTCACTCATGAGAATGAAGATCCTGAGCCCACTGCTAAACAACTGCGCTCCTCATCCTCAAGAGCTGAGACTACCCTACCCAAACTATGTGTTATTTGTGGAAAAAAGGAGCGGTGAACTAAGAAAGCTGGTAAGCGCATCAGAGATGGTCTACTAAGGGCAAAGACCAAATATGCTGATAAGTTAAGTAACCTTGGCATTATGTTTATCACAAACTCTACCGTAGAAACTAATTAATCTAGCATTTGTGATTTGTTGAATTGTAATGTTTGTTTTTACAAGGTAAATTAAAACAAGCTGCTGAGCGAAAAGCTGATCATAGCCTCCTGGTACATTTTCTCTCTGCCGACGCCGTCGCTCAGGAGATGTGTTACCACAAACAGTGTTACTACCAATACCCAAGGCTGAAATCATTGTATAACTCCCACACACAAGACAAGGGCGCGTTATCCAGGTTGGTGCAATCACTGTACATTGTTATTTTTGTGAATATGAACATTATTGCTGGATGTTATGTACATAACTGCTCCCGTCATCCAATATCAACCAAAACCAGAGTACAAACTAATATGACATGTCCACCATATAGGTATACTTATATTTCGGCAAGGCACCAAATGAAATATGAAAAGTGTGTGAATTGCGATTTACATCAATACTTAATACGTAGAATTTAAATTATTTATAACATGCCATAGTTCAGCTATACTCTGTTTCTTTTCAGTGAATCTTTACTCAATCAGGTAAAATCCTAATATATGATACACTGTACAATATACAGATTGTGTGAAGTGTGGCCATTTCTTTTGCAAACCAGAATGCATAATCTAACACTTAATACACTTCCATCCTGTCTTTGTATGTGAAATTGGAAAAACTTCTTAATATGGCCTATGCTGGACTAGTGTCCTTCTAAACAATAAAAAAATTGATGATTGTTTCCTTGGTGAGGGAGCACCTTTTTATGAATTACAGTACATCCTATCTGAGCATAATGGTACATGAGCATCTATTGTGACAAACAGTACCATATGCATTTGTAATAATATTTCACTTAATTTTTTAGTAATCTGGAGATACGACTCAGCCCTAACTTCTGCCGGGAAGTGATCACTTATTGATTAGTCACCATGAAGCGGATCCTATTAATGACTCAGTTAAGAGAGCTCCACAATAAGTATGATGATGCCCCTGATTTCGAGAAGTATGCATGATCAATGCATAGCGCCAGTAATGGATTGTTAATTAGTTTTTGAAAACTTTTTAAATGGAATTTCCCATTGCAAAATAGATTCATGGGCAACTTGTCTTTTGCTAACTGAAAACTAACTCAAATACTCTGAAAATTTAAAGAGGTTGATAACACATGTTTCTAATTGATTATACTACTGAGTAAATATTTGGCAACAAAGGTCCAAACTTTAGTAAGATGGGTGTTTTTCTTTGTAGAAATGATTTTCTGAAAACCTATCTATGCCCCCGCTATCCTGAGTTGCAGTTTGATAAGCCTCCACAGCGCAATCCAAGTGAACTGGTGTACCATAGAAATGCATCCTATTCTCAACTGACTACCATCACACATGATGACTCCTTGCTAAGCTCAGAAAATCATGACACTGGAGTGAATGACCCTGATCTCAAAATTCATTCAGATGATAAGCAGGATCTCTATTATGATGCACTGGCACTCCGAAATGCCATAGTCGATCATAGTTATTCTCCTCCCTAGCCCCCAATCGCTTCTACCTTTACCCTAAAAGAAACAGAAGAATCTGTACTTTCTGTTCTTTATAACTTTCTAGCTCTGTTTGTGGAAAGAGCGAGGAGCCTATAGATAAGGAAGAACGTGTTTTTCTTGGTTCAGACACTAAAGCGAAGATTTTATCAATTTGTCAAGATTTGGTGCGCATGCCTTCTGATGGCCAAATACAGACACCCAAATCTTTGAGTCTCGGCGTGACAGTCAAGCATATGACCCGGTCGGCACATATATTCCGCTTATTGAACAAGTTTGGTCATGCTGTGAGTTATGATTCAGTGAATAGAGCAGAAACAGCAATAGCCTCTGTCAAGCTACAAGTCACAAACAGTCCAATACTCCCTGGATTTAAAGATAAACACCCGCTAGTGCTTGTGTTTGACAACATTTATTTCTTTGAGGAGACAAAAGTGGGTCAGGTACTAGTCATCATGTGAACGGTATCATGTAACAGAGTCAGAGCACTACATCTCCTGATAATATTGTCTCATATGCAGCATCCACCCTGGTATTAAAGAGAGTCAGAACTATTCATAACCCTCTCAACGTTTTACCTTCATACTACCTAGGCAAGCGAAGTTTCTCTACAATGTCATCAGAGGCTGTGTTCTCTCTGTCTAATGCCTCTATGTTGCCACAGTCCTTATTGAACGAATTAGCATTCATTGCTACAAAGACTAGCAGTGATCAGCTCTTCCCCAACTGGCCAGGTTTTCAGAAACAGAGTACCCCTGTAAGCCACTCTCTTCCAAAGTTACGACTACACTACCTTGATGTCATTCAGGCTTCTCTTACCAGTTTATATACCACAGCACATGTACTGAAAACCAGTGTTGAAAAAGCTAACCAGTTTCAGTTGACATCTGTGACTATTGTGTTTGACTTGGCTCTTTACTCTAAAGCACAGCAGATTTCCTGGAAGGATGTGGTGCTGAAAGACCGACTTTTCATCAGACTTGGTGAATTTCATACTGCTATGGCATTTCTTGGTGCGCTCGGCAAAATGTTCAAGATGTCAAGATTTGATGATATACTGGTCAAGTCGGGAATCATAGCCAGTGGTTCGATGAATGGAGTTATGTCAGGTCATATGTATAACCAATCCATTTATGCACACAAGTGTTTACGTATGAGGCTTTATCTCGATTGCAGCATATGAACACTATTGATCATGTACAAGCAGTGAATAAAGGAGACATAGCCCTAGTGTATTCTGGCTCAGAGTCACCGTCATTGTCAGCTCAGTTCCAGGCTTTTATTGATGTACAGTGTAAAAACAGCCCTACTTACAAGTACTGGAACCTATACCTACAGGCTGTCCGAATTCTACTGAGTGTCATACGTGCAACAAGAGAGTCAGACGGGGAGTCTCATGGCAACTCGCTGCGATTAATGCTGCCTTTCTTCTTCTCATTAGATCGCCCGAACTACGCAAGGTATGCACACCAGGCATAAGGCAAACCAGGCCTTTTTATTGTAAAATGTTTGCACTCACAGAAATATGCATAACTGCTTTCCATCTGAAGGATGGTATAATGTCTAAAGTCTATAAAGTATAAAGTCTATAGAGTATAAAGTCACAGAATCATTGACACAAACAAATGCATTGGTTTAATTGGTCTAGGTTATAGATATAGAGCAGTCTACTGGGCTGAAATGACTGGAATGGCAGACACTCATCCAGACTTGTATAGGACTTTGGTTGAGGAGAGAGGTACGTGGACATTGAGGCGTCTAGATAGTGAACCATTCGGCAGTGTTGCAGTGACCAAGGAATTGAAAAGACTCTTAACAGAGACTGTAAGACAAGCGGAGGATTACATGGGATCACACTGACGCATGGTAAGCATGTTTTATAATACAACATTGAAAGCACATGGAATACCAGTTGCTGATCTCTATTGTATTCGGAAATATGTTCTTTTTGTGAAAAAATAAAAATTATTTGACTTGCAGCCAAAAATGTCTTAAATTGATCAAAAAACTGTTGGTCTGCCAATAATAGTTTAAAAGCTGATTATCATACTTTTTTGTCTGGGTGCTCTGCAAAGATGGTATCTCACACAGAGTGAGCGAGCGACAATTGCAAGAGAATGTGAGAACATGGCCAACACGAGAGATGGATGCACACTCATAAGTCACCTTTCTGACAAAAGGTACACCATGCAGATTTTTTGTTACATACTAATTCATACTGCTGATTTTGTGTCACTCGATTCAGACTCACTTCACTTAATGATATAGTACATGTGTATGTATACATGTGTATGCGAGAATGTACTGTGCTACTTGATGCTTTTAAATGATTTGAATCATTTTCTCATTAGAATTTTTAGAATGAAAGCAGATGAAGAGGCCATTCAGACTATGATGAGGTCTATTAACGCATTCATCAACCTATGCACATATGATGGGAAAGACTGTGCAGCCTGATGTCTGGTGTAATTGCTAGCCAGAAAGCCGAAGAAGACTTGTTCAGTGCTCTTCAAAAGGGTGAATAATTTGTGAGAGCTTTCCTGTCCGATAGAATTTACAGCACCATAGTGGATTTCTTTGCGCCAATCAAGGCGTCTAAAGTAAGCACATTCCATGACACTAAAAAAATACGAACAGCCAGACAGGCAAAGGCTGCTACACAAGTCAACGATAGATCACTTTCTGCTTGTTTACTTATTATTAGTACAACAAAGTAGATTGACCTTTGCTCTATCTTGAAATATCCCCTTAGCAGTGTATCATTGCCTTTGTCTGGTGCCGATGGTGTTATTGCAATGACCAACAAATCAAAGTTTTTAAATGCAATAGTTTTTAAATGCATTCCACTCTAAATATGATGAAATGAACTGGCAGAAAATCTCGGGTCCCACTGCTCTTATCATTGATGCAATGGCTCTTATCCAAGCTTTGACCAGTGGAGTTCCACAAACATTTGGCCTACTTGCTGAGTTGCTGTTGTCCATGCTTCTAACCAAAGCTAAATCGGTTAAAGCACAGAGGGTGGACTTTGTAATTGACACTTTACTTACAAGTCAGTCTTAAAGATGCAGAAAGATCAAAGCGTGTTGGCACTGATGTCATAAACAACAACAGCCCAACAATACACATCTCAAATCCTGAAGTGAAAGTTCCGAAGCGATTCAAGAAGTACATCTCATCTAAACAAAATAAGAATGAGCTTCTCAGGTTTGTTGCGACTCCTTGGCAAACATGCAAAATTGATGAAAACTTAACAGTATTTACTACCTCCACAAAAGAATGCCATGTTTATACATACAATTCTTGTCAGCTCCTAACAATACATCAAATTCCTGAACTGGTTTCATACTCGACACTCGTCTTATACTACATGGTGTCCATGCCAGCCAAGCATATGATACAGTTATCATATCCAGCCCAGATACTGATGTCGCCATTTTGGCATTGTCTCACAGCTCTCAGTTTAGATGTTCAGATATTGGATTTCTCACTGGTATACAGAATAGGAGACGTATCATTAATATCAAGCAGATATCAGAGAAGTTACATGATCGTCTGCCGGCACTCATTGGTTTGCATGCGTTCACAGGGTGTGATGTTGTTAGTTCATTCAGTGGTAAAGGAAAGATGGCAGCATTTAAACTTCTTGATGCTCAGCAACCAGATCGAGACGCATGTTTGCATGCTCTTTCAAAATTGGGTGATAGTTTTGACTGCTCCGATGAGCTTTTACTTTCCATAAAAATGGTACCTGTGGGCTATATGATTCTCAGGACAATGATATAGATGAGTTGAGGTTCCAGAAGTTTATTCTGTCAACAGATGCGAGCAGCCAAATGCCGCCTTGCAAAGAATCCCTGAGGCAGCATACCAAAAGAGCCAATTATGTAGCAGCCTTGTAGAAGCGATCTGTTGACCCTCTTATTGATCAACCTAGCCCTGTAGGTAGAGGATGGGATGAAGAAGCCAACCAGTATGTGGTCAAGTGGCATGACGGTCCTATTGCCCCTAAGGAAGTACTCAAAGATGTCTTTTGCTCATGTAACGCTAGTAAATGTCAGTCTGAACAATGTGGCTGCTATAAGCAGAGCCTGAAATGCCCTGAGTTCTGTCGGCGTTGTCCCTGTGAGAATAAAGTTGGAGGAGATGACGACAAAGGAGAAATCGAAGAGGTCAACGACTTTGATGCCTAATTTCAGTTCCGGTGTTTTGAATTCATTATTTTCTTCATTTGTTCCAACATAATCTAGTTTTAGCCTTTTCATAGATCAGTGGATAATAAAACAAATCAACTACCAATGTTTTTAACTTGTTTGATAATTAGCAAGGCATGTGCCAGCAAGGGGGCATTTTTATCCACCCCTGTGATTTTTTACCATCAAAATTTTTAGTTATACTTTCATTTAAAAGATATGAGTGTTCAGTCAATAAATTTATGAAAACTTAATGCTCAGTTTGATTTAAAATT
Source organism: Watersipora subatra (assembly GCF_963576615.1). Taxonomy (NCBI): domain Eukaryota; kingdom Metazoa; phylum Bryozoa; class Gymnolaemata; order Cheilostomatida; family Watersiporidae; genus Watersipora; species Watersipora subatra. The sequence continues at coordinate 37,374,765 of NC_088711.1, read as the reverse complement.
AATCCCATATGTAATGAAGTATGTATTATTGTATGTATGTATTATTCCCACTTGTTCGTATTTTTATAAACCCCAGTTTTCCCAGCTACCGTGCCGGTTTGGAGCAAGTTACTACTCAGATTTGAAAAATTCTGGTTTTTTGACCCACAAACCACTTAAATTGTGTATATCCATGTAACTGAAGCGGAGCTCAATTTTTAGAACACTTTTTAAATAGTGGCTCACTGACTAAGTATAAATGCCTATTCTCTATTGGTTAAGCAGCAATGCGGCACAGCTTCATTTTTTATGATTTTATTTTCCACTCTGGCATTGCATATTTGCAATGGCAAATCACTGTTATGATAGGAGGAGTATAAAGATGTCCTCTAAAGACAGAAATTGACTGGACTTGATTTTGATCGCATCAATGTCATGTCACATAAATGTCTGACCAAAAGCATGCAGTCTATAATTAATGCATTGGTCTATTAAAATGTATTAATATCCTTTATTTAAGAGTCCATGCCAAGTGCATCTTCGACACAACTCAATGAACTCAGTCAAACGTCAGAACTGAGTACAGACTCGCGAAGATCAGCTGTGTGGGTCTTCTTCACTATCTCCGATGTTTCCAACAAGAACTAGGTGACCTGTAATCTATGTAAGAAGGGAGTAAAAACCAGTGATTCTAGCACAAGTAATCTTCAAGTGATCAAGTGATCACTTGATCAAGTGATCAAGCATCAAGTGATCGCTATACCCAAAGGTAGGTCAACAAGACAATTCATTCTATCTATCAAAAAATTGAAGTGTTGTTTTTTGTCCCATAAATGAACACAGATCAGATTGATTATTTATGATAAATCACCCCCTCTCCATACATATTAAAATGACCATCTGAAATAGCTAGTTACAGTTTGTACCAGTGTTGGTTATTTTAAAAAGTTCTTGAACCGTAAATATAATGTGTTGGGTGCTACTTTTTTTAGTTCAGAAGAAATCACTGGCGACAATACTGCTTAAGAAAAAGCCTACCTCTGCTACAGAGACAGCTGTGGATGATCCGGACAGGACAGCCAGATGCGAGGTAAAACTCTATCTATCCATGCATGGGCAATATTGCTTCTGCTAGGGTGCTGATAGGCATTAAATATAATTGTTATTTTTTGTCATTAAGCATAAGCTTGCTTTCAAACAAAGCACATGGTCCCAATAATCTTTATTTTGATTGTCATCAGGCAGAACCGTGCACATATCATATATTGTGTGGTAACAGGGCATTAAGGCTATCATGAGTGCCTTTATTAAGATTGAGTAAGCTTACTCCAATGCCCCAAACAGCAGTTCAGCGGTGTTGCCTTTGGGCATTACTTTTCTTTCCTTGTTTTGATGGGTAAAATTATTTTTATTTTAAATAGTATTTCCTTGCTATGGAATGTCCTCCAGAGATGGAGGTTAACGTATGGTGGTCCACACATCAGCCTGAGTTTAAAAATCTAAGTTCTATCGCAAGGAGAGTTATGTGCGTAAATGCCACAAGCGTTTCATCAAAACGTCTATTCAGTATAGCCAGCCACATAGTCAGCAAGAAGAGAACCAGTCTGAGACCAGCCACGATTAACATGCTTACTGTTCTTGCTTTCAATTCAAAATTATTAATAAACAACTGAACTTGACCTCTCTTCTTACACATGTCCCGGTCACCAAGCCTTGATTTATCCTTTACACTAAGTTCTTTATTATGTTTTAAATTTGATATTGTAATAAAGTAGATATAAATTTTTTCCATTGAAGACTTGTCATAACCAATAACTTATATGATTATATAATAAATAGAACGCTCTTCGGTGGGTTTGTTCTGCTCGGCACTCTGCTTCTGCAACAAAGATTGATGATATTATTAGTATTTTGGTAACGATACTTGTAGATTTAAATATGTAAATGTAATGTTCTATCTTGGGTTCAGGCTCTCTAGCTCTATTCTACACCAAACCGTTAACCCATGAGGCATGTTGGGAGTTACTTTTTCATGGTGAGCATTTATCAGAGGGGTGACAACTTCCTTCGGTTAACCGTTAACCAATCAGAAGAGGTTGTCTACCCTCGGTGTCAGGTTAAATGCAAGCAATTGTGACATCGTTTGACACCGTGGTGAGTCATCAGTTATAAACGGTGTTCGATTGAAGTTGAGGTCTATAACTGAATTGGCATGAGGAGACAAATCATGCAGGTCTAGTTTATCGCACCTGAGGACTTGAGTCTTTTGCCATTGACAATATTGCTGTGTGCCAGTTATAAGCTAAACTATCGTACTTAAATGGCCTATAAGACACATTTTGCATATAACACACTTCAATTTCAGCAAAAGAGAGGGAAAAAATATTCATGGATTTTTATATGTATTTTAGTAGGTTATTACAAAATTATAGAATTCATTTACTCATTGTCCAATAACTTCCTCTGATTGATGATGGAAAATATTTGGGAAAGGTGAAAACATGATCCATACAGATACTTTACTAGTTCCAAAGTTTCGGGCAGCATTTTTGTGCCATTGATGTTTTTTACATTCATAATATGATAACGCCAGCCTTCTGAGCCTTGAAATTATTTTTTCTGTCTTCGTGTTAAAATTTCTTGGCTTCCTTTCTTTTCATTTTTTTGTAGACACACACCTGCCTGAGCGCCTTTTATCTATTACCCACTTTTTATTTCCACATCAATTGAAGGCCAGTGTGAAGCAGAAAAACGAATGTTATTATCTTCCTTCTTTGCTCCCAGTAGTGTATTTTCTTGTACTATTTGTTCAGTAAGAGGAGGCCCAAAATACCTTGCTGCAGTTATATTTCCATGTTCTTTAATATATTCTATACCTTGATGCTCATGGCGAATAGCGTAACTTAGCCTTTTGTTCCCTGCATCCATATTTGTAGAAGTATAATCCAGTAAATAAAAATTGTTTAACTGTAACCAGTTCAGTATCGCACAATGTTGAGTAAGCTATGACATTTGCATGACATTTTCATGAAGAATTTCAGACAAAGTTCCCAAACTTTGAGGCTGAGTTATGTACTAACAATGCATTATTAAAAAAAACTTATTCTGCATCTATTTTTTAAAAGGTTTTTTGATAAAAAAAGCTGTGCATTTTAATATGCTGTGAAATATGGTATTTTATTCTACATGTCACGTTACATCATGTTTGATGGCAATACCGCAAAAAATTTAATTGTGGGAAATTTAGGTCTAATTGGGCAAAATTCATAACAGATAAAAGTTTGGCTTGAAAGCGGTGTGCTTGGCCTTTAGGAACCCACATAGAAATCAAAATGTCCTCAGGAGCGGAGAAATTGGAGCATCAGAGCCATAGCGAATCAGAGAAAGGAAAGCCCACTAAAACCCACAACCGTGAGGAAAAATGTCGCACGTGTGGACAGGTCGACTGCCACATGCAAATCAACTCCAAAAAGAAGCAACAGATGAATACCAAGATGCTTCAATGTGACAAGTGCAACAACTGATATCATGGCCTATGTCAAAGAAAGCAGATCCTTGATCTCAATCGGATTGCAAAACAAAAATAGAATGGAATAAGATGGTACTCTGATGTGTGCGTTAATGAAAGTCACACCCCTCAAGATGTAGTACTAACGACAGATCAATCATGTGAACACAAACCCACGATGAACAAGCTTTATGATATAAAGCTGACAGATAAAGGCAATGCAGTTCACCCATGCTGAAGGACTAAACAAGAACAAAGAGAATAGAAGATGCCTGGAAGAGTAATACCCACAAATGATGCTCCATAGCTTCACAAAAATCTAAATCAGCCAATGGAGATTTTTAAAAAATGTCAAAAAGTTGATGAGTAAAGGTACAGAGATTAATGAGGCAGAAGCTAGCAAATTATCACGATACTTTAGGCTATTAAGGAGAAAGATGATGAAACCACAGTTATAGAGTAAGTAGAGCAGTTCGTGAATAGTGTAACTTAGCCTTTTGTTCCCTGCATCCATATTTGTAGAAGTATAATCCAGTAAATAAAAATGGTTTAACTGTAACTATTTCAATATCACCCAATGTTGAGTAAGCTATGACATTTGCATGACATTTTCATGAAGAATTTCAGACAAAATTTCCAAACTTTGAGGCTAAGTTATGTACTAATAATGGATTATTAAAAAAAAATTTATTCTGCATCTATTTTTTTAAAAAGTTTTTTGATAAAAAAAGCCATACATTTAACAAGGCTGTGAAATATAGTAGTTTATTTTACATGTCACGTTACATTACGTCTGATGGCAGGACCGCAAAAAATTTAATTGTGAGAAATTTAGGTCTAATTAGGCAAAATTCATAACAGATAAAAGTTTGGCCTGAAAGCAGTGTGCTTGGCCTTTAGGAACCGACATTGAAATCAAAATGCCCTCAGGGGGAGAAATTGGAGCGACAGAGCCATAACGAGTTAGAGAAAGGAAAGCCCACTAAAACCCACAACAGTGAGGTTTTAGTGGGCTTTCCTTACTGCCCTACTTACTGCTCTAGCAGCTACAGGTGCAGTTAACTTCCAGTCAAATATGAACACTGTACATAGCTAGTCCTCTAAGTGGAAGATGCCCTTCAAGATTGTAAATGTCGCGCAATTGCATTTGGCAACAAGGCCGAGCTTCCGATCTACAAAATTGGAGACACACCCTTAAATTGAAAGGAGGTAACGACATATCTGGGTGCCATCCTAGACTGATTTTAGATTTGAGAAACACAAGACACAAAAACCAAAAAGGCCTGTAACGTCTTCGGCACTGTTCCCTCTAAGCGTGGTTTGTGAGCAAATGCGCACTACCCCCTGCGTGTTTGCGCACAAATATCTGAGCTGCGCATAAATTAAAAATGCATCCAGTATTGAAAATAAACACATAGTTAATTCGGTATTATGCAACATGTGATGAGCTGTCCTAGGTTGTTATTTGATACGATTCGCTCATGCATTCACATCACAACGTTGTTAACTGGCCATTGCGCCTGTGTGTTCCTGACCCCGTGGTATTGTAAGCAGAGAGGCGTGTTCGCTGTGGAGGCTGGGTGACTTAATTTTCAAGTCACGGTATTATCTACCCATAAAAATAATCGCAAAACGAACGGGCACATACATTCACCAAGTAAATAAGAAATGTGGTCATTTAAGATGGAATGGCTGTCGGAGTGCAAGCGGAAGACAGACCAGTGAAACTTGATGAAATTTTTTCTTCCGAGTGGGAAAGGTTTACTCCGTAAAACACGTTGCGAAGCTAAAGTAGAAAGCAAGTTTTTGGAGGGTAAGGTGTGGAGCAAAGATGGGGCCATCAACCTGGGCAAAGTGTACAACCACTGAAGAGGAGAAAAAGACAGATGGAGAAAAGAAGGTAAAATTTAAGTTCTCAATCAGTTTCGAGCAGTTTTAATTTATTAAAAATAATGATTATTAAACATCATTTGTGTAGATGCTAATAAAACAGTGTTGTTCAATATTTTCCAGAAATAGTTGATTATTGTTTTATGAATTACAACACACGTCATTGTGCAACATGTTAATATTTTAACTTTTTCCTGAAATATTTACAGGTCTAAATCCTTCTAGAGCAAGAGCTAGTCAGAATAAGGACTCTTACACTGTAGAAGAAGCAAACAGATGCATCTGAAGAATGAAGAATAGGGTGAAATTTCAGTACCTACACAGTAACATCTGTGCTTATCTGGTGTTGTTTACCAAGATATTTGTGTGTATTGATCAGTAACTTCGGTAAGATCAGTTAATGTAATAGAACAAATTGTAATTAAAATTGTGTATGTATTTTTCTACAGGCAGCATTACATGAGGGGACTTTCAGACTACAGCTGGTCTATCAAACCCAGTGAACAGCAGCACTGTCTCCAAGATCACAGTAGGACAATGTCACATTGCAGTTCATGCTTTGCCATAATTTATACAAACCGTTGTTTAAAACAGCTATGTTAATATGCTACACCTTTAGTTACATGGCTATTTAGTTTTTCACAGAAAGTGGACAGACACATTGAATAAAGAAGTAATTTGATAGACACTATGGTAGTTATGTTATTGGTTAAAACATGCAACTTAATGTATACGATGAATATGATACTGCGTAACAACAATTTGCATGGCGCATGTTGCTCACAGTTGTCGACGGGACCGCTGGGGGTGTTTGTGTATTTGCTTGGACACAAAAAACATTAGAGGGAACATTGGTCTTTGGCATGCTGAAATATGTACTACATGATGGCCTAAAAATGGCTCATCCAGAGTTTTGTATGGCAAACAAACAATCAGTTATAGTAGACTGTTGTTATGCCGACTATTACACGTCTTGAAAAGTCAGTCTATAGTTATACACATGCGCGAGTGTTCTTTTTCGGAAGCATGCTTCTAGACTAAATGTGTTCCTTCTATTTCGTTAACACTTTTATTGACGTCAGACCTAGCCAGGTGAATATATATCTTTACAACCAACCATGTGTATCTAATATAACTGCTAATAATTACGCGTAGCTATAATACAACACGAGCTATTATTATAAAACAGGTGAGACAAAACAACTGTAAGAGTAAAAAATTACGAAAATTGATACTGGATGTAACATCGGTCTAAGATTTATACGAAGAGTTGAAAGTAATAGGTAAACCTAACGCAAGAATTCTGGATGATTAGAAGTAAAAATGTCTGTTCTTATTAAAACGATTTGTTCTACAAGGTTTTGACGGCGTGTTTAAAAAATCGCATTTGCAATCCAGCGGTGCAAAATCTGGAGAGTTTCTTAAGAAGTAAATAGAAGTCGATTTAAGCGTACTCGCTGCAAATTGCTCGCACTGTGGTCCGTGATGATGAGACGTCTGATTAAGTCAAGTGTCCGTAAACCTCGTGCCGTTTAATGCAATTGATTGCTTGCTAAGCTTGGACGTCATGGAAAGGGGTTGAGAGGGACGCGCCGTTGTTTTTCAACAGTTCAGACTATATTTAGGCTAGAGTCTACCAAGAATTTTAATCTTGGTATAATTTTTGTTTACGAAAAATATAAATTTGTCTTATGGTAATTCATTAACAACTTTTTGTTTGGTCAATACAGCTAATTAAATCATTAATGATTGAAGTTTTAAAATGACAATGTTATATTAAAGATTAAATGGACGATTTTACCATAGGCGTAATAGAAGATGGTATACTGTTGTATGGAAATACTTCGAAAACAAGATACCAGCAGGGAATGTAACCAGACCACAGGATAAACGTATAATAACTACAAGCAGCAATACACCTAAGAGACATCAAAAGATTCTCTAATTGTAAATGTCAGAATTAGAAGACATCAATCTTGGAAACTGCTGTGTCAACACCACGTCAACACTGCCAAAGGAATTTGTAATGTAATTACATCTACCAACCATGACCAAGCACAACCAAAAATAACTAAACAGAGACAGCGTTAATCAGATGACGCGCTCAGAGACAGTGTTCCCTCTAGTAGACTTACTCCTACAACACAAAGATATAATACGAACATTACACGTACCCGTCCTCAGGCTATCCTGAATGCCTATAAAAGCGAACAATTTAGGTAGCTCATCCTCTTTTGACAGTGACACTTGTGGACGTACAAGCCGAACTTAAGAGCAGATACAGCTGTTGGCGTAAGAGATTATTTTACTTAGCTTTTACTGCTTGTTATCTATCTTATATTCTAGAATTTTGCTACTTGTGTATTAGGCTTTGGTTCATAAGAATAAAAGATATTCTGATTGCTATACCAACCATCTGAGATTTATCATAGTTGAGGCTTGCACAAAGATCTGGGTCAAGTCCCATACTCACACTCTTAGCAACCATTGAATAAACAAGGCGTCTTGCCTAGCCTAATTTACCACAACAAGCATAGTTTAGATTGAAGTAGAACTAGTGGTTATTAATCATTGATGTTAGTGTGGTATTCAAGTAAGACAAATTACTTAAATAACCATATAACAATACACTGTCAACATGCCAATATTGAACAACCCCATGTGGAAGCTGTCATTTTGGTCATGTAATTACCACTCGTCAGTGAGTTCATTTACAAATTAATGTCTATTGGTTTGGTATCTATTTGTATAATATTAGTTCCATTAGCTTCGAATATTCCGTCCTGTGCTGGAATATGCTGTTATGTGTAGCCTGTCTTTGTGGTAATTGTTGGTAGGTGTTTCTGATAACGTAAGAGTTTAGCAATAGTAAGCGTGATGCGGTTCATGCGGTAGGTGACAGGAAACTGTTTATTGACAGGAAACACAAAGTGGGACAGACAAGGTATGCGAATATAATATTGATACAATAGTGGGAAGATAACTCTAAAATACATAATACAACAGTCTTGACAAACTGTTGTTTTTGCGGAGTTGTCCCCCATCGAGCGGGCGAGCAACACAACAGCTTGTCACAAGACGTACTGCACCTGATGCATCAGCTGCACTTACAGGGAGTTGTTCTCCTCTATCTATGCGGCTTGGTTGCGATGTCGGTCGCTCCATTGGTAATCATAACGGATTTCGTGCAAAAATTTATGTAGAAAAAAAACCAGATCACAACGTTTAACCAGCGACCAGTCTCTGCGGTAAACTTTATTAGAACTTAAAAACTTAGGCAACAACAGCGACTAAAATGTCGTTATTTGTGCGCTCAGTCAGTTTAATTTCTATTTTTGTATGTCAGTTTTATTTGTTTTTATAGATTTTATTTTCAATTTATTTTATTCTTAAATTTTACTAAAGTTTACAACAAAATTGTAAACAACCAACAGTCTTTGATTAAACGTTGTCATCTTATTTTTTTCTACATAAATTTTTGCGCGAAATCAGTTATGATTACCAATGGAGCGACCGATATAACATCGCAACTAAGCCACATAGACGGAAGGGAACAACTCCCTATAAGTGCAGTTGATGCATCAGGTGCAGTACATCTTGTGACAAGCTGTTGTGTTGCTCGCCCGCGCGACGGGGGACAACTCCGCAAAAACAACAGTTTGTCAAGACAGGCTATGTTATGTGTGGTTGTGGAGAAATTATGTTATGCATAACCAATCCAAATCCACACATAGCATCAGTGTTGAATTTGCTTGTCATATTATTCTATTTTGATTATGTTTAGTTTGTGCACTTTTACTTAACTCGTGGGAACTAATTTAATTATTACTGGTTCAGGTATAGTGAAGGTGTTAAGCTATTGTAAGCAATGCTGATATTTACCAGTAAAAGTTACTTTATTCTATATAAGTCAAACAATTAAAATACACAACTAACGAAATTCTAAAACAATAATATTAATGACAAAACAATTAGAATAGCTAATGAAAGTTACATCCTTACTCGAACGGTCGTCTGTGTTTGCTTGGCTCGGTCTATGCGGCTGTGAGTTTCGATAGTCAAACGAGAGTCATGAGAGGTCATAGGTAGAGAGTGTCGGCAGTTGAGATAGTGGCGTAGGGGAGGCTCAGCTGGTGGAGGAGAAGGAGGCTCTATTGGTAGAGAAGAGAGAGAGGCTCCTCAGCAGGCAGATGGGAAAGCGTCCAAGGAGGCCCTCAGGAAGAGAGAGAGAGAGCCAGAGCTCAAGCTAGAGCCGGAGATAGAGATGGGGATGGAGGTGCTGAGTCATTGGAGCTGTTCTCTTTTATAGATGTCTGGCATGTGGGATGGTTAGCCTGTGGGTGTAGGTTGAGTGTTAAGGTTCGATGCTTTCTGTCAGGCTTGTGAAGATACCTTGTTTGCGTAAGTCTTCAGCTGGTGCACGTGATGTTGACATGTAGGGTGGAGCTCGTGACTTACTCCAGGTGTCTAGGTCATGTTTGACAGAAATGGCAGATCTGTATGTGACTCATTTGACTCGTATCTAATGTTTCTCTGGTGGCTTTTTGATGATAGTGGTTGGTAGGTTTAATTGCTTTGACTTCCCTTTGGTATATTCTCCATCTGGTGTTGACGCAATTTCTATGATTGATTTCTTCCAAATTTGAAGTTTCTAATTTGCTTTTGACATTTTCTAATTATTGAATCTTTTAATGTCTTTGGGCGTCTTGCTGCTTGTATGAATTATATGCTTATCCTGCAGTCTGGGTACATTTCCTGTTGGTATCTTTTTTTTGCAGTATTTCCATACAACAATGCCGCAGCATTTTGAGATTTTGCACCAGACAGTACCTCTGACAAACTGGAGGCTGTGCAGAGGCGATCCGTGCGTCTAATCTGTGGTGTTAGGAGAAATGATAGAAAAATCGGTACTACCAGTCTCCTTTGTAAATGTGATAACTCACTATATAAGTATCTGAGTATCTGTGCTGTATCTCCCATCTAAGCTCTGCTCTACTTCGACTGTCTACTTCCTCCGTTGCAAGCTTTTCTTGCAAGCTCTTGCAAGGTAATTCACAAAACCTAGAAAGCTTTTCAGTTCTGTTTTATTGGTTGGTGGGTGCATGTTTTGTTTTGCTTTGACTTTTTATGGATCTACCTGTATCCCATTTGCAGTAATTTTATGACTCAAAAATATCAACTTCCTCTTCTTAAACTTGCATTTGAATTTGTTTAGCGTCATTCCTGCCTTCTCTATTCTCTGGAGCGCTTCTGTCAATTTTCTGTCATGCTCATTTTCCTCTTTTGCAAAAAATCAAGATGTCATTCACCATTGCTTTTAGAGGCTACTACCATTTTCCTGCACCATTCTCTATAGTTCTCCACTTCTTTTATCACACCTAGAGCTTGCATTTTTATGAGTTCTTTTTCTGTCGCTGCTCTCAGTTCAATTGGTAATTTTCGTGGAACAGGTATTGAGTGTGGAGTTGAATTTTCTTTCAGTTAAATTAATAATTTTTCTGGAAGCAGCCCCAAATCTCGATATAGACCCGAAAATGACTTCTCCATTTTGATCCCTTGTACTCTTTTTAGTAAACCCATGTTGTTCATCTCTGGAATCCCTAGGTTTTGGGGGGCTTGTTCAATTATGCAAAGTTTGCCTGTGTTTGTCTCTCTCTATATTCTACTGGAGTTGCTAGCCTTTCAGAGTGTGTAAGCCTTATTCTTCCTGCATCTATAAGCTTCTTTTTTTTGTTAGAAGTTGCGGGCATTCCTATATAATGTTAAGTATACCCATTGATCACAGATACATCTGCCCCTGTGTCAATTCGAAACTTTATGTTGATGTTATTGATTTTAGCGTTGTTGATATATTCTTGAGTTTTGTTTTGATTTCTACATTTGAGATCATATAGTCAGAGTGATTTATCACTTGTATCTTGCTCTTGAATAACTACTGCTGTGTTCTCTTGCATTTCTTGCCTTTACCCTCTCTGTCCTATTTCTCTATAGCTTCTAAATCTCCCTAGATATCTTCCTTGTCCTCTATTGCTTCTCTGAGCTTTTCCACTATAGTTTGCGGTAGTTGTGCCTTTTTTGTTGCAGTCATATGATAAATGGTAGTATTCCTGGCATTTGTAGCATTTTGCTATTGAAATTTCCACACAAATTGCACCCTTCTCGGCTCCTATTTTTTCATCTACCTTTTCTATTCCCCGTTTGGACTCTAGTGCTCTTAATGTCCTAGCTGCTAACTCAAACATGGCGCATGTGGTGTTCACATGATCCATAGTTATGTCTGCCTTCTTGAGTAACTCTGTCTTTAGATCTTCTTGTTGCAATTTGTTTATAATGAGGTGTATAGCTAGGTCATTCTTTAGTGTTCCCAACTGGCACTGGCCTGCCTGGTTGAGAAACCTTTGGATGAACTCATGTATTTCTTCATCTTTTTCTGTTTCAAGTTCAAGAATCTATGGCAGAGGATTATTTTATTCTCTCTGCCAGCAAAGTAGTGTTTGAACTTATCTATCAGGGTTTCGTAGCCGATATCTTCTACTCCTATATTAAAGCTATCAAAAATTTTCATTCTCTTTTTCCTAGAGCCTTGAGCATACTTGCTACTTTCATCTTATTTATCCCCTTTTTTGTCATCCAGTTCCGTGATTGTAAGTTTACTCCCAAAATCTACTGTCAATGAAGCTATCTGGAACCTTTTCAAAAATTTCCTTCAACTTTTAATTTTATTATCTCTTTCTATCTTCATTGCAGAGATGTTTATTCTACTAGACGTTTTTTTCTAATCTTCTATTTCTATTTGTGAGTTTCCAGTCATTAATCGTCAGTGCAAGTTTTATCCGTGGTACCATGTAAAAATGATAATTATAATGGTATAAGTGTCTGGGTTTCCGTGCAGTATCTCTTATCTAAGCTCTGCTCTACTTCAACTGTCCACTTCCTTTCTTGCAAGCCTCTTTCGTTTTATTTCTTAGTCCTTTCTTCTCTTATAGAATTTTGAAATTCTAGGTTGGTTGTGCTGTTGAAAAAATACGTTGGTTTTGACTGTGTCAATAGATTTCTTTATTCAGTGATGAGTATTGAAGACGCAAGACATGGTGAAACCTGTAGCAAAGGTTAGATAATCGCTAAAATGTGTACATAAAGATAAGCAGAGTAAAATACATGTATGGCAGGACGATAGTGCAAAACAACAATGTTTATACCAACATTACAGGTTCAAGTATTTATGCATTTACTGCATTAAAACTAAAAGGTAATTGAGACAAATTAAATCAATAAAGAAAATGCAATTAGAGAACTGTAAAAATATTACCTTTGCTTCCTTGACAGCATTTGTGGGATTAAATAGGTGGCTGAAAACGCCTGAACTTCATGTCCATAGTTTTGCAAGTTTAGAATGGGTGTGTATGAATGCTAGGTAAAACTATAAATGACCTAAGCTACCAGGAAAGCAGTGGCAAGACTGACCCCAAAAGGAGAATAATGGATAAGAATAAAATATTATTGGTCGACCGCAGTCAGCCCATCTTTCATAAGCAATAAAAAATACATTAGGTCAGGACATTGGAGAGGAAGTGTTTGGGATGGATAAAAACAAAACACACTAACCCTAAGGTGAATGATGAATCATCGAGACCATGACACCTCTTACGCGCGCACGCGACTTTTCTTTCTAATAGCCTCTGTTCTACATCCTGCAGCTACTACGACTATCCAAACGCCAATCTGAGAGACAAATTAAGGTCTTTAGTCAATATCACCACTCAAACTCGGGAGTGTTAGATCGATACATCAAACGTTCTTGTTTCTGTTTGTCGAGTAAACATCAGCACCAGTACTTCATACCACAGTCCAACACGCTACACCAACAGCGCTAATTTTTCATTTGTATAGCAAGAACTTTGGAGCTTACTCCGTCCAATAGCAATCTTTTAGTACTGCCTGGTACATATTTTGCGTGTATTGTACTATAGTTCCCACTTTGTTGGCCACCGGAAACGATGTAATCAATACTGAAACAATGTTTCCCGTGTCAGCTTGTGCTGGAGAAATGCAGGTAAATAGCCATTTGGATATCTTGTACATATACGTATGTCGATTTTTATTGTGACTTGATATTGCGACTTAATATTTGTCGAAGGTTCCCTTCGACAAATATTAAGTTGAAGGGATATATCCTGTAATATTAGTTACAGGTCTCTAGGTTTATATGTAAGAGTTCAGAAACAGCTTAAATATTGAATATTAAAATTATTAAAATTGAATATTAAGTGGGTGTATGCGCAAGCGTTTGTGTGCTGTAATATAATTACATTCTTGATAATAATTGCTGGATATCTTTTGTAGATAAGCGTTTTTGCCATTCTCAAGTCATGCTCAATGTGTTCAGAAAAGAAAGCGTGTCTAGAAAGTCCTTTCTGTGGTCAGAAAAGATTTTGTGTCCTCCATACACCACGGAATCGGCTCTGAACATTTTTGATAAGACCAGAACACTGTATCAGGCAGTGCATCTATCATATATGAAGGTATGCATGTATATTTATATTGTTGATGGTACAGTTCCATCTAATAATTGTATTTGTTATTTCACTGTCCATGTTTGAGTAGCCTTGTAATTTTGTGAGAATTGATGACAGTATTTACACTGGTCAGAATCCATTCAGCACCGTATGCAAAAGCTTTTATAAATTTTTGATTAAATGTCAGCAACTATCTAAAATGTAATAAAGTATCGTTTAAAGTGAAAGTAAACATAACTTTAACAATGTTTTATATGATTGGCAATGCATGATACTATATTAATTGATCGAGAAAACAAAATTTTAGCAGATATTTTTACTAGTTTAGCAAGTTCAAAGTTGAAAATATATTTTGGTGCATTTACCTCGGCACATCACTGATTCTCAATTCAGCCATTTCCGGTAACTTATTCCTTAGTGAGACAACGTCCAACGCATTTGAATTTTTTTGTTTAGCCACAATCCGTTAGTTACAATGGGTAGATAGATGTCTCTTTGCTAGTTGTGAATTTTACACTAGAAATCGTGGCATAACTTCTTTTAGAGTGCCTGTGTCTCAGTCGCCAAATTTAGCAAAATTGTGGCTGCCTAAGGCAAAGCGTGCCGATTTAACTTTTCGCAGACTAGTGCGGTCATGTGCGTTAGGCTCTTCCATGCGAGCCAGCTTTATTCTGAAAATTTTGGGACAACCACGAGATTAAGGGTGAATAAGGGAAAAGTTCCAATCCCTAACGGTATTGTACCATACAGCAAGAAAGCATCATCGAACAGGAAAACCTCAACCGTAAGTAATTTATAAATAATTTTAAATAAGTATTAATAACCAATATATATAGTAGTTTTATAATATAAATTAATAAAAATAATAATTAGATATATTTAGTACTGTGCATGAGTACAAAGCAATGATTTAATATGACTGGGTGACAATGAGCCTCAGGCTGAGTTTCATACGTTTGATTTTAACCTGATTCACTTGAATTAACTTAGCTAACTGAGTAAAAGTTAGTCAGGGAATTTAAAGTTTCTGTTTGGTCTGGATTGTCAGAAATGCCCTAATTGTTCATAAAATACATGACTAATATAATCATAAAATTTGGATTGCATTACTATTTTTATATTCATGCTACTATTACTAATATAGGCTTTACAGATCGCTTCAAGTTATTAGCCTATACTTACAATCAGGTATAACTTTTTAACTATATATAGTGTTAGTGTGTGTTGGTGATGGTGGTAGATAGCGGTTATGGTGATAGTGTTTGTGGTAGCGGTGGTGACACTTTAGGTAATGGCTTAGAAGCAATTTAAACGTATTAACTTTAGTGGTATTTATTTGTAATTTTCTGATAGGATGTATGGCATTGGACCAAGAATCTAGCCAAAAACTTGACTAGAGCATGTGTGCGCAAAGATCAAAAAGAGTTGCTCCCTTGGATAAAGGAAATAAAGAACCATGTGTAGTATTCTGCAGTTCAATGTAAAGGCCATGCTGAGCTATTGGTTGAGATGGTACTTAGCATAAGATACCATGTCGCTAATATTCATAGGCTTTCCAGGACACGACAAGTTCATCCACTGCTCTCATGAACCAATTGATCTGTGAGTGATGAAAAAATATATTATTTGAACTCAATGTTGGCATGAAAGCTGTATGTTGTATCTAATAATATATTCAGAAATAACAAAGCACAGGCAAATGTGTAATATAATATTTTATATATCACTTACAATGCCTTTGGTTTGTGATATAAGAAGATGTAGTCATTTATTGCATAATAATAAACAGAGATTGTACAAAAGGTAAATATTCTGCAGCTGGTTGACATTTGAATAAACAGAAACTTTGCAGATTTATAAAATATTGAAAAATAGCAACGAATAATTTGATATGTTTACAGAGAAATGGAAAGAAAGGTGAAATGGTTAATTCCAGGAAGTGCAGGGCACAAAGTACTTTGTGATGCGTTAGGGCAAGCGAGACAGCTAAACACATTGCGTCTGTTGAACCATGGTCAACACACTGGTGCTTTAGAAAACCTCGACAGTCTCATATTAAGTTATGCACCAAAGCGAATAGACTTTGATCCCTAGGATATTTTACGAGAATCAAACTAGCAGTAACAGATCACAACACGAATGTGGGAAGAGAAGTTCTGACTGGTAAGCTGTATCTACATTAAAATTATACATGGATTATACTACTCTTCAGCAGGGATACCACTTTTACAGCTTGAACATCATTAAAGATAAATTTATGCAGAAGTTTTATAGACACAATTGATAACTGGCATTAAATTTTAATTAGAATAAATTATTTATTAAAGATAGCAATGGGGAACTGAAAATGACAGCATATTACTCTAAAGAAGCTGAAGGCTTTCTCACAAGAAATGTATATGCTGGAAAGAGGTTTGAATTTCGAAGAGAGCTTTTAAAGATTATCTGTAAAAAGTCTATGGGATCAACTCCAAAAGTACCTGCAGTAAGTCATACCTAAACTGCCATTTATTAAAAGCACATTTTGCGCCAAAATGTTGGTTCAATTAGTCACTGTCACACAGTCTGCAAAATAATGCCTGAACATACAGTCACCATGTAGTCCTAAATTACCCTAACACTGTACTGTGCGACATTCTAAAATTAGTCTGATGATGGTGTGACACACAAAAAATTTCAACCAGTTTGTTATACTTTTATTTGATTTACATGTAGATAATAGTTATATTGTGAATAAATATAAATATATGAATTGCAGGACAGAGCAGCTCCACTTTCAAAACATCTTACAAAACCAGATGGTTAAACAGCAATAGAAATGCACAGGTCAAGATTCACATGAAAGTTATATCCAATCCTTAGTAGTTTTATATGAGGTATCGCTTTGATAAAATTAATACAACAGGCTATTCAAATTATAAATATTATGCTGCTCTTTGTATAACATGATTTAGATGTATGTAACGTAAGCTGTTAAATGTGGTGTTTTTATGTCATGGTGCAAGAAGTCAAATGATTGAAATATAATTATTCATCAAACCATACATTATGATTGTATTATTTTGTTAAAATCACTTATTCACTGTACAAGACATGAACATCAGCTAAATAAAGATGCTGTCAGATTCAGTTAAAATATTTCTAAAAACTCTATTTTTCTCAACTCACAACTGAACTTACATTAATTTCCTTCATCCATGATAAAAAGCTCCACTTCATCTGCGTCATTCTGATCATCATCTTCTGATTCTACATTTTTGAAGCCTACATAACTCCCATTTGGATCAGGCAACATTATGTAGGAAACAACGCATGAAGGATTAACTTTTTGGTTTTTTCTTCCAAGGTACCCGTAGATGAGAAAGGAGTAGTTGTTTTAGCAGGGAGTCTTTTAGCCTTCGTATTGTGAATGTAATAAAAAAATGATAGAAATAAATTATAGTTGAAATTTTTTAGCGATATGTATTAGCAATAATGATCATAGAGAGTGTTCTATATGTGCACTTGTTTCCGGGTTGTCACAATTGCGGGGGACGTTCGGTCTTCATTACATTAGATAATAACGAATCAAGTCAAACGCTACGTTTCGCGTGATTGGATGATTCATTGAGAATGAGTGTTCCAAGAGGTGAGTCCGTTTCACACTCATTTTCGCAATGGCGGTATCTATCCGATTTTTGCAAAATATGCAGTTGAAAAAAGACTGTATTCAGTTATATGTGAATGCACGGGCCTTTTTTGTTTTTAAAATATTATTCTGAGTCTTTATCTGTTGTAAGAAATAATTTATATTTTGCTAAACATAGTAAATTACACAAGACAAATACGGTAAAAGTTTGCCTTCATCAGTAAATTGTGTTTAGTTTCCCTTGACTAGTAATTAGCAGTGACCAGAGGTGATGAGTGCTGTGCATTGTCAATCTGAGTCGTCAAATTGTCCTGATCATCAAAATTCTTTGGTGCTATAAGGGGCTTTGAACGCCTTCTTTCAGCATCTGATGTGTGATTTTTTGTAACTATATTTTCAGCTAACATCTTTGGCTGTAGCAATCTAGGACTACTTGTACAGACTCACAGGACTTTAGGATATAGACATTACTTTTACTACTAACCCTATGATCTCTGCTAACCTAAAAACCTAACGAACAGTATTCATAGTCACCAAAGTTGGTCATTGTGGTGTCGTGCTCTATTGGATTACAGAGTTTTCTGGATCCAACGCTCCTATGATACATTTTGTTGGACCCAACAGCTGTGAGCTGAAACCAACTCATTGTTGTCTGTTGAGACCATCACAGCACACTGTACTCAACACTATCTGAAATAGTCTAACAGGAGGGAGCTAAAGTCAGCTCACTGTCCTCTGCGGCAGTGAGGACTTTACAAACACATACTGCGTGTATTTAAAGCACTATTTAATGACATTTCTTCATGTTAAATGCTTTGTTTTACTGATATATATTTATATATATATCTTATATATATATATATTTCTCAAAGTATGTCTGTATGCGTGTGGATATGTTGGTACGCATTCCGGCTATAGATATAGCTTTAGCGCACGCTGATTTTATAATATTTTTCATAAGGTTCAATTACTATATACTGGTGCGGACAAGTAAACTGTAGTCGTGAGAAGAACCTTGACATTCTCTCACCTTTCTGTCAGACAAAGTACGATATCTCATTTTTACATTTGTACCAGTATCGAGAGATAATAGTATCGTCATATTCAAAGTTTTAATGGATATCTTCTTGTGGAACAGCAACGTTTTTAAAACGCACACACTTCTATGCAAGAATTTCAATTACAAAAAACAACATTTTTGTGTAAGTTTTATGTAAGTACCTCCCAAGTTAGATACCAGATAATTACTTATGTTGATGGCATTATAGCCGATTCTGATTTTGTGATTACACAAATAAGTAAAATAGCAGCACTCACTCTGATGGTGGTGAAAGTAATAGTTTTGTAATGTTTTGTAATGGGAACGCTGTAGAGGATCGTTTGAGCTTCGTAGTGATCGTATCTTCACATTGCTTTATCAACACACAAAGTATAAATACATTGAATTTATTGCATGGCAGTGTTTCTAACATATTATAGATATAAAATATGTAACAAAACTGTTTTAGATAGAGTTTGAAATTGAAAAAATATTGATTACATACATATCATGGAACAATATCGGCATTTTTCGGTAAAATGGCTGGCCGTAGGCGGATAGCTAAATTTGTGCATGGATGTTATACATGAATTGCTACTAATTCAACATATTCAGGATTTTTATTTCGTTTTCCCAGTCCGTAATAATTGTATCATTACCGAATCATCCTTTATTGTAATCATAGTAAAACTGTCTTAATTTAGCTATTACTTGCTAATTATTTCACATTTATATTTAAACTCTTTTATAGTTGTTTTATTTTTTGTAATTTATTTGACCTGCACAAAACCTTTTCCTCATGATATGAAGTTTGAAAGTTAAAATGGCACATGTTGTTATATGTTAAATACAAATCAATTTTCTGACTAAAGACTTTTTTATTACCCGGGCAACGCCAGGTAGCACAACTAGTATATATATATATATACAGTATATATATATATATATATATATATATATATATATATATATATATATATATATATACAGTATTTATATTCGTATATAAAGTTTGACTATTTGAAGTAGTTGTGCACTATCACAAAGTAAGTTGCATGTGAATACTTGCAACCAATGATATACTGACTTGACTCATGACAAGAATAAAAATGTAAAACAAGGAGAACAGCATGTAGGAAAGCGGCTGACAGTGGCAAAGGTGATGAACAGCAGCAGAGGAGCAAACAGTTTCCACAAGGCAATGCCAGGAGAAAGTGCAAAGTAGCATCACAGATACATAGGACAAATGATAACCGCAGTTCCCTTGAATGAGGTAACATAAAGCCTTGAGATGTGACAACTCATACTATTGAAGGCTTGAAGCCGTAAGGAGTCCCATCGAGACTAATAAAATAAACAGTGCGCACTGATGTGTTGACCTTGTATAGAAACAGAGAAGTCATTTTCGAAATATATTTATGAATATTTGTAGAATTTGAGATCATTATCTACAAAGAGCTCTGATCATTATCCAAGTTGAACAAGAATGGTAATTATATTTATTGACAGAATAGAAAGAAAATAGATAAGTTAATTTGCATAAGCGAGGTGATATTCACGTTTAGGTATGTGCACATAATTGAAAAATTACTTGTCTTATAACTCATCTAGAGCAACCCTTATTGACTAGACAATCAAGTCACCTTTACGCCCCTAAAATTATTTCCAAATTAGGCGATGTGACTTTGTCTCAGCCGTCACTTGTCTCGAAAACAAAATTGTTATCATGGTTCAGGGCTGAAATTGCATGCACAACCGCAGAGGCATTCATTTTCCAATCTAGGTAATAAAACCATTAGGTGTTGATGGCTACATTATTCAAATAGAATTGAACATCTTTTTCATTTCTATTCCTATTCATTACAAATCATATTCTTCATTTTATATCATAAGTTTCTTTTTTAGAAAAGTTACAAAAAATATTATCTCCCTTGACAGAGATGGAGGTCATATGGGACATATCAAGCATTCAGCCAGACTGACGTTCATAACTATTATTGTTGTGCGCAATGTCTGCAAATTTTGGTTATTTTTGTTTATTCATACACACAGCAGCTGTAAATTTTTATTAACATTTAGAAGGCTAGCGACGAGCACGCTCGTCCGATCCGTTACATCATCATTGCCTAGTGATGAGTACAATCGTGGTCTAGTCACATGTTAGTTTTCCTACGAAACGGATTTCTTAAGAGATTGTAATTGGCCAAATCATAAACTAGAAGTCTTTAGTATCGGTCCTGTAACTGTTTCCTCTCGGTACAGCAATTTTACAATCATACTGCACTTTGGTAATTCCAGTATTGTAACACTCAGTTTTTTTCAAAATGTCTGCTGCTCGACGAACATTGCGTAGGTATATGGAAGACGTGTTTCAGGAAATAATCAAGGATAATGGGAGTGAAGTTGAGTCAGATAGTTACAGTGTTGAAAGTAAATATTTTTAGCTTTCATTTATGTGTTAGAACCTTATTTTAGTCGTCATAATCGAACCAAATCCCTGTATATATTACACATAAATGCAAATGTGAATGAAACTGTCAGCAAATGATATTGCTCTGTGTTTGCATTCTTTACTACCTTATGTTTGCTTCTCTTGGTATGAGCATGATAGATTAAGCTGGAAGACCTGTGTGGGCTCTTTGTGTTGATTGCTCAATATGCATACCCTTATATAGAGTACAAAGTTGGGGATGTCACACTTGATCAGGACAGTGAGAATAATTTTGATGGTGCGCTATCAGAATCTGATGGCAATGCTGACCCTGTTACTCCTACTGTATCTGCTACTGGTGATAGTAGGTTAGCACAACTGTTCCTTTATCGTGAAATTTATGATCCTGCATGATTCCTTTGTCGAGAAGAATTATTGCTTGTGCAAATACTTGATGTCAATCTACATGACTAATCTATGCGCAGACTTTTAATAAATTCTGTGTTCTCAATTAGGCGTGAGTCCAGTAAGCACTAGGAAAGGAAGAGGCGGAGGTTTTCATGCTCATGGTAGAAGTCATGGTACCAGAAGTAATGCAGGGCATGGTGTCAGGAGCGCTAGAGGGTGTGCTGGTGGTGCAGCATCTGAGTTTGTTTGGGTAGATCTTTCTCCAAGACAGTTGGACAGGTTTAACGGTTCCACTTTAGGTCTGAATACTTCAAAGCTAGCTCCTGGCTGCTCAATAGTGGATTCTTTTCGTGCAATATATGACCGCACATTCGTCCAGCTACTAAAAAGTGAGACCAACCGTTATGTCAATCAAACTCTTACTGACACTAACCGAAAGATATGGAAGCCTATCACTTTTGATGACCTTTACCAACTCCTTGCTATGGTGATCCACATGTGATTAGTTCACAAACCTGCCATAGATGATCACTTCAGCGTTAATGCTGTCATGCATTTCACATTTCCAAATGCTATTGGCCTGGGTAGAGACAAGTTCAAGCGCATCCTGAGATACCTACTTCTAAATGACAATGAAAATTATGCCAGACGTGGTGATCCTAACCATGACCCTTTGTATAAAGTCAAACCTTTCTATGACCACTTGATATCCAAGTTCAGTTCTTTGTACAAGCCTGGTGCAAGTATCACTGTTGATGAAGCTATTTGTCCTTTCCGTGGTAGGGTGCATTTCAAAGTTTATATGAAGAATAAGCCTAACAAGTATGGCTTGAGAGTAGTGTGTATGTGAATCTACTACTGGCATTGTCTGCAACATGGAGGTGTACACAGCTACTGGTGATAACACGGTAGAAGCGCTGCTGACAGGTGCCTTGAGTCCATTTGCTAACAAGGGTCATAGGGTGTTCATGGATAGGCGTTACAGTTCACCTGTAGCCTAATATTCAAGAGGTTACGAGATATGAGTTTTATCCTGTTGGTACAGTAAACAAAACTCGTAAACACATTTCAATAGAGTTCAAAAATAAAAAATTCAAAAAGGGTGAATGCATTGCCATGCAGTGTGGAGACATACTGGCTACTATGTGAAAAGATGTTCGAGATGACATTGTCAACTGTAGTTGAAGATGCCATGATCAATACTAGCATTCAAAGGCCTCGGTATAGCGATCATGAGACATTGGAGCTAGCATCAGTAGTCACATATAACAAGAACAAAGCAGGTGTAAACAACCACGATCAAATAGCATCTTATTATCCTTTCAGACGCAGGCAGATGAAATGGTGGAAAAAGATGTTCTTTTTGCTCTTTGAAACTAGCCTGATCAACTGCTACAAAATTCACAGGATTTATAATCATGTGTGTAAGTTAGCTTTTTCTAGCTATCTGTGTTCTCTTGCCAATGAGTTGTCTACACAGGTTGAATATATGACACTACCATCAGTGGCTCAGTTACCAGTAAGGAACAGATCTAGTAATCACTTTCCTATCCGCATACTGCCAACAAAACATAATCAGTTTCTTACACTTCATTGTGCACACTGCTCATCTAAGACAGGTCCTGGTGGGAAGAAGCCAAGAAAAGAAACCTTTTGGTTATGTAAAGAGTGTTCAGTGGCTCTGTGTGTAACTTGCTTCCATTCATACCATCGCCCTAACAGCCGTTTTACTCAATAGTATTTTCATCTTCTATGATCTATGTTTCTACCATCTGTGTTCTTGTATTCTATAGTCTTCCATATTATTGTAAATTGTGTCAGTACTTTTGCTGAAGGTGATAATTATGGCAGTAACTATAGTTTGTGTTCTACATTGTATGTAATAAAGTAGACAGATAAAATCATGCTGAATTCATTCTGCTAGCATATAAAATATGCACTAATTTCATGTGCAAGTTGGGACTTGAGTTATACAGATTGTGTGCGTTAGACTTTTGTATCAGATGTACAACTTTCAGTACCACTGGAAAGAGGAGGCCTTTGAGTTTCAAATGATATAAAGAACATAGTAGAAGAAGCAAAAAAGGATGATTATGCTGGTAATGCAAAGTAGAGCAAAGCGCCTAGCTGACTGAGATGCGTTATGTAATAGCCAAGTAGCCTTGAAAGTGTTAAGCACCTTTATAGTTACTACATTTATGTGTTAGTCGTTATACATAGGTTTATCTAACTAAATTGGCTTGTAAACTTATAACTACTCATGTTTTTTTTCCAATATCTTCTGTATGTATATTACAATTTTACCAATAGTGTTTATAATACTGGCGTGTTTAGCTCTACTCACACCCAATATAAGACAGCACTTCTTTCTACACTTACCATACATGGCGATACAATCCTGGAACTTACCAGCTCATATCTTCTATAAGTAATAGTGCAAGCAGCTTTGCATCAGCAAGATTCAGAATACATAGCAAATCTATATGCTGTGTCAGATAGCACCAGCAATGATCTCCACTGTGCACCAACTTGTATTCCAATGTGCCTGCAGGTTGCTCAGATCTTAACTGACTACTCATTTTGCAGTAGCAGCCAGTTTTGTACCATCCGTCAGTTTTGTACCATCAGTTAGGTTTTGTACATCTGTCAGGTTTTGTACTATTTAGTGGTTGCATCAGCAAAGAGCATGAGTTACACCTGATTGTCTAGGTTCATTTGTTTTTTCCCTTATCGGCACCACATCAGTCATTTTTTTAGCAAGATCAGTAAATTTGGACTTGCCCTCTCCTCATAAAATTATTAGAGAGAAATAACTAGTAACTTGCAGAGATGAACGGCACTTTTCTTTTATATGGATTGCAAAGAGGATTCAATGCTTACCCAAGTGAAGTGGATTTCGGTTAGTAGGCTAAGATAGGTTGTCTGATCCATGACCTTCTGTTTTAAAGGGGTCGCAACTCTTAACTTATTGCTGCTTTTGTAAGAGAAAATATCGCTTTTTTTTCTGTCATGAAAAGTGGAGATGACCAGAGAGATGCAAATGTCCTGCTGGTGCACTGTGATGCTAGTACAATCAGAGATGCTGGTGCAATCTGAGAAATTGTCAGCCTAGTTGCTTATTGGAGATGATGCTTGCTGGTGCAATGTGTATGTTGATTGCAATGTGTATGCTGGTGCAATGCAGGTGAAGTCAAGCTAGTTGATGTTTGTAGGAAGATCTAGTGAAGGTTGCAGTATGTCTTTTATTAGGTATGCACAAGACTGAACATATCCATACAGGAAAGATATTTATATCTTAGAGGGCAGGACTTGTAATGAAAAACAGGCTCCGCCCTCAACACATGATTGGAAAATGGCTACACATTTGATGACTACGCATACAGAAACAAGGAATAATTATGGATATGTATAATTAGTTATTTGTATCAATCCATATCACAAGCGAAGTGACCAATGTTGAGTGCAATACTGTACTTTAGACGAAACTGTGAGGTCGATAGAATTCTGTGTTTTGATGCTAACTTCAACAAATATTACATGCAAGCAAACTATGATCTCTATAATTATTTCAAAGGGACGAAAACATGTAAAATTTCTGCAAGAATGTAACATTTGCAGAAATTCATGAGACTAAATAAACACTTCATTATTGTAGAAGCTTTGTTGCCAGGCGGAGAAGCCATTTTGCTAGCTCAAAAAAATTGTTACGCGACGGCCCTGGTCAAAAGTGACGCCTTATACAAAAATCTTTAGAACCAAAACCAAGTCAGTTTACAATTTTGTTTATTAAATTTAATTAGAATGTATTGATTTATAAGCAGAGTTTTCATCTGGCAATAACTTTTACATTGTTATGTATACTGCGTTTGCTTGAACATTTTTTTTATGTTATTAATTATCTGCAGAGTTCATTAAGGAGTTATAGAAGGTTTAACACTAGTGAATGAATCAATCTATAATAACAGAACATCAGAGCCGTATAGCTTCACCGAGTCATGCGACCAATGAAAGCGTATATGGGAGCTCGCTTGTTTCCAAACAAACATACCATCCCTACTATTTTTATATAAGTTATAATGGAGAGGCCGCAACATAAACCAACAAAATTTACTCCCATTGGCAGTTGCTCTGAAATTGATTGTTGTATTACACACCATTTGAACAAAGACAAAATTATAGAACTTCATTGGCAATAATTTCATGATTAGAAATGTTTTTTTAAATTAGGCCATGCAACAATAGTAAAACAAAACGAAAAAGGAAAGCCTTCAAAAAATTTGAAAGCTCAAATTAGAACATGCCTTACCTAAATTGACATATAGCTCGAGTTCTGATAGGTTTTGTATTAACAACCAGTTTTTGGTTTGGGTTTCTAGAGGAACTACGTTTGTGTAAGAACCATGTATATCGCTACTAATCAGATATGACAGTTGCTGGCAGCAATATTCACTCGAATACTGTTTGTGGATACTTTTCCTTCAACTCTCCGTCTCACAAGTGCACTAAGGTACTATCAGCTAAAGATCAATTAGGCAAAAAATATATGCAAAATATATTGTATACATTATCGCAATACATAATCAAAACCAGGCTCAGGTAAGCAGTTACAGATATTAAGATCATCTGCACGCGACTAGATAGAAATATAATTTATGTAGCAGTAAAAAACAACAAAAACAAAATAATAGGGCAGTAAAATTTGGAATTCTGTTAAAAAGGTTAATGCTGTATTGGCAACACTAGTTTCAGGTGAGCAGTTGGATACTACTAATACTTTGACAATATATTTAGATGAAAAATATTAAGCATAGGAAAATATAAAAATAAAGTGAGTAATGAAAAGAAAATCCGGCTTAGAAGGCGCTCTTCAGCTCTGCTTCTCAACAGATGCTTTAGGCTTAAGAGTTAATTGATGACGCTAACTCTTTACATAAGATCTCGAATCACCATTGTAGCACTCCCAAAGATCACAGACGAACCATTTTTCAGCGCTTCAGTGGCTTTTCTACCCATGAAGTGCAGACGTACCGTGACAAACTTCTTTGCCAGATGATGCCCTAGCTGATGTTGGCAGCTTGACGATATCAGTGCATGGCACCATACGCTGAGTTCTAAGAAATGGTTAGTCAATGCTTTTTCTATTTTTGCCTCATAGGCACGTGCATCAACCTCCTATTTCATAAGCTCAGCAAAGAACTCACCGCTCACCTCAAGAAGGGCACCATCTGTAAAATTCTTAAGCTGGGTGACTTTTGATTGGTTTTGATGACAGCTGTCCGCAACATGGAGTTAGTCTGTGCAGGTCTTGCACAGTTGCCGCAGTTTCAACAACGATTGAACGCAGTATCCGCCGAGATAGTAGAGACTGCTTCTCAACTTCACATAAAACACTTTCAGTTGTGGATGCTGATGGAATCTCAACAGTAGAGTTTTCATCAACCGAAGGCATTAAGTTAGCAGGCAGAAACTCTGCTAAATACTGACGTTCATCAACAGCATAGTCTCCAGTTTTTACTTCTTTTAAATTCTGAGCGATGCGAATATTTTTTAAAGCATATTAAAAATTGCGGGGTGATGGTACAGGGTTTTTACAGCGGATAACACAGAAAAGATCCTTTACACAGTCTTGTGTCAGCCGTGACGTTAACAGGAACTGCAACTTTCCAGAATCTATGAGTGATTTACAAAGATTCAAAACCGCAGTTGTAGATAGTTGTACACCTGCCTGCACTGGCTTACATGTTGCTTTCTGTCCAACTTGACAGGTTTGGACAGTTGTGAGGAAATCACTGAGAAATGCAAGTGCAGAAGCATACATCGCAAGGTTATCCGCGGAGAGAGCCATTACAGAATGGCGGCTGCTCATCAAATCAAACCAATTGTCAATGGCTTTGACAAACGAAGCTGTGGTCAGGTATGACACAGGTTGTCCCTCCTCGACAAGATGCTGCAGGCCTGCACCAACTGAGTTACTAAATATGTGCAGTGCCTTACCAACACTCATCTTTCTTAAGTGAGCGCTGTTAGTCAGATCGCTTATTTTAAGGTAAGGTGTCAGTTTAAGATCTTCATCTTCCTGAAATCTAACGAATCCTCGACATGACCTATCTCTACTGTATTCGCAGGCAGATGATGTTTGTTGACTGTAGTAGCAGAGAGAGTTATTGTCTTGTGATTGAGGTAAGCATTGGAAGGGTTTTTGATGACATGAGGCACATCAGCTATGAACTCAGTAGCACTGCCTTCAATCACCGGGAACGTAGTTTGACTGTTAATCTTGCTGGTGACTCCAAACTGTCTCCACGTACTCCGGTTACCAGACCCATGTCTGAGGTGATTGCTATGACATTCAGCCTGAGTGCTTTCGCCATGGCAATGATAACGATTATAGTGATTTATAAAATCACCATAATAAAGCGAACAGTAAAATGATACCGACCACTTGCTTCCATCTTTTGGCTATGCCTGCAAAAATCACCTGTAGGTAAATGTGAAAGGATCAATGTGCATTGTTTGAATTGATGATGATGATGGAATTTAAGGTTAAATTGAATCAAACTAAATAAAAATAAATGATATGTATTGCCTATCATTGTTGTTTAGTTCATGAACAACCTTTGGACCTGAGAAAGCTATGAAAATCCTGTATATAAGCCGACAATAGGGAAACAAAAAATCTATTCACCAAAAAGCTTATGATCCCAATAGTTACATAAAGCTAGCTTACCGTATCCATTACATCTTTGAACTAAACAACTATTCTTCATCAATCACAAGACATGCTCTTACCACCCAGCATAAAGGCTAGTTCATGATTTGCCTCCCCTTGATGGCCTGGCAGTGTTATCTGGCCGAGTACTTTCTGGCTGTTAGGGTCATACTCTACAGCTTTCTTCAGTTCCATCTCATCAAGGATGAGACAAAAACAGAGCTTGTCAAGATACCCCATAGAAGCAACCTAAAGGCACCAAAAGTAGCACATTTAGGCACCTTTGAGGCGGTATTATCTTACAAGGGCAGAAAGCACACAAAGGTAGTACACGTTGTTAAAGATCAACCAACTTCTTTGCTTAGTAGGTCAGCTTGTCTAGCACTACATCTTTTTACTTGCCACATAGATGAAAGCAAAATGGCTTCTCACAAAGATGAGATTTTGGCTAAGTTTTTTAAGTTGTTCACAGGTCTAGGGCTCTTGAAAGGCTATACATCAGTTTTCAATGAAATGTGATGCTAAGTCTACATGCATATACACACCAAGAAATATACCACACCTGTTGAGAGAAAAAGCTAAGGAACAACTCGACAGGATGGTGGACCAAGAAGTTATATCACCAGTCACAGAGGCTACAGAATGGTGAAGTGGTTTAGTAACTGTACTCAAGCCTTCAGGAGATGTTGGACTGTGCGTAGACCTAACAGGACTAAACAATGCAGTAAAAAAAGAGGTTCACCCTATGGCTACAGTAGATGAAAGTTTAGGTCAACTAGGAAACAGCAGAAGATTTTCAAATTTTGACGCCAACAGTGGCTTTTGGCAGGTAAATCTTGAAGGAGAGTCCAGGAAACTTACAACTTTTTTATCATCGTTTGGTAGATTTTGCTTTAGACCTTTTGGCATATCTAGTGCTCTCGAGATATTCCAGAGAGCTATGAGCAGGTTGTTATCTGAGCGACCAGGAGTGACTTGTCACATGGATGAAATCCTCATTCATGGTGAAGATATGGAAATTCATGACAGACCTTTGAACAGAGTGTTATAAAGGCTGCAAGAGTCAGG
The DNA here is from genome assembly GCF_963576615.1 of Watersipora subatra. NCBI lineage: Eukaryota > Metazoa > Bryozoa > Gymnolaemata > Cheilostomatida > Watersiporidae > Watersipora > Watersipora subatra. The sequence goes on along the minus strand of NC_088711.1, from coordinate 37,345,589 downwards.
AATCACTCTTAAACTCAGTAAGTGTCAGTTTAAAGCACCTACACTAAACTTCTTGGATTACATCATAAATGCTGAGGGAGTGAAATTAAATCCAGCTAAGATACAGGCAGTGAAAAACTTTCCTTCACTCGATAATAAGACTGAGCTAAGAAGGTTGAATGGAATGCTAAACCTGATGGCTAGATTTATTCCGCAGCTGGCTACTATTAATGCACCTACGAGTGAGCTACTGAAAGAGCAGAGAGAATGGCTATGGAATAAACCACAGGAGTCGGCTTTCAAGAAGATCAAGGAATAACTGACGCCAGCACAACCTATGGCTCATTATAACCCTAAGCTTGAGACTATTATAGCAACTGATGCTAGCAATGAGAGGTTAGGAGCCACAATGTTCCAAATACAAGAAGATGGAACAAAAAAGCCTGTAACCTATGCTTTCAGATCTCTCACACAGACAGAGAGGAACTATGCAGTCATAGAAAAAGAAACATTAGGAGTTGTCTGGGCATGTGAAAGATTTGACCAATATGTTAGAGGAATGATGTTCACAATAAAGACAGAATATCGTCCTTTAGTCTCCATTCTGATGAGTAGACTTCGATCAAGTTCCAGCTTGGATCCTTAGGATGCGTCTACAACTCATGAGATACGCTCCAACGGTAGTGTATGTCCAACAATGTCAGAACAATATAACTGATGCACTTTTTAAGAAACCCATTGGAGTTCCGACACTCAAAGACTCGCTGCTGGTTGACGAACTAGAAACTAGTACAGCCAAAATCGACGACTCACTTTTACAAAGATAATTAGTACCTCAGATCCAGGAAGCACAAGAGAATGACGCTATCTGTAAACAGGTTACATACTATTGTAGGAATGGATGGCCAGCCTACAAGTCAGATTCAAACAGGGTATTCTATCCTTACTAGGATCAACAAAGCCATTTTTTAGATGTTGGAGGACTTCTATTGTATGACAACATAATAGTGGTTCCTACAGTTCTACAACTAAAGGTACTAGCGCAGATTCACCAAGCACACTAAGGCATTGTTAAATGTCAAAGACGTGTCAGGAGAGCTGTCTTGTGGCCTTCTATGATGATCCAAATCAAAAGCAGGGTCCAACAGTGTGAACTATGCAAGAAAAACTCACCAGACCCTACTGAGCCACTCTGTCCTTCCACACTGCCTGACAGACCATGGCAGAGATTAGGGGCAGATCTATTCCAGTTTTAAAAATAAACACTATCTGTTGCTAGTAGACTTTTATAACAGGTGGATTGAAGTTTGACAGCTCAGTTCATTAGGAAACAGGACGAATATAGACGCCACAAAGCCCATTTTTAGTATTCATATCATACCTGACCAGGTTCTCTCAGACAACAGATCTCAGTTGGCATCAAGTGTTTCAGGTATTTGCTGCTTCATATAAATTTACACAAGTAACCAGTTCTTCACACTAACCCAATCCTAAAGCTGATAGAGAAGCGGAACGTGTGGTTCCCACTGTTAAGAGGTTGTGGGAGAAGAGCAATGACTACTTTCCGAGCCCAATGATATACCAGGCTACACCTCTAGAGAATGGTTATACACCATCTTAGTTACTTATGGGAAGGATGCTGCGAACTACATTGTTCAGCTTTTCAGGAACTCTAATGCATAAACCTGTTTACAAAGCAGATATTCAAGAAAAAGAAAGTCACATCAACTATAGGACTAAAAAGAACTATGATGAATGACACAGAGCGTTCCAGTTGCCTCCTCTGAATCCAGGAGCAAAAGTGGTAGTCAGGGATATGGACCAGGAAGGTGTGGTCATGCAGTCAGCAGGCCCACATTCACTGGTTGTCCAGACTGACAAAGGTACAGTCAGGAGGAACAGGAGTGCTCTGGTGAAGATCACAGACCAAGAGACGTCTGTGGTGGCCAGTGGCGCAGAGGGCACAGGCCAATATCAAGTCACTTCAGCCGAGTGTCACCACAGACAGCACCAGATACTCTGTGCGCAGAGGGCACCGGTCAATGTCAAGCCACTCCAGCCAGCCAGGTGCATAGGGGGCCGATAAACCAATAAGGGCCAGAAGACTACCAGTGAAGCTGAAGAACTATTACAACAACTTCTAGAGAGATGCTTTACCCACAGATGATACTTAAAGGACAATTTCTAATATGGACAATCAACTACTTTAACTTCTAATCTAAAGAAACAATCAGTTTTAAATTAGAACTCCACCTTAGAAGGGGAAGTGTTGTATATATACATCTGCTATTGTGTGTGTACACTGGTTTTGATATTTACACTTTTGTATGGGGACACGGCTCGGGGAGTTTCCGGTTTAACTAACATGGCATCAGTACTTCATAAATACAGTTATCGTATAAAATTCAAAGTATCCATCCTCTTTAGATAAGTATCGACCAAAACAATACACAACTAACAAAATTCTAAACAATAATGTTAATGAAAGAAGGTTAAAGGGAAAGGAAACACAATTTACTGATGAAGGCCAACTTTTACCCAATTTGTTTTGTGTAATTTACTGCGTTTAGCAAAATATAAATTATTTCTTACAACAGATAAATACTCGGAATAATATTTTATAAACAAAAAATGCTCGTGCATTCACATATAACTGAGTACAAAGTCTTTTTTCAATTGCATATTTTGCAAAAATCGGATAAATAACGCCATTGCGAAAATGAGTGTGAAACGGACTCGCCACTGGGAACACTGATTCTTAATCAATCATCCAATCACGAGACATGTAGCATCTGACTTGAACCGTGATCTAATGTGAGGGACATCGCACGTCTCCCGCAACTGTGACGATCCGGAAACAAGTGCACATTTAGAACACATCTTTTATCGTCATTGCTAATACACGTATCGCTAAAATATTTCAACTTAAATTTATTTCTGTAGTTGTTCTATTACGCTCACAATACAATGGCTAAAAGACTCACAGCTAAAACAACCACTCCTTATAGAAGCTGCCCAAAATGATGACGAAGTTGAAGATGGGCAATGATATAGATATATCAGTGTTGAACTATTCAATGAGCACAAGCGAAACAGACATTCAGATTCATCATCGTCATGTTCAACAAAGATTAGTATAGCAACGACCACAAGCACTATTACTACCACTGCTTCAACTACAATTGCTTCGCCTACAACTACCTCCACTGATGTCTTACCAACTCCAGATAAATTTTGCAAGTGTGGCAATTGTTCTGACTTGCCGACAGCTATTGAAAAAGTATGTTGCTACACTGAAAATTTGGCTAATACAAACTTTCTGGATGATCAGTATATTCCCGGTATAAATAGCTGCATCCTTCAGTCTAATTTACTAATACATCAGATGTTGGGGAAAGTTGCGATACAACTTTCATGGTTCAAGCATTAAAGGTATCTTGGCTTCAGAGGGGATGCTCTTCTGTTTACTAACATGACTAATTTAAACTACAGACACCATGTTTATAGAAACTATATAGATTTCGTCTACGGGTACCTTGCAAGAAGAAACCGGAAAGTTATTCCTTCATGTGTTGTTGCCTGCATACGCACAATGTGGCCTGATCCAAATGGGAGTTATGTAGGCTTCAAAATTGTGGAATCAGAAGATGAAGATCAGAATGATGCAGATGAACTGGAGCTTTTTATTATGGATGAAGGAAATTAATGTAAGTTTAGTTGTGAGTTGAGCAAAATATGGTTTTCATAAATCTATTAGCTGAATCTGACAGCAACGTTACTTAGCTGATCTTCATGACTTGTACAGTGGATAAGTGAATAATGTATAGTTTGAGAAATAATTATATTTCAATTATTTGACTTGCACCATGACATAAAAACACCAAATTTAACGGCTTATGTTACATAAATCTAAATTGTGTTAAACAAAGAACTGCATAATATTTATATTTTGAGTAGCCTGTTATATTAATTTTATCAAAAAATATCTCACATAAAACTAGATATTGAGTTTAACTTTTATGTAAATCTTGACCTATGCATTTCTTTCGCTGGGTTACCATCTGGTTTTATAAGATTTTTTGAAAGTGTAGCTGCTCTATCCTGCAATTCAAATATTTGTATAATACATCATAGTAATTTCAGAATGTTGCACAGTACAGTGTTAGGGTAAATTAAGACCGCATGTTGACTGTATGCTCATGCATTATTCAGCAGACTGTGTGATAGTGATTAATTGAACCAACATTTTGACGCAAAAATGTGCTTTTATTACATTACAGTTTAGGTATGACTTACTGCATGTACTTTTGGAGTTGATCCAATAGATTTCTTACAGATAGTCTTCAAAAGCTTTCTTCGAAATTCAAATCTTTTTTTAGCATATACATTTCTTGTGCGAAAGCCTTTAGCTTCTTTACAGTAATAGACTGTCATCTTCAGTTTCCCATCGCTATCTTTAATAAATAATTTATTATAATTAAAATTTAATGCCAGTTATTAATTGCGTTATTACAATCTCTGCATAAATTTATCTTTAATGTTGTACAAGCTGTAAAAGTTGTATCCTTGCTGAAGAGTAGTATAATCCATGTATAATTTTATTGCAGATACAGCTTACCAGTCAGAACTTCTCTTCCCACATTCGCGTTGTGATCTATCACTGCTAGTTTAATTCTTGTAAAATATCCTGGGGGATCAAAGTCTATTCGCTTTGGTGCATAACTTAATATGAGACTGTGGAGGTTTTTAAAGCACCAGTGTGTTGACCATGGTTCAACAGACGCAATGTGTTTAGCAGTCTTGCTTGCCCAAACGCATCACAAAGGACTTTGTGCCTTGCACTTCCTGGAATTAACCATTTCACCTTTCTTTCCATTTCTCTGTAAACATCAAATTATTCGTTGCTATTTTTCAATATATTATAAATCTGCAAAGTTTCTGTTTATTCAAATGTCAACCAGCTGCAGAATATTTACCTTTTGTACAATCTCTGTTTATTATTATGCAATAAATGACTACATCTTCTTATATCACAAACCAAAGGCATTGTAAGTGATATATAAAATATTATATTACACATCTTCCTGTGCTTTGATATTTCTGAATATATTATTAGATTCAACATACAGCTTTCATGCCAACATTGGGTATAAATAATATATTTTTTCATCCCTCACGGATCAATTGATTCATGAGAGCACTGGATGAACTTGTGTCTTGGAAAGCTCCTGTGAATATTAGCGACATGGTTTGTATACTTGCATGGGATGATTGCTAAAGTTATAGAGGAAAAAATAAATGCCAACAATCAATAACAAACTGAGGCCTAATTTAAATCTGCAATTTATTATTATATAATTAGATTGTAAAAATTAGGTTTTCTTTTGATGAATCAATGTTACAAAACAACGCAAATACTACAAATATAATCATGTGGGCTAATCGCTTCAAGTGATCTGTAAAGCCTATATTAGTAATGCTAGCATTAATATAACAATAATAATGCAATCCAAATTTTATGATAATATTAGTCATATATTTTATGAAAAATTAAAGCATTTCTGACAATTCAATCCGAACAGAAAATTTAAATTCCCTCACTAACTTTTACTCAGTTAACCAAGTTGGTTCAAGTTAATCAGGTTACCATCAAATGTAGCCTATGCCGTTCAGCCTGAGGCTCATTGTCACCCAGTCATATCAAATCATTTTTTTGTACTAATGTACAGTACTACATATTTTGACTTATTATATTTATTAATTTATATAATAAAATAACTATATTTGTTATTAATATTTATTTAAAATTTTTCACAAATTACTTACCGTTGAGGTTTTCCTGTTTGATGATGCTCTCTCACTGTATGGTACAACACCATTAGGGAATGGAACCTCTCCCTCTTTCACTCTTAATCTGGTAGTTGTCCCAAATTGCTCCAAATAAAGCTGGCTCTTATGCAAGTGCCTAATGCACACGACCGCACTAGCAGGTAGTCTGCGAAAAGTTAAGTCGGCACGCTTTACCTTGGACAGCCATAGTTTTGCTAAATTTGGCTACTGAGAGACAAGAACTCTAAAAAAGGTTATGCTACGACTTCTAGTGTCAGATTCACAACTAGCAAAGAGACATCTATCTGCCCATCGTAATTAACTGACTGTGGTTAAAAGAAAATAAAATGCGTTGAATTACTAACGAATAAGTAAAGAAATCGTTACCGGAAACGGTTTTATTAGGATTCAGTGATGGTCCGACGTAAATGCACCAAAATGTATTTTCAACTTTGAACTTGCTAAACTAGTAGAAATATCTGCTAAAATAGTATCATGCATTACCAATCATATAAAACAATGTTAAAATTGTGTGTTTACTTTCACTTGAATACATACTTCACGTTACGCATATAACATACATAATAAAATTATTATGTAATATAAATTTAAATCCATGCATTTTTGAAATCTCATAATATGATATTTGAAATCAGCTACAAATTTTGATCTAGTTTGATGTAGCACAGACCCGCTCTGTACTGGTCGAACTTGTAAATTATAAAAATTATATTATTAATTTATTGTACCACGTAATACACTATAATTAGTCTGGTGCAGACCTGCCAACCCAAGAGTGGGGCAATGCGTGGGATTTGGTTTTGGGGCAATTGATGTATCAATTGCCCCAAAACCATATACGTATATATAATGGTAGCTGGTAGCAGGAAATGGTGGCCCCAATTTCCATAATTTTATACCGTATATATAAAAATGTGGAAATTGGGGCAAAAATCTCACGCATTTCTCATGCATTTTCATTTTTTCTTTGGGGTGATTGCGTGAGTCTCACGCCCAATGCGTGGGAGTTGGCAGGTATGGTCTGGTGGCTAGTTTAGAAGTGTAGAAACTAGATATTCCGAATCAGCATAAACTTATGGTCTAGGACACTAATTCAGCATATTATCCATCCTATTATAAAATAAATCGCCTTTTTTGAGCACTTTATAGAAGGCTGCTTCTCTACTAATACGAACTACATATGATTGTACAGTACAGTAATACTTCAACTTACGAGTGCTCCAACGTACGAGAAACTTAAGATACGAGCCAGCTTTCTAGCAAGTTTTAGCACTAACATACGAGCCATGTTTGAGATACGAGCACTTGAGTGAGTTGCCAAGTATGTCGGAGGTGTTTTATTAGAACAGCATCACTCTGTATTTTTCAACTGCTCAGGTTATACTGTTGTACCGTGTTTTTTGTGCACGATTTTCTGTGCAGAATTATGTGAATTAAAAGTACTGTGCGTAGACCGAAAGTTTGCCAGTAAAATGAAAGATAATACAAAGAAAAAGCAAATGATAACAGTCGATATTAAACGGAAAAGTATTGAAAAATATGCGAAATGTGTATGCGTGATTCAGATAGCTCGGCAATATGACAGAAATACATTCATAATTATCAAACAGAAGGATTATATTCAGGGCATTTAGTTCGCAAAAGGACTAGCCATAGTTTCTAAACGGTGCAGCGATCTTCACGACCGCTGATGGCATTGGACAAACAATTGGCCGGTGGCAGCGTAACTGAAACGATGCAATGTGAAAAGGCCGGCGCTATCTATCCAAACTGTTTAATAGACATTCGGACAAGTTGGCTAGTGATCGTGTGTTAACCATTCGTGACGACACCTGTGTTCGTCCTAATCGCAACATGTTGCAAGGGCGACAAAGGCAAACGTCCTTAGATAGGTTTATCTTAAAACGGCCGGCTAGTCGTGAAAGCGAAAAAAAGGAAAGATTTCTCGCTAACCAGTGAGAAATTTCAAACTATGAGCGCCGAAGAAATTTTAATTACGTTTAGTTGAAAATGAAAGTTTGCTTTTAGGTTTGCTTCTATGTTTGTCTTTTAACACTTTGATAAAATCTAAATTTATCAAAGTCAACTGTTGTAACGAAGGATAACTTATATCTCCCTCCCTGGCAAATGCGAGTGTTAACTGCTATTGTATGTATTTAATTTTACATTTTAATTAATCACATTTCCTTGCATTATTTTTTATTTGTTGCTTTTTGAAAGCATGTAGTACGTAAGGACAATAGCCAACATGTTCTTTCTGTTACAACATCTTGTTTTGAGTGTTTTATTTGCCTTTTTTTAGAGTATGGAAACCAATCAATATATATTTAATTGTTCTATATATAAATGAATTGCACCAACATGCGAGTAAATTGACATACGAGCTCAGTCTCGGAACGCATTAAGCTCGTAAGTTGAAGTATGACTGTATACCCTTCTATTTTCCATTATCTCCCCTGTCATTGGCAAATAGCGCACCGGTCTTCGACAAGCGAGGCATAAATATTACATTAGAGATCAGTATGACGATCGAGTTTGTTTGAAAACAAGTGTTTTCGTTTCCGGTTCTGTTCACGGCCTCTGCGAAGCTCTACAGCTCTGCAGTACAAGTACATATTGTGAAAATATTTGATCAGTGCATAATGGTCTTAACTTTACGAGCATATTTTGAAATTGATTGAATTTTTTGAATTGAAATTGAACTATTAATTATAAGTAAAAAACTCGTTCATAATATAAAGTTAGAAATAATAAAACACTGTTGTTGTTGATGTGCGGAGCAATATTTTTATACGGGTGTTTTGGTTTTCCCCGATGGGGAAAAAAGCGGTTTTTCCCGGTCTTCGCTGTTGTTTAACAGCGACACTAATCTTCGACGGACTTGAAAAGCAAGCTAAATTCTCTGCTGCATATTGTGAAGGAGTTCGCAAACACGAGATGATAACGAAATGACGTGCTGTACAATTTTCAATTTGATATTAATACATATCATGGCTATCAGAAGACACAGAGTAGATTTAATACAACATTAAAGCAAGCTAGATCTAAACATGGGAGACAAAACACGGGTAGCTATGTTTTCTATTTGTTTGTAACTTTTTCAATTATTTCGTAGCTCACTGAGACTTATGCTGACTATGCACTACGAGTGTGCTCCCTCTGTAACGCTGGCTAGTACATTGCCTTTGCTCGCTATATATAAATAATCCAAATCGGATAAGTAGACTAACAAGATTTTGTATACACCGTTGGGGTTTTCTAAGCACTACTGTATAAGTTTTCTAAAACATTTCTACTAACATAATGTTACATAGGTGAGAGCTGCACTTATTTGAAGGTGGATAGATGTATAACTTAGACAAAGGATTGCTTTGAATGTTTCAATAAAACCGCTACAATTTTCGAAGTGCTCAGTTAGGGTATGCAAGGCCTACTTGCTGCCATCAATAAGTGCAGACAGTAATTAGTCAAACTTGATAGTCAACAACAAGCGTAATAGCACATCAAATATAAAGCGCTAATTGTTGTTGCACATGTTCAATGACCATCAACCTACAAGGGCATTTGTATGCTGCATGATTATGATAAGAGACAAGTTAGATTGTACATGTATGGGTGACTTAGGCCAATCATTATTCAACAAGAAATAATATAAGCATATTAGTAAATAAACAATACAATAATAAAATAACAATACAAGTAAACTTACGATAAAGATAGAATGTGTCTATGTAATATTACGCAGCGGGTGTTGAGACGTAGAGTCACAATAGTAGCTCCTGATATTATCATGTTTAACCCTCTCATTTGCTATACTGTTAGTAGTTGTGAAATCGCAGTTGAAATCTGTAGGTTCACAGAGGACTTTCGGCTAAGGTTCTCAATGTATTGGGTACTGAAGTAAGACTCATTTAGGCTGATGGGATCAGCAGATGGTGATAGAGTGTGCTTGTGTTGATGAGATATTGCAATAAGTCTCTATGAACTTTTTGGTATCATTTCAGGTCTATATCGATGTAGGTTTGTATAATGGTTATGTTCACGTATACAGCTGTGAGTATGTATATGTCCATAACTGCCTCTAGTAACCATTTAGTTTTGGTTCTAGTCACAACAATACTCTAGGTTTACATACTACTGTGTGCACTGACAGTTCAGTCACTGCAATAGACTCAGATATCTCTCTATCTCTCTCGCTCTCTCTATCTCTCTCTCTCTCGACATTGTTAGTATCTAAAGATTGGCTATTATAGTAGTTGCCTACTTGGTTCTTGTTTACAAATGAAATTTATAAGTGTTGTATCTGGTTTATTGCTTATATTCTGTTGAGACTCAAACTGTGTTGTGTAACTTATATGGCAACCCTGTAACTTGCAAGCTGTCATTGGAGCTCATACCTCAAGTCAATACGCTGGACAGTTACTATGACAGTAGCTATAGCGCCAGCTCTCAAATGCTGCTTGGGGTAGTGTGAAAACCCTTACCTACAATTGTATATAGCAGCAGTGGTGTGAATAAAAAAAGTTGTTATAAGCATCTTGATTTCATTTGGGTTTTAATCGACTTATTTGCTGCGTTTGTGATTTGCTGTAGCTTCTTTAAAAAAGTCTGTTAATGCAGCGCAAACCTTCCACAAGTGCTTAAAAGTAGGATAATATTTATTTATTAAGAATAGTACAAACATTCTGCATTTGACTGTTTGACGGTGTTCTTATCATGTATGCTTTGGCAGGTACAATTGAAGCAGCTAATATGCAAGGGAAGAACTGAGCAGGTGGAGTTGAAGAAGCAGCTTAAGCAGGGTCACAAAAAAGTTCAACTTCAGGTATTTTGCTGCTCTGAGATTATTTGTTTTTGTATTGTAAAGGATTGTATATGTACATCTAATCTTTTTTTATTATTTTGTAGGGGGATAAAAAATGCGTTTACTTGATGATGTTAGACACTCCTTTGAACAGACGAGAGGGAAAGAAGGCACCTGAAAGAAATGTATGCTGAGTTCAGATTCCTTAAAGGTTGACTTGCAACAAAATTCACATTACAGTTATTTGGTATCAAAAGATTCACCATGTCTTACTCTGTTGTGTTGTAGGTGCCAAATACGTGGAAATGTGATTACAAGCTCTTAAAAGCTCAAAAACGAAAAGCCGCCGTAGATTGGAATCTCTTTATTTATCTGACGTAGTCATTACACTTTGGTTATCGTCTTGTCACGTGATGTCCTCACGTGAATTAAAAGGCCAATAAAAAGCTCAATATAAAACTTATCGTAGCACTAGTTTATGACAAACACTTCGGGTTTTACTGAAGACCCCGTATCAAATATAGATGCTCGCTACTTTACAGTTTTGTTTCGGTTTGGTCTAATCGGCAAGTCGTAATCTGATCATGTGACCCAATACTTTGCAAATAATTTTTGCAGCACTTTTCGATTATCACAGGTGACCAACAGGCTCGTCATGATTATCAGACAATGATATGTACTCCTTCGAGCTAAGGTTAAAAAGTTTAGCGACTTTTTACGGTAAGTTATAAGATATCAGTGCCAAAAGTGACAGCATTACAATGACGATAAAACAGACGCGTAAGAACAATAGACATGGTTTTATTGAATGCGTGAAGTATATTTGTAAAAATATTTCGACGAATAAGGTTGCATGAAAGTGTAAACAGAAACCATCCTGTTACAACTACGTCCCATTTGAGCCATTTGAAAAGCGAATCCAAACTACAGCGGTCTCGTGTGGCTGCGATTAACTGTTCGTTTTTGAACTTTTAAGAGCTTGTAATCACATTCCCGTATATTTTGCACATGCAACACAACAGAGTAAGACATGGTGAATCTTATGATACCAAATAACTGTAATGTGATTTTTGGTGCCAGTCAACCTTTAAGAGTAGTTTGTCATGGATGTAGACTGGACAGAGTTGGTTGAATAGCATTTTATGTTGATAGTGCCTCTTACAGGTCAGCAGTTGGCCTCTTACAGGTCAGTAGTTGACCTCTTACATGTCAGTTGTTGACCTCTTACAGGTCAGTAGTTGACTTCTTACAGGTCAGCAGTTATCTTCTTACAGGTCAGCAGTTGACCTCTTACAGGTCAGCATTTGACTTCTTACAGGTCAGCGGTTGTCCTCTTACAAGTCAGCAGTCGACCTCTTACAGGTCAGTAGTTAATCTCATACAGGTCAGTAATTGTCTTTTTACAGATCAGCAACTGTATCTATATTCAGCAACCACTTGGACGAGGTGGCTTTGGTATTGTTTACAAAGCTGAGCTGATGATGAAAGAAAAGAGAAAATTGTGTATAAAAATGGTAAGACCGTTCTTACCTTGTTATGTGTACTTAGTAGACAAACACATGTAGCTATAGGGATTTTTCTAGATACAAATAGTTAATATATTAACTGCTGTATTGCCTAGTATTATAATGCAACTCATAGAAAGAAAATCATACTAGCTCCTTTTCAAATGTTCTGTCTCCAAATAAAAATAACTATTTATTGATAATTAAACCATAATTAATTATTGAGCATATCTTAAAGGCCTTGCATAAAAGGAAGTACAAAGATGTGCAAGACAGAGCCGCTGGGCAAGAGGATATTAACAAGAGTCTCCTTCGAGAAGCAGCGTGTTATAAAAAGCTCTCTGCTAAGTCTCATGCCAATGTTATCTCTATGGATTTCTACTGTTTTTCTGAAGACCGAAATGAAGTCTTACTTGCTCTAGAGTACTGCAAAGGTAAGGAGCTTTTAAAAACAGTTTTGAAAATTTGGGATTATCTCTTTGAAGTAACTCATACACCTTGGTCATGTGTCATCTCCTTAAAGGGAATCATACACCTTGTTCGTGTGTCATCTCTTTAAAGTGAATCATACACCCTGTTCATGTGTCATCTCTTTAAAGTGAATCATACACCTTGTTCGTGTGTCATCTCTTTAAAGTGAATCATACACCCTGTTCATGTGTCATCTCCTTAATGTGAATCATACGCCCTGTTCAAGTGTCATCTCTTTAATGTGAATCATACACCCTGTTCATGTGTCATCTCTTTAATGTGAATCATACACCCTGTTCATGTGTCATCTCTTTAATGTGAATCATACACCCTGTTCATGTGTCTTCTCTTTAATGTGAATCATACACCCTGTTCATGTGTCATCTCTTTAATGTGAATCATACACCCTGTTCATGGGTCATCTCTTTAAATTAAGGGAATCATACACCCTGTTCGTGTGTCATCTCTTTAAAGTGAATTGGACTCTCAACTCATATCTCATGGGTAAGATTTTTTATTATGAGAATCACCAGATTTCAAAATTCCTATTAGTAAAATTTGAAAATATACTTTAACTTAATATACGTTACTTTAATTTTATAAAAAGTTTTGCTATTCTTATAATTTCTGCATTTTCTTCTATGATAAACTGTACAATATAATAAATATTAACAAAAGTGAAACCTTACAATGAAAGTGAAACCTTACAATGAAAGTGAAACCTTACAATGAATTACAATGAACGTTTTATTGGTCGTTGAGTGGCGTCAAGATGCGTCCAGAAGTATCATTCGGTTTTTACCATTGATGTTCTTTGTATACAGATGAAATATAAATTTCAAAATGCTCCCTAGGTAAAGTGAAACAACTTTTGCTATAGTTTAGATATAATTCACAAGCGTTTTAATCTCCAAGCACCAGTTTTACAGTTATGAACATCTGCAATACAGCATCACACCCGCCATTTACGTTTGCAACGATAGTGTTAGGCTAGTTTGTAAAACTTATCATAACTACATCACTACTCCATCTAGACAAACTTTTAATAAAATAGAAATTTTGACTCTTGCAGCAATTTTTTAAAATAAAAATGGGTCTTGAAATAATAGCAATGCAGAAAAATTTACATTATGAAAATGACTTTCATGTTCAACTATGATTATCGCAGCAATAAAAGTGAATTCAAAATTAATCAGGTCTCCATGTTCAACAATGAAAATAGAGCTATATATTTATTTGGCAAATTGAATATACAAAAAATTGCAGAAGAAATCATTTCAGATTCTTCCATATTGGGTTCAATAAGATAAACTAGCTTTACCCGTTTTTGAATTATATGAATGCTGCTGAAGGTATGTATGACCAAAGAGACTGTCGCAATCACCTATTGGCACCTGCCGCTACCTGTCGCAATCACCTGGCGATGTCAACAAATACCAAGACTGCTCATGAATTTTTATTTGAAACAGTTTTTTGTATAAAATAATGCACACTACGTGCTTACCTTGCACTAATAAGTAAGTTAATGTACTTTTGAGATATTCTTGTGATTTGTTATTTGCTTGGTAAATAACGATATGGCAAGCAAACATTAAAAACTAATTAATTTTATTTTTAACAATATGAATATAAATATTATATTGATTCTAACTTATAATTTTTATTTCACATGAAATTTGATAGTATTTTTGAAATATAATATTTAACAAGTATTACATATTTATTTTCAATATATGTATTATGTTATATTCATTGTTTATTCGATTCTAATTTACTATTTACATTTATTATCTAAATAATAATAATTATACTGTTTATAAATATTATATAGCATTATGAATCATACTTATATTATTAATTAATATAAACAGTGCAATGCTACATTTAAAATATCACCTCAAGCTCAGATTACAACTGCTACTAATAAATATGTATATTATATAGTATATATAGTATATTAATGTCATCACAATAATTCATCTCTACAGTCAGTTGAACTTGGTTGTAGTGGTTTAGATTGCCGGTCTTCAGACCTGGAGGTACTGAGATCAAATCATCTGCAAAGCAGATTTTTTATCAATGGATTTTAATTGTTATAACTGGACACATCGATGATTGATAAAAAGACCAACAAAAAGACAAACACTGAGGTTTATATATGTAGATTACAGGTTGGACTACAGATGGGATCAAAAAATGGACTCCGCATTTTGGTCAAATTGCAAAAGGCTATTGACTTTGTTATTCTTTCCTATTCTTAAAGTATTATTAATTAACCATAAACTACTTGTTGATTATGTATTGTAGGGGTAAATCTCTCGCATATCATTAAGCACTACAGAAACAAGTCGATGCCTTCAAAGTTGTTACACAAAGTGATGGTGGAGTCAACACTGGCCATAGAATATTGTCTCTCACATAATATAGTTCACTGTGACGTCAAGCCTCCAAACATCCTTTTCTCGAGGTAGTACTCAGCTTTCAACTATCACGTACAACTATCACGTACAACTATCACGTACAACTATCACGTACAACTATCACGTACAACTATCACGTACAACTATCACGTACAACTATCACGTACAACTATCACGTACAACTATCACGTACAACTATCACGTACAACTATCACGTACAACTATCACGTACAACTATCACGTACAACTATCACGTACAACTATCACGTACAACTATCACGTACAACTATCACGTACAACTATCACGTACAACTATCACGTACAACTATCACGTACAACTATCACGTACAACTATCACGTACAACTATCACGTACAACTATCACGTACAACTATCACGTACAACTATCACGTACAACTATCACGTACAACTATCTGTTCAATCAAACCTATTAACTTTGCTATTTACTTTATTCGTTGAAATTGTGTTTTATGTTGAAGACAATTATATACCTACAAGAAAAAATTGTATTTCCTTTTATTCATTCTTCAGTCTGAAAACAGAGATAACTACTGCAGGTACTACTGCAGGTACTTGGATGTAGCCACCAAGCAAAGTTTTTACATAAAACTGGGAAGAAACTGTTTGCTAAAGTCAAAATTATTTGTAAAAGTTATATTAATAAAATGTTAATCGATAAAAATGGTTTAACTGGTACTCTATCTTAGGGACATCTGAGTTGCTTGGCAGTGTGTAGGTTTGGAAGGTGGCATAAGTGGTAAAAATAAGCAACAGAGTTCGTGTAATTCCTATTTTTCTTGTTTTTCATAATGCTTTCCTTGTGAATTTGTAATGTTTTGAGAAATTTTAAGATTTGAATGTTGGAATTACTTTGTTTTTTAAAGCTTTTGTTATGTCAAAATTTTTTTATGTAGAAATGGTTATAACTCAAATTTGACGGTATAATTATAACTAATACTAATGCTTGACTAGCGCATGTTACGCTATAGTTGCATTAGTTGGTACTCTTGATCACAGCGCTAATTAATAGAAATTAATATGGTTCATATAACTTTTTCCTTTGCATGCTTAGATTAGAATGTTGCTTATGCTCTGAACATGCTAATAGGTTCTTTCGGCTTGGTTAATGAGTTAATGACATAATCAGGATTATGATGATCTGCCTAAGAATGTCATTTATATTATTTTATTCTTCATCATATTTGTGACTGTCATTTATATTATTTTATTCTTTATCATATTTGTGACTGCCATTTATAACATTTTATTCTTTATCATATTTGTGATTGTCCTTTATATTATTTTATTCTTTATCATATTTGTGACTGTCCCTTATATTATTTTATTCTTTATCATATTTGTGATTGTCCTTTATATTATTTTATTCTTTATCATATTTGTGATTGTCCTTTATATTATTTTATTCTTTATCATATTTGTGACTGTCCTTTATATTACTTTATTCTTTATCATATTTGTGATTGTCCTTTATATTATTTTATTCTTTATCATATTTGTGACTGTCCTTTATATTATTTTATTCTTTATCATATTTGTGATTGTTCTTTATATTATTTTATTCTTTATCATATTTGTGATTGTTCTTTATATTATTTTATTCTTTATCATATTTGTGATTGTCATTTATATTATTTTATTCTTTATCATATTTGTGATTGTCCTTTATATTATTTTATTCTTTATCATATTTGTGACTGTCCTTTATATTATTTTATTCTTTATCATATTTGTGATTGTCCTTTATATTATTTTATTCTTTATCATATTTGTGATTGTCCTTTATATTATTTTATTCTTTATCATATTTGTGATTGTCCTTTATATTATTTTATTCTTTATCATATTTGTGATTGTCCTTTATATTATTTTATTCTTTATCATATTTGTGATTGTCCTTTATATTATTTTACCAGCATGGAAGCTCCTCTAAAATTAATAGATCTTGGATGTGCAGTTGACTTGGATGAGTTAATGGAAGGCGATCGAGGTGTGGCAGGTACCTGGTGGTACATGGCCCCAGAGGTTGGTCTAGTGTGTACTACAGCTGCGTAATGGCTACCAATCTATTTGGAGTCGTCTCATCATCTTTTTGAGTTGATTTCAAGATACAGTGAAACCTCGGTTCTCCAAACGCTTCGGTTCTCGAACAATTCGGTTTTCGACCAAAAAAGTTGAGATTTGTTCATCTCAGCTATAAATTTGGTTCTCGACCAAACCGCAGCATGCGCATTAGAATTAAACGTTTGGAACAGCTCCGGAAACAGTATGGAAACATTCATTAACAAAGGGAGAAGCGAGTTACACTTCATAAATTCCTTACAAAAACGAAAGAACCATCTGGGACGACGTTCTTCTACTGGAGATATATGCTAGGGAGACAACTCCTCCAGTCGAGTAACCCTAAATTGTTTTGGAGGGGGATTCTCCTCCAAAGATGTGAAGTAAACGTGCCATTGCTGTTTATATATTCTTTTTCACATGATTTTTGATATAATTGATCTGTTGTATTTTTCGCTGTTTCGTTATCAATTTCTCCACTTTTTGGTATTGTATCTTAACCTGGAATTTTGTTGATGTTTTAAGAGCAAAACATACGAAATGTCTACTTTCTGTTTTCTTTTCTCATCATTGTAGATAGAAAATATTTTATTAAAAATAAATACGATCTATATCTACCCGTTTTTATTTATAGTAGGTATATGTACAGTACAGTTTATGGTGTAAAATGTTAAAAAAATACTTTACCAAAGTTGTTATCTCGGCTTGGAACAGATTAAAATTTACATCCATTAATTCTAATGGGAATAATTGTTTCGGATCTCGAACAACTTGGTTTTCGAACAACCTTCTGGAACAGATTATGTTCGAGAACCGATGTAGATGGCACGTCTGTAGAGGTTCCACTGTAGATGGCATGTCTGTAATAAACTGTTATTATAATTTCTATTTATATATTATATTTCTCCTGTTTTAAACATATTATAATACTTTTAGCACACATATAAGCATTTTTAGCTTTGGTATCTTTTTTGCTCAAGTTGGTGCAGTTAGAAGGAAGTGCGAGAATCTCTCTCTTGCCTGAATTGTTTGGTCTTTCAAATTCAATATACTGTAAATCCTCGTGTATAAGCCGCCACCATGTACAGGCAAAGTTGTGAACGTAACTTTGGAATCTACCAGCCAAACTGCTACTGCATTTATGCATCAATGAAAAGCAACCCAATGAATAGAATCCAGTGCTGGAGTTGTCACATGACAGTGACCATGACTAATGACCTCATTACGTCAGTACAAATACTGGATATTTCCTAGTGTCTTATTGCTGGATGAATTCTTTTTAGCATTTACGTATTTTAAAATGTACTCTAGCCGCGAGACGTTTACAGGTATAACTTTTAGACTGCGGGTATAAGCCACACCCCAAACTTTTAAACGTAGTTTTAGGCTCACAGGTGCGGCTTATACAAGAGTATATACGGTAGTCTGTTTTTCAGTAAAAGTGGCAGTTTATTAGCAAGATTGACTAAGCAAAATTCAGCAAATATGTATATATGTCAAGACAGAGCTAGTGTTGTTCAAGCAAATAAGAGTCTGATAATAGAATAGCAGGTAGATGTTTCTAAACATGAGAAAAAAACTCCAAAAGTATGTCATTTTTTTACAGACAAAAAGATAAATAATACAGGAAAGTAAAATCATCAGTATGTCCAAAACCTAAATACATAATGAAATATTTTGTATTAAGTTCTTCGGCTAATAATTGTCTGCTGATCTTCGATTGTATCATTTTTTGCTCTTAAACCTTTGCTCACAAATCAGTGTTACAAATTTGATAATTTCACAAAAATGAGCTCTGAACTGATTGATTGAACCTAAACTTCATGCATGAGTGTTAGCTTGAATTCATACAAGTGCAAAGGTGACTTGAATTCCGAACATGATTTTACCCAATCTGACATCGAGGTGTGTGGAACTACACTAGTTTGCATGTAAACAAAAGATGTAGATCTTTATCGATAAAACATGTGGGAACCACAAAAAGAACGGCACAAAAGTTAAAAAAATATATATAGGGCATTTATATTGTGTGTAATAACTAAACTCTGACAACTATAAGTAACAATAAATAACAATAAGTAGACTCTGACAAACTGAACCTTTCAATGGGAAGATAATTACAAATCGCCACAATATCATTCTTTTCGCATTGTGTAGATACAGCAGGCTATTTATAGAAGTGGTTCCTTTCAAGCTGTTGTAATATTCATATATCTAAATGTTTTTATAAACATTGTATTGAACATAAATGCAAAAGAAATTCGTGTGAATTTAGCGCTTGGCAGAAGTTATAGGAGCAATCTAGAAAACTCTTGAAGATGTAGAAAGGTCTCAATTAAAGGTTGTTTTTACATAGCATTGATACCTTTTATGAGAATAAGTCTGACAGAATTAGAGCTAATGTTCTGTTTATTGATATAACACGAACGCCTGTTGTATTCTAACGCGCGCCTTTTACAGCATCTCTTCTAACTCCTCAGCAGTACATCTCTTGAGTCTACTTAAACATGATGGCCTGTGATCTACTGCAATGCAAACCCATCATTCAGTTTTCCATAACATACATTGTAGTTTAGTTTGTTCTCAGCTTCAACAATAAATAGTTATCATTATGATTTGCCAGCTTGCTATTGGTTAATTGTTTATCCAATTTTCCTGATCAGTTGTAAATCAGGTTGACCTGATCAAACAACTGCTAAATGAGAATATACTTGTACATTTAAATACATGTACACTATTGGGATGCCAAGGTTAGAGAGAATTTGTTGTTATACGAGTTTAGAAGTATTTTAAAATTTGCTGTTCAGTTGTTAACCAAATTTGGTCAAGGGTTTGAAATTTTATTTCAGTTGTTATTAAATGGTCTGCCTGGAGTTCAATTAGAATCAGACATCTATAGTCTTGGCGCTACACTTCTGCATATGGTCAGTCGAAAGGCACCTTGGTCACATGATGAACAAGTTCGAGCTGCTTGGAAAAATCGGAAGGTGAGATGGGAGATCAAATCTATCATCACAGAGAAGGTTAGTAACTCAGTAATTGGCTTAGTAATCAGCTTAGCAGTGAGAGTTAAGTAGAGGTATATGCAACAGTCAGTATGCAGTTAGTTATAGTAGTGCTATTATAAGTTTAATAAGTCAGATAGAGATATTACTATTATAGGTTAAATTAGTCAGATAGAGATATTACTATCATAAGTTTAATAAGTCAGATAGAGATATTACTATTATAGGTTAAATAAGTCATAGAGATATTACTATTATAAGTTAAATAAGTCAGATAGCGATATTACTATTATAGGTTAAAGAAGTCAGATAGAGATATTGCTATCATAAGTTAAATAAGTCAGATAGAGATATTACTATTCTAAGTTAAATAAGTCAGATAGAGATATTACTATCATAAGTTAAAGAAGTCAGATAGAGATATTGCTATTCTAAGTTAAATAAGTCAGATAGAGATATTACTATTATAAGTTAAAGAAGTCAGATAGAGATATTACTATTCTAAGTTAAATAAGTCAGATAGAGATATTACTATCATAAGTTAAAGAAGTCAGATAGAGATATTGCTATTCTAAGTTAAATAAGTCAGATAGAGATATTACTATTATAGGTTAAAGAAGTCAGATAGAGATATTACTATTATAAGTTAAATAAGTCAGATAGAGATATTACTATTATAAGTTAAATAAGTCAGATAGAGATATTACTATTCTAAGTTAAAGAAGTCAGATAGCGATATTACTGTTATAAGTTAAATAAATCAGTTAGAGATATTACTAATACAAGTTAAAAAAGTCAGATATAGATGTTACTATTATAAGTTGAAGAAATCAGTTACGGATATTGGTATTACACATAAGAGCTTAAAATGTGATGATTTTATTATGGCAAGTTTCTTTTGTCTTCATGTTTCACAACTTATAAATTTACTTTTGTAGTATAAAGCTTACGATGACTATTTGAAGTCTCGAGAGGTGTATGACCAGACGTCCATTAAGCCTACAGTTTTGCAGTTGGCTTTAGAGGAATATTCTGTAGTGGCACCCAAAGAATGCAAGCTAATCTCGAAAATGCTCTCATTTTACCATTATGACCGACCGACCTTCACCCACATCAAGGAATCTATAAATAACCTAATAAAGGAGAAAAGCCTTGCTAAAAGCAGCTCTAGTGGGGAGGCAACTTCTTACATTCCTGCTACTATTGCCAGCTATGGTGAGCATCATTTTCCTACCCAGCCTGTTTTATTGTGGCAAGGTAATGCCAATGCTTTTTTTGTCATTGTTTTTTGTATACCAGGGTAGTGGGATATGCAATTACTGTACCATGATTAGATGATTAGATGTTGTTTTTAGGTGGTGGCTCTGTTTGCTTCAGATGATGTTGCTAGAGGTTCCTTTTTTGCATGACTGCTGTTTGTAATAGCCCGTAATTGCTTACTGCATAGTTCACTTTCCCTTCTACCTTTCCAATTTTATTGTTCACTTGCCACAGCCATACTTGTATAACAATATGGCTGCTTTGTCTCGCTTTTTTACACTGTTTGTTATTAAATTGGTGTCTTATTTGCATCGTCTCTAACTGTTAATTTTGGATGCCATTTATGTATTTATTAAGGTACCATGAGTAGGTTATTAAAAGTGTGTGAAAGGTGTGTCAGAGATATTTGTCTGCACAAGTTAGCATTTCTACAGCATCATTTCACGGCTTCCATTTTTAGGATGTTCTATTACCGTAAATTCTGGCGTACAAGTCGACCCGGCGTATAAGTCAAAGTCTAAAGCTTGGCTTAAAAATTTTGGTTTTGATATGTACCCACCTTATATGTCGACTGGTTTCTCTGGCTCAAATCGTTTGATCGCTAACAGTTCAGTCGGCATCAGAGGCGGGCAAACCGGAGCTGAAGAAATGGCATTCCAAAACGCCATCAGCAAAAACGCCAATTTTCTTTTGTGCTGTCGGCAACACGTACATGTATAACAGTTAACAAAAGCACAAGAGACAGCAGTTTTAGTGAAGACCAAAGCAAGAAAAACAAAACTTCGTCATCATATTGGCTCACCTCACCAATAGAACGGAACTGCCATCTTTGATAATACATGTATTATCAAAGATGGCAGTTATCGGCAACACGTACATGTATAACAGTTAACAAAAGAACAAGAGACAGCAGTTTTAGTGAAGACCAAAGCAAGAAAAACAAAACTTCGTCATCATATTGGCTCACCTCACCAATAGAACGGAACTGCCATCTTTGATAATACATGTATGTACGTTTTTAACAGAAAAGCCATGCTACAAGACAGATTTCTGTCAGGAATTGTGATTCATATACAAGAAAAAGAATGGATAGATGATAGTGAGTGTAGCAAATGGAAGTGTGGACTTGTAGGCAGGTACTATGAAAAAAGCAATAAATTTGAAAAAAAAACTTTATTCTAGAAAAGAATCCTAGTGATGACAATTTAAATGGTGAAGAATGGGATTTTGTGTTTGATCCATCTTACGTGTATGTTGAGTAGGATTATTACTATTGATCCGTCTCGTGTTGAGTAGGATTATTACTATTGATCCGTCTCGTGTTGAGTAGGATTATTACTATTGATCCGTCTCGTGTTGAGTAGGATTATTACTATTGATCCGTCTCGTGTTGAGTAGGATTATTACTATTGATCCGTCTCGTGTTGAGTAGGATTATTACTATTGATCCGTCTCGTGTTGAGTAGGATTATTACTATTGATCCGTCTCGTGTTGAGTAGGATTATTACTATTGATCCGTCTCGTGTTGAGTAGGATTATTACTATTGATCCGTCTCGTGTTGAGTAGGATTATTACTATTGATCCGTCACGTGTTGAGTAGGATTATTACTATTGATCCGTCTCGTGTTGAGTAGGATTATTACTATTGATCCGTCACGTGTTGAGTAGGATTATTACTATTGATCCGTCTCGTGTTGAGTAGGATTATTACTATTTTGCAAATAACTCCCTATTACTCTGATTACTCCTTATCCCTAAAATTACATCCCTGATGTAATTTTGATTTTCGATGTTTTTTTGAAGTTTTATTTGACTAGAATTCATGTCATGAAAAACCTTACTGCTGTATAAGTCGAGGATGGATTTTTACGCTTGAAATTTGGTGTCAAATTTTTGAATTATTGGCTGGAATTTACAGTAATCGATATTGGTTATTTACTAAACCGACACCAATAGGATAATAGCATAAGTATTGATGGTCGATAAAAGGGCAAGCAAATATTTAAACATATTTTTTCGAATATCTATAATTTTTCATCGTAGAACTGCGCATATAAGATGAAATGCAAAGCCTAAAATGGCAGCAAACTTTTTGGAGGTATTTTATTTAAACAGCAAGGAGTTTTGCTAGAGTTTTATAGACAAACGCAAAATAAAACCGCTACATAGGAACAATATTTTAGCTATACATCTATAGAAAATGGTCGTAAAATTGTTTTAAATGTCTTCTGATACTGTAGGGTTGTCTAGTTTGCCTGTTAATGGTGGTTTTTGCTTGTTTATTGTTTATGGCTACACTTGATGAAGCACTATTCAACTGTCTTTTACCATTATTATTCAGTATTTGATTGACCTCATTTAGATGTAACTGTTTTATTGGTTTAGAAGCATCAAGTTCGAGGGGTTGGGTGCAGACAACTCTTTCAACGGAGGCCAAAGATTTACTCGCCGTTGGTGCTTTATCAACTATAGCTCCTATATCTGGTAACAGCATCTAAACTATACATACGGATGTTTACTAAAGCCTTTGCTATTGTGACCTCTTTGAAGTAAAACAGGTTCACAACTTAAACTTTGGGTTCTTACTAACGACCTTGGTTGCTTACTCACTTGCAGTTTTTTATAATATACTTTTTCATGATCAATTTTTCAGGTATGGAACGGGATTCACTCTCATATGGTCCTCCATCTGACTACTCTTTTCAAGCTGATGGTAAGAAACACTTTGCATTGACTGCATATATAAGGTTGTGTATTGTTTCTTCACATGCTGTCTACCAGTAGACACTAATAGTCTTCACATGCTGTCTACCAGTAGATGCTAATAGTCTTTGGTTAGTTCATTTTTATCCGGACTTGTGTTTAGATTCATCTAATACTTGGCAGCCTGATCTTTGAAAGTCAAATTCTAGTGTGGTTTCTATTATTGAGACAAAATACTTATTATAGCTTTAAATCTATTTAAAATAACAATCTTTACATCTTTTGAGGTAGCACTTCTGATAGGTATCATTGTCTTAGTAAACCATCTTTGTTCTTTTACATTACACCCGATATTTCCTGTGAGTCTTTTTCTAAATATACAGGTGATGGCTTCCAGATATCTTTGAATGGACAAACATATGAACATAGATATATAAACCTAGGTATATATATATAAACATAGGTATATATATCTATGCATATGAATCATTCACTCATGGAGAATACTCTTTGTAAAGTCACTATTAAGGCCAAAAATAGTTGCTGATAAATTTCCATGCAGTTAAAAATTGAATTCGACTAAATTTTATAAACTGGTCGATTGTCATGAAGCAAACAATGTAGGTTCACAGGCTATTAAACTATTAAGTGCGTTTCACTAGATCACTAACCTATTCCATTGATTTAAGGCTGTCCATGTTAATTTCAGCAAGCGGGTTTTGAATTTCATTTTAAGCTAACATAAAGTTTTCATGATAGAGAACCAATATTTTTGGCCACAGTAGTAACTGAAGCTTGCGCACGTCTTTCAATACAAACTGAATATCATTCTCTGCAGTTTAAACTAGGAGAAATTTTTCAAAGAACAACTGAAGTTGAGAAACTTTGCATTGATGGGTCAAATCTTTGTATGTTGGCATGTTTCCATGCATCAGAGGATGGCATGACACACCAGAGTGTTGATTTCTTTGTTTAAAAGATGATAACTGTTAATATATTAGAGTTAACTTCTGTTTTATCCTTTGCCTAATGTTTAGTCTGTTTTTTATAGACATGCGTGAGGACTACGATGCAGCCCTTGCTGATGAAAACTTTGACAAGGAAGAAAGAATGAAACACTTAAAAGAAGGTAATTTGCTTTTTATCTCAGTAATTTTCTGATAGATTTTTTTTTTCAATTCTGGCGGAGAAGGATTTTTAACAAAGCAGCAGTCAAGCAGCATCTTGCCTGTCCTCATGATTTAAATGAGATAAAATTTCTTACTCAAAATAAATATTTCTTCCTTATTTCTTACTGAAATAAAATCTTACTGGAGCAGTTTCAATGATGGAGGACTGTCAGTTTTATTTGGAAATGTGGCGATGTTTTCTGGAAACTTCTTCCGAAAACTACTTGTATAGCATACTCATGTATTTCAGCTATCTTACTGTGTATCTAAGCTTTGGCCATGTGGGTACAAAAATATACAGTAAGTACAAAAAGAAATAACATGGTGAGCTGTAGGCATGCTGAGAACAAAAGGTTTCATAGGTTTTTTTTTGAGTTCTAACAAGGTCATAACAGGGTTGTGATAGAGTCATTAGGTTATAATATGGTTAAAATTGTTTGTAATAGAGCTTAATCTATGTGTATAAATCTCAGTGTTTGTCTGTTGGTCTGTCTGTCTGTCTTGTGTCCAGTTATAACGACGAATTTATAATTTGTCCAGATTTGAATTCAACACCTCTAGTTTTGGAGGTGGGCGAGCTAACCCATTAATACACACAGGCTACTTGTGATACAATAGATTAATTGAGCTCATAGTCTTTACACCAGTTAAATATGCATAACGAGAGTGTGTGTGAAATGTAACATCACTAGCGCTGGCTTCGTGGCTCTTATTATAGTAAGTTTAGCAATATACTAGCTTAAGTTACACAAATTACGCAATTTGCTAATTTGACAAGACATGGTAAAACGCAACCAGTGGCAACTACATTACCTGTCACTCTTAATAACCTGTTTTTTATTACCCATGCAAAGCCAGGCATTCAGCTTGCACGGTTATAATAATATGTGTAACAAGCTAGTCTACTGAGAATTGGTGTTTTACAGCTAATCCCGAAGTGCACATACAATGTACATGTATATATCAACATAGCGCATGCTACCATATATAAAGGATGTTGCTATGTATACCACATGTCGCCATGTGTAAAACAGGTTGCCATGTATAATGCATGTTGTCATACATAACTGAAACTGCCATGTGTAATACATACTGTCATGTATAATGCATGTTGCTATATACACGTACAATGCATGCTGCCATTAGTAGGGCATGATGACATGTATAGCGCCTGCGGACATTATAGCGCATGCTCGCACGATATACATGATGATAGTTCTCTAAAATGAATTTTAATTCACAGATGAAACTATAGTTGTGAGCTGACCTTCCATCTTATTTAGTATTAGTACTTTTGCAGAAATGGCATTGGTCATCGCCAATAACGAGCGAGAAAGAGGAGAATTAGAGAAAGCTAGAGCAGAACTTGAAAGGAAGGCAGAAGAGCTTGAACGCAAAAAGGCAGAAATGGAACTCACAGCTCAAATATGGAGTCTTCTACGTAAGAGTCCATAATTTAGGAACAAAAATTTATGTTAACCCTTTTACGGGCAAAGCAACGTTTGTGTCGCTTTGCGATACTACCTCAAATGGGCAGAGCAACATTTTTTGTCGCCACAGTAACATATTTTTTTTATTGCAGTTTGTGGTTAGCTAAATGCCGTTTTTTGTTTACCTTTTTGACCAATAGCAAGCTACGATATATTGGCTTTGGCTAGCCTATAAAATTAACTTTTTATTGGCACAAAATGATCGTTTTAAGCAGTCATAAATAAATAAAATTTGTGAAAATAATTAGAAAATTTTTCTAAATAATTTTTCAACTTTTTTTCTTCTTGATTCTGCTTTAGCCTTTATTTACTGAAAGCTTCAAGAGTTTGAATTTAGTTTATCGCCATGGCGACTTCTAAAAGAACCCCATGAGAATATACTTCTAATACAAGTACTAGTACCAGCGTTACTAAAAGAATCAGAGCTGACAGCGACTTTTTAGATTTAGTAGCGAGAGATGAGAGCGAATCAGGTTCGGATTGTTATTGGAATGACTTTACATCTGGAAGTGATAGTGATGAAAAGGCTGGTAGCAGTAATGATGAGGATGTGGGTGGGGGTGATGCCAGTACCTGGAAGAATATTACCAACATAAACAGAGATAAATCTCCTACAATTCATCAGTTTGTAGCATTGACAGGCCCAGTGTTTACTCCAGTAGACGCTCAACCGGTATAGTATTTTGAAAAGGTTTTTGAGTCTGTCAATCCAGGAGGTGCGTCTTTGTGGGAGCTCTTTGAGTGTACACTTGTACCATAAAAATATATATATTTATCTTGGTAGATCCACATATATAAATATTTGTATGTTATAAATTTTTCTTCATCTATAATATATAGATATATATATAGATATATATATATATATAGACATATACATGTATACATATGCACGTTTGTACATAGATATATGCATATAATAACATACAAAAGAGTGTATAAACCTTTTAAAAGAAATTGATTTTCCAGTAAATTAATTCGCCCAGGTCTGATGTAGTCTTGAAAATTCACCTGCTAAAGTGTTAAAAAGTGCTTCTTCTGTGGCAAGACTTTATATTGTTTAATATTGATGTGTTTTGCAGCTAGCTTTTCTTTGCCTGATGACGCCGCACTTGCACGTGTTTTGCAAATGCTGACCTGGGAAGGAGAGTCAGAGGTCAGTAATTTATGGTTTAACTGTTACTCGTACTCAGCTGGTTTCATCAGAAGTTTTCTATTATAACTTCTATCCATGCTCACCATGTTCCTATTCACCAAGTATTAAGTACCACTACATCTATGCCATTTCTCTCTTACTATTTCCATAGCGCAGTCTATATTCATAGTTCCCATAGTTCATAGTTTGTCTGTATGTGTGTGTAGTTTGGTATGTTCAGCTATAGCTACTAAAATCTTGAAATGAAGAATTCATATCGCAGAAGATTTGATCTCTGAACCTCCCGTTCACCAGTCCAATCTCTTACCAATTAAGCCACACCAGCTTGATGGATTCATTATGTGGGTTAAAATGCACTACCGCTCTCTGTTATGATGCAATGTAACGGAGAAATATAAAAATAACGAAGAAATATACGGAGACAAACTTTGAGAAGTATGTATCTATATTTCTCAAAGTTTGCATATATAATTATGTATACATATACATGTATACATATACATGAATACATGCATAATCTAGCTACTATACGTGTGTGTGTGTGTGTGTGTATATATATATATCTAGAAACGACTCTAGCAGCAGCTCATTTGCAGTGTGACGTGATTCCATTCAAGAAGGGATTTGCTTTCATTCTGTAGCAGATAATCAAAATTTCTCTTCAGATTGCAGATTTTTTTTTCTGAAACTGTTTAGTTTTTCTTAATCTTCTTATTTAGCTGAAAATCTATCAACGTCAACCATTTTTTGGTCAATCAGCTCTATTTCTGGAGAATTGAAACCAGTAATTCTGATCAGTTTGTAGATAGCCCAATTATGTTCAGCAATAAATCTCAAAGTGGTTTTTTAAGGTTCAACATTGTATTGTATATTGTAAATACAAAATATGCCCACTATGGTCAAAGAAACAATCATTATTTTAGAATATCATGAGGCAGCTAGCTATTTATCCGGATGCAAGACGACGACTGGTACAACGCATGTTACAAGTTTTCTCATCACAAATAGACGATCAGGCATGTTCTGGTGCTATTGTTACCAATCAGTACCATCGCAAAAGACACATTATTCCAATCGTCGATCCTGATACCAATGCAGTGCTGAACGCAGAAGTCAGTGACCAGACCCCGGCATCAGAAGACAAAAGTCTACAACTGAGTCAAGAAGCATTGTGTCAGGCTTCAGGAAGTCTTCTACATACTAATGTGAACAATGCCTCTCTGCATTCTACACTCAAGAGTAGTAGTGCTGCTGATTCCTCTGGCCCCTGCTTACTAGCCAACCACAGCATTCATTTGGTGCCAAAAGCAAAGTTTGACTCAACTTCAAACGACACCACATTTTTTGCTACATATTCTTCGAACAATGAGATGACAGCTATCTACCCTCGGACAGCAGCCCCATCAACAATGAGTAACTGGGAGTGGAAAACTGCACCATCAACAATAAGTGCCTGCCCCTGGGGGACTGCATCATCAACAACGAGCTCCTATACTTCGATGCCAACTCTGTCATCAGTGAGTAGAAAAAAAAACTTTGGGTGGGTGAATGATGAAAGGCATCAAAGTAGTTTACCATTGAATCCAACCAGCACTCGATTGGGCAATGCTGAGAGTGTTCCATCAGTTGAGGCATCAGCCACACCTGAAAAAAATGTCAGCTTTGTAACTACGACGCTACACAGGTCTAAAGGGAAAGCTTCATCCACCAAAGATTTTTCTAAAACACCTTTGATGGTTAACCCTAAACAACTGATTCATAAGGTGGTTAAATCTACACTAGATCCAAGAACTGGAGCAAAGGTGAATGAATTAGAGCCAATGAACGATTACCACAATGAACACTTATTTGCAGAACACCACCACACTCAAGTAATGCCAAAATTAAATCTTGACACTGAAGCTGCAAACAAACAATTAGCTGTTATACATGAAAGCTTGGATTCTTCCCTAAAAATCGATTGCACTGCAAATTCTTCAAAAAATAGCTTGATGTCTCCTATTATACACCATGATACCAAAAAAGATGTTCATAAACTTTTGTATCTTGGAAGAATGTCTGATAATTGTTTTCCTGCGCGCAATGCAGGCAATGATTTATTTCTCCAGACAAAGTGCACAGCTATTGTTGAATCAGACGCAACAAGCGAGAACCTAGGTACACATTCTAAGCAAAGAGCTCCGAGAGCTTTAGATCCTGAGGCAGTGCCATTCTCTTCTACTGTGAATATTTTGACAGATGTCCAGAAGAGATCTGTAGAAACGCATATTCATTCAGTAAGCAGTGTATTCCATGATCTAGCCTGTCTCAAAGACTCTGACATTTTTTTTACGATTCTGACATGTCTGAGGCTCACCATTTGCAAAAAGCAGTAAAGCTGACCAAGTGTATGGTAAACGTATGTGGTATACGTATATGGTAAACGTATATGGTAAACGTATATGGTAAACGTATATGGTAAACGTGTATAGTAAATGTATGTGGTAAATGTATGTGGTAAATGCTCATAGTAAATGTATGTGGTAAATGTATGTGGTAAATGTATGTGGTAAACGTGTGTGGTAAATGTGTATGGTAAATGTGCATAGTAAATGTATATGGTAAATGTATATGGTAAATGTATATGGTAAATGTGTATGGTAAATGTGCATAGTAAATGTATATGGTAAATGTATATGGTAAATGCGCATAGTAAATGTATATGGTAAATGTATATGGTAAATGTGTATGGTAAATGTGTATGGTAAATGTATATGGTAAATGTGTATGGTAAATGTGCATAGTAAATGTATATGGTAAATGTATATGGTAAATGTGTATGATAAATGTATATGGTAAATGTGTATGATAAATGTATATGATAAATGTGTATGATAAATGTATATGGTAAATGTATATGGTAAATGTGTATGATAAATGTATATGGTAAATGTATATGGTAAATAAGACAGTGTACATGGTATGTGTATGATACGGATTCCGTGATAACTCGACAGCACTCCAAAAAGAAGTTGTCAGGTGCAGATCCTGCAACGGACAAAATAGTAATTAAACCTTTTTGTACTAACTTTGATAACATAAAAAATGTAAATCAGCAAATACAGCTGTGACAGTAATTTATTTTCAGCATAAGAAAGGTTGTGACGATAGCCTAGAATCTCTAGCATCCTCTCATTCACCAACAATGCGATGGAATCAAAAAGACTTACCTATTGCGGATACTATGACCCAGGAAGCTGTGAATACACTATCATATACCCAGCCAGATACTTTTGACAAACCATCACAAACAGTAGCTGTGGGGAAACCTTTACTAGGTACCCGAAAGAAAGTTATTCTTTCAATCAGGGATCCCAATACAGGAGTAGTTTTGAATGCCCAGCCTATGGTTAATAGTAGCAAGCGTCTTGGATCTTCACCATCGGTCAATTTGCCAGCAATGCTCCATACAGAAAAGAAACCAGCACTTGTAGATTCAGACGTATTTACTAGTTCGCTGCAACCAGCAAGCATAGCAGAAAATGCCATTCCATCCACGCGAACCAATTCTGCTTTAGCAATCGTAAATCCTAACACTGGTGCAGTGATAAATGAAACGCAACTTTTGGATGATGGTGAAAAGCTCATACAACGATCTGCATCAGTTGTTTGTCCATCTTTGCCTAGAAGAAAGAGCAAGGCTATCCCAATTTTAGATCCAGAAACACATGAAGTAGTAGATACATCATCATACACTTGCTTCAAAAACTGTTCAAAGTTTTTCACCATTGATGGCCATGGGGTCGGGATTTCTATCATCGAATCGAAGGAAAATGAGCAGTAAAATTGTGAACCCTGCTACTGGAAAAGCGGTTAATCAATGTGACCTTGTGAAAAACGGAAAGCCAGCGGAACCACCGAGATCGGGCGATCAATATATGTTATGAAAGAAGTAACTTACACATCAATGTTCTAAGCTCTCGAAGCATTCACTCAACTACCATGGTACTTCTGGCAGCAGTTACTTGCTGTCAGATAGGTCATCAGCTTATAGTAACCTTATACTATCTTACTAGACTAAAATCCTCCTAGTCATTTCTATGATCTAAAGGATGAGCCTATAAACTATTTATGATAATTCTTTTAAGGCATGTGCATGTTTTCTTATTGTTACACCATGGTAGTTTTAAGCTCAGTTGTTCAAATGTACAGGCAAATCCCATATATGGACATGTGCCAAGATATGAATGGCTGACACTTGAATACCCTACTTTGGCTAGTTTTTTTCATAACATATTTATTCATTTTAATTATTGGTTCCAATGTTGATATATATTAAGGTTGGTCTCTGTTTTAGAACCTTGCCAATATTTAGCGATCTTAAAATTTTTAAAATAATAAATGCTGAAATACTAAGATGGGGATCACTCTCATCCACAGCAATGTCAATGTATACCGCTATCAAATATCGCAGGGAAAATGTAATTTATCAGCCTTATTCAATTCTATTGATGTTATTGAATGATCAAAAAATACCTCTAACAAGTGCTCAAACATTGGAAGCAAAATCTTGCATTTCCATAAAAATGGATTGTGTCTACACAAATAAGATTTGCATTTTCTTATAGGCGTTCTTATAACAGCGTGCAGTGCTGCGAGAGGTTTGTTGAATGATGTATGCTTCAGGGCTTTCTTGCCATGAAATTTTGCCATGAACTGAGTGAAACTCGTAATGCGCGCTTTAGTTGAGATGCAAAGCAGTGTTCAATCAGAACTTGTACAAGCTAAGAAATGTTGAACTATGGCCACAATTACAATCACTAAATTGGCAGTGTGCCACGGCTGTGGAAAGTATAAGAGGCAAGGTTTTGATACACCCAGGTGATAATATAAAGTACAAGAGGCAAGGTTTTGATACACCCAGGTGACAATATAAAGTACAAGAGGCAAGGTTTTGATATACCAGGTGACAATATAAAGTACAAGAGGCAAGGTTTTGACACACCCAGGCAGACCTGCCAACCCAAGAGTGGGGCAATGCGTGAGATTTGGTTTTGGGGCAATTGATGTATCAATGATAGTATATATAAAATTGTGGAAATTGGGGCAAAAATCTCACGCATTTTCATTTTTTCTTTGGGGTGATTGCGTGAGTCTCACGCCCAATGCGTGAGAGTTGGCAGGTATGCACCCAGGTGATAGTATCAAGTACAAGGGGCAAGGCTTTGACACACCCAGGTGATAAAATAAAGTACAGGAGGCAAGGTTTTGACACACCCAGGTGACAATATAAAGGTCTTGACACCCAGATGATAATATAAAGTACAAGAAGCAAGGTATTGACAGACTGAGATGATAGTATAAGGTGCAAGAGACAAGGTTTTGATACACCCAGGTGACAATATAAAGTACAAGAGGCAAGGTTTTGATACTCCCAGGTGACAATATAATGTACAAGAAGCAAAGTTTTGACAGACCGAGGTGATAGTATAAAGTGCAAGAGACAAGGTTTTGACACACCCAGGTGACAATATAAAGTACAAGAGGCAAGGTTTTGATACACCCAGGTGATAATAGAAAACAGTTGCGTGACAAAGAAACTACGCTCCAAGTAAACAAGCACACATGATAGAGAATTTTTATATTTGGTACTAATAAAATGTTAACCAAATATAAAATGTCATAACATGGAATTGAAAAGAAAGACATCAGCAGTAGTTACTACTATTGGCATATTCCATTGCTCTTATTATTTGCCAACAACAGGTGCATGATAAATATCACAGACGACCCTTACACTGAAATTAATGTGTAAGAGTTACGCTGACACCAATGTCAGCATACATTAGTCTAGCATTAGATTAGAAGGCTTAACATAGATGTCAATCTAGGTTAGAGACGGATGAATTAGAAGTAAAAAGACATAAAAGTAACAAGATAGTGCTATTTTGAAGGAGCTAAAAGAGATGTGAGCATATTACCTATTGAACGGATGCTGCCACGATACATTCGTAAGGTGGCAGTTACTTTTTAAACCTTTCGACTGGTAAGAATGATAGACAAAGACTATTAGAGTGTAGTGATTAACTGAGCATAGACAGACCATCAATAGACATAGATATTTGGGTGAGCATTTCATGAAAATGAAAAAATATGCCTATGAAACAAAAGAGCTAACAAAAGTGGATCGATTAACGGCGTAGCTATAGAACATGTTTTGTTATCACTGTCGACACACGTGATACTGGAGACCTATGGTCTCACGGAGCTTGTTGTGCGTGTAAACCTCACAAACTTCAGTACCAAGGCTAAAATAAATTGCCAAAGATTTCGGGCTATTTGACTACGGGCTATCAGGATTCTCCACAATGCAATAATCAGGACTGTGTTGAATGTATAGCGAATGTTCCGCAGTCTGCAACAGAACACGTCGTGTTATTAGGAGATTATTAGAGTCACTTTCAGAAGGTAAAAGAATGGCTTAGAGCATAAATCTCTGACAACAATAATAGAAAATTAAAAACAGTTAGAACTATACTCGTTTGTAGAAAGAACCTTTACTATAATAACAGTCGTGTCAGTGTATCCAAAGTCATGGTCAGATGTTACAAAAGAATTGCATAGTACAGGATTCAAACTTATAACCTTTGACTTAGTTGCCTGACATTCTAACACCTGCAGCAGTCAAGCGCTTTCTAGCCCTCAGAATAATTGCGCATATAAACTTTCTCTATACTTTATTGGCAACTAAACTGCCAGGTACTAGTAAGTATAAAATGTAATTACTTGGTGAGATGGGCTCGAGCTGCCGGCACACCGGACATCTCCTCATTCATCACATAAAGTTTTGTTCCAAGTATATGATTTTCTATATAGTCTGGCCAATGTAAGCTCCTCGGGTCCATGAAGAATGTCTGTAAAAAGAAGGATAAGTCCGTGTAGCATATGTAAGTTTTTGCAGAGTTTTTCACACATGTTATTTTAAATTTAGAGTTGTCCACACATGTTAATTAAATTCAGAGTTGTCCACACACAGGAGCAACAGGCTCATTTAAATGCAGCCAACCATAATATCAAACTTTTAGGCTAGCACGCTTTTTTAAAAATTCCTTTAACAAGCACAAACATTACTAGTGCTATGATGGTTAACTGGGACATAGAAGAAATGGTTGAAATATATTTATATATAAAATTAACTTTGCGTAATGTTACATTAAATCAGCACTAATATATGGAGCTGCTGTAGAAGGTGTGTACACGATCTCATTGCTGAGTGGATAACAGCTAAACGTCCTGTTAATGCGTGTTCAGATGAAACACTCTGTTAACAACAAGTTGTTAAAATCACCAAATTTTAGGTAATTTGCAGCATCAGTTTCCTTGTAACCTACTCAAATGTATATACATATTTGTCAAAGATAAAAGAACTCAACCAGTCATTTGATGATTAAGAAGAACTGCGTCTTCTTGAATACAAAATGCTTGTCTAGACGCCTTTAACATTTCAACCAATCACAATCTACTTCCAAAGTGAAGACCTTTTGCTAGTTGCTAGTAGTATGTTCAGAACAATCCAGTGAAACTATCATAAAATTTGACCTTGAGCGACATACTCCATTCACACATCACTCAAATATTTTATTTTGTATAAGTCTACAAACTCATTAAAAGAGTGATATTATTAAAAATGATCAAAGGAAATGCTAATAAAGGTACTTTAGCTGCCTCAGCGAAGATTCAGCTTTCTTCAAAAGAATAACTGAAATTCAGCCACAAGATTTTGTGTGTTCTATATGTAAGATTTACTGGTCAGTTGCTCTAAACACACAATTCATTATATACTTCTTTTCACATGATTGGTCGAGATCATAGTCTTTTTTTTCAAGCTGTCACGGCATACGTATGTGGCTTTTAGTCAGTTACATGCAAATTGAAGCTTGAATGACATAAAATTTGGTGATACTACATAGGCTAAGGCTCTGCTTGACAACATGGTGCTAATTGTTTCATCTGAACATGACTCAACAGGACCACACAAGGGTTGAGAAATCTTAGATTTCAAATGAATATGAATATGTTCTATTAAGATTGCATTAATAGCTTGAGATCTCAACTGATGGCATTGTTATACATACTGATAGATGGTTTCAACCGTTAATGTCAACAATTATGCTGGAAGAGCAATATACGTATTAATTTAATTAATATGATCATAATTATGGGACCTACTAGTAATTTTTCTCATGTCTTCTGTTATTTATGGCATAAAATCACTTTTTTATTATCTCAGGCCGTACAAACTATATATATTTGAGAAGCAAGTTTTATATACACTCTGTCATTAAAATTATTCTCATGAAATATAATCTATTTATTGGACATTCATTTTATCTTATCTTGTGATTGACAACAGCGATTGGCCAAGTAAATATTATGACACTACAGATACTCCAAAAGCCACCAATTTACTTACATATAGTTACATGTATACAAACATATGTATGTCCAAAAACCATGTTAAATTTGGTTAATTTTATTAAAGAATATAAACTTGGTTTTAGTGGATCTTTAACACAATATGCAGATACTGCTGTTACAGCAAAATCTGGTTAAAAAGCAAATATCAGTTGATATTTAATATTTCCATTGGTGTGCATATTTCCCTAATTCAACTAGTAAATGCTTAACAGACTGAACTAATAACAAATAACATGTTTATTTTAATAATTATGATAATTAATGATTAATTATTATCTCTATTGTATGATAAATACCCGGGAGTTTAATCTACAGTACTGACTTTATCACATTCATACCCGCCTACATTTCTCTTCATAGCTCGTAAGCGGAAAGTCGAACTACCTTGAAGTAAATGCCCCTAAACTCATCACTAACTTGGAAAATTAGAAACCTGAGGCTACACATCCTATTACCAAAGGTGTTCAGCAGTCAGTTTTTCATCATACTGAGATACAAACCTTGGCGTCTGCAGGGCTTAGCTTGAGAGCCAATGTTTGGTTATTCGTATATGTCCACTCCCAAGAGCGCTCTGTAAAGAAGTTGAGTACATCCATCGTCTTGTGAAGCTTTGTGTATGTTTCCACCATACTGAAACGAGGTCAATTGTCAAACAATCTTAAAAGGAACAAGATTGTAAAAGAAAAGGGAACTACAGCGCAAATAATTCCACATTTGTCTAAATATTCCCAGATGTTATGATATGATGGAAGAGTCATACTTTGTAAACAGGTCTTTACACTCAAAACAGAAAATGGAGAGAAAGCACAAGCAAACGAAAGTGAGAGTGAGCTAAGACCTTTACAATGTTATGCATGGCTACTCATGATTAGCACTCAGATAAGACATCAGCAATAAGCACGAACAATCTTTACTATAATAAGAACGGTGTCCATTCATCCGTCGTCACTAGTGAAGCTTAGAAAAAAAATTGTACAGTAGGCTCGCTCCTACAACGTAAATAATCTCGTTTACTTTATGAGGACTTTATGTTATAAGAACAGTGAAATACACGTAAACTGCTTAATACTTCCAAGATCTTTTCAAACTCACCTCTTTGACCATACAAAAAAGAAAAACTTGACTTGATTTTATTGATTTTTGTGGGCTGTACCGCAACTGCTGTATTATTGGTTTTCACTGACGTTTCTGCTTTTTCTGATCAAATGAATTTTGTTAAAGGTTGACTTGCAACAAAATTCACATTACAGTTATTTGGTATCAAAAGATTCCTCATGTCTTAATCTGCTATGTTGTAGGTGCAAAATATGTGGAAAGGTGATTACAAGCTCTTAAAAGCTCAAAAACGAACAGTTAATCGCAGCCATCACGAAATTCGTCGTAGCTTAGAATCCTTTTCCAAAACGGTTCCAACGGGACGTAGCTGAACACGATGGTTTTTGTTTACATTTTCATGCAACCTCATTAGTCGAAATATTTCCACAAATATACTTTGACCACGCATGCAATAAAACCATGTATGGTCCTTACGCGTATTTTTCATCATCATTGTAATGCTGTCACTGTGAGCACTGATATCTCAAAACCTACAGTAAAAATTCGTTTAATTTTTTTAATCTTAGCCCCAAGGAGTGCATATCATCCTCCGATAAACATGATGAGCCTGTTGGTCACCTGTGATATTCGGAAAAATGTTGCAGAAATTGTTCGTGCTATTTGGCAGGAAGTATGGGTCACATGATCAGATTACGACTAGATGATTAGACCAAACTGAAACGAAACTGTAGAGTAGCGAACATCTATATTTGACAAGGGCTTCCCGGTAGAACCCGAAGTCTTTGTCATAAACTAGTGCTACGAGACGTTTTATATTGAGCCTTTTATTGGCCTTTAATTTCATGTGATACATCGCGTGTCAAACAATAACCACAATGTATGAGTACGTCATGGGACTAAAGCGATTCCAAACTACTGCGTTTTCGTGATGGCTGCAATTAACTATTCATTTTTGAGCTTTCAAGAGCTTGTAATTACATTTCCACAAATTTTGCACCTACTACACAGCAGAGTAAGACATGGTGAACATTTGATACCAAATAACTGTAATGTGAATTTTGGTACAAGTCAACCTTTAATGGTCTCAATCCTTAGATTGAGTTGCAACACAAGCGATATATTGTACATCGATATGTGTAGTGATATAGTGTACAGCGTTATACTGTACAGCGATATAGTGTACAGCATTATAGTGTACAGCGATATAGTGTACAGCGATATAGCGCACAGCGTTATAGTGTAAAGCGATATAGTGTACAGCGTTATACTGTACAGCGTTATAGTGTACAGCAATATAGTGTACAGCAATATAGTGTACAGCGATATAGTGTACAGCGTTATACTGTACAGCGTTATAGTGTACAGCGTTATAGTGTACAGTGATATAGTGTACAGCGATATAGTGTACAGTGTTATAGTGTACAGCGATATAGTGTACAGGATTGTAGCTATTTGTAGTCATACGTGTGTGCTTACTTCACATTTGACTTTTAGCAACTGAATTCAGAATGTGTTAACACCTACCCATGATTAGACAAACTCTGACATGTGACTTACCCTGTCAGACTCAGTCAGAGTTATGAGTAACAAAAAGAGCAACACCGTATAACCAAGAATTGCTCATATAAGTGAATACAAAACAGTTTATAAAAAAATTGGTATTCCGATGCGCCAAAGAGATCGCCAGGCGTGCCACAAGAGATCGCCAGTTGTGCTACAAGAGATCGCCAGGTGTGCCACAAGAGATCGCCAAGCGTGCCACAAGAGATCGCCAGGCGTGCCACAAGAGATCGCCAGGTGTGCCACTAACGCACAGAGAATAAGTATCTCAGGAATGATTCTGAACATATGGAAGGTGAGTAAGTAGCTCAGGCAGTAGCGTGCCGAGCTGTTATTCTGAATAATGGGAGTTGTAATCTCTTTCTCGACCTCCAACCGTCAGTGACAGATTGTAAAGTTTGTTACGCTCAATGATACTGGTGGTTTTAAGGTGGTTTCCATGCGAACTACAATGTCAGCATTAAATGTAGATTCACAAGAATTAGTTGTTCTAGCGAACTATTTTATCAATGTGGACCAGAATACCGCTTTTAACCTTAACGTTCTTGTGAACCCAGTGTGCCTTCATGGTTTTTGCTAATGAACATGGCGAATACTTTAAAACTCATAACAAAGAATTTGTCCTTTAACATAACTCAAATCTGTCACAATAGAACTGAACGAAAGATATTACCTGTCCAGTTTTGGTGAATAGATCCCGAGAGAAATTCTGCTAATGTATACACAAGGTTAATCAAAGCTAAGTGTTAAAAAATTATCCTAAAAGCTCAGTTTTGGATAAACTGTTAAGTGCCTACTTACATAATACTAACACAGGTGGTTGAACCAACTCAGACGTGATGTAAATCATCTCACTACATTAAACACACTACATGTACTTAGTACTTACAAAGGTCTCTTGCCTGTCAGCTTGATAACCAGATCCATCATGTGTGCAGGAACGTAGTGGCTAATAAAGACCCAATAATCGTGAACTAGTGAATTGTTTCTCAGAATGACATGAGTAGGTCGCCTGAAGGCTTTTTCAAATGGAGTCTTCCAAAAGAACTTGAGTGCAATGCTTTCTAAAAAACAAGGTTGAAAACGTGAACAGGTGAGTTAGTCATGCTGCTTGTAACAAGGACTGACATGAATAAAAGTGAAAATGTATAGAGTTGTTTATCAAAAGATACCAGCTAAACCATGTTTATAATGATGGCCTATCAAAGATTCATTACACTAATATGTAAGAAAATTAAAAAATTAAAATCCTGTGTTTTTTGTTTTACAAAAAAATTTGCTCTTTGGATATCTTTGCTGGATTTCAACGTAAACTCAATCGATTTGCCAGGGTTAATAATGCCTAAATCAACCATATTCGGAAATATGTTTGCCAAAAGGTGCAACAATATTTTCTTTCGAACCTGCAAGATTAAAGTTGTTTGAATTTTTAGGTTGTGTGAAATTTATCAACTAAATTGCTGTTCTTTTTGTATACCTTTGTGCTGCAATTGGAGTTTTACTGTCTTTAATCGAACATTAAAATTTAATATTTCTTAACTAATAATTTCTTTACTTGTGTCATATCAGTACTCATACGTAAAGGTACTCATACGTAAAGATACTCATACGTAAAGGTACTCATACGTAAAGGTACTCGTACAAAAAGGTACTCATACGTAAAAGTACTCACACATAAAGGTACTCATACGTAAAGGTACTCGTACAAAAAGGTACTCATACGTAAAAGTACTCACACACAAAGGTACTCATACATAAAGGTACTCGTACAAAAAGGTACTCACACGTCAAAGTACTCATACGTAAAGGTACTCATACGTAAAGATACTCACACGTAAAGGTACTCATACGTAAAGATACTCATACGTAAAGGTACTCACACGTAAAGATACTCACACGTAAAGGTACTCACACGTAAAGATACTCATACGTAAAGGTACTCATACGTAAAGGTACTCACACGTAAAGATACTCATACGTAAAGGTACTCGTACGTAAAGGTACTCGTACGTAAAGGTACTCGTACGTAAAGGTACTCGTACGTAAAGGTACTCGTACGTAAAGGGAACTCGTACAAAAAGGTACTCGTACAAAAAGGTACTCGTACAAAAAGGTACTCGTACAAAAAGGTACTCGTACAAAAAAGTACTCGTACAAAAAAGTACTCGTACAAAAAGGTACTCGTACGTAAAGGTACTCGTACGTAAAGGTACTCGTACGTAAAGGTACTCGTACGTAAAGGTACTCGTACGTAAAGGTACTCGTACGTAAAGGTACTCGTACGTAAAGGTACTCGTACGTAAAGGTACTCGTACATAAAGGTACTCGTACGTAAAGGTACTCGTACGTAAAGGTACTCACACGTAAAGGTACTCATACGTAAAGGTACTCATACGTAAAGGTACTCATACGTAAAGATACTCATACGTAAAGATACTCATACGTAAAGATACTCATACGTAAAGGTACTCACACGTAAAGGTACTCACACGTAAAGGTACTCATACGTAAAGGTACACATACGTAAAGGTACTCGTACAAAAAGGTACTCGTACAAAAAGGTACTCATAAGTAAAAGTACTCACACATAAAGGTACTCATACATAAAGGTACTCGAACAAAAAGGTACTCGTACAAAAAGGTACTCGTACAAAAAGGTACTCGTACAAAAAGGTACTCGTACAAAAAGGTACTCGTACAAAAAGGTACGCGTACAAAAAGGTACTCGTACAAAAAGGTACTCGTACAAAAAGGTACTCGTACAAAAAGGTACTCGTACAAAAAGGTACTCGTACAAAAAGGTACTCGTACAAAAAGGTACTCACACGTCAAAGTACTCATACGTAAAGGTACTCACACGTAAAGGTACTCATACGTAAAGATACTCACACGTAAAGGTACTCATACGTAAAGGTACTCACACGTAAAGATACTCATACGTAAAGGTACTCATACGTAAAGGTACTCGTACGTAAAGGTACTCGTACGTAAAGGTACTCGTACGTAAAGGTACTCGTACGTAAAGGTACTCGTACGTAAAGGTACTCGTACGTAAAGGTACTCGTACAAAAAGGTACTCGTACAAAAAGGTACTCGTACAAAAAAGTACTCGTACAAAAAGGTACTCGTACAAAAAGGTACTCGTACAAAAAGGTACTCGTACAAAAAGGTACTCGTACAAAAAGGTACTCACACGTCAAAGTACTCATACGTAAAGGTACTCATACGTAAAGGTACTCATACGTAAAGATACTCGTACGTAAAGATACTCGTACGTAAAGATACTCGTACGTAAAGGTACTCGTACGTAACGGTACTCGTACGTAAAGGTACTCGTACGTAAAGGTACTCGTACGTAAAGGTACTCGTACGTAAAGGTACTCGTACGTAAAGGTACTCGTACGTAAAGGTACTCGTACGTAAAGGTACTCATACGTAAAGGTACTCACACGTAAAGATACTCATACGTAAAGGTACTCATATGTAAAGGTACTCATACGTAAAGGTATTCATACGTAAAGATACTCATACGTAAAGGTACTCATACGTAAAGATACTCATACGTAAAGGTACTCACACGTAAAGGTACTCACACGTAAAGGTACTCACACGTAAAGGTACTCATACGTAAAGGTACTCATACGTAAAGGTACTCGTACAAAAAGGTACTCATACGTAAAAGTCGTCACACGTAAAAATACTCATACGTAAAGATACTCATACGTAAAGGTACTCATACGTAAAGGTACTCATACGTAAAGGTACTCGTACAAAAAGGTACTCATACATAAAAGTACTCACACATAAAGGTACTCATACGTAAAGGTACTCATACGTAAAGGTACTCATACACTTGGGTTAATGAATTGCTCTTTGCTCATGTTTACTTTTGCCTTTTAGTAATTTCTCTCTATAAAACTCACAAAACAGACATATTGTAACAATATATTTATTTCTCTGTCATCACTGCCAATTATTACAATAATTAATTAATTTTTAATTAAAGTAGATAATGATATAATAGATTTTGAATAGCTTCTGTTAATAAATTTCTGTATAAAAACATGCCAATGGTAAATAAATGTAAAATCTTTTCGATAATTATAGATTATAAATTCTATTCTTCTATTTAGTGACTTTATTTTTAAAAATATTCAAAAATAACATCTCCTAAAATAGGTGCTTGTCTTTTAGAGCTAAAAATAATGCAGATAAGCCTTGTTTTATTATCATGGAAACACAGAAGATATTGTTGAAGAACTTCTGGTAAAAAGTAATATAACTAAAACATTGTCTGTTTTACAGCATAACATACAACTAATCTAGGCAGCATTATGTACAATAGACCTCGCTTTAACACGTACACTTTCCAACATATGATGCCATATTTGAGCAAATATCTGTCTGAACATCATAAGCAGATCCTAACATACAGCACTCAAAGTTTTCCTAAACAATATGGTTTGTAAACCAGCACATATTCACACAGATCTTTGTCACATAATTTGCTCCTGTTTAACCAATATCACACAGTACTTCATACTTTTATCTGTACTTTTAAAACCGTAAACATCAAAGAGAGTAGTGAGAAATGCGGTAGAGGCAAAAAGAAAAAACATGGAAAAAACAATATTTCCTTTACATTGAAGAATATATAGACAAACATGAGTGAAAACCTTCGAATCAATTCTTTAGAAACTCGATGAAAATGTTTATCATGAAAAACTGAAGATGAAATGAAGAGA
The DNA here is from genome assembly GCF_963576615.1 of Watersipora subatra. NCBI lineage: Eukaryota > Metazoa > Bryozoa > Gymnolaemata > Cheilostomatida > Watersiporidae > Watersipora > Watersipora subatra. The sequence continues at coordinate 37,301,858 of NC_088711.1, read as the reverse complement.
AAAAAAACCTGCAACTAGGGAAGGTAAAGAGGTTGGCCATAATAACTCAAAATCTGTATGTATAACTGTATAGTTTTTTCTTTTGTTTAGCTAATTTTGTTGTTGACAATAAATCACAAAACAAAACAAACTGGTTCATTAGGTTTAAAGATTGACTTCTTGTTTCATAAGGTTCATATTTTTTTATTACTAATTTTAAAGGTTTACTTATTGTTTCATAAGGTTCATATTGTTTTGTTACTAACTTTTAAAGGTTTACTAGCAACAAAATTCACATTACAGTTATTTTGTATCAAAAGATTCACCATGTCTTACTCTGCTGTGTTGTAGGTGCAAAATATGTGGAATTGTGATTAAAAGCTCTTAAAAGTTAAAAAATGAACAGTTAATCACAGCCATCATGAACACGCCGTAGTTGGAATCTATTTTGATGACGTTCTCAAACATTTTGACACCTGATGTTATCACGTGAATTCAAAGGCCAATAAAAGGCTCAATATAAAACGTCTCATAGCGCTAGTTTATGACAAACACTTTGAGGTTATACCGGAAAGCCGGTATCAAACATAGATGCTCGCTACTTTACAGTTTTGTTTCGGCTTGGTCTAGTCGTCTAGTTGTAAACTGATCATGTGACCCATACCTCCTGCCAAACGGCGCGAACAATCTCTGAAGCATTTTTCGACTATCGCATGTTTATCAGAGGATGATATGCACTCCTTCGAGCTGAGGTTGAAAAATTAAACAAATTTTTACGGTAGGCTTTGAGATATCAGTGCTCAAAGTGACAGCATTACATAGACGAAACAGACGCGTAAGGACAATAGACATGGTTTTATTGAATGGGTGAAGTATATTTGTGAAAATATTTCGACGAATGAGGTTTCATGAAAGTGTAAACAGAAGCCATCGTGTTCATCTAAGTCCCATTTGAGCCGTTTTAGAAAAGGATTCCGATCTACGGAGTTTTCGTGATGGCTGCGATGAACGGTTCGTTTTTGAGCTACTAATCACATTTCCACATATTTTGCACCTACAACACGGCAGAATAAAACATGGTGAATATTTTTGTACTAAATAACTGTAATGTGAGTTTTGTTGCAAGTCAACATTCAGGTGTACTGCAAAGTCAGTAGTTGTCTTCTCACTAAATGATTACCTTTTCTATAAGGATTCTCTTCATCTTAACTCATTTCCACACTTCGGTTGCCTGCATGTAATTACTACATATAATAAATCTACTACCAGTGCAGTAAATACAAACGATTTTCTGTTTCTTGTCTGCCTTTCATTGTACTCTGGATGTTTTAAGTAGATGTTTACATTAACAATCTGTGGTTTGCCAAATGAATGCTAAATTTCTGACATTAACTAGCTCTACCAGCATACAGTATACCAGCAACCATCAGTTATTCTTTAATGGCGTGTTAAAGCAGTCAATTGCTCTTTTTGTGTTAGCTTTTGGTGTGAAAAAGCCAAGGTGGCCACGGATGGGTTTGAAACTAGCTACCAAACTGTACCAAACTACCATGAAGTAGTGTTGGTACAGTAGTGTTGAAACCGCTGTACCAACACTACTACCTGGTCAATTCATCATCTATATATATATATATATATATATATATACATATACATCATTATAAGCAGGAGAGATCACTACCCAAGTGAGTACTAAAAGTGGAAATTGGATATGGTAATGTCTGGGTCCAAGCAGCCCGACAACTTCGTAGTGAAGTAATATTAGTATTTCAGCACTGAATTACATGCTGATATTGTAAACCATTTCATTTCTTACAATTATACACAAAGAAACAGAGAGTCAACCCTCGCTATGTTTCCATTATGCACACAATGCAGATTTGGAGTTGTGTGCACATTGAGTTCAAGGTGCAATAAGTGTTTCAATAGACATTCACATTTTGTGGACTAACACGAGAGCTTTGTTAAAAAAGGTAAGAATTTCACATCCAGAGGTTATCATGATGCACTCATTCTTGACATTTGCAAGTGTCATTTCCATCCTTTGCAAGCTTCAGCCTGAAGCATTCGATAAAAAATTGCAAGTACCAAACTCGCTCGACTTACGGGTTTTTGTTGTTTCCATCTTGGATTAACCGCGCCATGTAAACATAGCAACTCGGGGTTGAGAGTGGGTGACTACTAGCATGTAAACATAGCAACTCAAGGTTGAGAGTGGGTGACTACTAGCATAAAAACATAGCAACTCAGGGTTGAGAGTGGCTGACTACTAGCATGTAAACATAGCAACTCAGGGTTGAGAGTGGCTGACTACTAGCATGTAAACATAGCAACTCAGGGTTGAGAGTGGGTGACCACTAGCATGTAAACATAGCAACTCAGGGTTGAGAGTGGGTGACCACTAGCCTGTAACACAAGCTCAATAGACCAGCTAACGGCTGCTCCGAGGCTTTGTACATTCTCTAAAAAGCGACATACCGAGTTCACCCCATGTGTATGGGTTGATACCACCAGTCGTACAATGGTAGATAGGTACATCTGTCGGTTTAGACAGCACAGTATGCCATGCTGTCGTTATCATCATGTTTACAGGAAGGTCGACAGGCACAATATCTGCAACAGCCTCTGTGTCTGCCTTGAAGGTCCGCAACAGTCCTTTGCCAGCCTAACAATAATAATTATCCATATTACAGTTAGCCATGTTACCAGCGTAACAATCATAGAGTTATTCATATCATAGTTGAATGTATGTTGCCAGCCTAACATCATAGAGTTATCCATATCATAGTTAGATATGTTGCCAGCCTAACAATCATGGAGTTATCCTTATCATAGTTAGATATGTTGCCGGCTTAACAATCATAGAGTTATCCTTATCATAGTTAAATATATGTTGCCAGCCTAACACCATAGAGTTATCCATATCATAGTTAGATATGTTGCCAGCCTAACAATCATAGAGTTATCCTCATTATAGTTAGATATGTTGCCGGCCTAACAATCATAGAGTTATCTTTATCATAGTTAAATATGTTACCAGCCTAACAATCATAGAGTTGGCCTTATCATAGTCGGACACGTTTTAATTTCTCTCTAGCAAGGGGCCCTAGAACCATAAATTTCCCGTGACAAAACAGTAACACGATGGTCATGGTAATAGTCAAACGATAAAATGCTATTCAGAAAAATGTTTTTGTGATTATAAAAATTCATAGCACTGCACGTAAGTATTTCAGTCATGATATTAAATTATTCACATGCTGAAGAGTTGATCCCTTACAGAAAACATCTCAAAGACAAGTTCTGCACACACTGTTTCTTCACACCATTCAATGAACTTTCTTTGACAACATAGCAACTCATCGACATCAAAACGGGAGTTGTCCACCTCTAGGCAGCACAGGTCTTACAGTGTGGTAGGCTATGAAGAGGTGAGAGGTTAAATTATAAAGAGATAAGGGTATAAAATATGGACAGAGGGTCCAAATATAGACAGAGGGTAAAGATATGAAAAGATCAGGGTGAAAATTTGGACAGGGGGTAAAAATATGGATAGATCATGGCGAAAATATGGACAGAGGGTGAAAATATGGAAAGATCTCAGGGTGAAAATATGGAGAGTTCTCAGGGTGAAAATATGGACCAATCTGGGTATGAAATCTTTTAAAAATCAGACAAGGAACTATGGAAAGATTAGCAGACAGCATGAAGATGCCAAAGAATGGAGTAGGTATAGAGAATACATAGAATATAAAGAGGGCACATCTTGGTGTATGAATATGTCATAGCGTGGACAATGGAGAGTTCAAAGTGTAGACACTGGAGAGGTCAGAGCATGGACCTACCGTTCTCTAACAATGGAAAGGTCAGAGGGTAGACAATTGAGAAGTCAGAGTGTGGACAATGGAGAAGTCAGAGAGTGGACAATGGAGAAGTCAGAGAGTGGATAATGGAGAGGCCAGAGTGTGAAAAATGGAGAAAACAGAGAGTGGACAATGGAGAGGTCAGTGTGTGGACAACAGAGAGATCAGTGTGTGGACAATGGAGAGGTCAAAGTGTAGACAATGGAGAGGTCAGAGCATGGACAATTGAGAAGTCAGAGTGTGGACAATAGAGAGGTCAGTGTGTAGACAATAGAGAGATCAGTGTATGGACAATAGAGGGGTCAAATGAACAGGAACTACTTACAGCAATATACAGGCCACTAGGTCCATTGTAGTTGTCTATCCAGCCAGGAAATGGTTCCTTCCAGGAGGCACCAACTATTGACGGACGCACGATGGCCAGAGGCATGTCCTTACCCTCCTCTACTAGCAGATGCTCGGCCAGCTGTTTAGTGTATGTGTATGTGTTTGGTTTGTCTCCTATCAACTTAGGAGTTATCTGATCCAATGTCTCATCATCTATGATGCTGCAAGGGAGAGGACTAGGATGTTACTAGAAACACAGGCTTCATTATTTCAGAAGTTAGCTTTTAAAAATTTCTCAATACTTAAACGGTCAAAATCAATATGGAAGGTGAGAAAGAGTTAACTGTAGCATGAAGCAGCAGACAGATTTCCTATGATGTTGTGCATCGTTGTTTCACCGAAGACCTGACAAACAAAACTTCACTGGATAGAACTAGGTGATGAATAGTAGAAAGTATAAGATGAAACAGACCTGCAGAGATCAATGAGCTGTTGAGGCTCTATTGGCGTTGGATAAACCATTTCCTCTATAAACTGTCTGTCACAGTTGGAGTAGGCTGTTGACACGTGTAGGAATAACTACAACACAAGACATGTAGGTGTATTACTGAGAAGGCGGTTACATATGGTTTCATAGTGGAGTCTTCCAAGACAACGTTATGAGTTGTGCTCTCTAATATTAAACCACGCAAGTGCATTCCAGTTGTTAAGTGGAATACTTTGAACTAGTCAACAGATGTCAGGGTGAGCCATTGTTCAACATTTACGGGAGGCAAGTAAATTGCATAGAGCTATTCTTACTATAAAAGTAAGCTTGTTTTCTATCATAAAAGAACAAAATGATTTTAACTACCTTCTTAATGAATGAAAGAAAATCGGTTCCAAACTCTAGGCACCACAATTTATATAACACATTCGACGACAGCCGGGCCATAACAAAACCACCTCACCACCTCTTTTCTCAGATAGAGTGAGGTACTCATGGCTCTTCCATTCTACGCCAGATGGTTAGGGGTATCGAAGGCATACCAGAAAAATCTTTTTACAATTGTAAGAAACACACATCAAGTTGGTGTGCCCTCGAGCCTGACATATATAGCAGTAGGATCTGATTTGCGCCCAACTTTCATTTCACCAAATATTGCATCGTCCCATTTTTCACCGGAATATATTAGCAAGGTATGATGATAGGACACCGAAAATGAATATAGCAACTGATAGCAGAAGAGTATGTCGAGGTGCACAATGGAGCACCACAATGTAACATGGCTGGTCTAAAGATAAGCACTAAGATCACGTCACTACCTTCGCCATATGCTCCGTTACTGATACGGTTCTGTTTGTATAGGCAAGGCTTTCTGAGATTAGTGTGGAAAGACAAACAGAATTATCACAGTGATTTAAAAGACCAACTAAAAGGACCAATACAGAACAAGATGGATAAACTCTAGCATGCAGCAAACACAAGTAATATTGGGAAGTATCTCTCCCATTTTTAATGGGAGAAATGGTCTAATTTAAACCAATCATTTAAGATACCGGTAAATCACAAAACAGTAAAATAATCATTAGTGAAAGGCAAATTAATGAATGTTTCTGTTTCCCCGTAAAGGTATTTGTTAAGCAAACTTCTTTAACACTGGGTAAGACAAAACCTACAAACCAGCGATCAAATAGTTACTGGGTTTCCAAGCTTCGAATAGATTCAGAGTTTTTTCCACTCCGAATCATAGAAACGGTAAAATTCAAACAGATTCTCAGAATTTATGTGAAGGCATTCCCAGTGAGACTTCACAGAAACGCTCACTACTGATGAATTTACAGTAGATCAACAATACCCGGCTAAGCTCTCCCCAGTGGAGGTAAGAAAATTCAGCGCATTTCATCACAGCACCACTCGAGTCTCTTCTAACTACTACTGCAAATAATGGGTCGCTCATATAACAATAACAAGGTAATAATAATACCTTTTAATTTATTTTATTACCTTATTAAATAACTGAACCTATCGATTGTACAGATTCCTACTGGTGCCGACCTTTTCCTAGATGACTCTTCTAGCATAGAAAAAGTTATAAATGTTTACTAAAAGCGACTGTCGTTCACGTGACCGCTGAAGAAACAACTGTGTAGCGAGCAGTAAATTATGTCGCTCTTTCGTAATATAGAGGGCGGTAAAAAATAAAACAAAAAGAAAATTCTGATCATGAATCTTGACCGAGTTGGTGCAACAAGTGTACGAAAGGTGAATTGAAAAGTGACCATGACCTGAAGGCGAGTCTATTTTAACAAGTTCTGTTTTAAGGAGCTAGTCTTCGAAAGATCGATACAATGAAACTCCGAATCCTTGGAACGCTAAGATGCGAATTCATCAAAAATGTCAACTCCAAATCCATTCAAAGTATGGAAACCTAGTAAATGAGAGCAGCCACAAATGCTATGTTGGATATTGTACAGCATCAAAAAACACTTATCTTCATTTCAACATCAACAAGATCTCTTTGAAAATGATACTCTGATAATTGTCCATAAAGAATTCCTAGCAGACGCACCTCGCAACAGTCATATTGGTAAACACAAAGACATTAGGCAGCTAGTTCTAGAGACTACCGTCAACAATTCATATGAGCGTCATCACAGACGATGAACTGAATATTTAGGTTGCTTTCAGATTTCTTACTCATACGCTCGTGGAGTTCGCTTGACAAAATATCAAAAAATATTTTTCATGAAATGAGGTACACAGTAAGTATTCAGTCCATAAAATTTCTGTTGTCTTTTGTATGCCACTTTTAGAGAAATGCGACTGAAAAGACAATCACTCTATTGATTATCGGCGACCAAATCCAACTTTGTAGCATACAAAAGACTGAACATGTTTTTACAAAGCAGCCTTCATATATTTTTTTTGCACCTATATGTGTTGTAGGTGCAAAATATGTGGAAATGTGATTCAACAAGAACAAGAGATTGAACAAGCTTTCAAAAGCTCAAAAGCAAACAGTTAATCGCCGCCATCACGAAAACGCCGTAGGCTGGAATCAATTTATTTATCTGATGTATACTCAAACAATTTGGTTATTGTTTTGACACGTGATGTTATCACATTAATTGAAAGGCCAATAAAAGGCTCAATATAAAACGTCTCGTAACACTAGTTTATGACAACAATGATATACAGCCCCCCCAAGGATAGCCGACGGCTGTCATATGGGCGGGGTTTAATGATGGAGCTCTGTTAGGATTATGCTAGCCTGGGTTTCGGAGCTAACACAACTCTCGCGGGGCGATCGCATTGCCTTGTTAGGTTTTGAAAAACATGACTCGCTGTTATCGTTTCATTAGCTCATTCAGTCAGTAGACCCGCGGTTCACAATAGCAAACCTTGAATTTCTACAATATAGGGGTGATACCTAACCAAAATAATACATCCATACAAAATAAGACATTTCAAATTACCTACTTTTAGTAATTTTAAAATTTGTAAAGGTTGTAGTATATGCTTAAAGTTGAATATAATTTACCCGAACAACGGCTTTTTTTCCTAGTTTTTGATTAATATTTTGCCACCCCTAATATAAAATGACAAAGTCTTTCATCGTTTTCACATTGTTTTACCTGACCAATGAGATAGGACAGCAGGCAAAGCTGTGCAGTGTAGTTTTCATACTCAAAATCTAAATAAAAAACCGAATTTGAGCTATTTTACGATAGTGAATCAGTGAATAGTTGAATAGAATAGTGAATATTTATCACGAATGCTTGCAAATGGCAACTGACTGATCATAATGGTGACAATATTGGGATACTATATTTATTTGACAACAAAGTGAATTCACCAGATAAGTAAAATAATCACTATAGTTCATAATATTTGTAAAATTACGAGGGGCTTTATTCGGCATATTTGTTTGTTCGGGTGCCGTGTTCGGGTTCATCCCAATAGAGCTTCATCATTAAACCCCGCCCATATGAGAGCCGTCGGCTATCCTTGGGGGCTGTATATCATTGATGACAAACAGTTCGGGTTTTACCGAAGAGCCCTGACCAAATATAGATGCTCGCTACTTCAGTTTTGTTTCGGCTTGATCTAATCATCTAGTCGTAATCTGATCATGTGATCCCATACTTCTTGCCAAAGAGCGCGAACAATTTCTGCAGCATTTGCCGACTATCCCAGGTGACCAACAGGCTCCTCATGTTTATCAGAGGATGATATGCACTTCTTCGAGCTGAGGTTAAAAAATTAAACGAATTTTTACGGTAGGTTTTGAGATATCAGTGCTGAAAGTAACAGCATTACAATGAAGATGAAATAGACGCGTAATGAAAATAGACATGGCTTTATTAAATGCGTGAAGTATATTTGTAAAAATATTCCGACAAATGAGGTTGCATGAAAGTGTAAACAGAAACCATCTTGAAACAACTACGTCCCATTTGAGCCGTTTTGGAAAGAGAAGCCAAACTATGGCGGTATCGTGTGGCTGCGATTAACTGTTCGTTTTTTAGCTTTTAAGAGCTTGTAATCATATTTCCACATATTTCGCACCTACAACACAGCAGAGCAAGACATGGTGAATCTTTTGATACCAAATAACTGTAATGTGAATTTTGTTGCAAGTCAACCTTGAAGGACCTCAGTGGATGGCTTTTGCGGATGCATCATCTCTCACCCGCTTATCCCCTGTCAATAAAACCTACCAAACTTGGATATAAAGTACCATGTACCTAAATCAAGGCAAAATTTACCATATTCGTCCGAAAACTTTGAAGGGCTCGAGCACGCAATTACAATTCAAACGTCTCACGTGTTAACCTATCGCATAGTCCGTGTGTAGACAGTCTGAGAGCACCCTCGGTTAGTCGAGGAACACATAGCAATGTCAGAAGGGAAGACAAGAGATCTGAGCAAACTACCAGAACCTGAAAGCTAAGCACTTTATCTCAAGTCTCAGAACAAACAAGACGGCATCCAAAGGGATGACGCAATTGGATGACAATACTTGTCATCCAGTTGCGTCACACTGCTGTGATTTCACAAACAACCTTGAAACTCTGAAACTAGCCAACCGCAGAGGGGAGTGTTGGCCAACTAATAGCAAGGAAGCCTTCACCTAATAGGTGGAAGCAACAGTAGACCAGTGATAAGAACGAAGATAGGACAAAAGCCATGTACAAAGTACAAAAAACTCTTCAACTATATACGATGTTATAATACGGATATAAGCTGCTAGTATTACCAGCTGTTGGTTTATTCTCTGCGAGGGTATTACCAGCTATGATGATATGCAAGAGATGTGACAGCCACTACAGACTGCTTTGGGTGAAAGGCCGAAGTAGGCAGTCAGAGTGTGGCACACCGAGGGTGGTCCATAGATCAGGGTGCAAAATGGGTGAATAGAGCGGGTTGCGTAGAGTTGCAGGCTCCAGAGGGAGACGCATAGAGTGAAACGTATCGAATGAAAGGCATCGATTGAGATACATAGTCTGGGCCATAGAATGAGGTACAGAGAGTGAAATGCAAAGAGTGAAATGGATGGAGTGTGATGCGTATGGTACGTAGAGTTGGGTGCATAGTGTGGCGCATAGAGTGGTACACGGGAGGATAAATTATCAATGATCAATTGCTAGGAAGTGTTTTCATTGTTGAGCACTGACTTACTGAAAAATTCATATGGCCAGCCTGAGCAATCGGCAACAGCGTGGTGAGCAGTAAGGACAACTAATATAAAAAACAAAGCACTTTTTGAAGCTATTCTTTTCAACATTCCTAGTCGAACTTGCAGTAATTTCCCTCTAGTTGATCTGTAGCAAGAATATCTGTTATCATGGCTGTACATCAAATTTCTTGAAGGACTGGCTTAAGGGGTGGCTACTCCGTTAACTTAATGCATCGTTTGTGTCGCGAAGGTGTTGGTAACGCATTTACAAAGAGTTATCGAGGAGTGATGATATATAGACAAGCATAGTGTCGACACTGATGGAGAAGAAGCTGATACAACTGTGAGTTTATTCCAGTTGACCTTGATTATTGACCGTTGACCTATAATCTTGATTACCGTACATTTTATTCAGTTTCCAGTGCAAGCTGGTCTCATTTAAGGCGCTCATTTGAACAATGACCAGAAGGTTTTACACAAATGACTATTTACTTGTAGACAAAATATTCTCACTTGTATGTATGCATGTATTTTCACTATTTTAATATACAACATATAAAAGATAAGAAATTTGTAGAAAATGAGGGTCCATATGCGCAATAGCAGAGCTAATCAAGATCAAGAATTGTAACAGACATGTGTAGGTGACTGGTGTAAATTCGAACTGCCCCTGAACCCGAGACAATTCCTCAATTCAACCCTTTAAAAATTTTTCTATTTGAATTATTTCATTAATCCACGGTATTTTTACTTGCCTCATTTTCATTAGCAAAGTGTAACAGTTTTTTTCGAGCAAGAATAAACCAATGAAGATAGCTGCATAAGGATTATAGCAGTTACAAGATCATTGATCATAGATAATCAATATACCGAATTAATTCAAAAAGAATAGAAAAGAGCGAGAAAATGACATCTCTCACATCACTGAAGTTACTTTTCATTTGTCCATTTGTTTGTATAAGTCGTATTGTAGTGCCAGTGTGTATAACCATAGCAGATGTGTACATTATGCGTCGGCCAAGCATTTCATTGTGGGCGTATAGCCAGGCCTTAGGAGTAGCGTTGAAAAGTACAGCAAATACAAAGTTAACAATAGAAAGCATATGGAGAAAGCAACGAATGAGATGATATTCTATACAAGTGGTCTAGCAATGTAAATAAATAATGGATACCAAGCAAGAAAGTCATTGACTAAAAACGGTCTAGTATGAATAGTCATGATTGTTAGCCTCTAACCCTTACAGGATCAGTATCAAAGGCAACTACCCTAGGACACTTAAGTATTCGCGGCATCTAACTTTCGCGTTTTCGCGGAGTCATCATCACGCGAAAAATTCATGCGCGAAACTAAACTATCATAACGAACTAGCGAAAATTCGAAATTAAATAGCTATGTTCTACGCAGGTCTGTATTCACTGGTTGCAAGTTGGGGGGCTAATGTTAGACGACTAGTTATGAACATCTGGGGTGTGGAGAAGGGGGGGGGGGTGCTGTAAGCTCCCAACAGGTTTCTCTTATGTAGGGCCTCAGCCGGGCCTCTCACGTGAAGTTTTAAAAAATTTTATTGGCAAGTATCAACATTTTTCTATTTTTTGAGATTTTCTTTGTTTTAGCTGATGTGACTGACAAAACGTTTTAAAATTAAAACAGGCAAAACTTGTATGCAGTTAAAAAGCTCAGAAAGAAGACATCTTTTTTTTAAGCGTTTTAACAAAGATCATTTTTGCCGATTTTATTTCAAGTTCATTAAGTAGGATATGGGCAAGCAGATGTTTGCTAAAACTTGATATTTTGCAAACCTTTATAAAAGTCGTTAACAAGAATATTTTGCCGCTGATGAAGATAATAATGACGCCTAAGAACTACTAAAAGTTGACGTTTGTATCTATGGCTTCGAATAAAGTGATATTCTACAGCGATAAAAACCTTTCTATAGCCGTTGGACTATGAAATTCCTAAAAAGTTGGGGCGTCTTAGCCGGCCAGCTGTCCAAGGGAATACGGCCCTGTAGTTCATTGATATCCACAACAAAATCGTGATATTAGAAATGCAGATAATTTTGTGTGTGATGGAGCTCATTGGGAAATTTCTAGTAAATTCGTTAATACACCGAATGAGCAGCATGGCAAAGCAAATTAAGATAACAAGTTTTTTTGGAAAAGCCAAGACAAACGAAGAAGATGATGATATCAGTTTAGTCACCGAATTTGTAACTGATGAGGATGAAAGTCTGGTAGGTGAAGTCATACAATTAAATAATACTTATTGTAGTGATGAATTTTACTGCCAACCAAAAACGATAACAACCCTCACCAGGTCCAACCATGTAATACAGTTCTGGTTGTGATGTTGGTTGTTATCTATTTTCTTTTTATGAGACATGTACTGTATTTGATTTTTTTTAAATTTGAAATATTGTGAACTCAAAACGTGCCATGGCCATCGCTTGCTATAAATACTTGAGATCGAATATTGGTACCATATCGGTCACGACGGAAAGGACCGAGACGTCATTGATAGTCCAAGAAACAAATGGCAGCAAGCGATCACGTTGAATTATCGATTTCTGCCATACATTTATACCTGCGGGTTACAAATACAAACTAGTCGCAAATATAACAACTTTTTTTACTAGAGGACCGGACCTGAGGAATCTAATTTGTTTGTTCCACTGTATTTATTTTCACATCACTATATTTTCGCACTCATCAGAGCTGCGAAATTAAGTTGCAGCGAAATTTTACTCTGTGTGCTACTCACGAAACTAAATACTAGCGAAATATAAGTGTCTTAGGGTACGTTCACCGAAAATGCAGGCATAATTTTTCATTCCTCTATTAGACAGATTTGCATTGTGCTAGGGAACAGTTTCCACGCAATACATAATAGCATTCGCCAGACTGATACAATTCGGTCCATGTGAGCATCATGGTCCACTTTGGTATCATAATCCACATGGACATCATGGTTCACATGGGCTTCAGAGCCCATGCGAGCATCACGGTTCATGTGGTTTCATAGTCCACACTAGTGCTGGGCACGGGTAATAAAACTCATTGAACTCGCGGGTTTATCTTCTCTCGAGTCTCGGGTAATGGAAATTTTGAGCATTTCGGTTTTCGGGTTTGGGTTTTGACTTGCGAGTTCGGGTTTTGGTACACGAATCCGTCGAGTAGAGTCGACAAAACTCGGTCTATTGCGCTCCAAGCACTGTTTAACACCGGCCTGTTAACGCTGCGAGCATGAATATCGGTCAATAGAAAAAATAGAAAACAGTAAAAAGTAATAAATAAATTGAATTATAATTGCATTGTAAATATTAAGATGTCTGACGTTTAGAAATTTTAGATATAAAACCCGTATCAACAAACAAGATTCTTAAAAAACCCATGGGCCAAGAAGTTCTTGTGCCAAGTACTACCAGTCCACACAGACATCATGATTCACGTGAGCTTCATCGTCCGCATGGGCATCATGGTCCAGGTGGGCATTGCGGTCCACGTGAGCATCATGGTCTACCTGGCTATCATAATCCACATGGACATCATGGTTCACAGGGGCTTCATGCTCCATGTGAGCATCACGGTCCATGTGGGTATCATAGTCTAAATGGGCGTCATGGTCAACACGTGGACATCATGGTCCACGTGGACATCATGGTCCACATAATAATTATTTGTATACAAAGACTTAGTATAGTCGGTATATTAGAATGCCAAGAAAATGGTCAGTCTAGGAGATTCAAGTGCCAAAATATCATCAAGCCAAACACTGACTAAACACACAAATTTATCTACTACAAAATTAATCGGTTAAAATGATCACTCTTGTAGAAACTTGACTCGCACACAGAATCGATAGAAATGTAAAATCTGATGACCGGCAAGAGTACACATGGCTTAGCTAAAGTCACAGAAGTATCGCGTCTTAAATTTGTTAAAGTTTGTTTGTTGTGATAAAGGTATTGATTTTTACTACCCAGTATTAGAATGAAAACAAGAAGACATAACTACCGATTTCTCTCATACCTGTCTATAACAAGACAGCTCGTCACAAAAATGTTGAATGAATCTGCGTCGTTGCATCAATTGCTGGCAAAGTTCATGGTATTCTAATAAACTGGGACACGAGCCTGCGCTCCTAATGTTGAGTTCACGCTACTGGGTAACAACTTTCACCAGTCTATAATTATAATGAGGAAATTTAACATCATTTCTCACCTCTAGTTTCTTAAACGTTTTACAGAGCTCTATCATTTTCCTCACTCCGAGTACATTCATTTCGACTGCGAGTCTGTAAAAAGAGGCCATTCAGTGACTAACAATGTATACACAACAGATATAAGCTATGATTAGCTCATAGCAGGAGTAGGAATGAGTGAAGCTGGTACAGTATAGGCAGGTATACTGTCCCCAATAGCAAGGCCACCAAGTGTATTACACGTACAGTATTAATATCCTGGTGATGCATGACATGGCTATGTTGTCATATGGACAGACAAGCAAAAAATGTAGGTCATGTCAATAGCTACTTTAATGAGGATAGGCATTCTGGTCTCAATGAAGCGTTACTGAGAAGGAAGCGATACCCTTGTAAGCGTCTGTGAGAGCCAATGATCATCCCTTAAAAAGCCGGCTTGGGAGCGGAAGCGATTTATAGAACAGAGTCAACTGAATCTACGCCTGACTAGCAAACTTGAGAACAAATAATGTACGGCTGCTGCGTGATTGAGGCTTGACAATTGTAGAGCTGACAATAGCACATCTTCCAGGTTTCACTGAGTGATTCATCAGTGATGGTTTGGATGCCTTGTTGCAATCAATTGCTCATGAACATATGGTGATCAACTTTTAACTATCAAACATTTTTCATTCGCTACTTTTACAGAGAGTATTCTGGCTTACTAGTAATTTAGTAAGTAATGTTCAACAGGAAATTTAAGTATTGACAATAGGTTTTCTGTCGTCTTATCGTCACCATTGACCAATGCCGAAGTTAGACACGCACCTCTAACATATATCATGGGTGATGCAATAATACTGCATCCCATCAGACCTCCCGGAAGGCTGTGACAGTCAGGATGCAAAACTAACATACCATGATTATGATGTGATATTTTAAGGAGCAAATGTAGAATTGTCTAGAATACGAGCTGTCAAACAGGAGACAAATAAAAAATGAGCAGCTGCCAATTGCTCATAGCTGCCGAACATGTCCTGATGTTGGATGGACACAGGAAAAAAATCAGCTTCAATTCTGTAATAAATGCTCAAACGATTGGTAAAGAATAGCGGTGAGACTGCTTACACATGAGTACTACAGTAGACGCCCGTATACCAGATTCTTTACACTGCAGGGGTGTCTACTGTACCAGGAAACTGAGAATTTCCTGTTGGATATGATATGAATATTTTAGATGAGTAGCAGCAAATAAGTTTAATTTTCAGTGCTATACATATATTATATCGCTCACTGCATAGTTTCAGCATTTTTATGACACTGTCAAACCTCCACTTATGATCATCTCAATGCATCCATTTTTTAACCTTCGCAATTATAAAGAGAATATTTGACGCTACAATCGAAGTTAATTCCAACATAAACATTAGAAGTATCTTGAAACAGAGCGGTTTCGTAACTAAAATATACAAATCGTAAAAGTTACTGAAAGTTAGTTTAAACCTGTTAGAGTAAGTTATGGCGTGTATCTCTATGAGCGCCTCCAAACTTACACATCGGTAAGCATTCACTTCTATCGCTGTTTGTCTACGAACCATGACTACCACGACTACGAACCATGAATACTTCTGACTGATTATTACTAAATTAATTTAGTTTTTTAGTACATTTAGTTGTTTAAATAGTTTCATATAATGCATTTGTTATAGTCCTGTTGGTAAATATCAGTTGTATTTATTAACATTTGTTTATAGACTTTCAGGTTGTTGACGAAGGTAAATGATTTAAAGAATTTTCTTATGAGAACCTTACCTTGATATATGACGGTTTAAATATGCAGATTAAGAACAAAACTACAATGGCATGTAGATGTTTTAACAATACATACAAACATCTACATATATACACGTAGATGTGCATAATATACTGGTATATACATGTACCTGCATACATGTCTGTCTTTGTTAATTAAGTCTGGTTTTACATACAGAGTAGAAGGCCAGCTTTCTACTACATGTTCTAACCTATGCTGTCGCCCATGTACAAACATGCCTGCTATCTTTCGTGTTTTTGTGACGTCATTCTATCTTTGTCGACCATCTTTATAGACAACTTTTATCGTTAAAAAACGAAGCTTTTGCAACGAATTTTTGAAAACGATGCTTTTGTTTGCAATTTTTTTATTATAGTATCAAAACAACACCAAAAAATACTATTAATATAAATAATAATGATTGTTTTCTACAAATATAGCGGCTGTTTTGTGAACGAGCGCATTTGCAAACAGCTTTATGACGTAAAAAAAACGATAGACTATATGTGGATAGATACATATCTGTCTTTGCTAATTAAGTCTGGTTTCTAACCATAGTGTAGAAGGCCAGCTTCATACTAAATATTATTCAGTCGATGCTGCAGTGCACATGTGAGTCTACGTACACAGATGCACATCTAAACTCCGTCTATAACAATAAGGCAAGTAGAACACCTGTATAATAGGTGAATGTAATCACACCGACTCTTTTGTCGGAATTAGCTTTGCCTCCTCCATGCCGACCTTAGAGATCTGCGCCGTGACCAAAAATATAAAAAACGTATTAATGGGGAGTATGATAATTTATAAAAATCTACAAACTTGGAGTCGTCTTGTACATGCCGCCATCTGTGATGTGACCAATGATGTAATTACTTTATGGATCAATGGCGAACAAACCCAATAAATCATTTTTAACATACACAGACTAATTTTGGAAGAGGCAAGTGTTTTGTTAGGGTAGCCTACAAACACTGAACTGTTTAACGAAGCATGGCCAAAAATTTTTAGTCCACTGTCAACTAGACCATAATCAATGAAGTTATCACAGACCCTTGTGTCTGAGACCTAGTCGTCTAGACTGCCTGACCGTCAAACAACAGGGTGGGAGACAATTCCCCCGAGACCTAGCGGTCTAGACTGCGTGACCGTCAAACAACAGGGTGGGATACAATTCCCAAATGGGCCACGGTTGGTGACAGGAATTGCATCCAAACCTAAAATTACTCTCTACAACTCAGACATGTCCAGTCGAGATCACAGAGCCAATGTTTGTGTAACAACGATCTTACAAACATACGCAGCTTCTTCTTGCAATAGCTAAGCAGACAACATACTCGACCTTCAAGGGATCGCTCGTACACATACACACACACACTCATGAACCCAAACCAAGGCATAAACTACCATGCTAGATAATCTACAATTGTTACTGCTTCATGTGTAGACATACGTCACACCTCTACACTTACACTATGTTTCCATGGTGCGCAGTACTGCGAAGCAGCCCCCCTCCGAAGTCGAGGGGATTGTACGTTTCCATGCTGCGCAGTGGTTTTCAGAATTTCAGCAAATTAGCCAGAGAAGAGAAATTGTATAAATCGAATCACCTGATGGAGAAATAGACTCGATCACGGATACCGAACGTCATAAAAGGTCTTTTTATGATTCTGTCTTCATTATACTTTTATTTACAATACACATTCACAAGGTTTTACAAACCTTAACACACTTTTTACGAAGTATTACATTTTTAATAAGTTTTTTTTAAGTAATATATTATTTATACGTTAATTTAGGACTTGCTACCTATTTTTCGAAATGTATTGGCATCGATAACAAAGTCCAGGAAAGTAATCACCTCATCATCCTCGTGAATGCAGACCATAATTAAATTTAAGTGAAAGAAGATCGGAAGAATAAAAAAACCAGATTAGCAGGACAACCTTTGTACTAGTTAATGGCCTTCGAAGAATCCATATCCACGGCATGAGAGCTATGCGCAGCCACTGCGCAGTCGCTGTTTCTTTGCTGCGAATTTGCACTGGCTTCGCACTGATCAGTGCGCAGTGATTTCAGTGCGAAGACGCCGTTTCCATGATTCGGAGATAGCGCAACTCCGAAGCACTGCGCATCATGGAAACATAGTGTTAGGCACTCTTGCTGAGACCTATGATATATTTGTGGTATCCTCATGAATAATAATTAGTCAAGTGCACTTCTCTACCGATAGTATTTGTTTGCACTATCTCCTCAATGATTGCAGACTATGTAATACAGGGAAAACAAAATTCCTAAAATCAATTCATTTTAACGCAAGGGTAATGTTTACCAACCATACTATTTTAGCAAATACAATGTAACCCCCCCCCCCTCCCCCACAGTCTTGGTGTTTTAGGTTGTCAGGGTTAACCTTGGTAAAACAGGGCGGAACTGTTGGACTACGCCAAACATTCCAGTTTGGATGTTCACATTCACACCCATCAGTACAGTGTTCCGACGACATCCAGTATGAACTAGGCATTGACAACCAATTAACCGACATATGTAGTCATTTTTGTCTAAGTGCCTATAGATTAGAGCGGCATCACATGTCTGTGCTATATTGTTACCTATCACGTGTCTATGCTATATTGTTACCTATCACGCTATGTGCTGTGATACCTCACACACGCTTTCTACGTGATTAAATGTAACTTATATATATATACATCTTATACGCGCCTAATATGTATCTTATACATATTTTTGATACGCAAGCATTCATTGCCCATAGTAAATGTTGTACACGCTGGCTTCTCAGCAACAATTCCATTGTAAACCTTGCTCTATTTCATGGAAAAACTTTAATAACAAAGGCATTCCCTTCACAATGTCCCCTTGCCATTAAAATTGTTGAGAGTTTGCTGTAAACCAGAGAACGATTCTGTACAGAAAGCGTGACGATAATACATTGGTTAACTCGTGACTATATACATCTAATGTTTTATGTAGAGTTGAGGTGAGGGGGTAAGTTGAATAAAACATAGCATTGTATGCTTGTACCTAAACAATAAAAATACTGTAACGAATATGTAGTTGTATGCTATGATAAAGTATAACTCAAAACGGCAGGATTAAATCGCATGCACACCTTAGACCTTATCCAACTTGCAAACTTTAGATACACAAATAACAGATGCGATTTTTAATTTTGAATAGAAACAAAAAACTTCTTCTTTTCTACAACCCTAACTGGCAGCGTTCATAACTGGCAGCGATCATCTCCTGCGAGCTACTGCATAGTTGAGAGTAAAGGATGAAGTACATTAGAAAAATACCATGTGAATTCGTTTAATTAGGTGAACTCACTATTTGCTTATTCTAAAGCTAAACTTAGAGGTAAATGCTAGTGACACGTGTAAGTCACACGTACACGTAAGTGTGCTAGCCGCGTGTGTAAGGAGTGTCATGGAAGGATAGCCGACCATCGAACAGTATGTTTCAAGTTTAAATCCAAAATGGACTGGAAGAAACTAGTTCAGCTTGTGAAAAAACTTGAACGCTATAATAAAATAATCTCCTGATTAAAAATCGTTTTACAAATAAAGGAAATACGAAAAACTGTAAAATATATTCCAAGTGTCATAATAAAAGGT
Organism: Watersipora subatra; assembly: GCF_963576615.1. Classification (NCBI taxonomy): domain Eukaryota; kingdom Metazoa; phylum Bryozoa; class Gymnolaemata; order Cheilostomatida; family Watersiporidae; genus Watersipora; species Watersipora subatra. The sequence continues at coordinate 37,282,395 of NC_088711.1, read as the reverse complement.
TAACTTTTTAAATGTCAATAACAATAGAGTACGGTTATATCTGAAACTTCCCTTGTGGTTGGAAGAGAGGCCATTACAAGGCTGACACTAGTACTAGATTCTTAGCTCAGCAATTGTGTGCTGAGCATTAGCACTGGCTCACAAAGGCAAACGAAAGAAGTGTTTATTATACTCATTGATTTTTGCTACTGTACTCAGACTGTGCTCAGGCTTCACCCACGATGATCATTTGAATAATGCTTTCTTAGCAATAGTTTTTAACAGCTGTAGCTTGTTATAACACCGTATAGCCACTTATATGGTGTTATAACATTTTTGAAAACCAACAGTTGTTTTATTTTTCTCTTACTTCATTTAAACTGCACAAAACACATTCCTCGTGATATGATGTTTGAAAGTTAGAATGTTAACTGTTGTTATATCTAACATATATGTTATATATATATTTAACATGTACGTTATATATAAAATGTATGTTAAAGAAAGAAAAACTTTTTGTGCAAAGACTATAATTACCTGGGCAATGCCGGGCATTCACCTAGGGTATTGGTGTTATATATAGCGTGTTATAACACCCTATAACATATCATAGGATTTGTATCCTAGAATACTATTTTAAAAGAATTTGGAGTTGTTAATCTATTAACAGATTAAATGTTTATCCACTAGTTTCGATTATAAGGCATAGGTTGGCATAGCTATTTTATTTGGAAGCCTTTTGTTCTCAACACTACGTAGTGATGCATAGAAGTGAAAGAAAAGTGGCAAGTTATTTGAAGAGGTCCTGGCTTTATATAGCAGCTTTTTGATACCTCACAATATTATAGTCACTTATAGACGAATTCTTCAAGAAATCACACAAATTATTAAACTTTCCAAGGTGCCTAATACCTAGATGCTTTACAGAGTCATGCAAGTGTGACTACTGACTAGACATGTACCATATTCATCAGACTATTGTTTGGCCGGAAGTTGCGCCTCATACTTGGCGGCGACTTATACTCCGAAAATACGGTAGCTGGAAGTTCTGGATGACCCCACAAGCCTCTGACAATCAAAGTTTGGTAACGGCTAAAGCTCGCTTATTTTCGTATTTAACTTCAATAAGAGGAGATGCAAGCATCCATGACACGCAGTTGAGAAAAAAACGATTATTTTGGCTACAAGTTCATCCACAGCATAAAATAAACTTTAGCGATTCAAAATATGAACAAAAGGAAGCAAACGCCCTGCCTCCCTACTAGAGCGGAACATACTATTTGCCACCTAAAGTTTAGACGTGCAGCTAAAGTACAAAAAAGCAACTATCACATTACCTCATTGGTTCATCAAACTTGACAGTCGCTGCCGAGTGAAAGACTATGCTGACACTGTTCCTGAGTTTCTCTGTGTCCTCCTCACTTATCCCGAGCTTGTGTTCCATCATATCCCCTTCTATTGCCTGCACTTTGCTCTCAAAGTCAACATTTCTTTTCCTCAACTCCTCAAAAATCTGTCAGCAGTGAAAAAATAGAGTGAACGTACAACTAAGGAAGCTGACTTATTGAGAAGAGTTGTTGAGCTTTTACTAGTGACATGTAGTGAAGGTGCTCAAAGTACAGCAAGTATTCATTCAGCAATTAGTTCCAACCTCACAATAAGCAAACGCTAAACCTCGTAGTTGATCATAAACCATTCTACCTTCACTAAGCTTACTAACAGTGCACAAACTGAAAAGATTATAGCGAGACAGCTGGGAAAGATTAGAAACAGAATGACAACTTGCATAAACAAGACTACCAAGCTAGAAAGTTTATGATACTGTACTACAAAAAACGTCTGCCCACAAAACTACTTTTGCCAGGATTGTTCTGACGATGCACCAAAGTCCCCTGAGCTTCAGGTGCTAGAAAAAAATTGAAGAGTAAAAACTGCTTCCTCAAGGCAATAAATAGATGTCTAGAATGGTGGTGCTTCTTATGTATCTTTACAACACTCGAGCTATACCAATGATATTTTATGCATGGTTGGGCAAGGAGATAAAACATAAGAACACCATATGCATCAAGCAGCAGATGATCTTGTCTAGGGGCCATGTTTGCAGCAACAGACAGTGATAAAAGATAAAGATTACTCTGTCAAATGTTGATAGAGCATACTACCTTCTCCTTAAACATACTCTTCAATCTCTCTTGAGCTGATTTGTTTCTCCGAGGCCTCACCAAAACGAATATTGTGCTGATATCGGGACAACAACGCAACATTTTTTCAATAAAAACTTTTCCAATAAAGCCTGTAGCACCAGTTAGAAACACATCTCTTCCTTTGTAGAAGTCGGCAACTGAAGGCAAGTCTTGCGTTATTGCGGAGGCCATGTCAGGATAGTCTGAAATAATAGCTTCTCTTATAAATATACATAGTAACAGTATAGTAATCGGTATAGTATATATTATATATATATACGTATATAGTATATATCGGTATAGTAATTGACTAATCCCACCAACAATGCATTGTACTGATTTGCGACTACCACGTTGCCAGAAGTGTAGCAATTTGTTATTAACACTTGAAAAGGATCAAGCAGAACTTATTCTGAAAAGGCAAGCTTATAGATGTAAAAATAAAAATCGTGCAAGCAAAAAGTGAATATTAAAATTCTAAAATTTCAGAAGCCTTACAAGCAGAACATTAAGCGGAACATATAGGCAGTCAACAGCTATTCAAAACAGAGACAATGAACAGCTTGAACAGATTCTATCGAGTAACAGTTCGATGCCGAATTGGATTGGCTGAAGAGTATGCATGAGTGTGCAAATGTTAGCAGATACATTGTTGCAAAGAGCTTCAGGAGCAGAGGCGTCAAAATTTAAAAATCCAATGATGCAATGTTGAATCATGCATTGCAGTGATGCAATGTGTAACAAAAAGAAGTACAGGTATAAGGGAGCATAGATTTGCATATCTAAAAATAACAAGCTTTTTTGTTGTAGAACAAGCAGTTATGCCTAAATGTATTACTTCTGAAGAACAATTATCATAAAGCTTCTTTCACATACTATGGGTAAAACAAAAACAGGGTGGCATGCGCTAATGCCTAACAGGTTGCGCAGTATTATTACAAGAGTAAACATTGTGAAATATTTCAACATGAATAGAGGGATAAAGAACGCAATAAAATAGAACAGGTGATGCTACCCAATTTACCTTGGAGATAACTTTTACTTGGCTATTTAAAAACAAACTCCGGTTGTATTGAATTGAGCCATGCAGGCAGCCTTCTAGCAAGATATACAACAAAATATACAATCCAAAAATATTGGGTTCGAGTTAATAGTGAAAAAACAAATGTTAGCAATGCTGATTGTCATCATAATAGGCTGTTCGCCTTCTAGACGCACCTCTTGTGTTTTGCTACTAGCGACCACGTAAAAACGCTTTCGTTTTAAGATTCACTCAATAAAAACTACTTTTTCCAAAATTAGATAACTCACTCAAAAGATTATCCATGGGCTTCGGTCGTAAATAATACTGTCAATGTTATAACAGAAATCCTGAGCTGTTGAAAAAAAACATTAATGTTAAAACCTAAAAAGCTGATGAATGATGAGACTGTTTTCAAAAACATCGAACAAACTTCTAAAGCAAAAAGTGAGTAGAAAAGTTTAAAGAATTATTAACAAGCAGCTGATTAAAACATGCAAAAAATGTTGTACTCCAAAATAACGATGCAGCACGAGCTATACGTTCGATGTGTTGAACGATGTTGGGATATGCTTATGAAGCAGAAAATCTACGCCTATAATAAAATGGAGACATTAATAATATAAAGACATAATGCAATAGAAACGTTTATTACCTCAAATGTATCTGTGTTAATCTTAGAATGATGGAAAAATTGTGCCGAATCCGGAGAGAAAAAAAACCAGATGGATTTATTAGGCCGATAAAACAAAAGGTCTAAATAGCGGTTGCCCTCTAAACATAGGTCATTAAAATTCATGATTGGTCTACGCATAAAATACTGCACACCTATTGGACGAATTTCTGATGCCATTTCCTCGTGTTATAGCTAGAGGTTGTAGTCGCCTTAGAACCCGATTGGATTGACGATGGAGTGGATTAAAAGGGTAATACAACTCCTAGTCAGACGCACACAGTTTTAAAACAAAAATCTAGTTCTCGCACCAAACAACTTTACTATCTATAAATTGGTGTTAGAGGTGTTAGCAGTGTAAAGCTTCAACGAACTTAACAACAAATTTTTAAAGTAGATTAACTACTGGCAGACGAGTTATAATGTTAGCAAGTTTTAATTCGAGCCTTCTATGTAGAGTGTATGCGTTTCTAGACTAATGAAGATTGTGTACTAGGTAGTGCTGCACTAGACAAAAAACTAATAAATTGAAATACTGTGACATAGCAGCTGATAATGGTCAAAACATTTCATCTAATCATAAATGAACTGGCAATGATAGCTGCAGTAACATTTCATAGACTAAAATAATTGCTCAATAAAGATTGCCCTCTCACTAAAAGTGTGGCATGTTGAAACGCTTGTTGACCATTTTAAAATATTAATCCATAGCCCAAAGTATTTTTTATAAATTTTTTCTAAAAGTCTTATGCTGTTCTCTAAACACTCTCTATAACAGGGGACGTGATGGTCACAAGTGGACCAGGAGTCCGTGAACATTACAGATTTTAAGTTTTATTTACCTTACCTAATAGCAGCTGTGTCACTACCCTTCATTACATGTTACTCGTTGCAAAGCAACAGTCAGACTAGCATACAAACGAGTTCTAAATGCAAGTCCTAAATACATTACAATCACAGTCAGCATGACGAGCGCTAAATACATTAAAACTCTAAAAATGTTTTAAAACTTCCTGCTTTCTGTAATTAGCTATGCCTTGTGGGATGATGTGTGAGTAACTCGAGTGTGATGATGGATTTATGAGAATTACTTGAAATTCAGACATAGCTTAAGTGCATTGTTTCCTAACTGTTACCCATGACATACGGGTTGGGGAGGTTGGCAGTATAAATGTAACGTAGTGCAAGACGATAGGCTTTTTAGTTCTATAGGTTAGTTATTGTGTTATGTACCTGTCAGGAGACGGCTGAAATCTTAGGGTTTTTAAGTTGTAGTTTATGTCTGTCAATTGACTGTCATTGTTGTAATGCTGATTTGAAAATGTATTATTCTAGAAATCTTCTTTACAATATTTGTCGTGACGTTGTGGATGCAATCACAAAAACTTGGATGTTTTTCTTAGTTTTTGAGGAAAACAAAATTTAATTTTTATATTAAAACACTCCAAATACCACCTACTGGCAGTAGCATAAATAAAAGGTAGGCATGACCCCGATAGCTCCCCTAAAGGGTGTCATTTAGTTAAATATGCATGAAATAACACCCTAATATACATTTTATTTGAATTTAGAAAAAAATCCTGCATCATTTCTTGTCACAAATTTAGATGCCACACATATAGATGTACATGTAGTTTTATTATTACACATCTTTGCTTTTGATTCTTACAATTTTATTGTGTGTGGCTAGCACTTTGCAATGTTTGTTGACATATAACATGATTTGATGTGAATACTGCATAGTTTGTTTTATTATGCTCTGTAGATGACTCATAATAGTTTGTTTTATTATGCTCTGTATCATGACTCCTGCATGATGAATCATGCAGGAGTCATGATGAATCATGATTATATATTTGATGTAGAATGCACATGTTTATTCAGGAATTTTTTAGAATTTTTCGTTTTGTATAAAAGCAGACAGTACTCAGCCCTGAGACACCATACATAACAAATTTTTTTATATTTCAAAGACTGATTGACATTGTTCATCTTATCGACCTTGTGAGATGTCTAGACAACCATATCTATAAAAAGAAAAAAACAAAGCCCTTCCTAAAATATCAATACATATATGTAAGTGATCTCTCGAAGGTCGAGTATGCTGCCTGCTTAGCTTACTACAAGAAAAGGATGTGCTTGTTTTAAAGGTAGTGTTAAGAGGACAAACACTACCTCTGTGAGCCTGGCTGGTCATGTCTTAGTCCAGTAGCAAGGTAACTTTGACGACTGGAAACATGCCAAGTTGAAGAGAGCAACTTATTAGATGCTATTTTTGTCATCAACAGTCGCCTTCTTTCAGGAATTCAACCCAACATGTGGTTTGCAGGTCAGTGTTATAAACCACTGGGCCATAGATGCTTTCTCTATACATCCATAGTTCCATAGATCTATCCATACATCTCTCTATACATCTATAGATCCATACATCTATCCATACATCCATATATCTATCCATACATCTATCCATACATCCATACATCTATTCCTACACCCATACATATAAAGACTAAACGGTCTGCTGCATAATTCCTAGAATTGCTAGACCAATTCTGACAAAAAACAGCTTTCTGCATCATTCCTCGAACAACCTACTCGTGACATATATAATGCCAAAATCTCTTTCTGCATCATTCTTAGAATCACTCAGTTCAGACACGGTGGCATTATACAGAAACATATATTCTTAATCTTATGTGGTTTATGCCTACAGGTTGGCATTGTAATACGAGAAACTAATAGAGATAATTTACAGGAGAAACTTTATAAAATTTATGGTGATCCTGAAAACCTGCCGCTATGTACAACAAAAATTCCTTTGACTGCGGCTGATCTAGAAAGTCTCAAAAAGTCAGTTTTTCTGTGTCATCCACGATCTAGCCACACATCTGGACATTGTTACAATTCAATTAAGCTTTCGCTTACAGGTAACTAGGCAACTCAATAAAAACTGCAACTAACCTGTTGACTTGAAAACTGTTTCACAATGATTTTATTTTCCATAGAACATAGTATTATGAACAAATATTACTTTCAGAGTTTCACTATGATTTATATATGTCAAATCTAAACCGAGCGACTATTTCACTTATTCTTCAACTCATCTCATCCTTGTTTGTGTTTGTCCTTACAGAACTAATGATTCTAAAATAGTTATATTATAGCTGTAATAAAAATGGTTGGCGATAATTATGACACTGATTTCTCGCCATTGTCACCCCAGGACAGAGCTTTTTAGATGGAATGGTGGCCCTGAGGTGAGCTGAGACGGGAGAGGGGAACTAATGAAGTGACTATCAGTCGGTAGTCGTATTTATAGACTGCTAGCGTGCGTAATAGTGTTCTCTGAATTTATTGCCTTTTATTCAAACTTGAACAGTCAATTATAATGCACTCACTTAATATATGTTTGTTGTAGTATAATATTATAAGTATATTTTATATTAGCAAATTTTTACGTTAACCATTTATTACCATATTGTTGTAGGATTTGCATGTTACTATATAAATATTCTGCAAACTATTAATACTTATATTGCATAATTAGTTAGTGACAAATATTATCGTTTTTGTATTCGAAATATTTTATTGTGGCAACGGTTGACCCAATTATTGTGCAGCCAATAACTGTAGATTTTCCCCTTGGTTTGCTATATAACCTTTCAGTTTTGTCATTGCTGTTGTGTTACTGCTTGGGGCTGTGAGATATAACACCAATAAAGATACTGTGTTCTTTACTATAGCGTTGCTTGATTTTTAAGACAACTAGAGTATCAAATTCTTGTCACTGTTTCTGACTTTAGCATTGTGATATCAGCCAGAGTATCATAGCTGCATTCACTATAAGTGCTATTGGCCAAACACCAAGAATTATTGTGATTGGCTTACTAGGGTGTAAAAGTTTGGAAAAGGCACCCACGAGTCTGTTTATCGGCTCACCCTTGAGTCTGTTTATCGGCTCCCCATCGACTCTGTTTATCGGCTCACTCACGAGTCTGTTTATCGGCTCCCCATCGACTCTGTTTATCGGCTCACTCACGAATCTGTTTATCGGCTCACTCATGAGTCTGTTTATCGGCTCGCCATCGACTCTGTTTATCGGCTCACCCTCGAGTCTGTTTATCGGCTCACTCATGAGTCTGTTTATCGGCTCACCCACGAGTCTGTTTATCGGCTCACCCACGAGTCTGTTTATCGGCTCACCCTGGAGTCTGTTTATCGGCTCGCCCTTGAGTCTGTTTATTGGCTCACCACTGCGTTTGTTTATCGGCTCCCCACTAACTCTGTTTATGGGCTCACTCACGAGTCTGTTTATCGGCTCACTCACAAGTCTGTTTATTGGCTCACCACAAGTCTGTTTATCGGCTCACCCTCGAGTCTGTGTGGAATCGTCTTGAGTTGGGAGTCATCTATCCTTGTCTAATAAAGTTTACTTCATAGCATTATGATAGCTCAGATGCTGTTGTAAGATTGTGTGGTAGCTTATTGTATAACCGATATAATATGACATCAATTTTTTTAATGCATTAGCAAGCATAACATTGCAGATGAAACCAGTCACTGTGGGTTAAACCGATGATATACAGCCCCCATATGTGGGTGCTGTAGATCATTGGTTAAACCTAAATGATAAAAATACAAACACAGCGGGTTGTATGCAGAAAAATAAAAAAATTGCAATAGACCATTATACAAAACTGTGTATCAAAATGTAGAGTTGTTAAGTGGGTCATTTTTTTGTATCACGTTGTCACGGCTTTTCGTCTGCGAACAATTTAGCCGTTGTTGTAGTTGTCCATCCTCTTTAATGTTATGTTGGGATAACACCTAAGCCATCCATGGCGCTGTTTGATGAGACGAATCACCGGTTGCGAGGTAACGTTTGTGTAATTCATGACATAGTCGAGCTTCGTTATTTTTAGCATAGTCGAGAGTCCATAAACTATAGCCGATTTTGAAGTTTGAGTAAGTAAGCAACTAATATAGTTTCTTTTCTAGGATTGTCGCAAGCTACAACAGTTTTATCTGACGGAGTCGTGTAATCTCTAGCTCCGGGGCTAGCATCGCAACTTTATCGATGTAGTTTTTATTATGTTAATACCTCGGCATGTGCACCATTGTTTAAATATAAGGATGGTGTCTGAGGTAAAGTAATACAGAGCTTATAAATTCCTTTTATGCCGTTTTATTATGTTTTCTAAATTACTCGTTAGTTACCAGTGTAGACTGCGAGCAAATGAATTATATAGTACACAATTAGGCTTACACAATGTAAGTGCAAAAATAGCGCATTATACAGATAGTAAATTAATAAATTACCACTGCATGTGCCACTGTTCACAAAAAGGAAGCAGCACTATTTTTGTTTTAATTATTTTTTTTCAACTCCTAGGAATAATCGCAAAGATATTTTAAGTGGATGTGCCAACCTAGATTTAGCAAGGAAGCTAATACCTTACCGGTTGTCTTCCCGGTAGGTTCGTTATGATTGAATCGCGATAGTCACAGGAGTACTGTGCATATGTTTTGTTTTAAATTCTGAATGATGCTTCAAAATAAAAAGTGCAAATTGTGCAAAGTGTTAATTGTAGGAATATGTAGACTATGGCAGTGTACGTTTTAATTATACTGTCTGTATGCTATACTTATGCAGTCTAGGTCTAGGTCTAGGTCTAGGTGTTTTAAGAACCCGTAAATCCCGAAATCGGGCAAAAGAAGGCCGTTGAGAACTTTATTTAAAAATAGTCAATAAAACATAGAATTATGGTAAGCCGCGCAAGTTGCGCGATGTTCTAGGTAAAAAACTATTCATATAAAACCCGGTGTTTGCACATACAGCTGAAGGAGCACCCCCCGTAACCAGTCTTGTTTCATGACTGTGAAGAACATTTTGTATTTGGTTAAAACTTTCGATAAGAGATTCATGGCAGTCGTCAGATAAAATCTTTAGCATGAGAGACATTCTTGCATGTTTGCGTCTTAGTTCTAAAAGTTCTAGATCTATAAAATTTCTTGCCTCTGTAACACTCTGCCTACCTTTCAAACCAGATATAAACCTAACCGCCTTTCTTTGAACTGCTTCCAATGATGCTACCTGTCGCATCAAATGAGGGTCCCATACTTCACTCGCATATTCCAATATTGGTCTACACAGAGTGAGATATGCAACCCTTCTAACCCTCATCGGCGCATTAAACAAAACATGCTTCATCATTCCCAATCGCTGACTTGCCTTAGATATGATTGAGTCTATATGTAAATCCCAATTAAAATCATTTGATATAAAAACTCCGAGGTATTTAAAACTGTCTACTACAGATAAAGGTCTGCCACTTAGGTAATACACCACATCTGGGTTTCCGCTACTCTGCCTTGCAAAACGAACGATTTGGCATTTATCAGTGTTAAAATTCATTTTCCAGTTATAGGCCCACTGGTCTAATATGTTTAAATCCTCCTGGAAATTCACTGAATCCTGAAGGGTGTTTACCTGAGAAAAAAGTAAAGCGTCGTCTGCAAAAAGCTTGATAGTAGAAAAATTTAGATTATCGGAGATATCATTTATGTACACCAAAAATAGGGTGGGCCCGAGGACAGACCCTTGTGGAACGCCCGATGAAACCAGCAGGTCAGAAGATGCAGCACCCTCTATCACTACTCTTTGGAGTCTGTTTGACAGAAAGTCCCTAATCCAATTTACCATGTACGGGTTTATGTTTGATTTTATCAATTTGTCGATCAACAAGCCGTGAGACACCTTGTCAAATGCCTTAGAAAAATCCAGTACCGCTGCATGTACTATATTATTGTTATCTACTAATTTCATTATTTCATTCACAGTAGAGACTAGCTGGGTGGAGCAAGATAGGCCTTTTCTGAAACCGTGTTGGTTAGAATATATGACATTTACCAGATCTTTATTGATGTTACTAAGCACAATATGTTCTAACAATTTGCAAGCAATGCATGTCAGAGATATGGGCCTAAAATTTCCCGGATCTTCCCGACTGCCTTTTTTATGTACCGGAACTACATTGGCCACTTTCCAGATATCTGGAAGTTTTCCAATGTTCAACGAGTACTGGAATATGCTCGCCAATATCTTACTAATAATTTCAGGTTCTAGGCAAAGATCTTCTTTTCTAAACTTATCTGGGCCCGGGGCTTTCCCGCGCTTAAGAGTATTTAGAAGTTTGAGAACTCCATCACTTGTTACTTGTATAGGGCATTTATCTGCAGAAAGTTCAGTTTGAGTTGTGGAAAAACAGTCACTATTTGAAAAAACACCCTGAAAAAATTCGTTAAAAATCTCAGATGATTCTAAGGCTGATTTATTTTTGAAAACCGCAGTGCCTTGTGAGTTTTTTCCAGTTTTCCGCCTATAAAAAGAGTAAAATGGTTTGCTATCACCCCTTTCCAAGGGTTCAAACAGCACTCGGTGGTAATATTCCTGCTCCATTTTACGAAAACTCTTTCTGTTGGTACGCCTAGTTTGTTTATACTTGGAGAAATCTACTTCTAACCCAGTGTGCTTACTTCTGTCATAAAGTTTTCGCTGTTGTTTCACTGCACGCCTGGCTGAGTTATTAAACCATATTGGCTCCCTGTTATCATTTTTCTTAGGGATACATTTAGGAACAAATCTATTGACAGCTAGATTCATGGACGTCTCAAAAATCTGCCAGACGGAGTTGATACTCGTTTTACTTTCAATTGCCTGTACTATATCTGTCAGAGAATCAGTTAAAAGTTCTTTAATAGCAGTAGAATCAGCCTTGTGGTATAATTTGATAAAAGAAGGCTGTTCATGAGATGTCTTAAAATTTGCTGCTACACAGAGTTCAACTAAAAAATGATCGCTGATACCGGGGTTGATTATCCTGTAGTCATAAACAAAACTAGACTTATTTGTCATAACTAGATCTAAAGTGTTTCCTAGCTGATGTGTTTGTTCCATTATAATCTGACGCATATCATGAGACAAGATGCAGTTCAAAAAAGATCTATGCAATTGTTTTTGATTTGAGTTTGATCGAATTTGTAGGTTGCACCAATCTATATCTGGAAAATTAAAATCCCCCACAACTAGTACATTAGACCCTGGAAAATCAGAGGTCATAAAATCCAGCAATTCCTCAAGTGGTGCAACTGCCTCTCCCGTCAGCCCAGGCGGAACATAACAACAAAGAACAAAAAATTCATTTTCATCTCTAGGACATCCAACTTTCACACAAACAGCCTCAACGGGTAAGAAAGATCTTTTGAAAAAGACTTGTTCTTGAGGCAAACTGGCTGTCAAAGCTAACAAAACACCACCACCATGACAATCTCGATCATGTCTGTATATAATTTTTTGAGAAGAGCTCAGAATCATTTCATTATTAAATGATGGATCAAGATGGGTTTCGGTTATGCACAATATATCATATTCCGAAGACAGAACTTGGATGTCATTCAGTTTGCCTCTAACAGATCTAGCATTGAGCAGCAAGATTTTAATCGATGTTATTACTTGTTCACTTTTATTATTTTCCCTTTTTTGATTTTGTACGCAGAATCTGGGTCTGCCTCCCTCGTTTCTCTCAACTCCTTTCGAAGCCGAAAATCCTCTTCTTGTTCTTTCTTAGAAAGATCTTTTCTAGCAAAAATACCTGACAGCTTCATGCCATTAATCCTGCTCAACAACTCAAACATTTGATTTTCAGACCTGGTGGATATTCTAAGAGGGCGAGGTCGCTCTTTGTGCTTTGAAGCATCGTACCTACCTAACCTATAGCTGTTATTCTTTTCTACTTTCATGTCAATATGGCAATCTTTAATGATTTTGTCTACTTGCTGTGCCCATTCCTCTCTATTGTCACTCTCTTCTATTCCAAAAAGGATCAGGTTTTTGGCTCTAAATTCAGAGTCTCTGTCTTGCTTTTCTTTATCCTCCAACTGGGCTACCAAGGAACCAGCCTGCCTTGCAAAACTCTCTTGAACTTTAAGACTATTTTGCTCCAAAGCTTTTGCAACATCTGCATACGACTTTTCAAGAGTCTGATGTTGGTTATTCATCTCATTGAATTTATTTCTGTTTGTTTCTAATGTCTCAGTAACCTCAGCAAGAGTCGTCTTAAAAACATCTTGGTTTCTACACACTTCACTAAATTGAGCTTTTGCTTTGTCAACAGTTTTTTGCAATTCTAACGTAAGTTCAGAGAGTTTTTCACACATTACATTTTGCTGTAGCCCAGAAGCCTGACCATCACACTTTGAACAGAACCAGTGCAACCCTTTAGTACCCAAGAGATCTAAAAGACTCTCAGGAACATCAACACAGGAGTTGTGAAACCAAAGATGACAAACCTCACACTCAATAGAGGATTCCAAACTTTCATCTATGTCCTTCTTACATTTTGCACATGGCTCTGCACTGCCAGCACCTGATGTTGACATTGCTTTTTTCCTTGCTTTTTGTTTCCCACCTGCCATGATGACCACTGAGTCTAGTAATTAAAAATTAAAAAGTAGGGACTCAAAAATTAAAAAGATCCCACTCAGTGTCATATACCTGGTAGTGCCTGAGGCGGCCAAACTACCTTCCCTCTGATCTCAAAACAATATTAATGTGTTATGTTAGTATAAAATATAAATCAGAAAGGAGAAGAGAGTAATAAAAGAGGTAAATATTCATAAAAGTTTAAGAAAAATTTGCTAAAATCTGAGAAGCACTTAGTGGCACGTCCTCTCAGGTCAAGGTCAACGGGTCAACGGGTCATGTAGCACATGTTCTGAATGACCTTTATTAAGTTGTAATATTTATTTAATTTTTTATCTGTTATAATAATAATTGAAACGGAACTGCTGCTTCTATTTTAAACAGTGCTATGTTCGCATCTGAGGTACGAGTGCCTAGTTTTATTTTAAAATTAGTGCCAAAGTGCCACTGCAAACTATTTGTATTAATTTGAAAAGTTTCACGAGTTTATCTCAATATGCAGTTGCATTAGCTGTAAATTTACTACAAAGTTATTACACCACTGCTCTGTTACTACTGCTCTGTTACTATTCTGTTGTAAAGGTGACTTGAATACTAAATAGTGTACCTAAATTTATTAAAAAAGTCTCCTTTCACTCTATTGTAAGCATTTGTTTGTCAATGATGGATGGTAAACAGACAAACAATTGACCATTTAATGTTCTTTGATAGGTTATTGCATGCTATTTAGCTACAACCTCTGCCAGACACAATATTAGAAACTGTCGAAAATTCTTTTCAATCATTACAAAGAAAAAACTTAGATTTAGATATAATATTTGAAATTGTTAATTAGAGAAGCCCTTCATCGCATGTTGTGAGATTTGATCGTGTCATAAGACAAGTCTTGTCGTTTTTCCTCCAGAGAAATTCAGTGATAAAACAATTAGATAATATAATCAGAAACTTTCTTCTGTGCTAATGGGCTAGAAATTCCGGACTTACATTTTTTTGATTCTCAAGTGCTCTTTGAGCCATACAACACTTGGTTATATTTCAATCAGCTATACAATAAATTTGGCCACAAAAAACTGTCTTCCCTTGGATGTACACCATCTGATTGTGCAACTAGAGTAAATGAGATCAGAATGTGCATTGCTATATGCGGAGACTAGAGACTATATGCTGCAACACCTTGATGTAAAACCGCAAACAGATATTGAATTAGTGACCGTAGTCAGCCCATTAATATTTGATGTAAAATTCAAACAAATATTTAGCTTTACACCCAAACTAATGCTCCACATTGAACCCTAGAAATTTCTTAAGAGGGAAAGTGATAGGAAGGAAAGAGGGTCAAAGTCAAAAACACTGTAGAGGCTCATAGTAGCTATTACAATCAAGACAAACAAAAGTGTATAAAGTCAGATAGTAAGTTTGCTTAAGTTTCCTACAGTCAAGTTGAAGTATGTTACTTTGCATATCTCTATCACCACCTCTGCCTACAATCCCTCTGTTTTTTATATCTATAAGGCTACATCTTTGTTGACCTGTCTCTAAGGAAAAGTGACAATGTGACTTGTTTTATTGATTTTGGCATCTCTTGTGCATACTGAACGTGTTTTGTTATTATATATAATTATCTGCATTGTATATTAGGGAGTTATTGTAGACTATCCAAATGCCTGGCATTGCACCGGTAATAGAAAACAGCTTATAAACAGTGGCAGGTAATGCACATTGCCAATGACTAATTTGAGTAAGCTAGTATCCGTATTGCTAAACTTATTAATATGAGCCATGAGAGCAAGCTTTAGTGATGTTGCGAAACACAGAGTGCTATGCATATTTTAACCGACATAGCGACTCATTTCACCTAATGAAATTATTGCATCTGGTGTAGCCTAATTGGTAAGATTATCGTCTGGCAATTGAGAGGTTCCGAAATCCAATTCAGCACGAAGCGGATATTTATTTCCTAAATTTTAATAATCATAGCTGGACACGCCGAATGACAGACTTTGAGATATATCTAAATATAGATATTTGGGCTGTTGAATGAAGTGAACATATTATGGTGTATTGTCAATGGAGATTTGACCCAATATATGGTTGTTTTAGTAACTAAAACAGGTTCTGGAATTAATTAAATCTTTATGTGTAGAGATTTGACTGTATAACAATGTTTGTCCTGGGTATATCTTAGTAAGAGACCATTCAACAGTTGCCGGTTTGAACTGGTTTCTTTAGTGTTGCTGGATGATAGAGGTGACTTGATAATAGGCCGCAAGTTGTCACATCGATCTGATTTACTGTTAACTTCCTGCTGCCCCATTCAAGTGATGTCACACAAAAGTACAACGCTAGGGTGTCTGACCTGCCCTACACTGTTGCCAAAACTCCTACCATTTATAACACCTTTTTAAGTGTGAAATTACATAATTTTCTCAATGACAGCAATAAATATATGACATTGATTCCTCCCTTGAATGTTCCTTGTCTCTATACTCCAACCAAGATAATTCACGTGTCAAACCGCTTGGATCTGTGCGGTGAAAACCTGACATTTGTTTATTTTAAATTTGGAAATAGTATTAGTATAGATTGTTAATTTGCTCATCTTAATCTTACTCAAATAATTGAACCCGGTTGCACATGTTGCTTTTAGAATAATAAATCGCATTCAGTTTTACATGCTCTAAACATTTGCTCTTTTGTTGTAGATTGCACCGATATTGCTACTGGCTTAGCGCATCTCTAATTGGCTCGAACCATGTTTGAGAGCTGTGGTGAAACTAAAAGGTGAGGAGATTTGTTGTTTTTTCTAAATAGCTTTTATAATGATCTTTGTACCAGTCTTCTATATCCTATTCCCAAAATATTTGCTTTGCATCATTTAAGCCCACCTTGTAAGGGAACCAAGTAGCCAAAATTTATGAATTTTAATAGTATTAAAACAAATTATTTATATAAGATTGTGTGCAGTAGAATCTGGTTTTTCAGAAGGTATGCATTTTATTGACAGAAAAAAAAGCAAAATCTATAAAAACAATATTGTTGCGACCCTGTAATAAAAATTTTATTGGTAAATCCGCAGAAAGGCAGCCCTTAGTATCTCTTCATTTACATCACGAATTGCGTTAAAACTTAAATCTTAAATCTTACGTTAATGTTTGAGAAAGCGAAAAGTTGCATCAAAGCACTTGTACACACTTTTAGCAATACTTTGTTTTGTCTAAGATTTTCGTGAAAGCACTGGCAGAGCGGAGCTGCTACACTTTAAAGTTTAAACAATTGAATTCACTTTCTTGAAAGGGTTATAGCGCAGAGGTTTTTTGTTTATATAATTGCGATACATAGTATTACAGTATGATATTCAATGTCTGTTGAACTTATGCTGAATGTTAACACAAGATTACCCTTGCCTTCTCATTCTCACATGTATGTATTGACACTTGTGAAAATGACAATGCCACAGGCAGTGCTAGTAAATCTGAAAATTTTTTATCAATGGCTTTTTCAATTGTGGAAAATTAAAGTTTTTTTATTATTATTTATCCAAAGTACTTTCAATCTAAATTTTTACTTTTGTATTAACCTCTGTAATAAACGATGAGCTTAGAATCCTTGTCACCTCCATCTTCTTTCCTCGGGTTTAGACATAGCTTTGCAAATGTCGATGTTTCGAGTAATATTGATATAGCTTGAGAGATTAACTTCGTTCAAAAGTAGAACGAGTTTGTTATATTTTTGAACCAAGGTAATCTTTTACGTTAAGATTTTCGTTGTTGTAGAAGTTGTAGAGTTGACAGGATTGAAAAATTCATAATTTTTTTTAAATATCTGATTTTTTCTATAAAAAAAATCTGATTTTTTAAAAATCAAATTTTTTGCTTTTTTGTGATTTTGTTAATAAATGTTATTTTTGCGCTTATTTTTTGTTCTTGTAAATTGTCTGAGTATTGCACGGCACACCAGAATGCTGGTGATCACACTTTTCAGTATTGGTGACTTACATGCTTTCGTTTAACAAATTTTTATATTTCTTGCATTCAACGGACATATAAAATTATAATGTGCAACCTACATGTAAGTTATTGGAGTAGAGCTAGTAATAGTTTTACGCAAACTATGAAAGAAAGCTAGACATACAAAGGCAGTAGGAAATATTTAAGCACATTCTTCTTTTGTGAGATCATGTGAAATATAAATACCAGCTTGCCAGCTTTTTTAGTACCTAGCCAGGTTCTTATTTTTAAATGAATGAAACCAAGAGTGGAGAATGCTTTTTGATGCATGCCTTTGAGCTGATTGCAGTAAAGAGTTCTATGTCATAATGTCATTTATTAAACAAAGTAGTGAGGGAAAACTACTTGTAACAATTGCCATCAACAATTAATCCTTTGAGATTTACCAAATAAACTTGTCGATCCTAACTTCAAAGGTCTTTCTGTAGCATCGTACTACACATGCAGTCAATTATCTCCATCACATTTGCAAAGTCATGAGGAAGGAGTCTTTACAGATTTGTTTTACGCGCGCGCGTTAAAACAAGATTGTTTGTAAAGATACACTGGTTTTTGCAAAATTATAAAAAACTAAAGAAGTCATGATTTTTTTCGCGAAAAATATCATCGTTAAAATCATGATTTAAATCATTTGATTCTTTTATGCCAGCCATGAAAGTTCCAATTTGATACACTTACAGTTTGTCTCTCACTATATTAGCAAACATGGACAGGTGTCATATAATCTGTAGACACTTCAGACACTAGTGCCATCTCTGGCAGTTGGCTATACAGGGTCATGGAACTTACGACAGTACTATTGTAATATAAATTTCAGAGTGCCAGTACATCGAATAAAACAGGATGTTATATTTAAAATAGTTTTCTGTAAAGGTCACAAATCGACAAGCAGTTTGCTATGACCTAACAAATCCATTTCTGAGGGCTCCGTCAACCATCCAAATCACATCATTTTCTGCTGCCCTTGTCAAAGTAACGATGCTATATATCCGGCTTTGTTGAAATTAGCCTTCCTTTGAGTTTCATTTATGCTTGTGATCAGTGAATGATCATGAAAGTGAGATAAAATCTTTTGAACCCAGATTGCTAGATGCTTTTATAACACACAAGCTACATATTATAGAATTCTGTTATTGGTGTCATGTGACGAAACACCTTATTAGATTTTAAGCCTAAGCAAGGAATAGCCTGGGTCTACAAAGTAAAAAAGAATATATCTAGGTTTTCTGCTGTTTGTGGTAATGAGATTTCATCACTACATGACGTAATCATAAGGCTATGGCTGCTACATATATTCATCTTAAACCGGGCATAAACTTAGAAAGCCTGACATCTTATTTATATGAAGGGTTAATGCAGTCCCCCTTCCGTGTTTAGCTTGTCTGCAAGTTAATATAGTCCGCAGCTAGTCTTTTAGCCAGCATCTAATTACTAGCAACTAATTACAGGTCTCCAGCCTTCTAAACACTCAGGATCAATACATCCATTTAGATATATCTAATTATGATGCCAGCACAAAGTAGACAAGCTAAACCTACGCATGACTTTCCTTCCTTCTTTACTAACCGCTGTTCAATAGTTCTTACAAGTTCTAGTCATCATATTAAACTATGCCATATTGTGAGTGCTGTGATCTCAGATTCCTATCAGAACATCTTCCTGTCTCACCAGCTCTTATCAACTCTGTCTATTTCTCAAACAGATAATTAGCTGCAGATAAAATTATACAGACTAACATTTGGCACATGCCTGGCTCTTCTTACTACTTCCTATATATATTCTATTGATGGTAAACGCAAGTCTTACAGCGTTAAACACCTGCATGCAGCTGGAGATTCAGGAGAGCATTTGCTAATCATGCCTTGCATAGCAGATAAATATAAACAGATACAATATGTCTGTGTTTAAGTGTGTGAGTCATGATCCTCTGTTCATGCACTTGCGGTGCACAGTGACTGGGATAAACGCATGAGAGTAATGTTGGAGAGTATGAATATGAAAATATCATGTCACTGATATATATCACTAAAAATTCCACTGTCATACAGCCCATGACCAGAGTGATATTGGAAAAAAGAAAGGGTACTGATGGTTGAGAAATGCAATATTAGCAGTCAAATGGCACTGCAGTGCAATAGGATAAATGCAATGGTAGCTGTAATGTACTGGGTGTTATTATGTACAACAAACAGCAATAATGAAAGGAAAAAATTATATGTTTATATTTTTCCCCTGCAATAGAAAAAATGCAAAATTGACCAATATTAGAAGTAAAATGCACTGATATTATTAAAATAACCAATATTATTAATATAGTAATAATAGAAAACCAATGCACAATTTTATTTACATTTCAAAACGCCATAGCTAACAATATCAAGAAGTTGTGATGTTTATATAGATTGTTAGAAAATATATTTAAAAAGTGTTTGGTCATGACAAACAGCAATAATGAAAGGAAAAGATTATGTGTTTATATCTCTCTTCCTGCAATAGGAGAAATGCAATATTAGAAGTAAAATGCACTGATATTATTAGAATAACCAATATTATTAATATAGTAATACAGTAATAATAGAAAACCAATGAACAATTTTGTTTACATTTCAAAACATCATAGCTAACAATATCAAGAAGTTGTGATATTTATATAGATTTTCAATCATCGATGTTGTTAGTGTGACTATTACACTTCAATAGTCACCTAAACTTATAATTAAATATTGTAATAATCTCATAAGAATCGTTAGAAAAAAAATATCATCGTTATTTCCTTTACTTTCATTGCGTTGGACATCAGTTAGAATACTAAAGTACTCAAAAGTTTCCAAAATGTCAGTTACTTTGAAATCAGCAAAAAAGAAACGATTTCTGTGCTTCTACGTTAATTACAAAAACCTTCGGCAATTCGACAATGCTATAGGCTGGTGAAATGTGCACGTTATTTTTTCGTGAAATGCCCACGATTTAATGGTTCTATTCTCTGTCACTCGGCGTTTTGTTTGCCGGTCTTAATTTTGATAAAAGTAGGGCGTGGCCAGTTTCAATAACGATTTTCGGCCAAATTAATCTGTCTATTTGTGTATAATCCGATCAGATGGGTAAGTTTTAAGATACTGTCGACAATTTACAAAGACTTGGTAACATATTTAAATAGGCTTATATGTGTTTTGTATCGTTATTATACTTTAACGACTCTACAAAACGATGGTTAAATTTGTTGATGAGATTTTGAAACAAGGGTTTGCGAGGTTTGTGATGATTAATTTTCGTAAGTCGTGTGCACATGCATTTATCATAAAAACTCTCAAACGGTTGCTCCGCTCGTTTGGTCGTGAGATGATATTTATTGATATTTATGATATTCCCACGACCAAACGAGCGGAGCGAAGTTTGAGAGTTTTTATGATAAATGCATATTCACACAACATACAAAAATTTTTCATCAACAACGTCGCAAACCCTCGTTTCGAAATCTCATCAACAAATTTAATCATCGCTTTGTAGAGTCGTTAAAGTATAATAATGATACAAAACACATGTAAGCCTATTTAAATTTGTTACCAAGTCTTTGTAAATTGTCGACAGTATCTTAGAACTTACCGATCTGATCAGATTATACACAAATAGACATATTAATTTGGCTGAAAATCGCCACAAAACGCTTGAAAAGCTTGTATTAATAAAAGTTAAGACCGGCCTACGATATGCCAATAAAGCTGTGCGACAGATTGTAGATCTATTTAGCAGTGCGCATTTCACGAGAAAACCGTGCTCATTTCACTAGTCTATGGCATTGTTTACTTGTAATCAAATTTATCCGAAGGTTTCTGTTATAAACGTAGACCGTTTGAGGCGTCGACCGATTTACAGGTACGAAATTGTGGTGCACAGTTTATCAGCCTATGTTTTTTTGTCCAATCACCGAAGGTTTCATTAACTTATTTAAAATGTTAACCGAAATTCTTTACAACTTATGTGCAAGCTAGGGCCGAACTAGAATGCCCCTTTATGACGAGAACATTTTTTTATTTTGCTGCAGTTTGCAGAAAACTTCCAGACGCGTGAACGCTCATACTTGCTTTCTGTTAAAAATCGCTATCAAAACCATTCTACATTCAACACAACCAACTTTCAAACTGTGTATAATATAATAGTACACAGTAGCTTGCCATTTTACTTCTAATTTTGCATTTCAGAGATATAATAAACATATTTCCTTATTGTTGTTGTTAAATTACATACATTACAGTAGGTTAGGCCTACAGCTGTAATTAATAATTTAATCTAGAAGTTAACAACTTCGCCAGGGATCGCATCACTCGATTAGCTATCAATGACCAAATCCTACAACGTAAAAGAGAGGAGACTAGATTGCGTGACCTTTAACAGAACGCTGAACTTATCTAACTTGTGTATATTTGTTGAAATTGTTATTTGCACCTTTTTGAACTCGAGCTCCCTCAAACTTATTTTATGTCATCTCAAACAACTTTCATTTACACTATACTCTGCCAATTCCTGCTGACAACTACTTTTTCAACAACCAGCACTGCCATTTCTTTTTTCCGTTATCACTTATTATTCCATTATCAGGTCGTGGGCTGTATGACAGAAGAATTTCTAGTTATTAATATTTATGATATTTTTCAAACAAATGACATCTTTGAAAAACATTTAAAGCTAGGTTGAACTTGTATGGTGTTTGCATTGTGATTGATGTATTTTATAGGTTGTATGGGACCAGTCAGCAATGTTTAATACCAAACACTTGATTTATTGTAGGCCTAGTATAATAATAGTATTTATAAATATGAAAATGTTTGTTAAACATTGGATTGGAAATCATGACATGAATGCAAAGGTCAAACAAAATAGTGCAAATAGTAAATACACACTGTGATAGTTCAAGCATGTTCTAATGTCCTACTTTTGTCTAGTTTAGGTATTTATAAACAAAAACCAGCTTGCCAGCCTTCACCACACTGAGACGATTTCTCAACTTGCTGTGAACCAGTCCAAATGATGAAAACACCCACTCAACACTAGCAATCAGGATTATATCATCTTATTTATAGATTTTATCCTTTGAAGCTATTCATTGAAAGATTTTTACAGAAAATGATGAGATGAGTTACTCTGTCATCTCAGTGAGCCAGTGTAATGTGCTTACAGTTCTGTTTCTGTGTGTCAGATTGTTCAATTCAAAATCATGGATTATGATGTTCAAAGAATTTTCAACAGGCTTTCTTCCAATAAGGCAATAAAATATAACAGTTTAACATAAGATGAGATAATCAGGTTAGGGAGATAGTACCGGGATGAAGGAATACAATTTAGATCTGAAATACTCTTCTCAAATCAAACACTAATTAATTGGTTTAGCCAATGTCACCTCCTTGGTCTGGCTGTCTTTGTTTATCTGTGTTGGGTAAGCCTAATAGGCCCCTATACAAGTATTTGATGATTTTAGGTGTTATTTAGTATTTTTAGACTGTTAGAAATAGCTGTAAGGTGAAAACGGAATGATTTTTCAAAAATATCAATTTTTTTGACCCAAAATATCATATCTATCAACGATATATATCGATGATATATATCAAGCGATATATATCAAACCAACCCTGCTACCGGGTATTGAAAATCAGCTTATAAACAATGAGAGGTAGTGTAGTTGCCTGCCACTTGCTATTAGCCTGGCACATTGCGAATGGCTAATTCGAGTGAGCTCACTAATAAGAGCTACCCTTTCCATGATGTTACGCCATCACGCTGCGTTGTAATGGAGAGTGGTAGCATTTTTGCTCCCATATATCGACATATATTGCCTTAATGAATCCATCAAGCTCCTGTGGCTGAATTGGTAAGGCGTTAGACTGGGGAAGGGGAGGTGCTGAGATCAAATCTCAGCGGTATGGATTGTTTATTCCAAGATTTTAATAGCTATAGGGGGACAAATCTGTTTCTGGTTTTGTTTTCACAATAACTAATAACAAATTACGCTGAACTTAGTGTATCTCTTTCATTTGTTGTTAGAGGGATTTGGGCGAATATCAAATGGGCACATTGTTATTCCAACGTAATCAGCACACTGACTGGTGAATTTGAATTTAAAAAAAAACTTTCGTTAATATCATGTGGTGAAAAATATTGTGTATGGAAAAACCGAAAAATCATTGTGTTCTACATCATAGGGCAAAAAAAACATATAAACAGGGTCATTGTAACTCGAGGGCGCACTGTATGTATTTAGGCTACATTTATTTGTATGTGTATATATAATATATGTGCACACATGTATATAGGTATATGCATACATATTCATATACATGTATAAAGGTAATAAACATCCTTGTTATACACTGTACATATTCAGTTTAGGATATAAGTAGAATTCAAAGGAGATGTACATGTAATTCTAGGAATTATGCTAGAAACCCAAATATTTATTGACTCATGTTTGTATGATCAGACAGTGATTCTTAAATCAATTGCAAGTGAATAAAAATCGAGGTATTCATGACACTGACACATAGAACCATGTGATTATACCATATTTGATGAAAACATTTGGTAAAATACATTGCGAAATACCCAAGATACATAAACTGTCTGGTAAATCTTTAATGTAAGGAATACTCATCATGAGTTAGAATGATTATTTCATACACATGGTCATCTCATATACATGGTCATCTCATATACATGGTCATCTCATATACATGGTCATCTCATATACATGGTCATCTTATATACATGGTCATCTCATACACATGGTCGTCTCATATACAGGGTCATCTTATATACATGGTCATCTCATATACATGGTCATCTTATATACATGGTCATCTTATATACATGGTCATTTCATATACATGGTCATCTCATATACATGGTCATCTCATTACTTGTACAGACTTTTGTAACACATGCCGTTACATCGTGTTGCAGATTCATGAACCCAAGGCCAGTCGGAGATGAACCTTATGTACCTACAGTGTTGGAGCATAGAGCTAACATTTATACCCATGGTGTGAGTATTGCGCACAGCATCGATGTAACTGGTCAATATCATCTTTAGCCTTCCCATTTTCTACTGCGCGGTTATTTTTGCTTGCGCGTAGAAAGTTAATATGGAGCTAGTAGTCAGACAATGATCAGGTCAATTTCATAATGGTTTACTCACTTTATGGGTGTGTAGGCAACTGCGCCGATTTTAGTTTTTAACTAAATGAATGCCGGTGTTGTACCGGTAAGAAAATAATTACCCAAAGAGTTTGAGTAACTTGAGCTAATAAAGCGAGTATCTTCCTACAATTTTTTGTTCCTAAAGCTTTATCGCTCTAACTGGACACACAAATGACAGACAGACAAACACTAAGATTTATGTATATACTAGCTGTACCACCCGGCGTTGCCCGGGTAATAAAAGATTCTTTGGACAGAAAATTGATTTGTATTTAACATATGACAAAATTTGCCATTCTAACTTGCAAACTACATACAGTGGTGATACAAATTATGGAACCGCCTCTAATTTTCGTTACATAGCAATGAATTCTGAGTTGTGTTTGCTTTTTCTACAATCAAAATTTTACATAACTATAAAAAGTTATATATCACTTGAATCGTCACAATGTTGGCTTTTTGATAAATTTTAATTAAAACCACATCGTATTTTCTATAAAAATATTATTAGAGGTTTACTGAAAGCTGTCAGAGAGTTACTGTACAGTTGTCATTTCTATTAAATAGTGTCTGACCAAAAGTCATAAAATAACATTTTTCTTTTCTTTGAAATGGCTTTTATTGTGAATTAATTTAAAGACAAGGTATAGTAGCTTTGAAAAGAGCTGTTTTGGTCCTGAAGATGATCAATATTTGGTTGGCCAGCCTTTGTTGTCATTCACTGCTCGGAAGCGCCTGGGCATACTATCTGTCAGCGTCTGAAGCTCTTCAGGTGTCACTATTCAATGCCAGGATTGCACAATAAGCTCCATCAATCTTCTTTTATTAGTTGGTTTGTCTTTAGTTACAAGATTGCCTATTCTGCCTCACATATTTTCCATTGGGTTAAGGTCTGGTGACTGAGAAGGCCAAGTCAGAGTGTTAACGCTATTGTCAGCAAACAACTTTTTTACTCTTCTGGCTGTGGCATGGAGCATTATCTTGCTGAAACAGCCACTCTCTATCAAACAGACTTATAGCAGATGGTATCATCACACTTTGTAGTACTCCACAATATTTTTTTGCATTCATCATACCATCAACAAAATCTAATCTACCAGGACCAGCAGCGGAGAAACAACCCCACACAATTGCTGAGATGGGATGCTTTATCGTAGGTAAAATACATTCTGGTTTAAACTCTTCACCAGGTTTCCTTCTTACATAATTGTTGCCAGAGTGATTTTGCACAGTAAATGTGCCCTCATCGCTGAATAATACTGCTCTCCAGTTTTCTGGTGACCAATTCACATGATCTTTTGCCCATTGTAGACGAGTCTTTTTTTGCTGAGATGATAACAAAGGTTTTCTACGAGCTTTACAGCCTCGTAAGCCATGATCTCTCAATGATTTGCAAACAGTTGATGGTGCTAACTCTGTACCTGTTGATTCTTTTAACTCACTGGCTAGCAGAGGACTGGTTAGATGTCTATTAACCAAAGAAAGCCTCACTAGGTGTCTGGTCACTCGATCTGTTGCTAGCTTTTTCTTTCCCCTACCAGCCCTTTCTTCAACTTGACCAGTTTCCTTCCATCTGCAGATTGTTGTAAATACACCCTTCTTAGAGCAGTCAACCTCCCTTGCAATTTCCCTCTGCGATTTCCCTTGCTAATGAAGGTGAATTATTGCAGCACGCTTTTCTTTCGTGAGATGTTGAGGCATGATGATGAAGTTATTAGAATGACTTTTACTGAGAGCAAAAGGACTTTTCAATACTACTTGGGTTACGTTGCTTAATGAACAACGTCTCACTCAATGCAATTGTTGTCTTAGATGATTGTTAAACTGAGCAGATCAAAGAATTTGGAAATTCTAGACATCGTTCACCAGACTACTGTTTTTGAAAAAAGTGACTTGTTATGAGACACCCTGACTAATTGCACTTTTAACTGCACTAGCGATGGAATTATGTTTGGATGCAGAAAAAAACTAAACAATGCGACAGCTGAAAAAATTCCCTTTCTAATGATATATAACTTTTCAAATCTGGACTGAATATAACTAATATGAGAGCCATTATAGTGCATTATATTTACTCAAACTCAAAAGCGGTTCCATAATTTGTATCACCACTGTATCATGAGAGAATTGTTTTTTGTTGTTGAAATAAATTAAAAGAGAAAATAAAAACAACTGTAAAGCTTTTCCAACTTTGTCAAACAACTGTAACTGAAAGTTTTGTGCAGGACAATTAAATTAGAAATAGATAAAACAGCTGTAAAGGTTTTCAAACCACTGTAAATTTAAAATTTCATAACTTTCAGCGACGTATATCTTTTAATAACGTGCAGTGGAACCTCAGTTCTCGAGCATAATCCGTTCCACAAGGTTGTTTGAGATCTGCAACAATCTTCCCATTAAAATGAATGTAAGTAAATTTTAATCCATTCCAATGCGAGAAAACAACCTCGGTAAAGTATTTTACATTTCACACCATAAACTGTACTGTATACTGCATAGTATAAATAAAAACGGGTAGATATAGATCGTGTTTCATTTTAATAAAAGGTTTTCTATTTATGATGGAAAAAAAAAACAAAAGTAAACATTTCATATGTTTTGCTCTTAAAACATCATAAAAATTAAAGGATAAGATACAATGACAAAAGTTGCAGAAATCGATAATGAAACAACGAAAAAATGCAACAGATCAGTTACATCAAAAATAGTAGAAAAAATAAAATATAAACAGCAATGGCACGTTTACTTTGCATCTTTGAAGAATTCTCCAAAACAATTTAGGGTAACTGGACTGGAAGTGGGTTATCTTCCTAGCAAGTCTCTCCGTTATCGGAGACGTCACCCCAGACGGTTCATCCCTTTTTGTAAAGAATTTATGAAGTGTAAATTGCTTCTCCGTATGTTAACGACTGTTTCCATGCTGTTTCCGGAGCTGTTCCAATTTCAATGCGCATTCCTCAGTTTGCTCAGAATTTATGTTGGAGATCGAGGTGAACAAATCCCAAAATCTTTGGTTGATAACCGAGTTGCTCGAGAACAGAAGCGTTCAAGAGCCGAGATTCCACTGTATATAATCAGTACACAAATTGCCAAATTTAAAGTTCGAGATAAATTATTGTCGCTATAATGGGGGTCGAATAAATCAGCCCTAAAGAAAAAAAACGAAGAAGCATCGCGTTGCATATGCTTAGGTCCCAAAATATTTCTGAACAGAGGCATCTTAGCTCGTGGACGCAAGTCTAAAATAATTAGCATGCGCATAGTGTACGCAGTATATAAAAGCGATTTTGGTTGCTATGCTGTTCTAGCTCAGCGGTAAAGCGTCCGGATATAACACATGTAGACGCGTTCGTGGTATTTTTGTCGGGAGTTCAAATCCATCAGAATGCGAAGATTCGTTATCAAGATTTTAATAGCTATAGCTGGAGGGACACACATACTTTGAGAAATATATATATACAGATAGATTGGAAAATTATACCGGAATTGCACACATTGGTTGCTATGAAGTAGTTTGGCTGTGTCCAATACTTGCTCGCAGAGACCTCATCGGTCCTTTGGTAGAAAATATATACGGAGTAATGTTTGTGTTTGGCTGTAACTACTACTGTTATGACTGTCCATATTATAGGTTACAAATATTAACTTATATCTTTCCTTAAATATAATGATATTGCTGCCGTAGACGCTGTCCTAGATGCTCTCATATCACTGGTAACTAGTCACCAGTGACTAGTCTTTAGTTAATAAGTGATTAATTTAAAAAGACTTTTATTATATGATTTAGCTTGTTACCTTTTTAAATATGAAATTCGTTTGAGTATGCACCATGCCTTAAAACATCCCAGCTCACTCGGCTATGCCAGGGATGTGTAATAAATTGTGCCGTATTTTCTTGCACTGTTTGATTATTTGTTAGTCTTGAAAAAAATTTTCAATTTTGAAGCATTGACGCTAGGTAGCGTTGGATTTGGCATTAATATCACATCTCCTAAAAACATTTGTATCTGTAGTACGTATATTCATTTACATTGAGTCATTGACATGGTACTGCTTGGATTATTGTCTGGTCAGACAACTCCGTGAGTTGGACATCATTCTTGTAGCTGTTTGTGCTGCCTAGCGTGTTGGCTCTGAGTTTATTGGTCCAGCTGTCACAGACATCCCAACACATTTGGATCTCTTGGATCTATGGACTAGCATTGATCCTTCTGTTTACCTTCTCCACAGCGTTCCACATCACGTCCTACATGGGCAACACCGGGTAGGTTTCACACAATCACTGCTGGAGTTCCAGAGTGTTTACCACCAAATTGAAATTTTGGCATTCTTTGATGTAATTCTGCTATATTTGCTTTCACTATATGTTTATCAGGTAACAACATTAAAAACTCTTTAGAAAACTTGTATAATCTTTATTATAGAAACCTTTTTGTTCACTTACTAATTTTTGTCATAGCCTTCAGATTTTAAGCTTCTTTTGTAAGAAAATGTTTTATAGGTCATAAAGCTGACAGACGTCATAAGGTTGGGAAACCAGAATGTTTCTTTTCTGTATAGATTATATTTTAGGGCCTGTATGTAAATAGGAAATGTGAAGAGGCTTGGTTTCAGCAAAGGTCCACGCTAAACCCAACGAGATAATGATGGTTTGTACTGCTTGTCAGGGCAGGTGTTTGGGGCTTTCAGCGTTGCAACGCCTGTTAGACTGATTCACCCTAGATTATTTCTCACTAGATCAGCTCTCGCTAGATCAGCTAGTGTGAAGTCTGCTTGCTGATTGTAGACTTTGTCAGCAGTATTTCAGCATTTTAACACTCTTGACAAGATTATAGTCAAAGAATAGATTTGCTAACGCTTGCTGGTTCACCATTGTTTAGGTAGGAAATAATGCTATACCATTGATTGATTGCTCACAAGTTCTTTCTAATTCACTTCCAAATTCTTATTCTCACTAGCTTACATGTTTAACAAATGTACACGTATATTCTTTTAGCAAAGTTGTGTGTTGTTCCCCCATATGTCAGCATAACTCCTACATAGTCTCGCCTGGGCATTAGCTAGTTGGCTGTTACTGTATATTGGAAAGATATGCGGTTTTGTTTTAAAAAGTACAGAAGTTAACCAAAAATGTTAATTTACTAAGCAAAGGGTAGCTTCCAACTGTTAGGGATGTTTAGTTGCAGAATTTATGAGGTGTTAAAAACAAGTAATTTACACCGCAAAGCTGAAACCATAATAGGTTGTGATATCATTACCACATTTGGGATCTTTTAATGCGCGGGTCACTTGAGTCAAATTTTAAAAGTTGTCTGCAGAAAGTATAGATATTTTTCTATTCTTTGAGTTCTTTGTAGTTTTAGTTAATCTTACTGCCAGAATGTTTCAAAATTAAAATTGACCAAACTTGATCACAATTAGAACGCTACACCCAATAAAACACTTCTCCAAAAAGGGAGTCAATAATAGTACTTTCTGTTTGTCCCTCTGGTTATTTATATATATTATATTTAGTGTTTGCTCATTAATGTTAGAATAAAACTTCAAATGTAGCCTCAGATACATTAATATAAATGTTTCAAATTATTTGAAGATGGGTTGGTTAGAAGTTGTCCCAATGTTTTCTTCTAAATTTTGTGTAAACATATGTATGCCTGATGCTGATGAGACTGTATCTTATGCCATTTTTAGAATTTTAACTGGAATCAAGATTTGTCAATTTTAATATTGAAACATCCTGGCAGTCAGACCACCTAAAACAACAAATAAAATCTCAAATAATAGACAAATATCTCTACTTTCCAATGAAATCATTTAAGTTCTGATGTGAGTGACCCTTTAACTAGCATTACTAGAGTTGTTGTATCTATGCGATCCATCTGTAGCTAGCCTAAGTTCTTGTGATTTTAAGGAGAATATTGGCATCGGCCAAGCTGACCTGCGCCATTGCTATTCTATTGAGACGTTATTTTTTAGACGGCTAATGAGATTCTGTCATCTAGGAGACCGGGCCATAATATATGTTGTCATAGCTGCCTCATACACACCTTGGTAAGTGATCGGTTTCCATCAGTTCTATGCCTTAAATGTGTGTAACCAGAGGTACTGTGGAACACTCCAGTGCCTTTTATCCTGATGATGGAGGTGTGACAACAGCGAACTATCTATCTTTGTGGATTGGGTTTATTGAGGATGGCGCTTTCGGGTTTTTTTGTGCATTGGGGTATGCTTGTAGTAGTCGCATCTCAATTGCACACTTCTCATATATATTAAAAGAAATTTTTTTCAATTTGAAAGGTTTTAAATTAATTGTTGCAATTTACTTTTTCTAAAGTATAAACATAAAACTTGCATTCGGATCCTCTGCATGTTGGGGGTATGTGTATGGTATCTGGATCCCAATTGCCCACGCTTACTCATATAAATTAAAAATTTATTTTTTATTTAAATAATTTTGAATTGAATTGTTGGTTTGCGAGCAATTACTCTTTTCTAAACTATAAACATAAAACTTCATTATATGCTGAAACCAATTATAAATATCCACACATCCTTACTAGCATTCTAAGCCATTCTGGCGCCAGACTTTTTAGCACTGCTATTTTTTACACTAAATAAATTATTTATGGTTATAAACAGCAAATAAATAACATGGTGATCTTAACAAAAAAATGCAAAAAACGTTATTTTATTCACAAAACTTTACGCATAATATATTTTTTTCACAAAACAAGATAAATTTGCTTGCAGGATCTCATGAACTACATCTTTCAAATACGTAAACGTAGCCGTTATGTACAAATTTTCATTTTCCACCTTTAAAATTTGTTGAGCCATAAGTCATGACGGAAGATGGATAAATTCTGAACATGTAACCTGCGTCTGAAAGTCACATTCCGTCTTGCTGGTTATCATTGCCATGGTGCAACCATATATTGTGACTTTTCATTACATGTAGGATGAAGAGCAACTCCAATCACCTTAGAGCTGATCAGATAGTACTGTGTAGAGTGTTTCATTTTCTCATTACAAAGACCAGAGCTATCTCTAACAATTATTTAGTTGAACAATAATATTTATTATTTAGTTGAACAATAATATTTATTATTTAGTTGAACAATAATATTTATTATTTAGTTGAATAACAATATTTATTATTTAGTTGAATAATAATATTTATTATACAAGACGATCAGTTTTATGATATAGCGGATAGATAGTAGATGTCTACTGTTACAGGATGGTGCTCAAAGAGCACGACATGAGGGACATCATATGGCTGACTTGGCTTGCGACCGTCCTCTGTGTCTTCTACCAGTTCTCATTCCACGATAGGTAAGTAGATGCTATAGCCGGTCCTCCTTACTACCTTCAAGTGTCCTAGAGATATTTCATTAGAAGAGCAAGCTTGGTTACCTAAATAAACATGTTTCATAAACAACTAGTGCTGAGTTACAGCTATCATTCGGAGTGGCAACAAAATATCCAAACTTCACTTTTCAAACATATACACAATCTTTATTTATACCAGCTTAGTAGAAAAAGACTGCGCATATCATCCTTCTATTACTACTGCGTCTCATCCTTCTATTAACATGAGGTCAACTTCTAGAGTTTTGAGGGTGCATCCGCTTAATCAGTGTTAGTCTGAGAGACCAAGAGATGATTTCATGCATTGACTTCTGCAATAGAATTAGGTCAGAATGTTGTGCAACTGTAAGAGTTTTTAAAGGTTTTACTATCAGTATTTGATTGGTTTGTCTAATTTCTCAGCTACTAGTAGATATCATTTAAAGAGTTGGTCAACAGAGCGGACTTGTGGCTTGTGCTACATTGCAAAGCAGACAATAAGTAACCACTAGTATTCAAGCTCATGTATGTGTATTTCAGTAAACTGGAAGTCTCATTATTATTATTGCTGTGGTTTTTCTTTAGGATTGTTACTTATGATGGGCTTGGTCAATATTTCTCTTTTCTCTTTACAATGTAGTAATATAATTCTATGAATATTAAATCCAATCTATGAAACTATATATAGAGCTACCTGGCTCATACCTGTGAATACTTCCTACAGTCAGAAAGACTCAGCTTCAACTAATTCTCTAATATCAGAGTACTTCATCTTCAAATAATTTAGTTGTAATATCAGAGTACATCATCTTCAAATAATTCAGTTGTAATATCAGAGTACATCATCTTCAAATAATTCAGTTGTAATATCAGAGTACATCATCTTCAAATAATTCAGTTGTAATATCAGAGTACATCATCTTCAAATAATTCAGTTGTAATATCAGAGTACATCATCTTCAAATAATTCAGTTGTAATATCAGAATACATCATCTTCAAATAATTCAGTTGTAATATCAGAGTACATCATCTTCAAATAATTCATTTGTAATATCAGAATACATCATCTTTGAATAATTCAGTTTTAATATCAGAGTACATCATCTTCAAATAATTCAGTTGTAATATCAGAGTACATCATCTTCAAATAATTCAGTTGTAATATCAGAATACATCATCTTTGAATAATTCAGTTGTAATATCAGAGTACATCATCTTCAACTAATTCAGTTGTAATATCTGAATACTTCATTTTCAAATAACTCAGCTGATGTGATTTTGTGAAGTTACTAGTCACTACAGATTTGATCAGCACAAGTGTATAGTGATCTTTATAAGAATTTGTAAGGGCTTGTAAATTAGGACCAAGTTTTCTGGATTCCGGTTTTTATCTTTGGCTGGGTATCATTACAGCCTCGTGTCACACATGCCCATCTTTGGTTGGGTATATTTAGGAGACTATAGTCAGCAGTTATCACTGTGATCCTTTTTTGATTCAGTATACTAAAACAAAGTTACCATAGATGTCTATTTAGGGTTGGGTATACAGAAGAGGTTACAGCCAAGCGCCATTTATAACATAGGCTTTCTGCAAACGCGTTGCCTTGTCAACATTAAATGTTTTTTTGTCATAGGTTTGCATGGCTAGAGATCATACTCTACTTGGCTTTGGGAATCTGTCCAGCCATCTTCCTCACTGAGATGGTTCGTCTTACCTTCATTTGTTTGTTTAAATTTCAAATGCAATATTATGAAATAATATTTGCATTAATATTTGCATAATAATGTGCCTTCAAATATTTGAATGGTTGTTGAATCTGAAGATTTCAATTTAAAAATCAACATATAAGAGCTTAAATATATATAAATATATACAAAAACTGTCTAGTTTTAATATACTCCACTTTTAGAATTTACAGTTCTCTTTTTTAACTTAATTACTTTAGAACAACATTATACATATAGTATATATGTGCACATATTTATTACATCTGCCAATCTTCAATGACGATTGGTTAAAATATCCTCACTTCAGCTAGCACACATGAACTAATTGACGAGAAGAAAATTTTGCTAGAATAAAAATACGTGCCTAGACTTTCCCAAGATGCTATAACTGTATATGTATATCCATATATGTATATTTGTGTTTGTCTGTTGCTCTGTCATTCGGGTGTCCACTTATACTGATAAAGTCATAAGAATGAATATGCGCTTCGCACTGGATTTAAACTTGGGGTTTCTAAATCTGCAGACATCTGTGCTAAACCATTAGGTCAATCTACTAAATTGCTTTACAAGGGAATAATCGTGGTTATACTCATTACATCAGTTACAATACGCACGCCTGAAGATACTATTTTTCATTGCTAGCACGCTTGAAAATCTAGATTTCATGAGAGATCATTAGGTATAACGTAATGATTTTTAGCTGGCTTCGGATACGGCTCTTATTATAGCTTAAGTTACTAGCTTAAGTTACTAGCTCAAGTTACTAGCTTAAGTTACTCAAATTCATTGGGTAATTATTTTATTACCCATGCAATGCTGGGCAGCAAAAATCTTTTCTTGAACAGGTTTACCTATGGCCGTAAAATCTTGGCTCCTGATTGGTTTTAGTAATTGAGTTTAAGTAACCAAAACCTACATGATTACATTGAAAATTAATAGTTATAATTAGAAAGGAACACAATATTCCAAATGATATAGTAAAAATTATGTTATCATTCAAATAGTGCCGTTAAAACGTAAGAGGGCGCTCACTAAAAACTCATTGATTTAAATAATTTTTAATAAAATTTTGGAATTTTGGGCTCCTTTTTAATTATAACTGTTAATTTTTAATCTAATGATGTAGGTTTTGGTTACTAAAACTCAATTACCAATCAGGAGCCAAGATTTTACTGCCATAGGTAAACCTGTTTGGGAAAAAAATTTCGCTGTTGGGCATTCAACTAACATATATCTTATATCTATATATATACATTGTATTTCTCAAAGTATGTCATATGTCGTGTGTCTGCATTCTGGCTATAGCGCATGCTGATTATTTTACCGGTGCGGCCACGTGTTACGATGCCCCTGTTAAGAGATATCTTTCTTGAGGTTCAATTACTATATCTTTCTGCGCGGACAAGTATTCTCTCACCTTTTGGTCAGACAAAGTACATATTTTATTTTTACATTTGTACCAGTATCGAGAAATAATAGTATCGTCGTATTCAAAGTTTTGATGGATATCATCTGGTGGGACAGTAATTTTTTTTAACCCTTTCACTGCCGCATACTCATTTTTGCGACCTTCTCAGCAGCTGCGTAGTAACTTAATTTTATTATTCGTTGACAATATAACCAACGATCTTTAGGACTTCTATAGTACTGACAATGTTGTCAGTACTAATTTTCAGTAAAATGGCTGGCAGTAGGCCGATAGCTAAATTTGTACATGGACGGTAGTGAAAGGGTTAAACACACACTTTTATACAAGAATTGTTATTATTAACTCAACATGTTCAGAATTTTTATTTTGTTTTCTCAGTTCGTAATAATTGTATCATTACGAATCATCCTTTGTTGTAATCATGGCAAAACAGACATAATTTAGCTATTACTTGCTAATTATTTCACATTTACATTTAAACCCTTTTACAGTTGTTTTTCTTTTAATTTTTTTGACCTGCACAAAACATTTTCCTCATGATGCGAAGTTTGAAAGTTACAGTTGTTTGACAAAGTTTGAAAACCTTTACAGTTGTTTTTATTTTCTCTGTTAATTTGTTTCAATTACACAAAACACATTTCTCATGATATGTAGTTTGAAAGTTAGAATGGCAAATTTTGTTATATGTTAAATACAAATAAATTTTCTCTCCAAAGACTTTTATTACCCAGGGAACGCCGGTTGGTACAGCTAGTACATATATATATATATAAAATTGTTTCCTCACCCCGGATACCCCGTATGGGTGGTAAATTCTGTTCTAACTCGGGTCTCCTACCAGAGACCTGGGAGTTTGAGCACTCGCCTCAAGATCTTAGCTGTTCCCAATAGCGCACTTTTCTGCAACTCACCTGAGTTGATTGCTGTTGGTATTTGGGCAAGCCACATTTTATGCGCCGGTGTAATTGCACCCAGTGCCCCAATGATTACTGGGATTACCGTTGTTCTTATATTCCAGCATTTTTCAATCACTTCTCCAAGAGGGAGATATTTCTCTAACTTTTCTTTTTCTTTGCTGGCTATATTGTAGTCATTGGGTACTGCTATATCTATTATGGTAGCCCTCTTGTTTTCCTTGTCTACCACCACTATGTCGGGTTGGTTTGCTAGGGCATGCTTGTCAGTTCGGATGTAGAAGTCCCAGAGGATCTTAGCGCGGTCATTTTCATTCACCTTACCAGGAGCTTCCCACCAGTGTTGTGGTTTATTAAGGCCATACTCATCACATAGACTTCTATACACAACACCTGCGACATGATTATGCCGCTCAGTGTATGCGTTTCCAGCTAGCTGTTTGCATCTACTGATGATGTGTGGGATGGTCTCAGGTGCATCTTTGCACAGTCTGCATTTAGGATCGTCTCTAGTGTGATAGATTTTCGTTTGGAGTTGCCTTGTTGGGAGCACTTGCTCCTGGGCTGCCATGATTAGCGACTCTGTGTTGGCCGTTAGGTTTCCTTTGTTCAGCCACATATATGTCTGGTGAAGATCGCCAACCTTAGATATTTGTTGGTGGTAAGCACCATGAAGAGGTTTCGTGTGCCAGCCAATTTCCTCATCATCAGGGCGTAGGTCCGTTGTAAGAGCAGCCGATTGAAATTCAGCTAGCAACTTATCTGAGATGGCCATGGAGGCTGCATATGCTTTGATGCTTTGCTCTTCCTCTTTCACTGTCTGCTGTACACTTTTGAGCCCCCTACCGCCATCTTTCCTATCAAGATACAATCTAGTAGTATCAGATTTTGGGTGAAGTGCTCCATGCATCGTCAGCAGTTTACGAGTTGCTATATCTGTTTCTTTGATGGCTTCCTCAGTCTACTTTATTATGCCTGCTGGATATCTTATTACTGGCAGTGCGTAGGTATTTATTGCCATGACTTGGTTCTTGGCATTGAACTGGCTCCGTAAGACCTGCCGAAGGCGTTTCTTGTATTCGGTAATGGCTTTGTGACGTACCTCGGCTTCGTGGTTGATGTTGCTTTGCATAATCTCCAAGTACTTGTACCCTTCTTCTATATCTTTGGTGGTACCATTTGGCATTCTTAGGCCATCTGTGAGCATAAAATGGCCTTTCTTGAGAATTAGCCTTCCACATTTCTCAATACCGAAGGTCATTCCAATGTCCTTGCTGTATACCTGAGTGAGGTGTATTAGCGAATCAATGTCCCTTTCTTTGTTAGCATACAGCTTGATGTCATATATGTAGAAGAGGTGGTTAATCTTGGTGCCACTCTTAAACTGGTACCCATATTGAGTCTCCTCCAGCATATTGCTTAGAGGGTTTAGGCATATGCAGAAGAGCAGCGGTGATAAGGAGTCACCTTGATAGATGCCTCGCTTAATTTTGACACTCGCCAGCTTTTTGCCATTAGCCTCCAGTTCCGTCTTCCATTTGGTCATTGACATTTTGATGAATGCCACAAGAGCAGGGTGAACATTGTACATACTGAGGCACTCAAGTATCCAACTATGGGGAATTGAGTCATAGGCCTTTTTGTAGTCAATCCAAGCCATGGCAAGATTGGTTTGCCTTCTCCTGCTGTCTTGACAGACCGTCCGATCCACCAGTAACTGATGTTTGGCTCCTCGGGTGTTGCGCCCAATTCCTTTCTGAGCACTGGTCATATAGTGACTCATGTGCTCTTCCAGTTTGTCTGCAACAATTCCTGAGAGCAGTTTCCAAGTGGTGGGCAAGCACGTTATTGGTCGATAGTTTTTGGGAATCGGCCCTTGCTTTGGATCTTTTATCAGAAGTACAGTTCGTCCTTTGGTCAGCCATTCTGGATGGTCACCTTGTTCTATTAGGCATTCCATCTGCTTAGCCATTCTAGTGTAAAGTGATGTCAATTTCTTTAACCAGAAGGCTTGAATCATGTCATGGCCAGGTGCTGCCCAGTTCTTCATACGCTGCACTCTACACTTGATGTCCTCTTTGCTGATGCTGAGTCCTTGCTGAGCCACAGTGTGTTGATGGCTCTCTTTAAGCCTCTTCAGCCAATTTGCAGTGGTGTTATGAGTAGTCTCTTTCTCCCAGATGTCCTTCCAGAACTTTGAAGTGCTAGATTGGAGAGGCTCAGACATTGGCCTGCGCAGTTTACCTTTGAACTGGGAATACACTCTAGATGGATTATTGATGAACAGTTTGTTCATTCTCTTGTTATCCTGCTCTTTGGTGTACCGCTTCAGTCGTGCCGAGAGTGCTACTAGCTGCTGTTTGGCAGATTCTAAAGCTTCTATTGTGGCTTCCCTTTTTGGACGCTCCAAACTGTGGTTAGATCTCTCACTGAGCCTACTAACTTTCTTGCGCAAGTCCTTGATCTTATTTTGTAGCCTCAGCTGCCAGGATGGAATGACTTGAAGCCTTGTTGGCAGTGGCTTAATATCCATCTCCTCCAAGATGACGGTTGCTGTACTGTAGATTAAGGCATTAGTCTCACTGATTGATCCAGTTGAGATCGACTCCAGTGCCAAGTTAATGTCTTCTAACAGCTTCTTAGGTATGGCCTTGCTAACTCTTCGTAGTGGTACCCTGCTTCCATAATCATTAGCAGCTGACATCTTGTTGATGATATTTTCCGCAAGCTCTCTCACCCTTGGGTGAAGGTCCAAGTGCATGCCTTCTTCAACCCGTGAGTCAACACATGATCGTGTATCCATGACAGTGTGTGTTGATATGCACTCTTCGTTGGTTGAGGTTACTTGGGTGAACTGTTCCCTAATTTCATCTACCTCGAGTTCTGATATGAGGTGCTGCTTGATTATGTTACTCCTCTGAGCTACAAGTTGCTTAGCTGTTAGTGGCAATTCAGGGCGCATGTTTATCCACAGTTGACGCATCCTTCTCATGTAGCCCCACTTTTGAGGTTCACTCATAAAGTAGCACTGCATGAGGTCCGTGTTATCAGTCCGAGTCCATTTCATCCGTTTTGAACCAGTAGCCCATTTTTCACTGCCTTGTCCTGGTTCAGCTACAGGCATATGTATATATATATATGCTAAAAGTTATCTGGAAAGTCAAATTCTTCTTCACTACAAATTTGTTTTTCAGGGTTGCTCGATAGGCATCTTTGTTTGACCATTGTTTGACATAAACAAATCCAATCCCAATAATAATAGTCCCATATCCAGTCCCATATAATAAATTTATATATACATATATATAACAAATAGATGTATTTTATTTATAGAGATATAATATCTAGCTGTTTCTTATTACAAAGGTAGGTATCTAAAACAATGAAGTTAACGTGTTAATATACTCCTACTGCTATGGCAAGGCAGTCGAGGCTAGCTGCCTCCATGATTATTCTGTGTATTTTACAGCCAGACAAGGAAGGAGTGACAGAGGTGGCTGTGAGTGGAGTTATCATCATCTCAGGCATTGTCTTTTTCAAAGCTGACGGAGTGGTTCCATTCGCTCATGCAATCTGGCATTGCTTTGTGTCTGCAGCTGCTGGTTATCACTACTTTGCAGTTATAAAATATCTTTACCAAGCAAAAGTATTTTTCGAAGCTTCACACGAAGGCACCCCACCAGAACATTTAAATCTCTAGGCAATATTTTGTTAGAACAAATTTTATGTTACGCTTGACAACTCACGCAAACGCGTCTCATTCAATCTTTTCTTTTTATGAATGCTAAAAATGTTTATTGCTATTCCCAAAAATAATGATTTCATTTAGCCGCACTTTCCAAACTTTAAAAGCAGTGTTATCGCTGGCTAGCCTGGGTACCTGGGCTTTTTTATCCCTATTCTTTTACCTCTCATATATCTAAGATACTCAAGCATTTAAAATCTAATCTATTTTAGTTGAATATTTATTTACTTACTATATTTTATTAAATAAATTCTTGTGACAGAAAATTTTAAAATACATGTACTGTACATGTATTTGGTTTTTCTCATCTCATCACTGGAATTTTTCTCTCTTGTTTACTAATATTGAAATAGAAGTAACTTCTTACAATTGTTATAAACTCACTTGTTTGTATGGTAAAGGTGACTACTGTATTGATGTTCTTTGGCGGTTTATGCCACTGTGTCTGTATTTGCTTTGCACATTGCTACACAGACTGCTTTAATTTTTATACCAGCAAGGAAAGACAACTCAAAACAGTTTTGTTTACATTTGTTTATTATGACCATTGTGCATGCATAAAATTGTTTTTTAGTTAACTTTGTATTTATATTTAATGTATTTTTGAAGCTTTAACTGATTTGAAAGCCTCTAAGGCAAATTCAACTGTTTGTGCTATAAATTTGCTTTAAGTTTTTTTGTTTCTCTTCGTAAAACTATTATTTAACACGTGCTTGCAATTGTTTGATCTCTGACTGTCATTTGTATTTATGTGTGACATTTTAAAATATTTTAAGTTGCGTATCT
Source organism: Watersipora subatra (assembly GCF_963576615.1). Taxonomy (NCBI): domain Eukaryota; kingdom Metazoa; phylum Bryozoa; class Gymnolaemata; order Cheilostomatida; family Watersiporidae; genus Watersipora; species Watersipora subatra. The sequence goes on along the minus strand of NC_088711.1, from coordinate 37,241,907 downwards.
TAGACGAATTTTGTGTGCTAATTACATACATTGTTGAAAATAAAGCATGGCTTGAAGTCATCTTAGCCTCTGTTCTATTTTAACAAGGTTAAGATGTTTACTGTTGGTTTGTTTATTTAATGCTTCAACTAAGGCTCTCATTATTTTGTCATAGCTAGCTTCATTTTAGTGTTGACCTGAGCAAAGCTGTTATTGCTTATATGCAACATGTCTATGTGCTCATGCAAGGCTCAACATTATAACATCAAATGTTGCACTATCGAGGGCTGGTCTTCAATGTACCTCTAGCCTGTGGCCCCATATCGGATCACCTATGCCAGCCCTCGTACTTTGTTGCCATATGGAATGTGACTATAAAACACATGGTATTTGAACATTTTGGTTACATATATATACATGGACAGATTGTACTATTCAGCCCAAAGAAATTGATAGCAATGGCATTCCACAAGGACAGCCACTTGTCTACTATGTACAACATTAGCATAGATGTATGATACTAGGCCTCCTCTCACTGGATGCTGCAAATAGAGGTCGTTGGTGCTTGCACAACATGAGCCTTTGCCTCTTTCTTCGAATAGTTAGCGATCTCCGCTTTCACAACCCGATGCTGAGACTCGAGTTCTGCCCTTGACAATTTGATTCCCAAAATTTCTGCAGCTATCTTTTGGAAACAGATGTTCACCTGTAGATATTGGGATGAATAATTTGATAACAGTAGAATACGTAAATTGATCAGAAAAAGATAGAGATAATAGGATATATGCTATAAGAGTTTTGCTACAAATGGACAGCTATAAAAGTTACTCTAAATATTTTATAGCCAAATGATGCAATAAATTCTTGGAATATTCTAATCTAGCGATAAACAAGCAATAAAAACACAAGGAGTACCGTCTACATGGCCATGATTTGTCGATAGGAAACTAGCGCTTCTAGCTGCGAAGATCTAAAATACATTGTCGACGTAAGGACGTTGTCGGCTAATATCAATATAATGAAAGTTAGCAGGTCAACATGATATTTTGCCCAATGGATTTAATTTGGATGCTTGAACAAGACAACTTCTGAAAATAAACTAAGATAAGCAGGACTGCATTTTATATAATTTTTTCCTAAAAATTTTGTATTGACGATTATTCACAACAAAGTTGCTATTGCAAAGTAGGTACTTGAAAGAAACTGCGTCAATGGCAAGAAAGCATGCACAGAGACAAGCCTGAAACAAGACTTACTGAATCTCCAGTTTTTGCTGAGATGTAATGGGAAGATAAACCGTTTTCTTGAGCGAATTTTGTGTGTTTCTCGAGCTTGACAGTTCTCATGTGCTCTAGATCACCTGTGATAGAGTGGTAAACATAGTATAGTCAAATATGTAATAATAGTACGTTGTCAGTTGAATATTTATAACAAGATTGCTCTAAACAGTAGAACAATATACTGAATGTTTGCCAAATATTGTGTCTATTACATACAGTTTACCGACACTCACTGAGACAAATCTGTAAATGTAGGAGTTATGGGATAGTGAATAATCAAAGACATAAAACTTTGTTATGGCGTATATTATGTATATAATATATAACAAAAACCAATGAGTAGAGTTGCGTCGCATTTATCTTTTTAACAGCAGCAAAATATGGCAATATCACGTTTTAAAGCCAACAGTTTAAACAAAATGTCTATATTACATGGTTTTAAAGTAGATGAAAAACATTTAAAAAAAAATAGTTGGCCTACTTTTATTGCCGACCAGAGCAAGGTGTGGTTTCCTATACTCTGGTCCCTGTCCTTTAGACACCTTCTGGACCACCTTCAGCCAGTCTGCTATGTTTTCAAAACTTGAGGTGTTTGTCACGTCATAAACTAGAAGAACACCCTGCAAAATGAGTTTCTTTGTAGGCATTATTTAATAGAGTTCACTATGTAGGCATTACTGAAAAGAGTTCAAAATGTAGGATTTACTATATAAAATTCACTATGTGGGCATAGTTAGTTCAAAATACTTTGTCTAGACATAGATTTTCACAGCAGTTATGCATTTGCCACTTCCGACAGCGATTTGAAAAAACAGCATAACATGGCATAATGGCCTAAAACGATTCTGACCGTCAAACAACAGATTAGAGTTCAACTTCCAAAAAGGCCACTGAAGGTGACAGGTAGACAGGACTGATGTCCAACATTAAATTGCTGTCTGCAACTGGTCTTGTCTCCAACCAATGAGATACACTTGCAGCTTGACGTAGACATGTCCAGCCGAAATTGAGAGCAATCGCTTGTGTCATTGCTTGTGCTCTTAAAAAGTGCACAGCCTCTGCTTGCAGTAAGCTAAGCCGACATCATCATACTCAATCATCGAGAGATTACTCTCACAGTTATTTGAAAGAAAATTTCAAATCTGCGCAAGTTAGTTGTAGTTAATGCAACCGACGTACATGCAAACTTACAAAAATTATTGTTAGCCCATATTTTAGTATTTAGCCTACTACTCACATCAGCACCATAAATGTAATTGTCAAGCATTTCTCCAGCAATTGACTGCCCTCCAATATCATGTACTTGCATAGCTACGTTAACATTGCCTGCAAGGAAAATAGGAAAATACTATTTAATATAACAGAGTTGTTTAAATTGTGCTGAAAATAACACTCTGTTTGATTTGCTTCTGAGCTTGGGTTGATGAATTACAATTCTAGAATGTCAAAATCAGAGTTCATTACCAGGGAAGTGAAATAAACTTCAAGCTGTAAATGCTGTAATCTAACACTGGCATACAAGTCCATAACACAAAAATGTATCAAATACCTACAAAATATTGCTGCATGTCTAATAAGCCTACCTGGCAAAACTATCCTTTTCAAAAAGAAGTCAATTCCAACAGTCTGTCTGTAATGCTTGCCAAACTTCTCCTGAGCGTATCGCGTAGTAATAGAGGTCTGTAAAATCAAGTTGCAACAACACTACTAGTCAATTAATAGAAACACGGATAATGAAAGAGCAAAATCTCTAAGAAATAACAACACCATTTAAACGTCTTACTACCTCCAGACTATCGTAATATTAGGCTACTGTTTAAACATGCATATTCCTAACAAGAGTAAACGAACCTTGGCTCAAACTTACTACATATTTGTTGATGTTGAAAAGTTGAATGCTGTAAAATTTGATGTTTATTAATAGTTTGGTGTTGATTTTTTTTATTATATAGAGAAAACAGTAAAGCAACAAAATACGGCAACCCACACCATACCAACAATACGGTAAGAGCAAACACAATATAAAACTTAAAAACTAACTATTCACCATCCAATAAACATTCATGGAGATCATGCACCATAAAAACATGTACTTACTTTTCCACTCGCTCCATCTCCTAAAATCGCTATTTTCAACTGCTTGTCCTTTATCTCTTCTTCTGAGTCAGACATAATTTTCAGTACAATCACGCCATCAGTAAATCATAATTTTTTTGGTTATTAAATTGATAAATGATAAGGCGTGTTCCTAATTCCTGCCTTAAACTTGTAAAATGTGGATCGTTACTATTTGGATACCCAGTGATAATTTCAGTTGTTGTTTAGTTGTTGCGGTGACGTCAAACAGGTCGCAACCAATAGTAACAAATGTTTAACCAAGCAGACCAATGATGGCGATTGGTGACAGACACGTGCTTTACAACCTTTTTTTTTACAAAAATGACTGATGTTAGGAAAAGCCGACGCGCCCAACGAGCTTTTGCCTTTGTTATTTTCCATTCGTAACTACATGCGCATGCCATGGAAAAGTAACTCCACGTTAGCACGTTAGTCAACTCCAGTAGCGGCTCTAAAGAAGGACATTTTGACAAGTCGTAAAAATAGTGTGACAAAGGCTTAACATCAGAAAACAGCACTCTGTATTGTATAGGCTAGGTCAACACAATTTAAATATAATATAAAATGTAATAAATGTGTAATCTATATATTATACATGTACTTAATAAATGATATGATTTGAATGAAATATGCAAATATAATTTTCTGCTAAAATTGTGACACAGCTTTGTCACTTGAAAAACTAACAAGGAATAAGCTAGATTATGCGAAATAAAAAATGAAGTTTTTTGTTTCATAGTTTTGTGTAATGGTAGCACTCCTGATTGAGTTTCTCATATAAATGTATATCTATATATATAATATATTGAACAATATATAGATATATATTTATATATATTGAAAAGTAGATATATATATAGTATATATATACTATACATGTAGTATATATATATGCTATATGCTGCTACTGCTACATAATAGCAGTAGCAGCATATAGTACATATATCATCTGCTACTGCTACATAGTAGCAGTAGCAGATGATTGACAAGACAGGTCATGAAACTAACAGCAGCTGCAAAGATTTTCGATATTTACAACTACAATATTTACAGCTACATCAATATTTGCAAGTACAACTATTTTCGATAACTAGTATATATATATGTATAAATGAAAAACTTAGTACGTATATATAAATATATATATGTACTATATATATAGTTGTGCTTATAATTGCTACGTTACGTGTCATGGTCTCTCACACAATCATGATCTTTAAGCATGCTAATAGTAACCAATAGTACTTTTGCAAATGCTTCAAGTGTGCGTGTTTTAATCAGTGTAATAAGTATGTGTACAGTCATTCCATAGTATGGAAAGTAGGCTATGGGGTGTATTAGATCAGCACGCCTGTCTGCAGAACTATAGGTTCTAAGTTCAAACCAAATTTTTTGTTCCTAAAATTTTATCGCTCCAACTGGAAGTATGGACAACAAACACTGAGACTTATACAGATAATTATTTTTATGCACATAGGTATTCTAATCGATCAGCAAACTAAATACGTTTTTAGGTTGGCTTGTACATTGCTGGTTGTATACGGAAAGGCAACTCCTTCTTCACCGCTCGCTACTCTTCCAGATGCTCTTGAGAAGTCTGCGCTGGAGTAGACCGTTAACTCGGCACACCCGAGACCTGCCAGCATGACTAACCGCTGGATACTATGTCCTGACTATCCATTCCATAATTTCTGGGACACCACCAGATGCTATGGCTAGACTATTTAGCAATCTTACTATGAGGGCTGGTAGCCACCAAATGCTATGTCTAGACTACTTGTTTAAGTGCTATGTCATCACTAGATGATGGAATTAAACGGCTGAGCTGTTTTGCCTCTGGCACGGTTGTTCTTTGGTAGCAATGTGTTTATGTTTGTGTTTATATGTTTATGTTGATTGTGCTGTATAATTCAAAAGATAACACTGTATCACAAATATGAAATGTATTAATTGGAATGCCATAGTTTTTAGTAACGCACAATGTACTAACATAAAACATAATGTATTTAGTATAATAAATTGTATAACTTGGTATATTTTTAAAGTTCTTCTCAATAAGGTTGTTATACAATCTCATACAATTGGTTTGCAGCAAATAATCCAATAAGATATAATGACAATAATAAGAGATACCACATAGAAACAAATTCAAATGTTGGAGGGATGACCATTACAATATTTCTATGTTCAAAATGGACATTCATCTGTCACCTCTGATTCATCCGCAAAGCCAAATAGACTCTTGTGGTTTCAGTTTAGCGATTTATTCAAAAGGTTGAGAACTACATGTAGCTTAAAAAGACAAAAATCTTATTCATTTGTGTTTTTCTGACACCTCATCAAACAGATTCAGTCATCTGTAACGCGATAGACCATAAGATGACCATATCTTTGTATGGGACTTCATTTGTGAGCTTTTGAGGATAACATACTTCAAGTCCATCTTACACAGATGATTTTTTTAACAAACAAGTACATGTATCTCATAATCAGTTTTAATTTGAACATTGAATTTATGTTTTATTACGATAGAACAAAATTAATGAAGTTGTTATAAAATTGAATGATAATTATTACTATTCAGTGGTTTGTCTGCAGCCTATATATATGCTGTACTATATATATGCTGTACTATATGTATGCTGTACTATATGTATGCTGTACTATATGTATGCTGTACTATATATATGCTGTACTATATGTATGCTGTACTATATATATGCTGTACTATATATATGCTGTACTATATGTATGCTGTACTATATATACGCTGTACTATATGTATGCTGTACTATATGTATGCTGTACTATATATATACTGTACTATATGTATGCTGTACTATATATATGCTGTACTATATATATGCTGTACTATATGTATGCTGTACTATATATATGCTGTACTATATGTATGCTGTACTATATGTATGCTGTACTATATATATGCTGTACTATATGTATGCTGTACTATATATATGCTGTACTATATGTATGCTGTACTATATGTATGCTGTACTATATATATGCTGTACTATATGTATGCTGTACTATATATATGCTGTACTATATGTATGCTGTACTATATATATGCTGTACTATATGTATGCCTAAATGTATGCAGGGGAGAGCCTAAAGCAAATATTTTTGATTAAACTACACATCGAATAACCAAATTACTCAAAAAGACCTAGTTAAACAAAAAACTGGTGTAGAACACTTTTTTTATCACATACTCACCTTTGTTGTTGAAGTAGAGAGATTTCTAATAATATTCTTTTTCTTGTCTTCTGCAGTGTGGCAGCAATTTCATCTCTTTTTGAAATTGAAAGCAGCCATCCCATCACAGCTAGTTTAATTAGAGGTACCATATCAAAAATTGTCTCCCAAATAATCATGTTTTTTCTGAGAAGGCTCCCTCGTACTTAGAAATTGCATGTTCCTGTTTTATTCTTATCAATAATACACATAGCCTTTCTTACAGAATAGATTACTACAAGCTGGCAAATGTACACATCGTCTGTAAATTTGGAACCTTCATAATTTATAAATACATATGTAGTCAAGACTAGCATAGGGAATTACCATATGCCAAATAAGCAGAAGGTGAAAACACCAAACATGAACCATGCCAGCTTGTTAGTTACAATTCTATTAGTAAAAGAGCTAATCATTCAACACCAGAGACGCCTTGGGAATCATGAACACTATTGTGTAGCTACAATCACAATTTGTGTTTGCGCGGTGCTACTTCCTCTATGTATTACTGATAATTTAAATAAACTGTGCTTCAAACAGATTCAAAACTTTCAGGTCACAATGCTCTAAGTAAGAATATTGAAGCTAAAATGACAATAGAGGGTTTGAAAAAACATTATAACAGATATAACTTTATAGAAACTAGGATTCAATACTTCTTACTACTGGAACTCGTACTTTCTTTACAGCAGCTCCATTCAAAGAGGTACTTATACAAAAAACTCTAGAGCTTTCAGCAGATACTCTGAAAAAGACTGATAGAATTATTACTCTTGGAAAACTGTGAACAAAAGCCCTGCATGTTTTACTCCTATGTAACAGTTTTGCATTTAGCATTAGAACTACTTTTATGTGTTGTGTCACGTGTTTTGTGAGTTTTGCTGCTTTGGCTAACCTTTCCATGTGTCTTGCGTCATGCTCATGCAAGACATCAGCTACCCATGTCCCTCAATTAGCAATACATTTAGAGTATGAGAAAGCAATTTTGTAGACTCAACTTTTGGTAAGTTCAGCTCGCAGGTTAAAGTGATCGGAATAGATTGGGTTTTTAGGCAATGATAAAATTGCAATTTACAAATTTACACCACAACATTGATTTTGAAATGACAAATCTCATATTAATGTTGCATCATGTGATTTTGCCAGATGCGCGCCAAGGCATGAGAAAACAGTTAAATACATTTTATAAAGATGGAATATGCAATGAAATGGGGGGGGGGTTATGTGAGGCACAAATTCAGCCAAAACTGTTTGCCCTGCTCGATTTAACAAAACCTTATTTGAACACAAGTATGATTTAAAACCAACTATTATGTTTAATTCATATATATGCGTATGCTTCTGTATATATATCACCCCTGTTAACCCAAGTTGGTGGTAATGTTCACTCAAGCTTGAGTCTCCTACCAGAGACCTGGTGTTTGGCACATGCGTTATTGCACTCAATGATTTAATGACTACTGAAATTTCAGTTTTAGTTATCTAACTTTTTGAGTGCTGGAAATGTGCGTATAAGATGGTGGCTCACATTTTAGATTGTACTCATTTCCCTAAAAATATGTTGGGATCATTAGGAATTGTAACGCCCACAGCCTAACTTCAAATGATTTTTAGTTCAGTCACTTCTTACTACCTTGCAGAAATTTTCATCTGTTATAAGTAGGTGTGCACTTTGATACTTTTTGCCTTTTTATAGAACACACCATTTAGCGAATACAGCTTGGGTTGTCACATTTGCTATTATGGTAGTAACCAAATTAAAAGTTGTGCGCTCTTTAAACTCGTTCGCAATCGTGATCAAGTTTTTTTTTCGAGATTCCCACTCACTCCTGTCTAAATTCGGTTGTGTCTAAGTTCGATCTTGCCAAGTTTAGACCGTGTTCGTGTGATATTCGTGAAAAAAACTAGAATTTCTTTTAACACTACATGTATTATATTTGTACATGCATGTAATATGTACAATGACCTTTATTATAATTATGTCATATTGCAAAACCGCCGTTCACAGACTTACTTGAAAAATTACGATTTGCGAAATGTTGCGACTTGTATTTTGCGGCACTAAATGTTCGAACAGTCGTATATACATCCGTACCGTTCGAAGACGGCGTATTTTGTAAACCTTTGTAGCGATTAAGGATCCGGATGTTGACCAATGCTGAAAATGTGTCTAAGACCGTAGAGCGTCAGATATGCCCATAAAATCGAAAAATTTAATATTATTTCACTCATTAACTATATTGTTTATATATTGCTTGCTCCTAAAAGTACAACCGGAGTATGTTAAATGTAAAATAGGACAGTGCGAAAATGACGGTGTATGTGTAAATGAAACATGTGTATGCCATGAAGGATGGACTGGTCCACTGTGCCAGTTTTGCGATGGAAGGTTCAGGTTAGTGATTGCGTATGTCTACTTTCATTTCTGATTGAATTAGTTTACATATTTTGATATATTTTTGTAGTACTATTCAGAATCTATTTATACGTAGCTCAGGAGTTTTTAAATACACATCTGGATATAAATTACATTATTGTAGAAGTTGAAAACTTACTTTCCCTCTTCCATCGCTCTAGCGCTTTTCAAGGTTTTTAATTTTTAAAACAGGTAGCAGTTAGTCTTTTTCGTTGTAAACAGCTGTTGCTACTGCCGTTTTAATTAAATAATCAGGTAATTATCTTGTAGGGTTGGCTTCACTTTGTGTCACTAAAACTGACCATTCCTTAGACCAATGGTTCAAGCTGTTTGACCACTGTTATCTGCCTGTTATATTGTTTTAGGCACATAGGTCTACTCATGTAACAGATATCTCCAGTTTTTCGGTAGCGGTGTATTAAATATCGTAAAATTGATTAAATGAAAAACACCCTTTTAACTTAAAAATGTGTCACGTCATGCCGGCTTCATTGATTCAATGCAAGCATGTGTCATCTAGAGTACTTAAATTCTGTTATCTGTGATGTCAGATGACGACATTCAACTTTTCACCTTGACAGGTTGAGCAGTCCTGAGGGCGAATTACATGATGGCGCTGGCAACTACTCTACCAACACTAAATGCAGTTGGCTCATAGACTCAAACTCAAGTAAACCCATACTGCTTAGCTTCTTGCACTTCTCTACTGAGTGTGGCTGGGATCACCTCCATGTATTCGATGGACCCTCAGTCTATTCACCACTCGTAGGCAGCTTTAGGTAAGAGCAATTTGCGATTTAAAGCTGTCATATTTTACTGGTAAAATACTAGTGAACTGGCATTACATAATCGCAGTTTCAAATCACCACATGAGTGTATCTATTTAACACTATGTTTCCATGACGTGCATGATTCGCAAATTTGAGCCAATCCACAAGTTAACCTCATCATGGAACTGGCATAAATCTGCAAGCTAAGCAAGTTTTGCCATTCGCAAAACTTTATCTAATCCCCATGCTTGTAAATAATGGAAATAGCGCTTACGAATGATACGCATTAAAATACCGCGTCAGCTATTCAATTTAATACTTTTTCAATAATTCCGTTGTTGTCGCTTCGCTAACTGTGTTGCTAATTATTAACTTATAGCGTACAATTCCCTACCTTTTTTAACAAGGCGCCGGAGTTAATCCGCATCATGCAAATGTCCATCGAAACACTTAATTCGTATGGTAACACAACTGGCACACAACTCCAAATCTGGATGATGCGTGTCATGGAAACATATTGTTAATAGGCCTGAACTAGTGTGACATTTATTCAACTCGGAGCACCTACCCTCACCATACCCTCATCTACCCTCGCTATATTATTTGTAGTCTTTCAGTATTTAACTCTTATTACTTCCTCATCACACTCACTGAAGAAATCATTTGCCAATTTGAGTTTCTTTTGTATTTAAAAAGTTATTTGGGGTATCCAGAAGCATTACATATGTATATTTATCCATCTTCGCACCGAATTACCTTAGCTGCTATAATTAATGGCAGAGTATTTGCTTTTCATAAATTATATTTTTGTCTCTGGCTTTATGAGAATGAATGAAATTCATTGTTTCCATGATTTCAATTGGTTTGGAGGTGCTGCCACTCTGAATCATAGAAATGGTAAAATCTGAATGTATTCGACTCAATTTCGCTTCGCTAAATTTGTGAGAAGGCATTTGCTGTGAGTCTATTATTCGACATCATAGAAACACTTACTGCTGATGGATACAAATCGATAATACTTGGGTAAGTTCTCCCCAGTAGAGGTAAAAATATGTCATCATTGCTACCCAATGCGATCAGGCATCCTGACTTGGTGCAACCGGTTGACTACGCACGAATTGAAAAGTAATTGTGACCGAAAATTGAGTCTACTTTACCAAGTTTAGTTTTGAAGGAAATATCGCAAATCTTGGAATGACCTATATAGTGCAACTCTGAATTGTTGAAATGGTAGGATGCAAACTTGTTGGCGACGGGCAACTCATTCAAAGCATGAAAACACAGTGATTAATTCTACACCTTTAAGTGTTGGTGGTTTAATGGTGAGAGAAGCTTAGTGGTACGCATTTTTCTTAAGGTAGCAATAGAAGTTTGCAAGCAGCTGCCACTCATGCCATAACCAAACTCAGAATGCCATTTTAACTATTTCTTCTTTTATGGCCGCATAGCTCCAATCCTTCGTATTTTCATGACGTCATTTTATCGTTGTCGACCATCTTTATAGACAATTTAATCGTTAAAAACACGAAGCTTATGCAATGAATTTTTGAAAACGATGCTTTTGTTTGCAATTTTTTTATTATAGTATCAAAACAACACCAAAAAGTACTATTAAATAAAAGAATAACAATCGTTTTCTACAAATGTGGCGGCTTTTTCGTGAACGAGCGCATGTGCAGATGGCTTGATGACGTCAAAAAAATGATGGACATTTTGAATCATGATTGAATCAACTATTGTTAAGAAATGAAGTACATACTGCATTTGCTAATGACAAGTTGTTCATTCTAATGCTAAGTTTGGTTGCATCTGGTCAACCCAAATTGAGCATGACTGATCGATTTGATTGGACCGAATGATCGATTGAAAGTTTTTTCTATGTGGTTACTTCTATTGCTTCCTTCAACTAAAGTGTCCAATGTCGTAAGATTCAGTCATGGTGTTACCACCACTATAGTCTGTTTCGTTGGCTAGCGGAATCATTAAAATACATATGAAAGTACGGTCAAACCTGAAAAGTTAGTTCATTCCGACATTCACTTTGTCTGTCTAAACTGTTGTATGTTGGAGCATAAATTCTCAAAATAACGTTGTTTATCTCGTCTAATTTTTTCACAGCCGAAAACCAAACAATAATTGCTGGTGTACCTAATTACACATACTTGTATCATCAATTCAAAAGTACTAGACATTCCCCTGTCATACAGCCCATGACCAAAGTGATAATGGAAAAAAGAAGGATACTGCTGGTTGTTGAAAAAGTAGTTACAAAAGGTCAGAATTCTACAAAAGTAGAATTCTTTAGTTAGATGTTGTAGGCTTCGCCTACATCTAACTCAAGAATTCTCTGAATCAGATGAGTTGTTGTTATTAATTTGAGCAGCGTGTTGTTGAACATTAGCATTTGATGTTGATGGTTGCTGTGAGGACCTTCTATTTCTCCTCCTCCGTAATAATTGAGAGACACGTGGACGGTCACTGCAACGACGTGGTGTTCTGGGAGGTTGTATGTCCATGGTAGTTGTCAAGTTGTTTTGAAATGAAATTCAAAAGGCCAATTATGCAAAACAAAAGGTTGTATAAAAATCAGACCTAATCTACTACTATCTCAAACCTATGTTTTACAACAATAAAATAAATATTAATTCAAGCTGTAGGCCTAACCTACTGTACGTAATTTAACAGCAGTAATAATGAAATATGTTTATTATATCTCTGAAATGCAATATTAAAAGTAAAATGGCAAGCTGCCGTGTAATATACAAAGTTTGAAAGTTGTGTTGGAAAGTTGAAAGTTGGTTGTGTTGAATGTAGAATGGTTTTGACAGTGATATGTAACAGCAAGCATTAGCATTAACGCCTCTGGAAGTTTTCTGCAAACTGGAGTAAAATAAAGAAATATTCTTGTCACAAAGGGGCATTGTAGTTCGGCCCTAGCTTGTAGATAAGATGTAAAGAAATCTGGCTAATGTTCTAGATAATTTAATGAAACCTTCGGTAATTGGACAAAAACATAGGCTGATAGACTGTGTACCACATTTTCGTACCTGTAAATCGGTCTACGGCTCAGACGGTCTACGTTAATTAAAGAAACCTTCGGCAATTAGACAATGCAATCATTATATACTTCGATGTTGTAAATTTTAAGGATTATTCTTATAATTAGACATAATAATTTTTTTATAAAATCAAATAATTATTTTGAATAATAAAATCGGCAAAAAAGAAACAATCACTTTTCAGTACTTCTAAGTTAATTACAGAAACCTTACGCACTTGAACAATTCCATAGACCGGTGAAATGTGCATGTTTTTCTCGTGAAATTTGGACGACTTAATGGTTATACTATCTGTCACACGGCCTTATTGGCGTTTTGTTGGCCGGTCTTAATTTTGATTAAAAAAGGCTCCTCAAGAGTCTATTTCGATTTTAGGTCGAATTAATCTGTCTATTTATGCATAATCCGATCAGATGGGTTAGTTTTAAGATGTTGCGGTAACCTTTCAAAGACTTGGTAACATATTTAAATAGGTTTATATGTGTTTTGTACCATTATTATACTTGAACGACTCTACACAAAAATGGTTAAATTTGTTGAGGAGATTTCGGTACAAGGGTTTGGTTATGGCCGTTAACGGATAATTTCTCAAAGGTTGTGTGCACATGCGCATTTATCATAAATCTCCCAAACAATCGCTTTGCTCGTGTTTGGTCGTGGGATTATGTCAAACATTGTACAAAACTTAATTATTTTTGAAAATTATATGAAAAAAATTATAACAATTAATATTATGAGGTTGATCTTGTTACCTAACAACGATAATGTGAAAATAGCTGGATTCAATAATGCCTAGGTTTAGTGGTAAGGGTTGCATTAGAGATAAACTGTAGCTCATCATAAGTGTAACAAGGTATGGTATAACTCACCCCAAGTGTAACGAAGTATGGTGTAACTCACCCTAAGTGTAACGAGGTATGGTGTAACTCACCCCAAGTGTAACGAGGTATGGTGTAACTCACCCCAAGTGTAACGAGGTATGGTGTAACTCACCCCAAGTGTAACGAGGTATGGTGTAACTCACCCTAAGTGTAACGAGGTATGGTGTAACGAGGTATGGTGTAACTCACCCCAAGTGTAACGAAGTATGATGTAACTCACCCTAAGTGTAACGAGGTATGGTGTAACTCACCCTAAGTGTGACGAGGTATGGTTTATCCTAACTCAGTTTATACAGCTTATTGTTATTATTTCTCTTTAATGTTCTTGTTGACTTAATGAGACTGCCATGTTTTGATGAACTTTTCAAGTCCTATGTTTGAAATTGCTTTGGTTGTAAAGTCAGATATGAATATTCCTAGTTCCAATGTCGTATGCTGTAACATTTGTATGTTACAGTGATTGCAATTCAAAGTTAATGGGGCCACTCCTAAAGGCCGGTTCACGCTGTAATAATGTATGTAAGAGTTATCCTCTCAGCGGTTATTCATCGACTGTGTGCACCGTAAACCGATAAAATCGCTGAGGGAACGCGGATACGTTGGGAAACATTGCAGCTGTCAAACCTTTTCAATATTTCGCCGAACATCCTGTGCGATGCATATCATTTCGGTGATGGGGATTGGCTGTCACAGGGCGCTTAATCTATATTTTCCTTTATTATAGTTGCTGCGAGACTAGTATCCTATCATTTTGGTGGTCAGTGACCACGTTGCGTTGCGTAATAAAAACACTCTGTCGGGAACTACTAGCTAATGTATTCACGGATGGGTTTGTGATAATATGAACTATGTTATCACAGACGATCACCGACGTATTGTGGGATCATTGCTGACATACTGTGATACAGAGTGAACCAGCCTTTAGTCATTATTAATAGGGAAATCATTATGTAGTTATTAGAAGCATTCTGCTAGTAGTTTTCTTTTCAGTATTCCAGGTTAGCTTTCTAAGCTAGAGTCGGTAACAGAAAGATATTACTTAGATCGGCAGCGAGAGATATGTTACTGGATCTTGTGATTCCAGTTGATGTATTGAGGCTCGTATGTTACTCTACTGGTACAGTTCTAGTTATTAATGCATAGCAATCTTCAAAAAACATATGTATAGCCTCCGATTGACATTCGTCCAACCTAATTATACACTAATTGTAGTTTGGGAAGGAAGAGATACCCTGAATTGTTTGCTAGTCTGTGTTAGTGTAAGCATCATGCTTTTTGTCATTGCCAATCTTGTGCTTATTTTCTCTTCCCTTTGGCCTAGCTGCTGCCAACAAAAGCAAGGCAGCATGTGTAGCTAGTTGGAGTGAGGTGACAGTATAGGATGATATGTGCATAACAGTTTAGTACCCTCTCTTTAAATGTCTATCTAACAGTTGTCTTTGCCAATGGGGAGAAACAACTCCCGGTCAATATTTTCTTTCTACTTTGCTCTCTCAGTTCTCTAGGGTTTTGATTTGCATACTTGCAGCTCGTGGAGTCTTATCCTTTTTCTCTTTTAGTGGCTCTTTAAAGCGAATTAAAGATGTGGTGCTTCATTCTGGAAAAGGTTTTATTTACTTCTACAGTGATATTGCCTACAACATAAGTGGCTTCAACTTGACTTACAGGTAAATCTCTATTACCAGTCCATAACTACTATGGCCTACTCCGTCAAAACATACAGTGTATATGTCGCAAGTTGGTGAACCGCATCAGGAATGTTGCAGTTTACCTGATGAACCACATCCAGATAAGCTATTACATTGTAGGAATGTTATTGAGTCCCTATAGTACAATTGGTAAATGTTAATTATCAGTCATGTTTTACTACGGTTTGTGACATCCAGGTGTATTTTAAATTTTTGAATTAGCTATAAATAGGACTAGGTTACTAAATAAAAGTATTGCGATATTTCGGCCATGATAGTCTACTTTTTATATTTTTAACGATAAGAATAAAGATACAATGACTCTCATAAAATATTAGCATAACCTGTAGATTTTTGTTAGCAAGAATTATTGATCAGCTGGTAGGGCTGTGTTAACCATCTCTCATCACCGCTTAAGTTATCTCATCAACAGATTAAATTCGATATCAGGTATTCAAATATTGGTTATTGAGTTATGTGCTACTACGCAGTTCCTGTCTATAGTTTGACAGCTTCGGGTTATAACTGTCTTTTTAAAAACTTATCATTCATTCTCATGACTAGTTGAACTGTTTGTACAACCGTTATGATTGGATTCTGATGGACAGCCAACTTACAGATAAACAGTCTCATCCACAAAATATGCTAGTTATTTACAAAATCGTAGCAAATTACCGAAGTGAATTTTCTAGATTAGTTGTCACCTCAGATGTTATATTTGAATCATCAAATTCATTAGTAGAAATATAACATGTCGCTTAATGTTATATTTCTACTGATGAAATAAAATGAAACACACTACTGACTCTACTCACTACTAACTCTACACACTACTAACTCTACACGCTACTGACTCTACACACTACTAACTCTATACACTACTAACTCTACTCACTACTAACTCTACACACTACTGACTCTACTCACTACTAACTCTACACACTACTAACTCTACACGCTACTGACTTTACACACTACTAACTCTACACACTACTAACTCTACTCACTACTAACTCTACACACTACTAACTCTACACACTACTAACTCTACCCACTACTAACTCTACACACTACTGACTCTACACACTACTGACTCTACCCACTACTAACTCTACACACTACTGACTCTACCCACTACTAACTCTACACACTACTAACTCTACACGCTACTAACTCTACACACTACTAACTCTACACACTACTAACTCTACCCACTACTAACTCTACACACTACTAACTCTACACACTACTAACTCTACACAATACTGACTCTACACATTACTAACTCTACACACTACTAACTCTACCCACTACTAACTCTACACACTACTAACTCTACACACTACTTACTTTACACTCTACTAACTCTACACAATACTAACTCTACACACTACTGACTCTACACACTACTAACTCTACCCACTACTAACTCTACACACTACTAACTCTACACACTACTAACTCTACACACTACTAACTCTACACACTACTAACTCTACACAATACTCACTCTACGTACTACTAACTCTATCCACTACTAACTCTACACACTACTGACACCTATGGCTGCCATGTTTGTAGACTATTAACTTTTCTTGAGCTTGTGCTATGGTATTATGTAGAAGTACATGACTGCTATGTTACAGAAGCTGTTCTTGTAGTTGATAAAACAAAGCTACTAGCACAAGTGACTACTTCAACTGTAGAGCGTACCTCATAAGGACCTTATTATCATTATAAAGTCATGAATTTCCTTAAGCTATGCTTGCAAGAGCTGTATTATCAGAGATTCTACTGCATCTGATGATGATGTTTAAAACGTGCTAGAACAAGCCTGATGTTTGACAAGCTAGGAAGTACATGTAGTTATGCTTGATCTACTTAATTTCAATATACAATTCTGCTGGATTTGTCTCTTTTGTTTGCTAACACAAGGTATTGCCGAGCGTTTTGCTTTGCTGATGCTAGGAATGTGTTTGCTCCAGTGAATTTACCAAGCATGGCCAGTATTGTTTGCTTTTATGCTATTTTGAAATAATTATATAAGAAGCTTCTGGTACTTTAATGAGAAATCAATAAAAGACATTGCCGTAGCCATAACTTTTTGTGCTTTCAATAGAATTAACATTGTTATCGCGTAGGCTTTTTAATAAAAAAAACTTGGTGTTTAATTTTTGCTACTAGCGATTAGTCTAAAAAGAGCACAAAGAAATTTTCATTGATGTACTATTATTCTGACTGCTCCGTGCGCCAAGAGAGTTTGTCAGGTGTAATAGCTATAAGTATAAGTAAGTACGAGGCGGTCAAGCGCTGCCAATGGTAGTGCGCCTGGCTGTTAAGCCAAATGTCTGAGTTTGACTCTCACATAATGCAATTTTTCCAAAAGCCAACTGTAGCTTTGGACAAACACGGCTCGTAATATAGTAAAGGTTAGAACGCTTGTAATCCCGTGTGCCGCGAGAGATCGTCATGTGTAATAGGTTTGCGTACAATTATTCTTACATGTAGAAAGGTGATCGAGTGGTGTAGATAGTAGTGCTCTTGGCTGGGAATACAAGTACCCAGGTTCGATTCCAGTGCAGTACAATCTTCTTTTGTAAAGGTCTTAGCGGAGCTTCAGACAGAAGGACGGACATGCCATTACTATAGTAAACCACTTCACTTTATACTAGACACCAGTGTAGTAAACCACTTCACCTTATACCAGACACCGGTGTAGTAAACCACTTCACCTTATACCAGACACCAGTGTAGTAAACCACTTCACCTTATACCAGACACCAGTGTAGTAAACCACTTTACCTTATACCAGACACCGGTGTAGTAAACCACTTCACCTTATACCAGACACCAGTGTAGTAAACCACTTCACCTTATACCAGACACCAGTGTAGTAAACCACTTCACCTTATACCAGACACCAGTGTAGTAAACCACTTCACCTTATACCAGACACCAGTGTAGTAAACCACTTCACCTTATACCAGACACCAGTGTAGTAAACCACTTTACCTTATACCAGACACCGGTGTAGTAAACCACTTCACCTTATACCAGACACCGGTGTAGTAAACCACTTCACCTTATACCAGACACCAGTGTAGTAAACCACTTCACCTTATACCAGACACAAGTGTAGTAAACCACTTCACTTTATACCAGACACCAGTGTAGTAAACCACTTCACCTTATACCAGACACCAGTGTAGTAAACCACTTCACCTTATACCAGACACAAGTGTAGTAAACCACTTCACTTTATACCAGACACCAGTGTAGTAAACCACTTCACCTTATACCAGACACCAGTGTAGTAGACCACTTCACCTTATACCAGACACTAGTGTAGTAAACCACTTCACCTTATACCAGACACTAGTGTAGTAAACCACTTCACCTTATACCAGACACAAGTGTAGTAAACCACTTCACTTTATACCAGACACCAGTGTAGTAAACCACTTCACCTTATACCAGACACAAGTGTAGTAAACCACTTCACTTTATACCAGACACCAGTGTAGTAAACCACTTCACCTTATACCAGACACAAGTGTAGTAAACCACTTCACTTTATACCAGACACCAGTGTAGTAAACCACTTCACCTTATACCAGACACCAGTGTAGTAAACCACTTCACCTTATACCAGACACCAGTGTAGTAAACCACTTCACCTTATACCAGACACCAGTGTAGTAAACCACTTTACCTTATACCAGACACCGGTGTAGTAAACCACTTCACCTTATACCAGACACCAGTGTAGTAAACCACTTCACCTTATACCAGACACCAGTGTAGTAAACCACTTCACCTTATACCAGACACCAGTGTAGTAAACCACTTTACCTTATACCAGACACCGGTGTAGTAAACCACTTCACCTTATACCAGACACCAGTGTAGTAAACCACTTTACCTTATACCAGACACCGGTGTAGTAAACCACTTCACCTTATACCAGACACCGGTGTAGTAAACCACTTCACCTTATACCAGACACCAGTGTAGTAAACCACTTCACCTTATACCAGACACAAGTGTAGTAAACCACTTCACTTTATACCAGACACCAGTGTAGTAAACCACTTCACCTTATACCAGACACCAGTGTAGTAAACCACTTCACCTTATACCAGACACAAGTGTAGTAAACCACTTCACTTTATACCAGACACCAGTGTAGTAAACCACTTCACCTTATACCAGACACCAGTGTAGTAGACCACTTCACCTTATACCAGACACTAGTGTAGTAAACCACTTCACCTTATACCAGACACTAGTGTAGTAAACCACTTCACCTTATACCAGACACAAGTGTAGTAAACCACTTCACTTTATACCAGACACCAGTGTAGTAAACCACTTCACCTTATACCAGACACAAGTGTAGTAAACCACTTCACTTTATACCAGACACCAGTGTAGTAAACCACTTCACCTTATACCAGACACAAGTGTAGTAAACCACTTCACTTTATACCAGACACCAGTGTAGTAAACCACTTCACCTTATACCAGACACCAGTGTAGTAAACCACTTCACCTTATACCAGACACCAGTGTAGTAAACCACTTCACCTTATACCAGACACCAGTGTAGTAAACCACTTTACCTTATACCAGACACCGGTGTAGTAAACCACTTCACCTTATACCAGACACCGGTGTAGTAAACCACTTCACCTTATACCAGACACCAGTGTAGTAAACCACTTCACCTTATACCAGACACAAGTGTAGTAAACCACTTCACTTTATACCAGACACCAGTGTAGTAAACCACTTCACCTTATACCAGACACCAGTGTAGTAAACCACTTCACCTTATACCAGACACAAGTGTAGTAAACCACTTCACTTTATACCAGACACCAGTGTAGTAAACCACTTCACCTTATACCAGACACAAGTGTAGTAAACCACTTCACTTTATACCAGACACCAGTGTAGTAAACCACTTCACCTTATACCAGACACCAGTGTAGTAAACCACTTCACCTTATACCAGACACAAGTGTAGTAAACCACTTCACTTTATACCAGACACCAGTGTAGTAAACCACTTCACCTTATACCAGACACCAGTGTAGTAGACCACTTCACCTTATACCAGACACTAGTGTAGTAAACCACTTCACCTTATACCAGACACTAGTGTAGTAAACCACTTCACCTTATACCAGACACAAGTGTAGTAAACCACTTCACTTTATACCAGACACCAGTGTAGTAAACCACTTCACCTTATACCAGACACAAGTGTAGTAAACCACTTCACTTTATACCAGACACCAGTGTAGTAAACCACTTCACCTTATACCAGACACAAGTGTAGTAAACCACTTCACTTTATACCAGACACCAGTGTAGTAAACCACTTCACCTTATACCAGAC
Source organism: Watersipora subatra (assembly GCF_963576615.1). NCBI lineage: Eukaryota > Metazoa > Bryozoa > Gymnolaemata > Cheilostomatida > Watersiporidae > Watersipora > Watersipora subatra. The sequence continues at coordinate 37,221,057 of NC_088711.1, read as the reverse complement.
ACCAGTGTAGTAAACCACTTCACCTTATACCAGACACCAGTGTAGTAAACCACTTCACCTTATACCAGACACCAGTGTAGTAAACCACTTTACCTTATACCAGACACCGGTGTAGTAAACCACTTCACCTTATACCAGACACCGGTGTAGTAAACCACTTCACCTTATACCAGACACCAGTGTAGTAAACCACTTCACCTTATACCAGACACAAGTGTAGTAAACCACTTCACTTTATACCAGACACCAGTGTAGTAAACCACTTCACCTTATACCAGACACCAGTGTAGTAAACCACTTCACCTTATACCAGACACAAGTGTAGTAAACCACTTCACTTTATACCAGACACCAGTGTAGTAAACCACTTCACCTTATACCAGACACCAGTGTAGTAGACCACTTCACCTTATACCAGACACTAGTGTAGTAAACCACTTCACCTTATACCAGACACTAGTGTAGTAAACCACTTCACTTTATACCAGACACCAGTGTAGTAAACCACTTCACCTTATACCAGACACTAGTGTAGTAAACCACTTCACTTTATACCAGACACCAGTGTAGTAAACCACTTCACCTTATACCAGACACAAGTGTAGTAAACCACTTCACTTTATACCAGACACCAGTGTAGTAAACCACTTCACCTTATACCAGACACCGGTGTAGTAGACCACTTCACTTTATACCAGACACCAGTGTAGTAAACCACTTCACCTTATACCAGACACCAGTGTAGTAAACCACTTCACCTTATACCAGACACCAGTGTAGTGAACCACTTCACCTTATACCAGACACCAGTGTAGTAAACCACTTCACCTTATACCAGACACCAGTGTAGTAAACCACTTCACCTGATACCAGACACAAGTGTAGTAAACCACTTCACTTTATACCAGACACCAGTGTAGTAAACCACTTCACCTTATACCAGACACAAGTGTAGTAAACCACTTCACTTTATACCAGACACCAGTGTAGTAAACCACTTCACCTTATACCAGACACTAGTGTAGTAAACCACTTCACCTTATACCAGACACAAGTGTAGTAAACCACTTCACTTTATACCAGACACCAGTGTAGTAAACCACTTCACCTTATACCAGACACAAGTGTAGTAAACCACTTCACTTTATACCAGACACCAGTGTAGTAAACCACTTCACCTTATACCAGACACCAGTGTAGTAAACCACTTCACCTTATACCAGACACTAGTGTAGTAAACCACTTCACTTTATACCAGACACCAGTGTAGTAAACCACTTCACCTTATACCAGACACAAGTGTAGTAAACCACTTCACTTTATACCAGACACCAGTGTAGTAAACCACTTCACCTTATACCAGACACTAGTGTAGTAAACCACTTCACCTTATACCAGACACAAGTGTAGTAAACCACTTCACTTTATACCAGACACCAGTGTAGTAAACCACTTCACCTTATACCAGACACAAGTGTAGTAAACCACTTCACTTTATACCAGACACCAGTGTAGTAAACCACTTCACCTTATACCAGACACAAGTGTAGTAAACCACTTCACTTTATACCAGACACCGGTGTAGTAAACCACTTCACCTTATACCAGACACCGGTGTAATAAACCACTTCACCTTATACCAGACACCAGTGTAGTAAACCACTTCACCTTATACCAGACACCAGTGTAGTAAACCACTTCACCTTATACCAGACACTAGTGTAGTAAACCACTTCACCTTATACCAGACACTAGTGTAGTAAACCACTTCACCTTATACCAGACACCAGTGTAGTAAACCACTTCACCTTATACCAGACACCAATGTAGTAAACCACTTCACCTTATACCAGACACCGGTGTAGTAAACCACTTCACCTTATACCAGACACCAGTGTAGTAAACCACTTCACCTTATACCAGACACCAGTGTAGTAAACCACTTCACCTTATACCAGACACCAGTGTAGTAGACCACTTCACTTTATACCAGACACCAGTGTAGTAAACCACTTCACATTATACCATATACCAGTGTGGTAAACCACTTCACCTTATACTGGACAACAACACCTTGCCCCAATTTACATTATACATGTAGAACAGCGTTATGTAAAAAGAGCTTTTTTTCAATACACATAATTTACTTTATTATTTTTTCTTTTTTGTCTCCTGGTCTAATTTGTTTGAAACGACATTGACCAGTGTGAATAAAATTAATATCTAACCATTCATCTATCTTATACTTTGGAGCTACTATGATCACTAACAAACACATTTTTTGTCAAAGTTAGCTACAGTCTGTATCTACATAATGAATGTTATTAATTTATAAATGGACTAAATGAATGCCCAGCATTGTACGGGTAATAAAAAAGTTTTTGCATGAAAAATTTATTTTGATTGGTTACGTTTCTTTGCCCAATAAATTTTATTAACTTGAGCTAATCTAAATCATTACTATAATAGAAGCCATTGTTATAAAAATAAGAGCTAGCGTTAGGAAAAATATTTTGTCATGATCTCTCACTCAATCATGATGTTTAAGCGTACTAGAAGAAACGTGCTATTTTAACCAATTGGGATTAGAGATTGACAGTTGTAATAAGTATCACCACAATTATGCCATGGTATAGCAATGTAGCCGCTTGGCTTAGTGGATAGGCTTGCATGTCTGAAGACCTGGAGGTTCTAAGTTCAAATTCAGTGCAAAGCGGATTTTTCTTTTCTACAACTCTATTGTTATAACTTTACCGCTACAACTGGACACACGAATGACAGACAAACTCTGAGATTTATATGTATACAGATAAAAGATAGATAGATGTTATGTAGACAACAATCAGTGTAATGCAAGGAAGTTAAAGTGCGGATGCATGGAATGCTGTCAGACACCTTACTATGTACATGTATCTTATGGAACATCTTACACATAGCCACTCATAAGTATCTCGGCAGCCTTTATTTCCTGTTATGAAATATCTGACCTTGTTTGAGTTTTAAGGAGTAGAAATGCTCCTTAAAACTCAAACAATTGATAATGCTTTGTTCTGTGCAGTTTTTTTATTATTTTATACAGGGTTTTACACTGTCCGTATGACTGCAATGGTAATGGGAGATGTAACTCTAGCTCAGGTTCCTGTGAGTGTGAGTTAGGTTGGGACGGAGAGGTGTGCAACATTAGCACATTTTGTCCTAACCTATGCTCCAATGCTGGAACTTGTCTAAATGGAACATGCCACTGCGATGCCAACCACACGGGTAAGTTGTTGATCATGCTCAGGTATGTTTAACTAGTTGTGAAGAGACTTCAGTGATACATTATCATATTGTGTGAGATATGGACAATGAGAGGTAACTCTTTGGTGTAGGGAGGTAGTCATCAACTCTTACTTGGCATAGGGATTCTTTCTTGGCGCTTTTCATGGAGCTTAAGAAATTTTGATCTTCTTTATTAATTTTTGCAATAGTTAATGTTAATTCAATATTTCCAATGTTTTACTACTCTGGTACTGCATAAACGCAGCTACATGTAAAGCCCTGTTTTTATGAGATGCGATTAAAGTTGCTCACAAGTAATAAACAGCGGCATTTGTCTAAACTTCACTATTCTATATACTGTGTTTAAACCTTCAATATTATTACCATATTTTATATTTCTATTTTATTAATTCCACGATCCTTCCATAGGCGGTGACTTAATATCGTAAGGAGGAGATTTGCTCTGCTGATTACCTTTTTATATAAGTTATTTGTACTCCGATGTACCCGCTTGTCAGTTGGTATAGCTATAGTGTCCAGTGTTTCTAAGGAGGTCCCTGTTATTAACACTATGTCTCCAAGGGTATCCTTTGACAATCAGATGCTGGTCTCAAGGGTGTCTATGTATTTGTAGGAGAGGACTGCTCCGTATTACTGACGAGCATCTCATGGTTAGATTTGGACATAGACTCAGCACCAGTTGGTAGAGCGTCTATGGGGGCCGACATATTTCAGGACAGCTTGTATGTGTACGGAGGAGAGACACTGCACAATAGATATATCATCCACAGTAATCACTCTCTGGGGTTTTATAGGTTGGTGTTCATTTTTATGTCTTGGTTGTACGGCGTATTGATTGATGATTGCTTTGTGTTTTTTTGGTTTTTATATCTGCAGGTTTTAGTGTTTCTATGAAAACCCTACCCGAGTTAGTCTGCTTATCCTAGCTAACACTTTTGAATATCGAAAGGTTTCGGGTGGTCTAGATGTTGCCTGGCTAAAATGGCCATTTTGTTTTAGGCGATGAGTAGTATAGCTTATGTACATTTATATGGGCGGGCTTAGCTCAATTGCTCTCTGATGAGTAAGATAAGAAATTTGTATAGGTTGTGGTGAGCAGGTGATCGCCTCTTCTCGAGTATCCTTTATGACGTTTACAGCATTTTTACAAGTTGGGAAGATGGAGACGATAGGACAGATCAAATATGGTAGTGTGTGTTTTATTTCATCAATTAGTAAAAATATAACATTAAGCACAAAATAATTATCGTTACAATATCCATTAAATAAAAGGAAATAGAAGTTAAATTTTTACATAAGGTATGATGAGGCCCATGATGAGGCGAAGCGCTTGGCCCCCAGAAGTTGGCATAACTTGGCAATGAAAACAACAACCACCATCTCATTAAAATTAGAAAAGCAGGCTGGTCTTTATTAATTTAGGTTGAACAAGTGCCTCTAGACATCTCATTTAAAGTTTCTAAGTATTGCAAGTTTATGTAAGTTTCTTATTTAATGTTTAGTGATTTTTAACCTTAGGTCAGTTCGTCGGAGAAAGTCTTAAATTATCGTCACACCCTTAGGCTATGAATGATTGCGAGTAAACTTCATTTTAACATATTATGTTGAGTATTGTTACCAGAGTAGTGTGCGCCATAAGGCGTGATAACAGCAATAAATCAATCGTAATCCACCCTTCCCTGTGTCAGTCTAGAGTGTGATAGTCTTACCCTGATATTTACACTGTTGAAGGCGTTATATTATCTTGCCTACTATCACAACGCATTCTAATAGGAAATAAATTCGTTGTCGTGATTTTGCTTAAGTACGAAAATGAAGGAACTATAGATGAACGCGTTTCTCACTGTAAATTGGCTAATGGTTATCTTATTATTACGCCATCTATTGCTGACTCTCTGGATGCCTATGCATCACAATGCTGACCTCAATGTCTATCATATCAGGTTGCTTTTAGATTCCTTGAGTATATATGGTAAGCGTATGGCTTTTGTATTCCAATCGTCAACCCTCACCGCAGTAGATGGTTTATGATAGTTTTGTGATTATTAAAGTACGTGATAGTACAGAACCATTGAGTTATAGAGGCTACGATGTCAGCGGCTATGCGTATGCTTCTATAATACATCATACAAATTGTGGACTGGGATCCTCAGCAATATTTCATGTTTGCTGACTGCGATAACTGACGGTTTTCCCAATAACAAGTGCGTTCAGTAAATGCTGAAAACGTTGCTGTTGGATTCGTCTGCAAACCTTCGTATGCCCGATTACGTGATTCTTTTGTCAACAGCTTATTATTAAAAGAGAGAGAGGATTCCCTCAGATTTTGGCTACGTGTAAACCTCAATGATGTGCTAAATGATGGTTTCTTGTTTAACTCCATTCAGCAGTAAATATTCTTCACACATACTCCAGATGGGTAGGGCTGAGGAATCGTAAAGTGTTCCTAATATATTTTATACAACAGAAGAAACCAAAAGGTGGCCTAGTGCGTTTGGTTAAAACTACATTTAAGCTGTGTGCTTAGTTTCGCTGCCGAATAAAAGCATTTATTCATATGCTATACTTCGTTTCTACATGTATAGTCCCTCATCTCACTATTTGCCTTGTTTCTTCTCAAAGTATATTTGCATACAGTCGTACCTCGACATACGAGCTGAATGTGTTGCGGAACTGAGCTTGTATGTAAATATTTTCGTAATTTCTTTCCCTTTGATAAAGACGCTACCAGCTAATGGCAGGGTGATATAGCCTTGATGGCAACTCGTTCGGTACGCTAAACTTTTGTGACGCTTCGTAACATAACATGAATTTTTAATTTAACTTAACAAATTTAGCCTACTATGCACACACTTGATGGTATGTTTTAATCTTACACTAAATTTTAGTCTAATTCTGTCTTTATTTTCATTTTTTATGATCCGGTTTGGCGCTTTTTGCCTCTTTTTCACTCTCAATTTTAGCCAGCCTTTTTAGAATTTTTTCAAACTGATCTGACAAAAAAGACCGAGCGATGCTGGTCGCGAAAGTGGTCTCTTGTATACTTTGTCACCTTGCGGCCGCATTGAGAATCGGCTTGCATCTCACATTTGTCTCTCGTATTTCAAAGCAAAAATTTGCTCGGAGCTTTCCTCGTGTCTCGTATTTCTCGTATGGTTGGACACTCGGGAGTCAAGGTATGACTCTATCTCATTATTTGCCTCGCTTCTCCACAAAAGAGCATGTTACCATTATCATTTATGCTTTTGAAATGATCCCAACTTTGTAGATATGATTTGCTAGCCCGACAATGGAACATGCTGCCGGACAGCCCTGTCTCTGATGACCGCTTTGGTCATTCTCTTACTGCTGACCCTGCAAGTGGAAAAGTAGGAGGCTTTAACATTAAAGAATAACATTTATGAAGACATCAATAAACTGTCATAGTCTGTTGACAGTTGCGAAGTTGTCATAAACTTTCACACTTCATAAGTTCGGCTATGTTCCCTGACAGCAACCCTTTAATCACGTATAACACTTATGAGTTTATTGTTAACTATACCTTATAACCATTGGTTCAACTTAATAGTACTCAGTTTATTGTTAACTATTATGTTATGTTTCAGTTGACAACACTGTATAACATTTGGCTCCGTCTATTATAGCTATATCTACATGGCGGCAATGTAGATGGACAGGCCACAAGTGACCTTGCTTGCTATGACATCGCTTCTGATAGTTGGCAAGTATTGGCAGATGGTCTCCTAGCTGTCACTGGACATACTGCTCATGTCATCGATGACTCGCTATATGTATTCTTTGGCCAGAATGATGCGTACAGCTTCAGTCCTTTCGTACATACCTACAACATCAGTGAGTGTTACTGGTCCAACAAAGTTGGTTATTAATCGTATGTATTTACATTAGAATTTATGAGGGGGATTCTAGGAAGTTAGTAAATGAGTTATCAGTACTTTTTGTGTGTTGCAAAGAGCGTGTCAAATGTCATTCAGAGCAACTTACTTTCCAAAAATATTTTCTTGTTTGATCTTTGTAAGATGGAGTGTTGTCTAGATACAAAAGTCACCAGAACCTTACAGGACCTAGTATGTCAAGGTATGACTGTATCTCAAGAATGTATTCAACATGTTTCATTCACGTTACGTAACAAGAATGGGTGTATTCAAAATTGAATTTACTGTGGAAACCGTGTTATACAAACATGGTTATGAACAAACCTACTATGTGATTACGCAATGCATCATCTAGTGTTATGTTGATTTGATACTGTGGTTACGCATGCAAGTTTATCATCCGTATTTATCTGGATAACATGGTTTCCATAGAAATGTGATCTTCTATAGAGTATTAAAAGCACGCTCTGGCTATAATAGTAATAATTGAATAGCCCTCTGGCTAACCTGGGATGATTCTATTAAACTCTTTCAATTGTCAGGGTAAGTGATCACAGGGTTTGATTGAAAAATATTTTGTATTTTACAGAAATCTATAACTTCAAAATGGTTACGAACACGTTTTGCTTTAAAGAGTGTCATTCGTCTGTTTAGTCCTCTATTCTCTTATTACAGGCACAGGAAACTGGAGTCGTATTGCCATGTCAGGCGTAAATGTTAGAGGTCGATTCGGGCACAGTAGTGTGTATGACCCTGAGAGCAGCAGTGTGTTTGTGTTTGGTGGTTACCACGACAACGGGAAGCTTGGCTCATTCACCATATCTAATCACGCTTATAGGTTTTTAGTTGATCTGAATCATTGGTAAGTCTAGTCCTTTTCACGATCCATAAACTGAAACAGATCTGCTCAGGGTAGAGTAGCTCTATTGGATGGAAGAGGAAAATCTATAATCCGTTTGGCTGTCTTCACCTAAATACCCAACCACAATGCTTGTCCTTGGCTAGCATACAGCTTGTGCAAATTTTCCTCATCGGATGGCGATGCCAAACAAAAAACTCACATCTGCTTTGGACAGATTATGATTTTTTGATTGTAGGGTTGGTCTGACACCTGCCCCCTATATAGCATATCTACACTCCGCTATCTTACTGCCTGAAGGCTATATGCTCGTCTCCGGAGGGAACTCTCACAATGACACAGCCACTAGTTCCGGGTCGCAGTGCTACTCCTCAGCCCTTCTCGCCTATAATACATGTAGGTTCTTAGTCCTCTTGTACCCTATGTCACCATGCTAAAACACTTTTTTCTTGAAGAAGCTGTGACATAGAGCTATTGCAAACCTGTAATACAGTGAAAACTTTTAGAAATTAGGGACCTGTTAAAACCAAATTTGGATTTGTCTGCTATTTGTCCCCTTCCCCATCGTGCATCAAATACCACTGATTAGACATTTTTACTGCTGACCACACAAAACTTCCTACATGCATATACATGTATGACAAAACAATTAAAAATGACCCTTTTTTATATATTTAATGTAGCGCAAACTTGGTAATTTTGCATGTGCTGTTTTTTAGCATTTTACAGATTTTGCTGGAACAAAATTGTAACTCGTTTAGTAATAATCCTTGCTGATTTTGAAACTTACAGCAGCCATACAATATTGCTCATCATGATAGACGGAGCAATAATGTATGGCTGAATGTATGAATTTGGATTCAGCAATATGTTGAATCCAAATTCACGTTAACCATATACATCTAATGTACATGGTTAACGTGAATTCAATCTCAGAACTTCCATACACCAGGAATTATAATTATGGATAGTGGCATATATTTTTGTAGCAAACTGTGTATGGCAACATGGTTACCCAGTCCATGATACCGTCGGCTTTTAAAAAAAGACAACGAAAAAATTGCTTTTTTTGATTGCTTTTTTAGATCAACTTGTAGTCACGGATTCGCTACTAATATACAGCCTATATACTAATATCACTTTTCCAATTAGCTATTTCATTCAGCTATAAATGCAATGCGTAAATTAATCACAATGGCATGCAAATAGTTTTGTTGAAGACTCAACTTGCTGTTTTAATGTTTTTACTGATATAAATTTACAATAAAAATGGAAAAACTCAGCAGAAACCATTCCTATTTGGGAGTATGTAACATTTGCCATGGTTTCCTCTATTAAACTCAACATGAAGCATCGAAAATTTTAATTAGTTCAAATGTCAAATCTAACAGTTTTTGTATAACAATAAATGATTGAGTAACTTGCCACAAACTTATTTAATAAGGAATTCAAGATTCGTCATTTAAAACACCTAAGTAACACTCCACTTACATGATAAAAGATTGTTCGTGTGGATATCAGGATGCACTTGAAAAATTTGTCTTTCGTCAAGTCACACAGTTGGCTATTTGTAATATTTCTATCAAAGGCAGCACCTTCCATCGGATCAGTGCGCGTCGCAATTTTGGCCGTAAAAAAATATTACTATCTGTAAAAACATCAATGTGATGACCTTCACCCCACAAAATCTGCCCCTGACCGGCACTAGCGATAGGCATTGGCACAAATTTTTGCATGTATGTCCATGTACATGACTTGAAACAAGCAAAAAATGTATGTGTTGTGATCATATCTGTACTGATCGATATTTAAACCATTAAAAACAAACTTTTAAGAATTTAGTCTAGGTAATCATTTAAAAATTTGATTTTACAACTGTTTGGTTTGCATATTTGAAATCAGGACAAAACGAGGATTAATCTATATACAGCGCCCCTGTATAGAAATTACGATGCAGGGGCTACATAATCTATATTATGTAGCCCCTGTATCGTTACCGGTTCCGAGGCTATGTACCGGTAACGCTACAGGTACAATGTATCGTTATGGGAACGAGTTGCGATGACTCTGTTGTACGCTTTTTTTGCCCTATGATGTAAAACATGATAACCACCCTCTCCATACAAAAACACTTTGCTATACGATATCAACTAAAATTTCGCTCAAATTTCAAATTTGGCAGTCCGTATGCTGAATACATCAGAATAACAAATATGCCGAATACTTATTTGCCGAAATCCATCACAGAGATGCTTGATCTCTCTCAGTTCGGCATTATTCGTTATTAATTCATGTATAGAAGAAACTGGAAACAGTTGTTTGAAAAAGTTTGAAAACCTTTGCAGTTGTTTTATTTTTTTTCTCAATTTATTTGAACGGCACACAACCTTTTTCTCATGACATGAAGTTTAAAAGTTAGAATGGTAACTGTTGTATGTTGAATAAAAATAAATTTTTGTGCGCCAATACTTATTTTATTACTTGGGCAACGCCGGGCATTCACCTAGTTTGATATATAATTTATGGATATCGACTAAATTTAACATGACTAACGATGTTATAAATAAGACTTTCAGTTTTCCTACAAAGGTTCCAGTTTATTTTGTGCACCACTATGTGTACAGAACTGTGCTTCAGCATTTGTTGTACTGCAGCGTTGAGTCAAGCTATTGCTATTTGACAGGTTGTGACAGGTGGACAGAAATTGATGCAGTAGATGCTACTGATTCAGGAATTAACAGATTTGGCCACCATACGTTTCTACATAATGGGTAATCAAACTCGCTTTCCTTCACTAGCCTTAGGATTGCCCCTTCTAGTTATTAATTCTTTATTTGTTCATGGACGTATTATCAAACTACCTGCTGACGGTTTCACATCTGGCAATTGAATCATCAGTCTAACTATTTCCATGAAGCTGTCCTGCTCTTGCTACAGTCGGTTACATACAAATGACCTTCACCTTTTTTATAACAGCAGTTTAATGAGGCGTAAGAATTTGTGTGTTATAGCCTGTTCATGCATTTGAAAATGAAACAATGGACTGGCAATCCTTCCCAAAACATAAAGTAGGATAACAATACTCTTGTAGACACAGTAGAATATCATTCCTCTAGTAGACACAGTATAATATCATTCCTCTAATAGACACAGTGTAATAACATTCCTCTAATAGACACAGTGTAATAACATTCCTCTAATAGACACAGTATAGTACTAGAAATTTCCCTGTCATACAGCCCACGACCAAGGTGATATTGGAAAAAAGAAAGGGTACTGATGGTTGAGAAATGCAATATTAGCAGTCAAATGGCACTGCAGTACAATAGGATAACTGCAATAGTAGCTGTAATTTACTGGGTGTTATTATGTATAACAAACAGCAATAATGAAAGGAAAAGATTATATGTTTATATCTCTCCCCCGCAATAGGAGAAATGCAATATTAGAAGTAAAATGCACTGATATTATTAGAATAACCAATATTATTAATATAGTAATACAGTAATAATAGAAAACCAATGCACAATTTTGTTTACATTTCAAAACGTCGTAGCTAACAGTATCAAGAAGTTGTGATATTTATATAGATTTTTAGAAAATCTATTTAACAAAACTATTTAGAAAAAATAATAAAAATAACATATTGCCCAACATCGGTCACTATATACTTCGATCTTGTAAATTCGAATGCTTATTTTTAAAATTAAATCTTATAAAATCAAATAATTATTCTTATAATTAAATATTGTAATAATCTCATAAGAATCGTTAGAAAAAATATCATCATCATTTCCTTTTCTTTCACTGCTTTGGACATCAGTTGGAATACCAAAGTACTCATAAGTGTCCAAAATGTCAGTTAATTTGAGATCGGCAAAAAAGAAATGAACATTTCAGTACTTCTACGTTAATTACAGAAACCTTCGGCAATTGGGCAATGCTATAGACTGGTAAAATGTGCACGTTTTTGTCGTGAAATGCGCACGACTTGATGGTTCTATTCTCTGTCACTCGGCGTTTCATTCGCCGGTTTTAATTTTGGTAAAAATAAGGCTTGTCAAGTTTTAACAACGATTTTAGGCCGAATTAATCTGTCTATTTATGTATAATCCGATCAGATGGGTAAGGTTTAGGAAATTTGCTACAAATAATAAAGACTTGGTAACATATTTAAATAGGTTTATATGTGTTCTGTATCATTATTATACTTAAACGACTCCATTGCAAAATGGTTAAATTATTGATGAGATTTCGGTACAAGGGTTTGCGACAACCGTTCATGAATAATTTTCGTGAGTTGTGTGCACATATGCATTTATCATAAATCTCCCAAACAATCGCTTCGCTCGTGTTTGGTCGTGGGATCATTCCTCTAATAGACACAGTATAATAACATTTTTCTAATAGTCACAGTATAATAACATTCCTCTAATAGACACAGTATAATAACATTCTTCTAATAGACACAGTATAATAACATTCTTCTAATAGACACAGTATAATAACATTCCTCTAATAGACACAGTACAATAACTTTCCTCTAATAGACACAGTATAATAACATTCTTCTAATAGACACAGTATAATAACATTCCTTTAATAGACACAGTATAATAACATTCTTCTAATAGTCACAGTATAATAACATTCCTCTAATAGACACAGTATAATAACATTCTTCTAGTAGACACAGTATAATAACATTCTTCTAATAGACACAGTATAATAACATTCTTCTAATAGACACAGTATAATAACATTCCTCTAATAGACACAGTATAATAACATTCTTCTAATAGACACAGTATAATAACATTCCTTTAATAGACACAGTATAATAACATTCTTCTAATAGACACAGTATAATAACATTCCTCTAATAGACACAGTATAATAACATTCCTCTATAGACACAGTATAATAACATTCTTCTAATAGACCCAGTATAATAACATTCTTCTAATAGACACAGTATAATAACATTCCTCTAATAGACCCAGTATAATAATTTTCCTCTAATAAACACAGTATAATAACTTTTCTCTAATAGTCACAGTATAATAACATTCCTCTAAAAGACACAGTATAATAACATTCTTCTAATAGACACAGTATAATAACATTCCTCTAATAGACACAGTACAATAACTTTCCTCTAATAGACACAGTATAATAACATTCCTCTAATAGACACAGTATAATAACATTTCTCTAATAGACACAGTGCAATAACTTTCCTCTAATAGACACAGTATAATAACATTCCTCTAATAGACACAGTATAATAACATTTCTCTAATAGACACAGTGCAATAACTTTCCTCTAATAGACACAGTATAGTAAAATTCCTCTAATAGACACAGTACAATAAAATTCCTCTAATAGACCAAGTACAATAACTTTCCTCTAATAAACACAGTATAATAACAATAATCTAATGCAATTGTTTAGACTTTAGCTAATGCCTAAACTACCCACCATTGTCTCCTCATATCAGTAACTGCTGCCTCCTTAGAGAACTTTCATTTGGTATTCATGAATAAGTGTGGGACCAGTGACCAGCCTTCAACGCTCAACCAGATCTCTATACTCTATGTATTACAACTTGTTGATGTGTAACTGTAATAGCTATAGTCCTCGGATTTGATATTGGGTTGCATGACGTGAAATGACAATGTTAGTGTAGTTGTTGATGAACAGTAGTTACTCAAGTGAATCTAATTTTGTGTAGATGCTCAAGAACTGTGATCTCTTAATAAAAACAAGGGTAGTGTGGTGTAGGTCAGAAAGATGGTGTGTCGCTTTTCTTCTTACTATATACAGTATTGGTGTAGGCATGCACGGACAATGATCTTCAAGTGAATATCACATGGGCTTAGATGTAGAGTAAACTTGCAGCTTCTCATTGCTCTCATTAGTGTGATCTGGCCCTTTTTATTAATGTTTTCTCTCTGCGCTGACATCCGGTGATGATTTCACAGATTTATTTTTCATAGGCAGTATATTTTATGCACATTGCTACAACAATGACTTTAAAATGTTGAAATGGCCTCAAATTCTGACACACATTCAATGTTTTAAAAGGTGATATCTTGGATTCTGGATAACATGCAAAGAACATTGAATATTTACATTTTATAGAGACTCATTTTAGTGGCCAACAAACCCTCAGTTTTCGCGGTTAATCGTGATCAGGGCTCGCACCCCCCCCCCTTTGGTGCTAATCCATGAAATTGAAACCAATAATTACCGTCACTTTCTCATTAAGCATAAGCATTTGCTTCATTATCTTTGACTTTATTAGACGATTTTGAGAGTCATTGAAATTTAAGAAGGATGATGAAGGGTGTCACAGGCGCCGTTGTACACTTATTACAAAATGTATCAGGAAAATAACGAGCCGTGACCGCGGCTAGCACAATGATGCTCACAGATGGATCTCACCGAGTATGCGAGATATTGCTGTGTTTTATTCTTTTCGATTTAATTTTCATTTCTTCACTTATAAAATTTTTAATGAATATTTTTTACCACGCCAAGTACTGACGTCGCGAAAGATGAGGCACAAAGAAGCGATTGATTGCTATAAATAGCAGATGAGAGGTCTTACACGCAGTCAAAACTGTTTTACAGGTCAGTCTATACATTTGGAGGCTTCAACGGTATAATGCTGAACGATGTCGTAAAGCTGTACACACCTAACTGCAGTCTCTTCCTTTCTAAGATAGACTGTGAACTAAGGAACTTTCTATGTGAATGGAATGGTAGCCAAGGTACATATTTCTGTTTTTCTTATTCTTTTTTACGATGGATCTCTACCGCTTCATATCCTATTCTGATTGCATCAAGTTTTCACTATGCTATTATCAAAAAAATTGGGTCTTTCTTGAAGTCTATTAACGTATACCATGATGTACTAGTACTAACTATATTACAACCTGATGTAGTGGTACTTCGGTGCTCATATCTGTCGTAAAAACCTTAGTTTGTTAGTTTACCTGTCATAGTATACCTTTATATGGTAGGTACTATCATAGCAAGGTATACTATGGTAGGTACTACCATAGTATACCTTGTTAGTCCAAGCTCCTAAGATTGCAGGTATCTGTCCGTTCTCTATTGCTAATCACAACACATCACTCTGGTTAAATTGTGGACTATGCCAGTGTTTTTCAACCTTTTTTTAAGCCAAGGCACATTTTTACATTTGAAAAATTTTGAGGTACACAACTAACTAAAAATGTTATAAAATGACACTCTTAACAGTATATTTAATCACAATATAGTTTCTCAATTTATTTACACTCAGTCTGTGTCTGTTTATATGAACACAAGGCCAATATCCTAGAACCAACCCTTACATGAAGGCCACCTATAATAATTGAATGACACTGACATTCATCATGATTATTAGTAATCGGAGGCGCTCAACTAGGCATACTAAACGACCTGTCCGATTTCGATGGACTTTAGGTTTGTGGGTCAGTATTAAATGCGTTGACCTTGCATCTGAACACCTGAATAGACACACCTAGATCGTGGTGCCTGGAGATTGAGCCAACTACATCGAGGACTCGGCATTCAATTAAAACGCTCCTACCACATAAGTTGTGTGTTAAACTCATAGATATATATACCTATGAGTATACATACACATATACATATACTTACCTATGAGTATACATAGGTATATATATCTATGGTTAAACTTCAGAGCACTACGAGAACGTACGTATAAACCTTGGCAGACACGTTGAGCAGGCACGAATCCGAAGATGCTAATCGGCAAATCGGTCAAGGGATATAGACTGACCTATGCACTAAACGGCTCTGAGGATAATAACATTCATCGTTTCAGGTCAGTCGCCCGATTAAGACTGGACTGGTGTGTCTCCAGCAAGCGAGGGCTAATGCTGACATTACCAATAAAATGACATTCAACTATTCAACGCTGATTCTAGAGTGATTCTAGAACTACTCGACAATTCTAGAGAATGACGAATACTGTTGAAATAGTGATGTATCATTTGATTTTCAACATTAAACATTCTATTACATGCCAGTGATCACTATGTTATTTTGTTTTATATGTCTTGTAGTATACTTTTGTCTTGTAATTTTATGTTGGTCGATATTTTATCATTGGTTGTTCGTTGAATTACCTTATATTATAACGTTATGTTGGATGTTATGTTATCATTTGTTATTCGTTAAATGAAGTTTAACTTACCAAAATCTTGAGCAGCTAGTTGAAAAATTGAATGCCACCCTTTTATTGAACATCACCTCTCATTAAACATCAACATAAAAGCAGGGTCGAAAAATAGAATGCCATATTGTTCAAATAAAGGTTTTACGGTAAATTACCCTTCCATTCTTTACATCAAGAACACCAGACAATGATATAATATTTATCGAGAAACGATAATAAATGTTTTGTAAGAATTAAATTAAAAAAAAGTGACTTTGGATAATTTCTCACGGCACACTGGTGTGCCGCGGCACAGTGGTTGAAGATCACTGGACTATGCCCATCATTCGCAAGATTGTCAAGCCCAGAGTTGGGTTATTTTCTGGCAGGGGCTGCTAACCCCAGCCATTCGTAAAACAAAGGGTTCTTGAATTAAATTGAGGTGGCAGTCAATTGGAAGGGGCGCTCTATTTTTTAACCCTTCTATAATGGCGTTCAAATAAAGGTGCCGTTCTATTAAAGGTTTCACGGCGTATAATAGAGAGAGCCCTATATGTACACCTTTTTCCCTTTCGAATACGGCAAAAAATATCGACATTTTTAGGGCTAACTTCGAGATTCATGTAGTTATGTCAAATAGAGGTTCTATGGTAACCTTACAACGGTAACCTTACAACCATGCTGCTGATTTGGAATGTGACATGATAGTGGCAACGTTATCAAACTGTATTTTGTTGATTACCTTCTGGCTTAGCAGACTGCCATATCTTGCTTCTCGTCAATAGATCCAGCTCATAACGTTTCTAAGTTTTCTTCTTTGATAGTTTAAAAGAATGTCTGCTATATCTAATATGTAGGCTGTGTGCCGCTGAGCTGGACAGGAGACTGTGACATGGCTAGCTGCGGGAGGACAGATGAGGAAAACAAACTCAAGTGCAACCAGTTTACAGATTGTGTCTCTTGTCTCAGCACAGAAGACTGTTTCTACCGGGCAGGCTCTGGGGCTGAAATCTGTGGAGTTGTCCCACCACCTTCTCACATTGTGAGTACATTCATATGTACTCGACATGCGAGCTCAATGGGTTCTGGGATGGAGCTCGCATGTCAATTTACTCGTGTCACAAGGCACCATTTTTTTATAAAATGATTACAGTAAATACAAATTAATCTGTTACAATACTATGGAAAATACCACATTAACCTGGATATTACGGTGGAAAATGTGTTTTTGTTGTAATTCAGTACCTATGCCGACAAAGTTTACAAATGCTTGTTTAGTTGTTAAAATTTTTTAATAAAATCTAACATTACAATGTACACTACTGTATGTTTTTACCTTCTAGATAGAGTTGGGAGACTTGACAGCAACGCGTTAGGTACACTAAACTTTTGTGACACTACGTAACAGGAACTTTGAATTTAACTTATATGGATTTAGTTTACTAAACATGAAGCTTGAATGTTAACACTTGAAGCTAAGTTTTAATCTGTTACTAAACTTACTTTAATTTTATCGTTTTAATTTTGTATAAACTGTTTGTGGTTAGGCCTATGCGCTTTTGCCTCATGTTCACTATAACTTTTAGCCAACCTTTTAAGAAACCTTTTTTAAACTGAATTGAGGAGAAAGACCAAGCAATGCTGTTCTCAAAAATGGCCTCCCTCATTCTTGGCCATATAGTAGCAATCAGGAATCTTGTATCTTGAAGATTACTCATGTCTCAAGGAAGAAACTTACTGGAAATGCTGCTAGTATTTTGATTTTCTCGTATGTTGGGACACTTGTATGTTGGGGCACTCATATGTTGGGGCACTCATATGTTGGGGCTCTCATATGTTGGGGCACTCGTATGTTGAGGCACTCGTATGTATGTTGTGGCACTCGTATGTTGGGGCACTCTTATGTTGGGGCCGTAGATATTGACCCTAGATTGGCCAATAATAGCTATTCCCATCGGTTGCCTTGTCAGACTTAAATAGCATGACGTAACGTCATTGTATTGTACCTCATGCTTGACTGACTGTTTTTCACAATGGAGCTAATGAGGAGGTGACAAAATCACATTTATTTTCACATAAAAACCTTGGATACATAATCCAGTAAACTAAAGCAATTCTGTGATAATATCTGATAACCACCATAGATTAAAACTATAAAAGCTATGAATTGTTGCAGACAAATCATGAGCCATCAAGGCTTTATTTGCCACCCTCTCCTATCCCCATTCTCTCTTTTCCCCTTCTCCAAAAAAGAAGTGAGAAGGGGAAAAGAGAGAAGGGGGAAGGAGAGGGGGGGGGCAAATAGCCCACCCACTCAAAGAGCCAGACCCTGGTTAGGTAAATTGACTAATATCATGCTGAACTAAACATGACTAAATATGATGAGTATGCAAGTATGTCTTAAGTCAAAAATTAGACAGAATGATTATTTCACTGCTGGCTATGTAGCTGGCTAAGTCACCAAACCTGAAGTGTAATGATTGTATCACTAGCATCGTGGATGTTACCAACTATGATGTAAACCAAGCAACGAGTTCCCTAATCACAGTTAAGAATCGTGGTGGCTTGACTTTGTCTTCACCTGTGGTGATTGAGGTTTGCAATCACAGTGAAAAAGCGACAAGAGTGTTGCTTAGTAGTGCTGGATTGGTGAAAAACTTTTCCAGGCTAGCACTAATTGCCACCATGGAGAAGTTGCTGAGGTTCAACATCATGCTATTGTTTAAGTTTAATCATCAAGCTAGTAGCCTAGCTCGTGAGATAGTAAAGAGATATATTTCGATTAGGGCGCATTATGAAGCTAAGAATAGAGCTGGCATGGGTAGCTCGTCTGGTCTTGACCCACCGGGTCAGAGGTTCCCGGGTCGGGCCACCCGACCCTCGGGTCTTCCTATACAAAGACACGGGT
Source organism: Watersipora subatra (assembly GCF_963576615.1). Taxonomy (NCBI): domain Eukaryota; kingdom Metazoa; phylum Bryozoa; class Gymnolaemata; order Cheilostomatida; family Watersiporidae; genus Watersipora; species Watersipora subatra. Next base: position 37,201,920 of record NC_088711.1, on the reverse strand, counting down.
AGGTTTATGGCTAAACAACAGCGGTTGTATATCGCTTTTTAAGTGCGATTGAAATGGAGTCGCATATAGTCCTAGCGCGGAAGGACCAGGCGAAATAAAACAAGGTGAGTCAAGACTATATTTTTACGTCTGCGACAATAGTGTTTGGACTATAGGTTTCACAACGTTTTTCGGCAAGAAATAATCAACATGTCGGTGGTCTGGGAGTTCATGAAGAAGCCAGTCACGAAAGGAAAATACCAAGTTATTTGTATAATATGCAAAAGCAATTTAAAGGTTGACTTGCAACAAAATTCACATTACAGTTATTTGGTATCATAAGATTCACCATGTCTTACTCTGTTGTGTTGTAGGTGTGAAATATATGGGAATGTGATTACAAGCTCTTAAAAGCTAAAAAACGAACAGTTAATCGCAACCACATGAGACCGCCGTAGTTTGGATTCGCTTTCCAAAACGGCTCAAATGAGACATAGTTGTTACAGGATGGTTTCTGTTTACACCTTCATGCAACCTCATTCGTCGAACCATTTTCACAAATATACTTCACGCATTCAATAAAACCATGTCTATTGTTCTTATGCGTCTGTTTTATCGTCATTGTAATGCTGTCATTTTTACCACTGATATCTTATAACTTACCGTAGATAATCATTAAACTTTTTAACCTTAGCTCGAAGGGAGTACATATCATTGTCTGATAATCATGATGAGCCTGTCGGTCACCTGTGATAATCGAAAAGTGCTGCAAAAATTATTTTCGAAGTATTGGGTCACGTGATCAGATTACGACGTGACGATTGAATAATGCCAAAACAAAACTGTAAAGTAGCAAGCATCTATATTTGATACGGGATATTCGGTAAAACCTGAAGTGTTTGTCATAAACTAGTGCTACGATAAGTTTTATATTGAGCTTTTTAATGGCTTTTCAATTCACATGAGAACATCGCGTGACAAGACGATAACCAAACTGTAATGACTACGTCAGAGAAATAAACAGATTCCAATCTACAGCGGCTTTTCGTTTTTGAGCTTTTAAGAGCTTGTAATCACATTTCCACGTATTTGGCACCTACAACACAACAGAGTAAAACATGGTGAATCTTTTGATACCAAATAACTGTAATGTGAATGTTGTTGCAAGTCAACCTTTAAGCTACAAAGAAGGGTCCACCTCAATACTATAATTGAGGCATTTACAACGAGGGCATCCTGAGGAACTTAAAAGCGCGTCTAAGAACCTTCAATTCAGCAAATTTATTTTATTTTTAGTTTCTTTCACTAACACCAAAAGTTTTGGGGAAGTGATGGATTTTTGCTTTCCACTATGTTGGGTTATCTATTTCTATATTTGTAAAGTATTTCTTAACTTGTTGATTATAATAGCAGTTGAAAATAAAATCTGTAATAAAAACACTAGCCAAATCATGCCATTAATCTAGCACTCATTGAATAGCATTGATCCACCAATGTCTAGCCATAAATTGTAGATTGCATCTATAAACCAAGCCACAAAATATAATGATTGGTGTGATAATGGTTTCTTTTATCTTAGTTTATTGATGTCACAACATTAGGCTGTAATAGAACTATCTCTTAACCTTAAATGAATAAAAATTCGCGCATGCTGACCCGGTCCGACCCGATCTTGGCCCTCATTGCTGACCCTGAGTCTGGTCCGACCCTGCATTCCTTGGTCTCGTTCCAGCTCTAGCAAAGAAAGCCATTGATTCCATTTCCCTGATCAGATCAAAACTTCACAGGCTCATCATATTTAGTCATGTTTAGTTCAACATGATATTAGTCTTTTACCTAGCCAGGGTCTGGCTCTTTGGGTGGGTGGGCTATTTGCCCCCCCTCTCCCTTTTTTCCTTCTCACTTCTTTGGAGAAGGGGAAAAGAGAGAATGGGGATAGAAGAAGGTGGCAAATAAAGCCCTGATGGCTCATGATTTGTGTGCAACAATTCATAGCTTTTATAGTTTTAATGTATGGTGGTTATCAGATACTATCACAGAATTGCTTTAGTTTACTTGATTATGTATACAAAAAGGTTTTTATGTGAAAATAAATGTAATTTTGTCAAATTCTCCTCATTAGCTCTATTGCTAAAAACAGTGCAATCAAGCATGAGGTACAATACAATGACGTTACGTCATGCTATTCAAGTCTGACAGGCTTTTCCCTTATTGGCCAATCTAGGTTTATATATCTATGGTTGGGGCACTCGTATGTTGGGGCACTCGTATGTTGGGCACTCGCATGTTGCGGAACTTTTATGTTGGGGCACTAGTATGTTGGGGCACTAGTATGTTGGGGCACTAGTATGTTGGGGCACTAATACGTTGGGGCACTCGTATGTTGGGCACTCGTATGTTGGGGCACTCGTATATTGGGGCACTAGTATGTTGGGGCACTAATATGTTGGGCACTCGTATGTTGGTGCACTCATATGTTGGGGCACTCATATGTTGGGGCACTCGTGTGTGGGTCACTCGTATGTTGGGGTTCTCATATGTCGGGGCTCTAGTGTTTTGGGCACTCGTATTCTGAGGTACTCATATGTTGGGGGACTAATATGTTTGGGCACTTGTATGTTGGGCAGTCGTATGTTGAGGTATGACTGTACTACATTTCTGCTTCATTAGCAGATTGATAGTTGTTTTAGACAAGTACTGTATCTTCAACATGGATACCTTAACAGTTAATATTACTTAACATTCAGATTAGAATATTCAGATTGACGATCTTGGTAAGTAAATGGGACGAAATGTGTGGTATTTAGGTTCAGACTCAGTTGCGTTCTTGTTTTATAGATAGGTTACAGCATTCAAACCTTGATCTCTTAGCAATCATGTAGGGAGTATTTGTCCTCGGATCAGAGCTGTACTTTAAAGAGATGTGAGAAAACGGCTGAATGTTGGGAACGTGTTGCCACATTTGAACATATAACTATTGATCTCTGCGCTATCACCTGATTAGCGGAATAATATTATGAGCAAGTCCGATCACATGGAAGTGTGCTACTATGAGAATATGTAAGAGATTTTGTTTGGATATAACGACAACAAAACTTACTCTTCAGATATTTAGCATTAGATATTATCCGCTACCTAACTTCTTGTTATATTTAGTTTAGTGGAAGATGTTGCGAGTCTGACTCACAACATCTTCAATTAAATCATAAGCTTTCCCTGATTTGTTGCATGAGACCCAAAACTATTGACATTTCATGAGGTAAGGCCGAAGGCTGTTGCTATGTTGTCTTATTTCTCTCAATAGCTTCAACAGGCTTCATGTTTAATATACATACTTGTATATATCTTGAGTAGCGAGCTCACTCTCAAATTTTGTTATTAACGCTGGAGAATAAAGTTTGAGTAATTCGCTCATCATTACACTTGAGTGCATCGAGAAGTGGTGTAAACTCATCAACGTTTGAGGAGAATCGAAGCAGTTGAGAGTCGTCTTACTAACAAATGCAGTCTATCATCGGAGCGTTTAGCCATCACCAGCAGGTTTCATGCTCTCAATGAAGCTGTTTCATTCACATCTCGGTTATAGTTCAAACATATTAAACAGGTATTAACTACTTTCGTCTAATTCGTACAGATAATGTGAAAATAGCCTGAGACAAGGTTCTTACAAGTTGAATCTACTGAGACTAGCCAATTCAGGCGGCTGCTTATATACCGTGTCATGTCAGCATGACCAATATTATTGGTCAAGTTTATTGTATGACAGACAGTAAGAAGTTTTAGTATTGTTGTTACTAGTACTTGAACTGTTAATATTGCTCTTATTGATGTCATGGACTACTTTTATATATCTCTAAGGATATCTATATAGGTAATACAATATTATAGGAAGCAATAAAAGGTATTGTGGAGAATAGTGTGCAGACTTATTGCTGTTTGTAACTGAGGTACACCGATCAGTTCCATTTGTTAGTAGTCACTTATATACTTGTTTTGATACCAAAATTTATTCAACTCACCACACAGTACAAGTTATAGACTGAGAGCACCAATTATAGGCTGAGAGCACAAGTTATAGACTGAGAGCACTAATTATAGACTGAGAGCACAAGTTATAGACTGAGAGCACAAGTTATAGGCTGAGAGCACAAGTTATGGACTGAGAGCACAAGTTATAGACTGAGAGCACAAGTTATAGCCTGAAAGCGCGTTATAGACTGAGAGCACAAGTTATACTGAGAGCACAAGTTATAGGCTGAGAGCTCAAGTTATAGACTGAGAGCACAAGTTATAGACTGAGAGCACAAGTTATAGACTGAGCGCACAGGTTGTAGACTGAGAGCACAAGTTATAGACTGAGAGCACAAGTTATAGACTGAAAGCACAAGTTATAGACTTAGAGCACAAGTTACAGACTCAGAGCACAAGTTATAGACTGAGCACAAGTTATAGACAGAGAGCACTAAGGAGCTTGCAAAAGACGCTAAGATTACACAGAACACAAATCGTGAAGTATTGCTGGGGTCAATATTTCAGGCAAATAACATTTTAATAATATTTTTGTGCAGAAAACTTGACAACCTAACATCAAATTGAGAATTGCTCTTCTCACACCACTGTGGTTATTTTTTTAGCTTAATCTCAAGCTGTCTGCTTAATATTTGGTTTGTTGTAGAATCCTTTGCTGCAGAATCTCGAGACATGTGGGAACGACGACTGTAGCTATATCAAGAACTGCAATCTGTGCGACTCCCTTTCTCACTGCTCCTGGTCTATCCTTTCAGGGAGTTGTGTGACCCAATATTCCACTCTCGATATTAGTAGTGAGTGTTTCCTGCTTCGGAGTTCGTTCTATTTTGTCTAAAGCGCCTGTGCTTATCAGTAATGAGATTAATAGACAAGGAAACTGCTAGTTGCTTTAGTTACTGTAGTCTTTGTAAGTGTTGATTTGGTTGAACACAGAATTCCGCTACCAGCCAGTGCCTTTGTGTTCAGCTTTAAAGTTCTATCGAAGCAGGTTGATGAGGAACAATCGCGTAAAGCCATGCGTACATACATGTAATCACAAGTTTTTAGACCTTTCAACCTACTACTGTTGTTTCAACTCAGTAAAAATTGCCTGCGTATTTGGCTACTACAAAACTGCCCAGTTTCTCTCAACCAATCATGTGTTCATTGCTAATGACAGCTGACCAATGAATCAGTGCCAATACTATGTATAGGACAATAATGTAAAATTGAAAAAAAAGAAAATGCAACTTCCAATCTTGGATTTTATTCTGTCCGAGAGTTATTCCTCTTTATCAGGCAAAGACAGAAACAGAATGCAACATGCTATTTACACACATTTGTCCGCTATTCGAGTTGGGACATTTTATAATCCTTGAATTTCAGTTGAAGGGCAGTTAAATTACTAGTGTTTGCTTGTAGCTCATGATGGTGCCGTGTGCCAGCTCCCTTGCTACTCAATAAATTCCTGTGGTAACTGTACAAGCAATGGCTGTCTCTGGTGCGAAAGTCAGTCAGTCTGTATTGACAGCAGCTCCTATCTCACATACTTCCCTTACGGCCAGTGCCTCGAGTGGACATTTCTCGTCTCCAAGTGCCCAGGTTGGTTTTCGCTCTCACTTCTAGCAGTTCATGATTGCCTTTGCTAGACTGTGTTTTCATATAGCCTGCTCAGTGTGCATCAGGAAACCTCAGAGTTTCCATCATTAGGTGGAAATTGACTAGTCTATGAAACAGATCACGTGAGAAATGAATTAATAGACTAGATATATGTGATTTTGTGAGGGATTTTACATTTTCTGCTTGTCAATTTAGGAACTTTAATAGACAGCTAAGTATCATACGGACGTCACCCGTAACAATTGGTAAAAACTTAGGCACCTGTTCATCTCTGTTAGGACCAGTGACCTTTTTACACCACCATTATTGTTATTATTATTATTGTTAAATGGCGACTTGTTCAAGGTATTCAGCACAAATACTTAATTTCAGTTCGCAATATTTTTGGAAAACAAGGAAAGAAATTTCAGCTGCACTTTTTTTATTTTTTTACCGACAAATATTAAAAAGCTTATCACAATTTCATGCGTTTCCTGTTTAAATAAAAAACACTATTATCTGCATCCCACTATCAAACAACAAAAATCATCACATCCATCACAACGGACAAGCAATACAAAAAGTCGTCTTCGTGTTTTACAAGGAGGCTAAAATCCATTACAGCTTTGGTTATAGTCGGGTGCATGAGTCCAAGTGCTGTGTCTGCAATGGCAGACTGAGTGGTTATAGTCAGGTGTATGAGTCTAAGTGCTGTGTCTGCAATGGTAGATTGAGTGGTTATAGTCAGGTGTATGAGTCTAAGTGCTGTGTCTGCAATGGCAGATTGAGTGGTTATAGTCAGGTGTATGAGTCCAAGTGCTGTGTCTGCAATGGTAGATTGAGTGGTTATAGTCGGGTGTATGAGTCTAAGTGCTGTGTCTGCAATGGTAGATTGAGTGGTTATAGTCGGGTGTATGAGTCTAAGTGCTGTGTCTGCAATGGCAGATTGAGTGGTTATAGTCAGGTGTATGAGTCCAAGTGCTGTGTCTGCTAGGGTAGATTGAGTGGTTATAGTCAGGTGTATGAGTCTAAGTGCTGTGTCTGCAATGGTAGATTGAGTGGTTATAGTCGGGTGTATGAGTCTAAGTGCTGTGTCTGCAATGGTAGATTGAGTGGTTATAGTCAGGTGTATGAGTCTAAGTGCTGTGTCCGCAATGGCAGATTGAGTGGTTATAGTCAGGTGTATGAGTCCAAGTGCTGTGTCTGCAATGGTAGATTGAGTGGTTATAGTCAGGTGTATGAGTCTAAGTGCTGTGTCTGCAATGGTAGATTGAGTGGTTATAGTCGGGTGTATGAGTCTAAGTGCTGTGTCTGCAATGGCAGATTGCATTAGGTATAACGGTTCAGCTCCTGTTCTTTATAGGCTGTTACTTTAGTCTGTGTGGTAAATCTGATATTAATACAATCCTACTCTATGAATTATCTATAATAATTCTTTCCTTTTGCCATCACTCTTTACTCTGTCCTGTTACATCATTTCCATGACGACAAATATTAACTACAGGCAGGAAAGTTTTGTGTTGTTTTTTGCCTTCATATGGTAGCTCTGTTTGAAATCTTTTCCATTTATGGTCCCATCTCTCAACCGCCAGCAAATGCTGATCTCACAAACAACAATACATACCTGTTTGTTTTAGCTGTTTCATGTGAGAAGATTGAAAGCTGCAAAGAATGCCAAAGGAATGCAATGTGCGGCTGGTGCAATGACCCGTCTAACACAGGTTTGATTTGTTTTTCCTTATGTAATTGTCTACACACTCACGCGGGCATAACTCCAATGTTTTCATACTTGTTACATTTCGTGTGATAAGCTATGGAAAAGCCTGTGACACACTTAATATAAGATTTTCTGTAAAAAAGGTAATTGTCCACTTTTACAACAATTGTATGTAGCAGTGATTTACTTTCACAACTACCGTATGGAGTGATGATCTACGTTCACAACTATTATATGTAGCAGTGATCCACTTTCACATCTACGATATGTCGCGATGATCTAGTTTCACAATTGCTATATGTGGCAATGATCCACTTTCACAACTATTGTATGTAGCGATGATTTACTTTCATAACTACTATATTTGGCAATGATCTATTTTCACAACTACAATATATAGCGGCGATCTACTTTCACAACTACAATATGTAGCGACGATCTACTTTCACAACTACTCTCATGAAACCTCTCAATGATCGCCACCTTTATTTGACCAGCAGTTTAAAAGGGTTAAAAAATAGAACACTGTTATAGAAGAAAGGTTGAAAAATAGAGCGTCATCCCTTAATTGAACGCCATCTCCATTTCATCGCCACTTTGACATTCTTTGATCTTTATAAACTCATAATAGAACGTGATCAGTAGAAAAGTGTCCTCAAAATCGTACTAATAATGACTTGATCACATAGATAATAATTAATTCTTTCGTGGTTTTTGTTTGTATCGAAGTCCGTTTTCCGACTCCAAATCTTTTAGGCTTTTTTCTTTAAAATTTTGAAAGCATTCGCAGAAATAATTAGTAACTTTATATGGCTAATAGTAGTTCCTTGTTTAACATGGTCTTAATACTTGGACATGTGAAAAACGTTTTACATTTACGATGGTATATGAATGACTAGTTTTAGGCCAAAGGTTGTGCTTAGTGAGCAAAACCCAGTAAAAGTTTTGCTTTGTTAAGCAATTGTTTGGATGCTAATATCGACTAGTTCAGAAGTGCAGAAGATGATTTGAGGTCAGCAGAAATTGTGGAAGGTATTGGACAGTCAGCAGATGTTCGTTCCATCGATTGCAACAATCGGAACGCAACTGGCTGAGCTAACAATGCAAATATTTTTGTTTCAAAAACGTTAATTTTTTTTTCTGCATTTATTATAAGTATGGTGCGTTTATGTCGCTTGTTCTTGAATATATATATTTGTGGCGTTTAATAGATTACTACTATATAACTTATAAATTTGCAGATTTATAGCATATTATTTGTTAGCTTCCTTATGGTGATTTTACTTGGCTTACAATGGATCGACACTCATAACTCCTTTTCTAATGTACATAAAATGTCAGTTTTTGCTGCAAACTTTAGCAAACATATCAATGAATGCCGTGAGCTTTTACGCAACATTAGTAAATAATACTAAATATAGTTATAAAATAAAAATATGGCTTCAAGTTTAGTATAAAATAAAAAATTGAAAGCTCCAACAAATTTCACAGCATGGTGCAAGCTATAATATCCTCATAGGTTAATAGCAAGCAATAGATGCCAACTGGTAGAGATATTTCTCGTATTCTCAATGCACATTTATTTAGAGATCTACAACAAGTTGGAAGTAAGTTGGCAGATTTATTGCATCCGAAAGGGTTAATATCGCTCTACCCGAAGGAGAGTAAAATATAGGCGACATTCGTTTTGCCTGTAAAAGCGTTAAATTTAGCTTTCCAAAATTCTGACCAGCTATTTGAAAAATACAATGCCACTCTTTATTTCAACGTCACCTCTAAAGAAATGCCACTCTAGAGAAGGGTTGAAAAATAGAGCGCCATGGTGTTTAAATAGAGGGTTTACGGTATGTATCATTATATTTTCCATCGATTCTCAACAGCCTATACTATTATCAAATCATATTTACCGTCACTTTCATTTATTCATTTTTTGGGCCTGAAACAAAGGAGTATCAAAAAAAATCACATCCACATTTTTCAGATAAATTGTTTAATTAGAAATTAGTTTCTATAGAGGATAAACGATGTCCAAATATTTTGACAAAAGGAAGATATGAAGGGTTCACCTTTTAAACTTGAATTGGATTGAAAAGGGTCTCCATCCTAATGTAGTAGTACCTGATTTACATCTGGATAAAGCTATGGATGTGCAAGGAATGCTCTGTTCATATCTTAGCACTAATTGCTCATAAGGCAACAGAACGAAATACTAACATAAAGAATACCGCTGAAGCCTTAGTGCCTATATTATTTTTCTGCAATGAATTTTTGTCATTTTGTTTAACCAGCATTCATGGTTTTGATGAAAAATGTGTGTATTACCCTGCTATTGTATCATAAACGATTTTGTTCAGTTTTCATGTACATGTAACTCTGGAATTTTCCTGGATTTATGTACTAAATAATATTGTCTAACCACAGACAGTGCAATCTGTGAAAGCCAACCCTTCTACAATATAATTTTAGTTGTTGGTTGCTGCTATTCTCATGCCTTTGTAGTCTAGGTATGACTTGTTCCACCAGCAGTTCACATGGCAGCAACATTTATTAAAGTTTCTTGTATATGCATTATTATTATTATGAATTGAATTAAATTTTTGTTTTAGCACAGAATCAATACGTGCTTACTAGAAAAAATCTTATGGTGATGATCAGTGCATGTACTGAAATAAAACATTAAATAAAAGTTTTTGTTTTCAACATAGTCAACAAACAAAGTTCAATTTGAAGTACCTTTTGACCTTATTTGTACTTGTGTACCTGAGTCTTTGCACTTTTCCTGTTTTTTGACAGAACGGTATGCATCATCTCACTGATTCAAACATCTGATTTTGTAGGCAAGGGTCGCTGTATGAACGGAGGTCTGACTGAAGATATAAACGCCATCTGCCCCAGAGAAGACTGGTATTTTGCATCTTGTCCAGGTTTGTGTCACTAGATAAGACAGGCTTGTCTTCAAGCTCACAAGATTGATCTCATTGTGTTAATCAACATTGCTTTAGATATCTATCAACATTGCTCTAGATATCTGTGGCCTACTGCCGATTTCATTGTGTTAACCAACACAGCTCTAGATATCTGTAGCCTGCTGTTGATCTCATATTAAATGTGGGATTCGACAAAATAATATTGGTACCAATGGAAGACATAAACGCTTCCTTTAGGTGTATAGGGAATTATTAGAATATTCTGTTTGTTTGGATACGGCAAACCATGTGCTTTGCTCTGCACTCGGCTGCATCCTCTGCTATTGGCTATATTTAGCATGCCAGTGCAATGGCCATAGTATATGTGATGAGGCTGGTAGTTGTCTCTCCTGCTCAAACAACACAATCGGAGCAAGCTGTGCATCATGTGCAACTGGTTACTACGGAAACCCTGTGAATGGTGGAACCTGTCGACGTAAGTATGACCACTATCAATTATAGATGTCTACAGGTGTTAAAGTTGTCTTGTTTTTATTTCCATCATTATTATTTGATGTTTATGAAATATTAGCATTCATCTCCGTAGATGTCTCGAGGTATCTATATTTTTATTTCTTCCATTTTCTATGTTCTGTGAACATTTTTATTGCATATTTTGTTTATTTGTTACATTCCCTGGTCATGGTGTGGACTAGTTTGTTATTCATGATTAACTTTGAATACTGCTTATTCGAATTATGGACGGTTGGGCGACAGACACTTAGGCGACACTTTCGGTTCGAAAGGCGACAACTTCAGACGGAAGGGCGACACAGCGGACAAACAGGTGACAATTCTGGACATTGAGGCGACAATTCTGAGGGCAGGATTAATTCAAAATATTAAGTCCTGTTATGTTGTTGTGAATTAGTAGTGAACACAAATAAGACGCCAACTTTATTGATGCCCAGATCGGAATTCTTGCATTAGTCTTGGCATCTATTACCTGCTTATATCCTCATTAATCTGATTACATTATTCTTTTACACACAGTAGAATTTCATATTGTATTATTGAATGTACCCAATATTTATTTAATTGAGATGGTTATTATTAAAAAAAACTGCTGAGATTAATGTCTTTAATCGCCCAACTATTCTTCTGTTCATCCTTTTCCACAAATTTAACTCTAGAGTCTGTCAACTCCACACACTCAGAAGTCATTTAGCCAGTCTATATTTTCTTTTTCACTTCCTTCCTTGAATGCTTGGAAAAACTGGCAAGTTGCTTATCAGTGTGGCAGGAGTCTGAGATTCTTTACCGCCTAATTTATAACATCATAGAGGTACCAACCTTTTTCACCCCTTTGAAGCGATGCATTCTTGAGTCACTAGCATACCGCTGTTGATGAGTCATTATACTATCTTTGGCTCATGTATCATGTATTAGGATCCTCAGTAGTAGCTCTCAAATTAATGTATATTCTTGTTCTGATTGCAGTATGAAAATAAATACATACATATGAGTTTAGCTTGATACATTTTAATAAATTTGCTTTTTGGTAGATTTATACAAATAGTAAAGCTGATTTTTATCATATATAACTTTCAAAAATACGTATATCAATAGTTTGCAGCATTAATTTTTTTTACAATGCCTTTATTCTGATTGATACTATGTAGATAAACCCATCTAGCGATAGAACTTCTCTTTCCTATCTAGAATGACAAGATCAGGTTCACGGTTATAAAGTGGCAACTGAATATTACTTTCTGCTAATTCTAAAACTTAAATGAAAAGATAATTTGAATTACAGGAGTATAATTATACACAGTGACTCGCAGGTACTCGAATGCACTTGCACTTCCAATCATACACAAAAATAATTGCAGGAAATTCCCTACACCACTATTTAATAAAGTTGTCATTAAAGTTCAAGCTGATGGCTGTCTATGTAATATCTTCCCATCTTTTTTGAAGTCTGTCCTTTGTTAAAATAGTCGTGTATAAAAAAGATTCACAGTGCGTGTTAAAATGCAAAATATAGTATATGATGTGGCACGTGGCAGCATTAACCTGCAACTGAGTATGTATCACAAAGGTCATTGAGGTGTTGATCACTCCTCATTATCTCAAACTACAGGTTGTGTGTGCCATCGGGATCTGTGACAAGAGTAATTCGGTCAAATATCTCAAGTGACTCTAAAGGTAACATGGCATCAGGACTGGTTAATTTCTATGCTTTGGAATGGATCATTTCTCCATAAGCTTTCTGTGATGCTGTTTAGTCTTCTTGCAACAAGCTGCAGAAGTTAGTAAAATATGGATATATCTTAGACACCTATGTCAGAAAAATCCTTCATTCTTCATACTCAAATAAAATCGCGACAAACATACATCAGTGTGAACCGCCTATTGAGTCTGCATTATAATGACATTGAATTATTATCATAATTGTAAAGAAACAAGGATAAGGAAATCATTATTTCCACAAATGAATGAGAAATCACAATAATAGGGAATTGTCTTTTCATCTCACACAAAGAGCAAACTTCTCCCAGCTACTGTGAATTTCGACGATCGAAACCATAAAACTATTTCTTCTCGAGGTAAGATAACTCTAAAGTTTCAACAATCAGAGACAAGATTGTCGACATTTTAGCCGAGAACGTGACTTTTCGAACAGTTTTGAACAAACATTTTGATACAAAAACAAGTTTTGGTGTTTTAATTGAATAAGCTAGATGCATTTTTAGAAACAAAACCTTAATGTTTTGTTAACTGTCTGGGCTAGCATAATCAGAGAAATCTCACCAATGGCGTTTAAAAATACATGTTGCTATTTCGATTTATAAAAACGTTTGTGAAAAAACAATAACACTGTCAAGGCTACATTTCAAAAATATACGTAAGCATTGCACACGATGACAGCTTGTCATAGCTTGTCAGTACATTACCTCGCCTTCAACCAAACAGCAAATTTGTCGCCTTTCAGTCTGGAATTGTCGCCGGTTTGTCTGCCGTGTCGCCTTTCCGTCTGAAGTTGTCGCCTTTCAAACCAAAAGTGTCGCCTAAGTGTCTGTCGCCCTAGTGACTGTCGCCCAAAAGTCCAGTTACCGCTTATTCGGGTCATGTATTGAAAATAGTTGCATTGTGGGATACATATTTGTTATAGGACAGAATTACTAGCTATTCGTGTGCTCATGCCTATGGATCTTCTCTACTATTCAGCTACAGTGTATCTTGTGTTTTCATAGCCTGTGATTGTGATGATGCGGCGGATGAATGTGATGACAAGACAGGAGATTGTCATTGCCAGGTAAAGGGGGCTGTTGGAGCAAAGTGTCAAAGGTGAGCTGGTCGTACTGTGTAAGGTTATATTAAATAACACATTTGTGGATAAAAGGCCTAGTCTGCTAATGTGATCATGTTCATGCGAAACTACTACTTGTTTTGGACACATAAAGACACATCCATGAGGTATGTTATAGGATATCAGCACAAATGCTTCATTTGTGAAAGACCTGCTCTTTAGAAAGTAACTATTTGAAGCTTTGAACAGCAAATAAAATGCAGGCCTAATGTCATGTCATCGCCGTTCATGTGACCTTTTATATTCACACGCTAAATTGAAATTATGTGTGAAATTGCAGCTGCGACAGTGCAAGACAGTATCGGAAAGACATCTTATATAAGAATGAATGTTATTGTGAGTATCTATTGCAGTTTAACACTCTTTTAACTCCTCTGTATTCACCTTTTTGTTGCGCAGTTGCTTTATCTACTGTAACAGTTGATTAATTGTGGTCTGTTTGCCATGCGAACTTTACTCTAGATACGTACTAGATAAGTTATGTCATACAAAACTGAATCATCCATGCAACACTCCTTAACTCAATTGTGAGCTAGGCCTTAAATAGACTGAGAGGCTACTGGAATGGACAAGTGAGGAATGTAGCGTTCTATCCAACGAAAGAATTGATTCTGTTACTTTACTGTGCTATTGCAGACGCTCTTAGTGTAGGCTATCGGTACACATTCAACTTTTCCAAACCCGAAGAGAAATATGTGACTCGCATCAACCTGCAGTGTGTTCCAATCTATACGGACCGTGATGCCGAGTTCACCATAGAATGTCAAGGACTGGCTGACACTAACCTCAGTCTTTACTCTGGTATGACATCCGCTATCTCGCTCTCTTGTCCATATAAATTTCATATACAGTTGGTACAACTTGAGTGTATTAGTTGTCATGGTTTGTCTGGGTGTTACACAGAGATCTCTCAACTCGCCCAGTCTGATCTTACATCAGCTTTTAATCATTTGTTTTATTTAGCAGTTACTTATATATTTAATATATTGATAATATAAAATTCTCTTGGGAGTTGTAAAATTCAAATTGTTTGTAACAGAAATATCAACGTACTACCTTCACAGCCACTGAGATGGTTAGGATTTATATCTGCCTGAAATCTTTGTGTGTCAAGTCTGGAGTCCTGGTTCGGGAGTCCACGCTTTGAAATTTTCAAGCAAATGCAGCTTGTTACGGATTCACATTCTTAAATGCCAAATTATATCACGATATGACAAGTATGTCCCTGTGATATACTAATTTAGGATGTTAGGTAGCGCTGTGCGCTACAAGTTTGTCTCTGCGGTGTATGGTTTATAGGGTTCATGGTTATTTGCAGCCACCTACCCTGATAAGTTCATCCACTATGAAACAGTTACATGTCCACAACAGAGTCGTTCCCTCACGCTTAGCCACAAGGATTATGAGTTTGGTACACAGTATAATGCCACAATAATCCTGACCCTTGAGCACTTTACCACTCCCTTTGTCTTTCAGGTGAGTTCTTTTTTGGCAATACGACTTTACAGTGCTTACGTTATAGCGGCGATGATATGACAAGTATATTGTACGTATAAGCATCCAAATGTGGTGCACTTGGCGCGCTAAGAATAGCAGGTGAAACAGAGATAGGGAGGGATCTTTTGGTGGTTTTATGAATGTGAACTGTCAGATATTATTCGCCTTTGAACTGTTTTATGCTATCAGGTGCTTTGTTGTTCTAGTTTGACATTCAATAAACAGTGAACAGACTTAAGTAGGCCAAGACACCTTCTTTCTGACTAACAGGTCTGCTCCTGCTAGGAACAGCAGGAGATATCCTCTTCTGTTCATCATAAAACCTGAACCACAGTTGCTAAAACAATTAAATATGTATCAGTTTCAACAGACTAAATGAATCTGTTCCATCTGATTTGAGGAATACATTGATAATTAGTCGTTTTTACAGGTTTCCTTTACTCAACATACTAAAATTGACCTGATGATGTTTCTGCTAATATTCTTTGGCTGCTTCCTGTCCCTGCTTATGATTGCTGCCTTCGTTTGGAAAGTTCGTGCAAGGTACATGGTGGTGCAGCGGCAAAGCGTAAGTTGACCATTTTTACCTCATTTCTAACGACTGTCTTACGATTGCATAGATCAGCGCTTTAAATATTGGAGTCAAGTGATGAAACAGCAGTTCTGGAAAGGGAATCTTTAGAAAGGACCAAAGTAATTGAAGAGTCAATGATTAGTTGCTCAGTTGAGGCAAGGCCTTTCTTGGTTTTTTTGTAGGGCAAGTGAAGGTATTGGGGAGTTACATAAATATTGTTATTAACTCTTTTGTTACCAAATTAATTTTTTTACAGGGACAACTTAATATTCAGTAAAGCCTTATATTTGACAGGCCTTATATTTGACAAGCCTTATATTTGGTGCATATAAATTGTCATACCTTCTGAACCCAACGGTCTATAAAAATATTTAAATACCAAATTATTCAGCATGAAATTCTACAATAGTTGATGCTGTAAACAGGCTATAAAAGTTTTACAGAGTGAGCTCAGACACCAGTTCGGCCCTTTTCGCTACTACCGTGAGCGTGTTCCGAGTCAGGCAAATTATCAATATTATTAAAGCTTATGACATTATTATTACTGCTGAAAATAAAATAATCATTCTTATTAGTACTATAGATCAATAAATACTCACTAAAAGTCTATTGATGTACAATTAGTGAAACCTACAAAGCTGTAATGTCTGATGTGACTGGTCATTGCGAAAAAGAAATTGCGATAAATTTTTTTTTCAAAATTAAGTGTTTGAAAGGTGAAAATAAGCTCAGGGTGAGCAGTAAACATGTTCTAATGGCTCAACGCCGGCAGATGATCGTTTCCTTCTGTTTATGTACATAAGCGATAGGCCAATCAATTAACTACTCACTAACCAGAAACATCTTGTATTAAGCTTACCAAAGCCTCACCAAGTAGCTCTTGGCCATACACAAATGCTGTTCCACCCTGCACTATGGGGTTCGTCTCACACAAAGAGTTAACCAAGATTGAAAGGAAAAAATAATTAATAAGCCGCAATTATGCCGGCCAAAAGTTTTACTTAATTTCATGAAATACGTTTTAGGTTGCAGGGAAAGTGTACAAGCACTTCAAGTCAAAATAATGTAGAACATAATTGTGTTACAAAGCACCCTCAGGATATGATTTTGATCCATTCCATGGTTGGCATCGCATGATGAAAAAATCGTATGGAGGGGTATAGAAACCATAGCAATTATATAATGCAAACAACCCTTGGTGAAAATCGTCAAAATAAGTGCTGTACATAATAAAAATTAGTACCAGAATAGTACATTAACCTTAGTAAATATAGTTACCTACAGCAACTTTATTATATTTAGTGGTTATGATCTGCAATAAAATGTAATGTTATTATGTATCGTAGGGAGTTCTTACCTTCTAGACAAACGTACATATAACAAACTTTGAACTCGCCTCAAATAAGTTTAGTTTTCTAAACACACACCTTGAAGCTAAGCTTTAGTATGCATTTTTAATTATTTTACTGAATTTCAACTGTTTATCACTAAAATTTTATTACATATCAGTTTCCGTCTTCGCTTTCGCTATAACTTTTAGCAGACCTGTTTAAAACTTTTGTCAACCTAATTCGGCAAGAAAACCCGAATGATGATGATGCTGTTTTCGTAATGAAATGGATTTTTGTTAGCAAGTTGAAAAGAGCTGTCTGACCACTCACCTTCTGCTTGAAGAGAACTATGCTACTAGTTTTAAAGGGAAAATATTACTGTTGTACAGACGAAAATTGCTGAACTGAAAGAAATCGGTCATTGTGTCTCTTTCAGCCATTGTGAAAATATTTTCGGCGAACAGCATTTCGGTGTCTTCGTTATTTTTATGTACGTAATAAGAACACCGACTGCCAAATTGGAACTGTTGAAAATTCTGTTGAATTCATATGGGGTAATAAGATTCGTATGGTGAAGTGGAAAAATCATCATGTTTCACTTCGTAAGGTGAAAAAAATCGTATATCAGGGTAATCATATCCTGAGGGTGCACTGTATTTGCGTGTAAACACTGTACTGACCCCAACAGAGCTTTGCCATGTTTTGTATAGCAACAAAGGCAAGAGAGACGCATTATGGCGAGTAGACCTTTCTCAAGCATACTTTTGACTGTTGATGATCTGAAAAGCCTGGCCTCTCAAGAACAGGCTGCAGTCCAGCCGCCTCAAACACAAACAACACTCACCGAGCCACTGACACCTTTCCAAAGAACATTTAGCAAAAGGAGTAGGCGAAAGGCAGGAGTTGTCCAATCCAACTCGGTGAGTAACTCGATACACTGGCTATGTAGATGCTTGTTAGGTTGAGTAATTTACTATTTTCTTGGTATTATTTCTTTTATAAAATTTAATTGACTTTTTTTGTGTACACGGCTGAACGAATGAATATGCACTTATTGCAGCAAGTGACAGCCGTTGGGCTCGAGCCTCTAGACGGAGCAACCGTCGCTATAGCTAGTGTTATGATAAAGCTACCAACTGGTGGAGAGGAGGTTCCAGCCTATGGGATGTGTGGCTTAGCGTTTGGATCTACTTTGGTAGCAGGTAAAGTTAGCCCAATGATTGTCAAAATAATTTGATGCACTTCTTGGTAAACTTTCACTAACCAATGAGAAATTATCTTCTCTCAGCTCAAACCTCTCATCAACAGGATGACTTGACAGTATCAACCTTAAAAGTTGACTTGCAACAAAATTCACATTACAGTTATTTGGTATCAAAAGATTTACCATGTTTTACTCTGCTGTGTGGTAGGTGCAAAATATGTGGAAATGTGATGACAAACTCTTAAAAACTCAAAAATGAACAGTTAATCGCCGCCATCATGAAACTGCTATAAATTAGAATCTCTTTCCAAAACGGCTGAAATGGGACGTACTTGAACAAGATGGTTTCTGTTTACACTTTCATGCAACCTCATTCGTCAAAATATTTTCACAAATATACTTCACACATTCAATAAAACCATGTCTATTGTCCTTACGCGTCTATATCATCATCATTGTAATGCTGTCATTTTGAGCACTGATATCTCAAAACTTACCGTAAAAATTCGTTTAATTTTTAACCTTGGCTTGAAGAAGTGCATATTATCCTCTGATAAACATGATGAGCCTGTAGGTCACCTGTGATAGTCGAAAAATGCTGCAGAAATTATTCGCGCTGTTTGGTAGGAAGTTTGGGTCACGTGATCAGATTACGACTATATGATTAGACCAAGCCGAAACAAAACTGTAAAATAGCGAGCATCTATATTTGGTAAGGGCTCTTCGGTAAAACCCTAAATATTTGTCGTAAACTAGTGCTACGAGAAGTTTTATATTGAGCATTTTATTGGCCTTTCAATTCACGTGAGAACATCACGTGTCAAAACAAGAACCAAATGGATTGACTACGTCAGAGAAATAAACTGATTCCGATCTACGGCGGTTTCGTGATGGCGGCGATTAACTGTTCGTTATGAGCTTTTAAGAGTTTGTAATCACATTTCCACATATTTTGCACCTACAACACAGCAAAGTAAGACCTGGTGAATCTTTTGATACCAAATAACTGTAATGAGAATTTTGTTGCAAGTAAACCTTAAACTGAAACCGAGTATCTTTAAATCGCAGGAACTTTCCAAAACACCACATTCACTGTATTACCTATATACATGTATACCGTATATTTTGCAGGATACAATGCAAACAATCATGCATCGGTGAAAGTAAGCTATAAGAATGGAAAGGTGACATTTAAATCCTCTTCGAATTCGCATACTTCCTGATGATGATCTGGTTGCCTCGGCATTCGCTTTAACAACTAACCAATTCCCCAACCTTGCATATTTATTAGCTGGTCACTCAAACAGAATTTGTTTGGTTTTACCATTTCACAGACCCGCTATGCAGCGCTATATTTTATATACAATTATATTACTTTTGCAACCCGCTACCATCCAGTTATACTTTCCCTTTTTAACTGTGTATTAACTTTTCTGTCCCATTTTAATTCTTACCTGGCTCAATTCATAACATTCCAGAGTTTTATGAGCTGTATTTCTACATCAGAGCGATTTTTATATTTTCATTACTATTTATTCTCTTATAATATTACAAACCAGACAAACCATAAATATGAATACTTGTCAAATCGCTGCACGCTTAACAGATTGCGATGGTCCAACCTTTGATGAATATGATAAATAAAATATCAAATAGTTAAACTTATAACATGGAGACTTACTAATTGTCTTGATGACAAGTAAAAACACCAACACCGTGCTTGTGAGATTCTATCATTACTCTGTCAACGACAGCGCCTGCCTGCAAGAATAGCAAGTGGCCTTTTGATGCTTCCTCTTCATGTGAGTGATTCCATGCAGCATAGAAGAAAAATGGAAAAAGATTGGCGCTAGTTGGACAGGCTACAATTTCTGTCATGCGTACATATAATGTAGATGAAGTTTTTGTATTTATGTAAGATTTTAATTTCCTACCTTTAATTTTTTACAATTCACAACACAACTACTATATATTATCTGGAACACTACGACTATATATTACCTTGAACATTACTATGCATCTTGAACACTACTATATATTATTTTGAGCATTACTATATATTATCTTGAACACTACTATATATTATTGTGAACATTACTACTATATTATCTTGAACACTACTACTATATTATCTTGAACACTACTACTATATTATCTTGAACACTACTACTATATTATCTTGAACACTACTATATATTATCTTGAACACAACTACTATATATTATCTTGAACACAACTGCTATATATTATCTTGAACACAACTACTATATATTATCTTGAACACTACTGTTATATTTATTATCTTGAACACTACTACTATATTATCTTGAACACTACTACTACATCTTATCTTGAACACTACTATATATTATCTTGAACACTACTACTATATATTATCTTGAACACAACTACTATATATTATCTTGAACACAACTACTATATATTATCTTGAACACAACTACTATATATTATCTTGAACACTACTGTTATATTTATTATCTTGAACACTACTACTATATTATCTTGAACACTACTATTATATTTATTATCTTGAACACTGCTACTAATATATTATCTTGAACACTGCTACTACTATGTCATCTTGAACACTACTATATTATTGTGAAAATTATTTTACTTTTATGAAGCGTATGCCCAATGTGTTGGCAACCAGCATATGCTGCTCATGTAGTTTTGCCAGTGAGCTAAAAACAAACTAAGTATACTGGTGTACATAATACTCCTGTTACGCCATTAATCAACAAAATAGTAAATCCACAAGTGCAAACCGAAGAATACATTGGTTGTGAAGAGAGCATTACTCCTTACCTGGTCATCACTAATTTGCTCAAAGTAGAGATGAGTTGAATTGAGAACTCGAAGTTTGGTATAGCCGTAGTCACCATTGTTTATGGCTACAAATGGAGGCTTTAACCTGAATGGAGTGTGTCTCTCTACGCACCCCTGCAATAAATGTTCTCACCTTGGCTATTACTAGTAGTTACGAACGATGTCATTTACTACCATTATATATTAGTCTACATGTTTAATTACCTATCAGTCCTGTATGCTAGGCAGTATTTATACCGTGAGAATAATACTCGCAGACATTGCCATGAGACATGATAGATCATTAGCAGAGATATAACATGCTGAGGAGTTCCAATGGTACATCTATTGTAGACTTACAGCAGAGCCTGTGATCAAGTGAACAGGTGCTCTGGGGTTTTTGTAAGGTGCTTCTGCGCTGCCATTGCACACTGTATAGTTATAGACAGGATACATCCTCTCATACTCATGCTCGTGAGCCCAGATGGCCAGATCCACTCCGTGTTTGTATAGCAGAAACTCTAACTCCTCTCTAACCTTTATGAACAATATCATAACAGCAGTTACGGAACCAGGTAATTCTTAACATAAACCTTTCACAAATGAGTCTGCTGATAGGAACATAGAAGATGAGTGCTAGAACTCCTAGGTTTCTAGAGAAAGACAACCCAAACTTAAATCGTTTACAGGAATAAAAGTATTTTCATATTTATAATAAATGACCGCAGATACTAATAAATTCCTTGTAAGAATAATAGTCAATAAAATTATGGTAATATATTACAAATCCAGTTTGTGGTAGTACTAACAGTAAGTAGTAGTACTAACAGTATTTAGTAGAGTTAACAGTATATAGTAGTACTTACGCTATTTAGTAGTACTAATAGTATGTAGTAGTAATAACAGTATATAGTAGAACTAACGGTATTTAATAGTACTAACAGGATATAGTAGTACTAACAGTATATAGTAGTACTAACAGTATATAGTAGTACTAACAGTATGTAGTAGTGTTAACAGTATGTAGTAGTGTTAACATTAAATAGTAATACTAACGGTATTTAGTAATATTAACAGTAAATATTAGTACTAACAGTATATAGTAGTACTAACAGTATTTAGTAGTACTAGCAGTAAGTAGTAGCACTAACAGTATATAATAGTACTACCAGTATTTAGTAGTACTAACAGTATGTAGTAGTGTTAACAGTATATAGTAGTACTAACAGTATTTAGTAGTACTAATGGTACTTAGTAGTACTAACAGTAAGTAGTAGTACTAACAGTATATAGTAGTACTACCAGTATTAATTAGTACTAACAGTATGTAGTAGTGTTAACAGTATATAGTAGTACTAACGGTATTTAGTAGTACTAACAGTAAGTAGTAGAACTAACAGTATTTAGTAGTACTAACAGTAAGTAGTAGTGTTAACAATAAGTAGTAGTGCTAACAGTATTTAGTAGTACTAACAGTATGTAGTAGTACTACTACTATATATGCGGACACAGCTACACTGACAGCAAAGAGATTTCATACCGGATTACTGGCATAGTTGCAGTCACTGCGGTCTTTCACAGCACAGTACATAGGCCTGTGACCCAGTACAATCAGCCATGGAGTCTTTCGTCTATTTAACGTCTGCAAAAATATTCACAATTAGGAAAAGAAAAAGGCAAGAGAGGCCACATGCCAGGAAGGTGAGCAATATGATTAATGTCTTCATATTTCCTGCTATTTATTTCCTAGAAATGATGACAAGCAGTACAACTCAGCTGTTGAACTGTATTTTTGTATACAAACGCGAGTTAGAAGGCTGTCATGAAGTACACACGACAGTTACAAAGCTGTCATGAAGTACACATGACAGTTACAAGGCTGCCCATGGACTCTCATCAATTATTTTAGATAGCTTGTAAGTAATATATCATCTAGTATGTATAATTATAGATACAAGTTGCAATTATGTATCTATATTGACAAATCCCACCTGGTAATTTCACATCGTTTCATTTTTTGCCCAATGTCATTCAAACTTCAGCACACATGCTCCATACCTATCACCAGGTCGCTAAATATAATTAGTTTTAAACTCCGTCTGGTTCCTATGAAACAGCCTCTTAAACACCCTGCAGACTATCTGATGGAAAATAAAAGAAATCCGGGACATCGCTCAGCTTACGGCTAGTAAAGATATAAGAAGCCAAATTTGCTATTAACTTCATTGGATTTCTGATACGCTAAACAAAATATAGTAAGGTAAATTGTGTTGGTATTGTTAGGTTTTCACATTCCAATTCATGCAAAGTCATATCTTCAACTTATTCTGCAATGTCTCAAACAGCTGAGTGAATTTAACTGCATACCAGTTTACATAAATTTCTAGCAGATCTCAGCACATATTATTGATGCTCTCACCGCACCCTCCTAGACACATATTGCGCTCTATACCAGCTTTTAATAGCGACCTGCTCAACTTGCTGACACACATCACTTAGATTAAATTGCAGATATATCTAGATATACATGTAGATATATATTTTTCTAATTTCATTGTACCAAATACATAGTCTACAATGATTCTGCTTTTCTGTCTCAGTTCCATGGATTAAGGTCAAACTCAAAATATATCAGCTAACTACCCCACATCTACTTCTCTCTGAGCTCACAAACGAGTCTACTATAAGATTGTAAAATCTTAACTGTTTAAACAAGCAGACATACCTTAAAAAGCAACACATGAGTGTATATAGGGATGATGATACTTTTTGTTGATATACCACCATATGAGTGTATACAGGGATGATGATACTTTCTGTTGATATACCACCATATGAGTGTATATAGGGATGGTGATACTTTATGTTGACATACCACCACATGAGTGTATATAGGGATGATGATACTTTCTGTTAATATACCACCATATGAGTGTATATAGGGATGATGATACTTTCTGTTGATATACCACCACATAAGTGTATATAGCGATGGTGATACTTTATGTTGATATACCACCACATGAGTGTATGTAGGGACAGTGATGTTTTACGCACGTATATTGAGAAACACTTTTTATATCGAAACACACTCTAATGCGCATATTAGAAATGTCAAAGTTCAATTGTAAACGTGTGCAAATAATAGTGTACATGACAGGTGTGTAACATTGTACATGATAGTCCTGTTATAATGTAAATGTATGCATGGAAGAGTGTAAATGATGAATATGTTATAATGTAAATGTATGCATGTAACAGTGTACAGTGAACCCCCACCATACAACATTAATTCATTCTGGTGTTGGGATCGGATGGGAACCCATAGTAATTATCTAATGCAACAACCCTGATAAAAAAACATCGAAATGTTTTTACCTACTGTATATATTAAATATTAGTAACAAAATAGTATATTAACCTTAGTAACTATAGTTACCTATTTAGTGGTTATGATCTGCAATAAAATGTAGCATGACAATGTACTACGTGCAGTACGTACCACGGGGAGTTCTTACGTTTGAGATAGATGTATAATATAAACGTTGAATTTAGCTTAAATGAATTTAGCTTACTAAACACATACTTAAACCATAACTGTCAAGCTATTTAACCTTGCATATTTAAAAATGAGCTCAAAAAAGCGCGATAACAACGCTAGTTTGTGAGAAAATCACGTTTATTGAGCTCATTTTCAAATATGCAATATTAAATAGTTTATCTACCTTTCATAAAAGACTGAGATTAATATACAGGCTGAATTTAGATAATAATGAGTTTTAAGACACCCATCTCTATCATTTTGAATCGGACTAAACATCTCCAACTTCCGTTCCAAAAAGCTAGGCTACATCACATATTTATGGGCGGAGCTTGTTATGCCGATTGTGTTGTTTTTGAGACGGACATTGAAACGCTTTAAAGAAGTCTTCATGACTTTGAAGGTTAGTGGACCAATCTTTATTTTGAGTACAAAATCGGAATCAGCGTGTCTGATTTACCTAGAAAATACGATAAAAGTTGTACGTGATAGTTATGGTTTAAAGCTATGTTTTTGTACGTATTTTGCTAAACTAAGTTTGTCGTCTTAATTAATCGCCTTGCGAAACACGAAGAATATTCAACTGAGAGAGAGCATTGTATCTGTTTTAGGCGTTGTGGATTTCAGAAAATAGCATATCGGCATCTTTGTGACTCCGACATATGCATCACATCAATCATCAAATTTGAATTTCGAGAGACATTTCTGTTGATGTCATATGGCGAGAAAGATGGCGTAATGAGGTGCTAGCCAAACTTCACGTTCCACATTGTAAGTCGAAAAAACTGTAAGACAGGGACGCTGTAACCTGGGGGTCCACTGTACACAGTAGTCATGTTATAAGGTAAATGTATAAATGCAACAGTGTACATGTAAGTCATACACAGACATTTAAGCAATTACGAACACTAAAAACATTTTAACAACTATCCCTTGTTGTCATCATCTCAGTTTGTAACTCAGCACTAAATAGCATTAACAGTTACTATTCCACATACCGTAAGGTCTGCTTCAAGCCATCTGAGCTGTTCCGCCGCCTCAGCCTTAGTACCATAGTAGTAGACCTCAGTGCTGAGCGACACGATGTGTGCACGACCCACGTCGTAGCTATAGTACATGCCATCAGTATGTCCAGGCATTGTGAACCTTGCTCTATAGTGGCTGAAGTTCCTATAAATAAGCGCCATGTTAAGCCAGTCCCTATAATATAGGTATGACAATTTCAAATGGAAGGTGGAGATGACTCCACGCTATTGAAAACATAAATTTAAGGTAATAGTTTGAGTGTAGTGAATGGCTATGAGAGATTCCTCAATGAACAACAAAAACAAACTGATAACAGAGAGTTATCTAGTAATGTAGCATGATCAGGATAAGAAGATTCAACTACAGAGACATGACACGCATTAATAGAAACACTTGTATACATTTATTTACTTCTCATGCAGTGGACAAAATATATTACAACAATTTAATTATCACCTAATATACATTATTACACATTTGAGTGCCGCGCTATTTTTTATATATTTATGTATTTAACACTTGTTTTGGCAAATCTTTATAAATATTGTCCAGGATTTTAGTTACCGTAGTCATCTTCAGTGTTTTAATAGGGCTCCTCATTTGTTAATTAATGTTCGGTGTACTGCTGTGACTCATCTTCCTATTTGTTAATTAATGTTCGGTGTACTGCTGTGACTCATCTTCCTATTTGTTAATTAATGTTCCGTGTACTGCTGTGACTCATATTTTTGGAATCCTTAATATCTACTGAATCAGCCTCATCAGCCTTAGTATCTGGCGTCTGCTGATATCGGGCAGCTTTATCGTATATAAAGAAGCCCCAATTTTAGAGGAGGAAGATCGGTACAAGAGTCAATCAGAGATGTAAGATCTGATTTATATAATAGTACTCCGTGATTTGGAGGCTATTTTATATCAGCAAGAAATTGACTTGTGCAAGGGCACAGCTGAATAGGAGTGCTGTCTTCAATATGGAGATAGACAAGCGATAGTACCCTTTCACTATACAATCAGACATAACGAGTGCCCAACATACAAGAAATTTGATATACTAGCAGAATTTCAAACAGGTTTTTCCTTGAGATACGAGTAACCTTTAAAGGTGGACTTGCAACAAAATTCACATTACAGTTATTTGGTATCATAAGATTTACCATGTCTTACTCTGCTGTATTATAGGTGCCAAATATGTGGAAATGTGATTACAAGCTCTTAAAAGCTCAAAAATGAAAAGCCGCCATAGATTGGAATCTCTTTATTTCGATGACGTAACCACGAAATTTGGTTGTCGTCTTGTCACGTATGTTTTCACGTGAATTGAAAGACCAATACAAAGCTCAATATAAAACTTATCGTAGCACTAGTTTATGACAAACACTTCGGGTTTTACCGAAGACCCCGTATCAAATATAGATGCTCGCTACTTTACAGTTTTGTTTCGGCCTTTTCTAATCGGCAAGTCGTAATCTGATCATGTGACCCAATACTTCGCAAATAATTTTTGCAGCACTTTTCGATTATCACAGGTGACCAACAGGCTCGTCATGATTATCAGACAATGATATGTACTCCTTCGAGGTAAGGTTAGAAAGTTAAATGAATTTTTACAGTAAGTTATAAGAAATCACTGCTAAAAGTGACAGCATTACAATGATGATAAAACAGACGCGTAAGAACAATAGACATGGTTTTATTGAATGCGTGAAGTATATTTGTGAAAATATTTCGACGAATAAGGTTGCATGAAAGTGTAAACAGAAACCATCTCTCACAAATGCGTCCCATTTGAGCCGTTTTGGAAAGAGAATCCAAAGTACGGAGGTTTTGCATGGCTGCGATTAACTGTTCGTTTTTGAGCTTTTAAGAGCTTGTAATCACATTTCCACATATTTGGCACCTACAACACAACAGAGTAAGACATGGTGAATCTTATGATACCAAATAACTGTAATGTGAATTTTATTGTAAGTCAACCTTTAAGATACGAGCATACAAGCTAGCTCTTGATAGCTACTATATTGTTAAGTATGTGAGAGGAAACTTTTAAGAATAACATCACTCAGTCTTCTGTTGAAGTAAAAAAATTTTTTTTATAAGATTTTCCAAAATTTATAGTGAACTCGAGGCAAAAAGTGCCAAACTGGAAACAAATAATGAAAAATTAAGACAACACAATTGAAGTGAGTTTCGTAAAAAATTAAAACTTAGCTTTATATACGACATTATTTGTTGCGGTGTTGGCTTCAAAAGGCGAAAATGTCGTATAGAGAGGTATAGAAACCCATAATAATTATCTAATGCAAACAACCCCTGGTGAAAATCGTCAAAATTCTATATACAAATTGTACGTATTAAAAATTAGTAACGAAATAGTATGGTAACCTTAGTAACTATAGTTACCTACAGTAACTTTATTGTATTTAGCGGTTATGATCTGCCTATGATTGTGTTTATAACTTCTTCCTTAAACATCGTTATCAATCTTAGGTCCCACGGTTAGCAAATTATAGTTATATAGGTAGTTATATAGTTACATACATATAATGAATTAAAGTTCATAGTAAATATCATGGTAAACAAAAAAATGCACAATAAATTTTTACTTTCAATTTTCGCTAATTTTTGTTTCACACGCATTATCGAGCATTTAAGACACACGAAGAATGCTGAACTGAGAGAGAGCGAGCATCGTACCTCTTTCAGGCGTTGTGAGAGGGATTTCAGCAAATAGCATTTTGGCATCTCTGATATTCCGACGTATTCAACACACTGACCGTCAAGTTTAAATTTTGAGATACATTTTTGTTGATGTCGCATGTCGAAAAAAATGCCATAATGAGGGGATGAAAAGACATCGTGTTCCGCATCGTAAAGCGAAAAACAGAAAACAAGAACGACTGTAACCCGAGAGTGCGCTGTAATATTATTAAATGCTACATTTATGTTATCGGAAATGATAAATTGTTTAAAATATACTCAGTAATGGTAGAAGGTACCTTAACATTGAAACTAAGACCTGTGACAGCTGAATAAATCACAATTATTACTTACTGGGCATGCTCGTGGTTGCCAACTGATGTCATGTATTACTTACTGGGCATGCTCGTGGTTGCCAACTGATGTCATGTATTACTTACTGGGCATGCTCGTGGTTGCCAACTGATGTCATGTATTACTTACTGGGCATGCTCGTGGTTGCCGACTGATGTCATGTAAGGTACGTAGGCTGCTATAGGTTCAATTTGCCGCATAAACGCATCTCCAACCCGCCCAGAGTCCTGAAGAAACAAAAATTGCAATTAGTATGAAAACAGAAGGAAATGAGTCGAACAAGCATCAAGACCAGGTGACTAAATGTTTAATTCAAAGTCCAAGAGAGTTCAATACTTAGATCTATGGCTACAGTTTATTATCATAAGGCCAACCATAGAACTAGGGATTTCCTAGCACACTTACACACAAAATACTTTGAAAATGAAGCAGTCGTTACTTACATTTCATTTTTTTCTGGCTTGATACAGATTGAATAATTTTTTTGGATAAATAAACATTACTGATGTTATAATTTAAGAACTTCAAAACAAATGTCGAGCCTCACCGTAATAACCAATTGCACTTACTCTAAAATTTCTGTGCTAATTTATACATAAGGTGCACCGGCAATGAATGGAAACACAATTTAAGGTAAATCCAACATTGGTATAAGGTCATTGCGACTAAACTAGTCTAGGATCAGAAAGTTCCTTACACTGTCAAGGTCATATGCAAAATCTCCAACATGTAGCACAACATCTATCGTGTTTCGAACAACTTCCTGTTGCAGTCTCATGATGGATTGACCATTACTACTGCCTAAGTCCCCATAGATGGCCAGCCAAGGAGCCCAGTCTACGTCAATACTGCGAGATGTGAAGAAAAATAAATCACTCCATCCTTGTGTGCTGCCACAGTGATAAGCTGCAAAGAGAAAGAAGTAGGTAAGTAAGAAGCATGAATGATAAACCATATGACAATTTGATTACTGGTGGCTGATATTCTTAGGTTGCTACATAGGATTTGCTATGTAGTTGTTGCTATGTAGTTGTTGCTATGTAGTTGTCGCTATGCAGTTGTTAAAAATGTTTTGATAAAATGTAAATAAACCTCTGCCATAAAATTTGGAATAGCAAAGCAAAAGATGATGACAGCCAATCGTTGATTCTCATTATATTACAGTGTAGGATGTTCCGCAACTGTGGTCCCTAGTTTGTGGTTCAACTCTGATTATCAATGCATGACCTTTGATATTTCTATTGTTTCACTTTCTCCAGCATGTCAAGTTCCAAATGAACTCTCAGTCAATTCATGTTACTGCCCTTTTGTACAGGTTCTGAGAGCCAAGTTCAGTTTTAGAGATAACAAAATCGACTTTGAAATGTTTAGCGATAAACATTATAGAGGACTAGTCCGCTGCCAGTTCCGGTGTCATGTGTAATAACTACGTGCACAATCATTCTTAGCTGTGGAAAGGTGGTTGAATGACGAAGATAGTAGTGTGCTTGGCTTGGAATATCCTGGTTTGATTCCCGTACGACACAATATTTTTTCATAACACCCTTAGCGTGGCTACAGACAGACAAACACAGTTCTTATTATAGGAAAGGTAGCCGGCTGTTTATTGGTGGTAAAGCTACATACATGTATCTTTTAATAGACTAAGATCAGGCAGTTCTCCTTTAGTCCAATAGCCTCTTGAAGAGGTCAAATTAGCCAAAGTTGAGAAACTTTAAGTTTGTAAACCTGCATGCGGGTGCCCCACAACTTACCAAGCTACAAAAGGTTTATACACTTACACGTTACATAGTCTGATATGTTACAAGTTATGGCACCCTATAGAATAAGATTTTCCATTCCAATATTTACCATGAGACACGATCCACTATAGAATATGACGGAAGTGTGGCACAATATGTTACTCAATAGTGTGTGCTACCCTATGGAATATGACACGCTATAAAAGTCTATGTTTACTGCTATGGGAGAGACTCGTGTACAAGTCTGTGATGAGCTGCTAACATATGAGAGTACCTTTAGTCCTCAGCTAACGACGATAATTCGTTCCAAAAAACTATCAGTAAAAAATTTGTCGTCAAATAGGTTAAGCCATTTCATCATAATTTGGCAATATGGTATCTTTTACTTTTTACCTTGTTTAAGCATTAAAATCTTATTTAATATTTTAGTAATGAACTTCATAATTTTAAAAACCTAGGCTAGATGACAATATCGAATGTAAATGGGCCTAGCCGTGCCATCATCATTCGACACTACATATCATTTTTTACTTCCATTATTACTGTTTATTTATTTTTATACGTATTATACAGTATAATAGCATAACACCTGTATGTAATACAAAGTATTTATTTTCTTCCCTGTGACATTTTGAAAGGATACAAGAGCATTGAACTTTAAAACGAACAGTATGCACCGATATAATCCTAGAAAGCATATGACTAACGCAGGAGGATACTGAGCTAGAGATGGGAAGAGGCTGACTGCGTTGCCTTAGCCTTGGCCAACGTAAAATATATGTGACAGTATGCAGTTACACTCACAACTGGACTGCCACTGCATCGTCGTAACTACTAGGGATCTTCATTTCAAACTAATATTGGAGCAGTTTTAAGGCCCTCGTTGCTCTCAGTTGTTGTTAACCGAGGACTGACTAACTGTAGTTCTATTACTTGGTGCAGATTACACAGCCCGCTGTCAGTTACTTCAATATGAGACAAATTGAAACTTTCGGTACTTGCTGATACTTATTGACAGACAACTTTCCTGCAGAAAAGGTAACAGCACAATAACACTGGTTTTTATAAGAGTCTAACCATCATAGACTGAAATTCTGGATGTTTAGTGTAAAGGTAGGCATATGAGAAGAAAGGGTATTATGGTACACAATTTTCGTATCACAAAATATTGTTCAATTACATCGCTTCCCCTGGATTGTGAGAACGCACTTCTCTTAGCCGTTTCTCATAAAGAAGAGAGAGACAAGTATTAGCTGAGAGAACTCTAAATTATAAACGGTCTTTAGCCTCTACCATCTGCCTCGAAGATAAGAGCTCCCAACAGTACTGTACATTATCATGTTACAGTTTATCGCAGACCATATCTGCGAGATTGGTATTCGTTACTTTGTGAACGTAGGTGGTGAATTAGAACAATTAAAAGCATGTTTCCTATTGCAATATCCGACGCTTATGGTTTTTTCAGAGCATGAAAATGGGTTACGTTGTATTTAGTTGTTTCATATAAGAAAATTTGATTTGAGATACAAATGATTTGACATACGAGTTCGGTCATGGAACGCATTAAAGGTTGACTTGCAACAAAATTCACATTACAGTTATTTGATATGAAAAGATTCACCATCTCTTACTCTGTTGTGTTGTAGGTGCAAAATATGTGGGAATGTGATTACAAGCTCTTAAAAGCTCAAAAACGAACAGTTAATCACAGCCACACGAGACCGCCGTAGTTTGGATGCCCTTTCCAAAACGGCTCAAATGTGACATAGCTGTGTTAAATGGTTTCTGTTTACACTTTCATGCAACCTTATTCGTCGAAATATTTCACAAATATACTTCACGCATTCAATAAAACCATGTCTATTGTTCTTACGCGTCTGTTTTATCGTCATTTTAATGCTGTCACTTTTAGCTGTGATATCATATAACTTACCGTAAAAATTCGTTTAATTTTTTAGCCTTAGCTTGAAGGGGTACATATCATTGTCTGATAATCATGACGAGCCTGTTGGTCATTTGTGATAATCGAAAAGTGCTGCAGAAAGTATTTGCAAAGTATTGGGTCACATGATCAGATTACGACTTGCCGATTAGACCAAACCGAAACAAAACAACCGAAGTAGCGAGCATCTATATTTGATACGGAGTCTTCGGTAAAACCCGAAGTGTTTGTCATAAACTAGTGCTACGATAAGTTTTATATTGAGCTTTTTATTGCCCTTTCAATTCGCGAGAGAACATCAAGTGACAAGAGGATAACCAAATTTCATGGCTACGTCAGAGAAATAAGATTCCAATCTACGGCGGCTTTTCGTTTTTGAGCTTTTAAGAGCTTGTAATCACATTTCCACATATGTGTCATCTATAACACAACAGAGTAAGACATGGTGAATCTTTTGATACCAAATAACTGTAATGTGAATTTTGTTGCAAGTCAACCTTTAAGCTCATATCTCAAGGTATGATTGTATAAATTATAAACTTTCATATGAACTGTTCACAAGTCTGAGGACATGCTCACCATATTTGTAGCCAGGCTTCAGATGGTCCAAAGTAACTCTATGAATGTACCAAATCCTTCCTGTGTCATTCTTATCAAAAAACCTTGATGCGCTTCCTTCGGAGATCGATGACAGTTCTCCCATGCCATACTCCACTAGAGAGGATGTGAAATTGAAGGTAGTCCACGTCACTACCATCTGAAGTGGCGTTTCTAAAATCGCAAAACAAGCAAATAATTGGAAAACAGAGCAATGCGAAGGATAAGATGTAACAGTGAGTCAGTTAACAGGAGTTAATAGATAGACATATAACAGTGAGTCAGTTAACATGAGTTAATAGATAGACAAATTACAGTGAGTCAGTTAACATGAGTTAATAGATAAACTTATAACAGTGAGTTAGTTAAAATGAGTTAATCGATAGACATATAACAATGAATCAGTTAACATGGGTCAATAGATAGACATATAAAGAAGATATATGAGATATATATGTATATACATATATATAGATATATATGTATATATATAAAGATGGATCCAGAGCTACTTTCAAATGACTTTTTTAAGACTCAAATCAAATCATATCCGGCAAACTACAAATCAAATCAAATCCCCTACCGTTGTCAGCAGATTCGAAGCAAAGCAAATCAAATCAAATCAGCTCAATAACGAATTCAAATCTTGAATCATTTGAGAATGATTTGAAATACTCTTTCAAATTGTTTGCTCAATTATTGCATAGTATGATCAATCTACAGTGTAGCTGTAGCGGCATAGCCTGTACTCTTCTTATCCATTGGACCTGAACCAGGGGGAAAGGGTAGGGGATTTGCCCCCGTGCCCGTTTTGGGTTCTATGGATAGGAATAGTATAGCTGTATCTCTGTACCACTATATGTGTTATGTATGCTAAAATCATCACTAGATAAGGTTTTTTTCTTTGTTCTACGAGGTATATTAAAACATCATGGCAAAGCACATCATACCATTGGCTGGATACATCAATGAATGAGTGGAGGGTTATGTAACAGTTTATGGTCATGGCTGTGACTGCTTTTATTGAAGCTTTTAAGCAAGAATGTACAAATGTAAAAAAAACAACTTTAGATACTTGTTTAAAGTTACAAAATATAAGATACAAATATAAGATAAAACCTGAAAATATTAGCAAGTGAAACACAGTTACTGAGGCTTGAACTTGAAGGAAATGAAACTAAGCATTGAGCCTATAATCAACAGTTACATTATATTAACACATTTACTTAAATACACTTGTTACATTTTAGAAAAACTAGCTTGCGCAAGTTTTCAGATGTCAAGGAGCTCCTGTGTGGCCTCATGATGAAACCACTTTTACTAAAAACCCGTTCTATGGGAGCTGATGAAGCTGGTACTGAAAGGATCTTCAGCGCCAGCTTGCTAAGCCTCAGTAACTGTGTCTCACCTTGCCAATAGCTTAGAGTGTTACAAAAAGATCTGCTTTTCGCCATATACTTTTCAATCTCCTGATGTACTGTATCTAGGTTACTGGTACTAGCTAAAGGTGCTCTATTCAAAAAATCAGCGAACATATCTTCATTAACACATGCTTGTATTTGCTGAGTGCATGTGACTTCCTCTTTCTGTACATCGTCCTTTTTAATTGAAATCCCGTTTTAAGTATTATACTTCACTTAGTAAGTAAGTGACTGTGTATAAAATATTATTAATTATATTGTTATACATATAATATAATTAATTATATAATAATAATGTATAGATAAATGGTAATGTTAAAACTATGTATGATATATAAATATTACATTTATTATACTTACTTGGATAGAATGTTATTGTTATGCTATTCTTTTATAACTTAAAATAATAAATTAAATCAAAATGTTATTTAATATTATTCTAATAAATTTGATAAAATTTTAATTTATTTTATTAATTAAATCCTACCCAATTATAATATAATGCATATTTATATTCATGAACATTGTCATTACTGTGAATATTGAATGTGTCGGCGGCATGGAATAGTATTGTATAGAATATTATATATTATAATACTATATTCATTCATTCATGCTGTAGGCACAGCACAAGTAATTTTTATTTTGACTAGCGACTGTGAGGTTAGAGTGGGATAGTCACAACCAATTTCTAGCAATCAAATAATTGGCATCAAAGTATTCAATGCCAGCACCACAACTACAAACATGCCTTTTCCACAACTTACCAGAGCTGCTCATGTTGATTTCTTTTACACACACAACACGCGGTCCTTTTCTTTTTTCTGTAGAGGGACACACACACGCGGTTGCTTAGCCTCGGTACTGATGGTGTGCATTTCTTGCCAAAGTTTGGGCTAACTACGCAAATGTCGTGAAAATGTTTCGATCGGTTACAGAAGACAAGGCTATCAATAGCGATGTGATTTGAATTATTTTTCAAATCAAGTCTTCAAATCAGCCCGAAACTTCAAATCAATTCAAGTTACTTCCAAAACTTTTCAAATCGAATCAAATCATCATTTGTGTCAAATCAGTACAAAATGATTTGCTTCAAATAGTCAAATATTCAAATCACCATGATTTGAGAGCAGCTCTGGATGGATCATTGTTGTATCAATGTTGTTATTATGCTTATAACTGCAGATGCCAAAGCGCTTATGTTGTTCTATATCAGACATGTAAATTTGCAATGTGCAATAAATGCATATGAATATAGAACTTAACACATTGATTAAGAACTGAGCAGTATACAAGAAAGCATGAGTTGATGGTACTGCATTTGCTGTTTTATCTGACTATAAAGAGAGAAAACTGCCAAAATGCCAAACTGCTAAAAAAGGGCTCCTGCTTAGACAGTTTAATAAAACTTGTCTAATATTTGGTACTGCTGCAAAAACATGGATAAAGCAATGAAGAAAACTCTGGTGTAGCTCACCTCTGATTCTATCTTTACAAAGGTAGTTAAGTATTAAGCATTACGCGTAGCCTTTATAAACATTAACCTATTCTCACCCTATGCTTTTTGCATTCATATACATGTATATTTTGTGCACTCAAACCTGCTAATAATCATCATGAATAGAATATGAAACTTGATATGCATATGTAAACTTACCTCCGAAAGACAGATGAACTTGTTCTGGATAAACATATGCTGGTGGTTCTGGGTTAGCATTCAAAGTGGACATGAGAATTAGAAAAATGCATTGATCATAGAGATTCATGACCATGGTTGTGATTTCTTGTTTAATTGCTCCTTTATGACCACTTGAAAAGTCTCTGTCTACCTGCAACGAATAGATATCAGCAGCTGTCATCATATTAAGAGCAGTAAAAGCTCACAATATGCTGCAAACCTGATGCAGCATATGAGTAGACTGCATTGGGTTTAACACAGGTTTTTGCAAATGTTAGCATAGTGATAACTTGAAATAGCTATATCATAAAATAGGCTCTTATTTTAAACTTGATGACAGTTTATCTTTACGAACCATATAGTTAACGCAGCTTAAATTGTTAGTGCTTTGAATCTTTAAGGAGTAAATAACATTTCATCCACCATTTTACATTTTTATTAATGAACAAATGAAAGAAGTGCAGTTACAGTGTTATTAGTTTTCTCCCTTTCCCAAATATATTGCAACAGGTTAAACTGTAAATAGGCAGTATAACAATACTTGACCAGAAAAACAATGTTAGACTTCTTTGATAAAGAATTTGTTGGACTTCTTCTATTGGCAAAGTCTATACCTCTCGCCCATCATCTCTTTTTTCTCCTTGGCTCTAATCCTCTTGCTCATTTTCCTTACTTTCCCACTCACTAATTATCTCCCTTATCCTACCTTTTTATCATTTTGCCCATTCTCTCTTGTATCCACATTTTTATCCTCTCCCTTTCTCTCTCTCATTATTTTATGCCCCCTTTCTTTTTCTCTTTCCACCTCCCCTCATTTTTGTACTCTCTCACTCATGGCCTTTTATATTCCCGCACTCGTGCTATTTTATACTTGTTCATTGATATTTTTATTTTCTTTTCTCTTATTATCACTTGCTCTTCTATTTTTTCTTTTCAGCTGTTTTCAAAATCTTTCTTATTCGTCCTCTTTTTTTCTTTTACGTCTCCCGTATCTTTGTCGTGATCATCTATTTTTTCATAACGAAACACTACAGTCGAAGATTTATTTAGTCAGCTTGAAACTATTACCATGATCTAAACGCGATAAAAACAAACTACATGTATATACAATATTGTTACTCCGTCCGTTCATACCTAAAACATTTCAGCACTCGCTGTCCAAACCTAATCGCTTGTACTTACTTTTTGCAAGTGTGATCACGTGCATCCACAAAGGCTACGAACGAAAGCTGTTACAGGATTGGCGATTTATTCTTGGTAAGTTTCTAGCGTTTATACACGTGACTAGTAACACAGGCCAATGACCATGCAAAGTTGCGTTATTTGTAAACAAGCATCTGAAACTTCATCGAAGAAAAATAAACGAAATTGAATAGCTATCCGTATCGTTAATGGTATGTAGAGAAATGAGCTGCTAGTGAGCGCAAACTTGTTCGCTTTGGGGTTTAAACATATTTAACAGTTGAAAGGTATTTACTCTTCAACAGTTTTAGAGATATTTTGGATTTTAAGCAGTATGACAAACTCCATATTTATTCTTGCGCCATGTAGTATGCTTGTTTTGAAATTATCGATACAAAAATATGTAGAAAAAGCTTGTGTCACGATTTCATGATCGACTCTTCGATCTCTGGATGATGTTGTTTAGTCCCCTAGAGCCTCATGAGAAGCAACTCGGTTATAATCTTTTAATATTATTAAAAGCGGCTTTGGGTACTGTCAGGCAGCATACGTTTTGAATAGCTAGAGTAATAAATATTTTTACAATGTTACGACAATTGGAGTTGCTGTATGGGACGGCATTACTTGTGTTCCAGGAGAGAACGAGGAAGCTTTTCTAATCTAATCTAAAATTTTCCCACTACACCCTTCTAGAAAGAAGGAAAGGTGTGGGAACTCTTTTATTACAAAAATTCTTTACTAAAAACCTCTCAGGTCTCGAGTTGTTCTCGGCCAAAAAGAATTAAAAAACGCATTTGTCCGGATTGTTGGCACAAACAGACCTGCTTTCTGTCGAGTGTTGTGGTGCTTGATAGTATTTTTAAAATCAGGGACCGTAAAGTTCCTTTCCACTGCTTTTAAATAAAATGCACATCTAATATCTTTTCGCCGTTTAGCTAAACTCTCGATCCCTGTATTTGCTCTTATTTCTGTAAAACCGACTTGCCCCTTTAGTTTAAAAATGAACCTTAAAGCGGTGTTCTGTATTTTCTCAAATCTTTTGATATCTTTTTCCATAAATGGATCCCATACCGTGCAACCGTACTCTAAAAGTGGCCTCACCAAAGAAAAATAAGCAATCTGCCGAGTTTTTGTGTCAGCATGCTTTAAAACTCTCCTTAGCATATGTAATGTTCTATCAGCTTTGCTTATTATTTTTACATAGTGAATTTCCCATTTCAGGTTATTTTGCAACTCAACTTTTGTTCGTTTTGTCTCAACATATATCATAACCGTAAACTACTCTTTATGCTAATAAAGTTTGCTACTGTTTGCGATTTCTGTTGCTTCAAGCATTAATGCAGCTTGATCTGAAGAAATCAATCAAACAACAGTTCGTTAAAAACAACTAGAAGATAATTTTGCCAGAATATTGGTTTATCTGACATTATACCCCACGATGTTACAGTAAAATTAATCTGAAACCGGTTTTTAAACTTTGGATGAAAAGCTGACTAGACATAGGCTGACCCCTTCTGACTAGAACCATAGACTGACATGACTAACTAGAGCCGAAAACTAACCTAGACAACTAATGCTGATAATTGACCTCGTTCACCCTTATTGATATCTGACCCAACTGGCTAGTGGTTGTTGCTACCAAAAGTCTTATACTGAGCA
The DNA here is from genome assembly GCF_963576615.1 of Watersipora subatra. Lineage (NCBI taxonomy): Eukaryota > Metazoa > Bryozoa > Gymnolaemata > Cheilostomatida > Watersiporidae > Watersipora > Watersipora subatra. The sequence continues at coordinate 37,163,064 of NC_088711.1, read as the reverse complement.
TGAAGAGACGACATTTGAAACCATTTCAGTGAACGAATTGAAACTCTACTGAACTCCAAGCTACGGAGTTGTTTGAGCTCAACTACTTTTTTCAAAACACTTGTTTTAGTTGGATTCGTTTATTTTTGTTGATGCGATGATGGTAGCTGTTGCTAGTAGTTGTTGCTACCAAAAGTCTTATACTGAGCATGAAGAGACGACATTTAAAACCATTTCAGTGAATGTATTGAAACTCTACTGAACTCCAAGCTACGGAGTTGTTTGAGCCCTACTACTTTTTTCAAAACACTTGTTTTAGTTGGATTTGTATACTTGTGTTGATGGGACGATGGTCCCGTTACCTGATACCATTTGTATGTTGCCTTGAATTACAGAACCTTGTGTGGCTGCAGCTCTGAAATAGCTGTCCTATGCCATGGTTTACAAGGAGCAAACCGAGCAGTTGTAACCATGTTCTTTTGCTAAATAATCTGCTAACCATAAATTATAAAATTAATAGACAATTTGTGAACTGTAAATTTATTTGCATCAAACTCAACATCAAAGGTCCTACATCAATAGATGAGCAAAACATAAATGATCGCTTAAAATAAACATAGGTCAAACGTAACACTATGAAATGTTAAACACTCATTAAAAACAATAAAAAAAGCAAGACAAATCAGGCTTCTCAACAAACATTTGATACCTGCATATTTGAAGGTCTTTTCATAGCACCTACCAAAATAATGACTCTGCTGCGTCTGCATATTGCCCTTTTCCAAACTCTTCACTTAAAACTATGGGCTACACTGCATGGAATGTTCCTATGTAGTAATTGGTTTCTGTGACCTAAAAAAGTATGAGCATCTCTACCGCCAATAATAAGTGTGTTGCTATGGGTCTACTCTACTTAAGGACTAGTATGTCAAACCAAAGCCCACTAGTTGTGGTCGATCTCCAGAAAATACTGTCTGAGACTCCTAAATCGTCCAATGGCAAAGTCGACGGCAAAACAACATTGATTTTCTCCAAAATGACCTCGTCGATACGGGGAAAGCCACTCTGCTTTTTTCCATCACTACCTCTTTATCGTTCGAAAAGTGGCAGTCACTTTCCTTGGAAATTTTTGCCAGAAATGCTTTGACTTTTTCCGCTATAGATACTGTGAACCTGGGTTATTTTCTCTACCAACTTCAGAATAACTTCTTATACTGGCAGTGACCATGGAACTAATTTTTTCTTGTGATTTGATTGGTGCTACCTAAAGTTTCCTTTTGCTGAACTTCTGTCAGCCTACATTTACCAGGTTGTCATACAGGCCAATGCTTACTCATGGTTATTCTAATTTCTTCTAATGAGCAATTTTAATCAAATTTGCAATCAGGTAGTATTGATATAGCTAATTGTTGTTGTCACAGATTGTGAATAACTTAATTAAATAATTGCAATGATAAAACATTAGAAACATATCTTTTAAATTTTTATGGTGTCTAATAAAGCACAGCAATGAAGATCCCTTGTAACTCGATGCCAGAAAATTTTGTTCAAATGAAGCCGCTTGAGTTTTTATTTATGGTAGTTAGACACCATAAAAAGATAGTCCTAAAAGATTTATGTAACAGAACTTATATGCAGGTTATACAAAGAGGTTATTAGATTTTTATCTATACTCATGCCATCGTATAGACATGATGCCCGGTGATTCCCATGAATTGACAAAAAGTTTGATGCTGATTTCAATCATTCCAAACCTAACACTATCATGGATAACATGTGCTGAAGTTTAAAGGTTATGTGATATACCAGCAAGCATTATTAAACTCATCTGCTAGCTGCAGTTAATCAACTGTTGGCAACCTTACTATTGATTTTCATCATGGCAATAACTTTGTGCATGAATTCACTACACTTTACTCCTGAGTTAGTATAGTATCAGCAATAACAAATGTCCCAAATTTTTACACCTTGCATCTTCAATATCATAAATTATTAATTAGTTCTGACCAAGAAAACCATTTTATTTGCTATCAACTAGCAGGTGCACTGATGTGATTCTGCTAGTAATTCGGTAACATTAGTTGTTACAGATTTTTATTATGCTGAACATTGCAGACCGTCACAGCTGTGAAATAATTTTTTTGTCAACTGTTTTATTCATATTTTCACAAATGCGCTGATTATAATCAATCCAAACTATTTTTGATCTTCTTTTCAAATTGTATTTGTTTACATAGTAAAGGTTACTGGTGCTAAGTGTTTGTTGCTTTTTTGACAACGGTACTCCCTATGGTAGATAGTTTGTTTTGTCTACAATTGCAATTGTTGGCATTCATAATTTGTGGTTTATTTAATCCATTTTCAACTAAGTACATGTACATATTATATGTCATGGCTGCACAAGCAAATATGAGCAGGAATAAATTACTTGCATTACAAGAACAGCGGTAGAAGAATGGTATTAGAAAGAAACGGTTATAAAACAAGAGCAGTGGTAATATAGGTAACTAGAACAGTCAGGGTTGTACTGGTAAAAACTGGGGCAGTAAAAGCCAGCGGTTTTACCCGTAAAAACTGTTTTTACCAGGTGATTCGGTCAAAACTGGGAAAATCTTTTTTTTGTTGCAACCTGTTTTGTTTGGCCTTAATCTGGACAGCTCTATATAACATGTTTTAATCATTTTGTAAGTTATTAGTTGTAGAGTATTGCAAGCATTCCTTTCAGTAAATGGGTGCATATCATATATGTATACATTATAACAATTTTTACGGATATAATATATTTGCATTAAGTACAAGTGTAGGATGAGAAAAGCATAAGTATCACACAAGCTAAAGATACATGTTTGAAAGGAGGTTGCTCAAGTGCAGGAACATCCGCACTATCGACCGGCCTATCTGAAGACAAAGCAACTTGTTCTGCTTCTTGAGAGCTATTTGGTATTGGTGAGGCCGTCGGTGTTAAAGTTTGATGTTTAGCTATATGTCCTCTCATGCGATCAGCTTTAGCACTGACCTTTGCATTGCGCAACTTGCATTCAATGTGTGAAAGTTTGTCATTCACATATATTTTATCAAAATCAGCCCATATTGGGTTTTTCGGTATACTTCCTAGCATTGTGTAAAATGGATATTACAAGCACTGTCCACAGTGGTGTAAAAACAAATGAAGATAGTTGTGCGAAACTGCTATTCATATTTATAAGAACCCAGTAGCCATTGGTTACTAGCCAGTGCCCTTGTGAACTGTTAGTAGGCCTAGTTGATTGAAGTTAAATTTAACAGCAAACTTCAAAAGGTCTCAAAACCTGTGGCAATGGACAGACAGACACTGATGGTTTTAGAGGGTTATCTGATGTAAAGGAAACCAACTACGATGAATTATGTTGAGAGTCTCACAAGTCCCTCTCTCAAACCATCAAGCTAGATTTTTATTTTAACTCAGTCTTCCTTTGATGTCATTGTTGTAGGACATACCTCAATATATTAGGTATTTATAAATATAATATTCCCACTATTTCTATAACAATATACATCTACATCACAAACTCACAATACAACCACTTTATAGGGAATATGTTAGCCCCTAAAATAATTTTTTTCAGTGTTGCTCCGCTTTTACCAGTTTCGGACGGTATTTACCAGTTTCAGACGGTATTTACCAGTTTGTCCCAGTTTTTCTCGCGGTCCTGGTAAAAACTGATTTCCCCGGCAAATTTTACAACCCTGAGAACAGTAATAAAAAACAAGTAAAACAAAAACACTACCAAAACAAGAAAAATGGTAAAACACACAACCTGTTTTGTACAGTTTTATGGCAGCTAATGCTATGTAGTCTGTTTAGTAAAGTGCTGACCTATTATATTCTGAAATGATAAGCAATTGTAGATGCATCGATAAACTGAAAGTTTTAGAATGGTATAAATCATTTAAAATTTTGTAAAACATTTTAGGAACTTCTTAGTTTCACCACTAATATTGCTGATTAAGCGATTTTTTGCTGCATTAAATGGTTCTGCTTGACTGGTGTAGCCTTCAATCCTTTTGTAACAAGATATTCAGAATAATGACCATAAAATACTTCTTCAACACATTTACTCCATTGATTTTGTTCAATTCATTCTCTGCTGGGAATAAGTATCACAATTGACTTTAAAAATGTTCATGTATACATAACACAGTTTGGACATTGACGATGTTGATAGATTTGTCATCTATTTTAGAACGGGGAAGATGGAACAAGCCATTCGTAGAGTGAGGAATGAACCTCTTAATTATGTATCAACTCTGTTATTTGCAATAGCTGACCTCTTTGCTATTGTAAGTCTCAGCACACCCAACTGGCTAAAAGCTACAAATGATGGCAAAATGCAGATTGGACTACTATCAACGTGTCACCAAGTTAAAGAACAAGACGGGGTCAACCATTGCTACATCCCTGACTACATACAGCCTGAGTGGATCCTAACCTTCATATTTATCATCATTGGAATCCTTGGTCTTACTGTAGCCGCAGCTGCCAATGCCTTCTCATTCATCAAATACCCATATGAAGCGCAGACCATTGCCCGGTTTGCTGGACTAGTAACAATCATATTCTTCAACCTCGCACAAATAGTGTTTCCTTCAGCTTTTGGACAAGATCAAATAGGAGGTGCAGCATTCCAGCTACCATCAAATTTTGACATTGGTCCTTCTTATGTGCTCTTTTTTATGGCTCATTGGGCATCAGTTATATCTGAACTCTGTGCAGCAAAGATTTGTCGAACAAGATGGCAGTTTTAAAGCCATCTTGACAACTTCAAGGGTTACTACTTTCTAACACATGGATTGACTCTACATTTAATTTTTATTTATATATATACAGATTTTATTTTGATACAATAATTACAACTCTCTTTCAAAAATATTTTACATAATTTATATATTAACATATCTGTACAAGAAACCTACAACAGCTCAAGATACAAATGTGTTCAATAGTTACATCTTAGAGAAATGGAGGACCATTGAGGCTACTGTTTAGGCAAAACCATAATCTCGCTGAAGCTCCACGCGGGTGAATGTTGAACCTCATTAGTAACCACCAATGATCTGCTGTAGTGTAGCTGTCATGCTAGGGTGTATGGTGACGGAATATGCAGCAGCACGATTGGCCTGCTTCAACAGCTTCTCGGTGTCTTGATGAGTGAGAATATTTATCAGGGCTTTATTAAATGTATCGTTAAGATCTATAAATATGAACATGATTAACAACATTTAGCCAAAGCATGATTAATAGTGGTGATAACCTATCGAATCACTTTTTAAAGTAAACACTGCAAAACGACCGATCTGTTTGGATATTAAGAAAATGACTGCTTTGAAAAATGTATGATAACCAAAACCACAAATGCACTTGATACATTAATGTCTAAAGGTGCAAAAACAATTGGCGATATTTAGTACGATATCGCGCCAATCTGCCCTAGAACTCGTTTAGCGAACTCATGCAAAGCGATAATGCTAGACATTCTCTATCACAACTTTATCATGAGCAAGATGCATTTCGATTGGTTGAATTTTTCCAGAACGCAATATTATGGCAGGTAATTATTTCGTATCGATGTTCACCTATGTACAGCAACAACATTTTACTATTTTGTTTTGCAATTGAAACATCAAAACGAACACAGAATTGTTCAAATAAAAGCACTCCGAGCCCTGTACGACATAACACACAAAAAACCTAGTTGAAAACCAACATTTGGAGTCAAACGTTGCGCAGATTGACCATTTTGAGAATGGTAAATATTGAATACATTAAATGTAAAAAACTACTATAAACTATATATATAAATCGTAAAATATTACTAGTAAAAATACAAGAATAATTTTTTTTCTTAGGTTTTCTTGTAGTGTACAATCCGTGAAAGTGAGATTGGCTAATAACAAAAGTGGAAGTTCACGTCGTTGTCAAAGAAGCGTTGTTATATTGATTTAAATTTATCAACTCCGAAAAAACTAATAATACAGAATTTTATTGGGAGTTTGTGAGCGTACTCGTGTTATCGTTTGCTAGTGAATCGCTGAAGTGTGTTTAGGCACACGCCAGTGATATCTTCGCTCTCCTCATGACGTACGTGATCAAATCACCTAGTGTGTTTTCACCTTTATGGTGCTGTTAAACTCCCTATGAATGAGGGTTTGTGTGTTCAAATTTGATTCCAATCACATATTTCTGAGACTTCAGGAAGAATTACGATAGCTGCCCTGATGATGGAAATAGAGAAATCTCAAAGGCGTAAATGTGAGAGTGAGTTGGCCTCTGCGATGCCTCACTGATAATGTCGCTAATAATTTGTAGGCCAGCAGAGCCACAAAAACCTTTTTAGTTGGATATACCTGTGAGTCTGCCTCTACTCTATCACTAGAGTACCTGTTAAAACTAGATGTAGAGAATTACTCTTGAGTTTATGGATATACACTGGCCTTACAAACTGGTCATTGTGTGCCTCCAGTCAATGACAATCTTTGTCATATCTATCATAAAAGCACCCTCAGTGAGATGAATCAATGATACAACACAACTTTAAATAATAACAATTTACCTGGTACAGTATTATCTCGGCTCAGGACATCTGACACAACCATTGGATACGCATCTACAATAATCACACCAAATTGCTAGCAACAATTGTTGTTTGGTCAATGGATGTGACACAACAGACAACAGTAACTCCTCCAAGTTTTCCAAGCTATGTTCATGCAGAAGGCGAGAAGACCATTGGACGAGCTTAAATACAATGCCATCATTTCCATAAACAGGCTCTTAGGTCAGCCTTCGGACGACACACAAATAGCCTTTCTAAAAGTACAGATCTTCCACATAGAGTTCAATCTTTATTTACAATCACCTTGGCCATTTTAAAAAGCAACTTTTTGACATGACATAAAATTTCAGCAAATATTTGACTTTGTATCTAAAATTATTCCCAATATATAAAATTCAAATTTTTCAAGCATTGCAGTTTGCAGCACATAGCTTGACTCTATGATGTTCAAATAATACTATCGAAAGTAACAGAATCAGCCAATGTAGTTCAAAAAGCAGTTGGTCACTATAGTGATCAACGACCAATTGTTGACTGGCAATAATGAATGCTCACCATGTATTTCCAGAATGCTGTCAAGGGCAGCAGATACCTGAGCGGATGAGGCATTCTTTTTTATTGTGAATAACTGCTTTATGTAACCTGCAATTAAAAATGTTGTCTTTTCTTAATTTACCTATGTATAGCTTAATTTGGTCTAGTCCATAATGCAAATTATTTCTACTTCACAGGAAAATCGCTAATAGTGGTGATCTTTGACTTACTTGTCACATTTTCGTTATTGCAATACTATGACCATTATGAAAGCGGAATAATATAGTTTCGTACAATGGTAGAGGAGTCAGAAGATGATTAATATTACATGATACAAGCTACGTTGCGAAACCTCGTCTTACGGTAACCTCAACATAGAACCTTTTATATGCAATGCAGTTTAAGCAAATAATTGTCTCAGCACACAACATAATTTCCAACACATGGCATCTTAAATGTGTTGAAACGCTGCAGGTTTTTTAAATCTGTGCATTGCTACTGGTTTCTTTTTCAATTTCAAATACAATTTCTGTGGTGATCAAATATTAGTGAACAGTGCATCATTCCTTCCTTTTTAGCTTTAAAATGATGGATGGAGATGGTGTGAGTGGTAAAAAAGAAAAAAACCAAACTTTTTTCTCAACAATTGAAACAAAAATCCTAATAAAGCATGGACAGACATCTTAGGGCCAATTTGATAAATGTTCAAAGCTGTTTAGTAGCTGTTATGATATGAAAGGGGTGGAAAAAAAACAAAACACTAGTGATGATGAAAAATAAAATGCTATATACATCACTTCTGTTTGACCTAAAGGCAAAGTGACAATAAAAAGCTAATGAAAAATTTACTACTTTATTTGCTGAGTTTCTTACATACTATTTTGTTTTTTATATTTAGGATTTTGCAGATTTTCACGTAATACGTCTTGACATGTAAATGTACCCAAAGTGAATTATCATTCACTTTTAGCAGGGAACAACTAAAGGAAACACTATGTAATTTTACAGCCATATAAGCTTCAGCATGACCGTCTCAACATACGAAACCAATATTAGTGCAGATTAATTTCATATGTCAAGGTTTGACCCATATCTAATTCATGTCTAGCCACAATCATTTAATTCAAATTTTGAACGATACAGTAAAAAGTAACTTTGAAGGAGAGAGAACTCGGGATAATTATCAATTGGCAAACATAAGCAAACAGCCTAGTAATCTATCTCACCTTGAAGTAATTACAGCAAAAAATGAATGAGACATTTTCAGAAGATCACAGACAATATTATTTTAATCCGTAATAATATTCTCATCTCGATAACTTTAGATCATTTGGTAAGTTGCGGTCAATAAACTGCAGGCGAATGCCAAATGCAACCTGCTATTATCATTGCTCAGTAACCAACTATCACGCTGACTCGGCGAATTGACACGAGTCAGTGAGTGTGCTGAGTGAGAATTTGAAAAAATATTACAAGTAACCAAAACAAATTATTTTGATAGAAACAAAGCAATGTATGCAATATAATAAAAAACTGCATGCCATTCACGCAGCCTGCTTATAATTTAATGCTGACAAAAATAGGAATTACTAGCGGATAAACCCTCTGCCCAATTGTTGCTTGTAACAATGAAGTCTACTCAGGAGTTCAAACATGTCTTCTGATTGCCATATCGCTATTGTAATATTCCATTAATTATTTTAATGTTTACTTGGCCCTTCCAATGTCAGATAGTCAATTGTACCCTCTTTTATAACGCTACATTGAATTCGGCTCAAACAGCTTTGTTATCATACAAATATCAAACTAATTACGACATTAAACTAATCTAAGGTCATAGGGTAGCTTTTTAGCATATTTATAAATCCTATAAAACCCTAATCAACGATTGTGAAAGTCAAATAGTACACCAACAATTGTATGGCACTTCCGTGGCATATTAGAGTACTAATAGTATATGCAAATTTAGCCAACCCTGGAGGTATACCTTTAGTGTACTGCTCTGACACTATCAAAATAATAGATAATAGGAAAGGTCTACAAAATACTGCCGCTAGTGCTAAGTTGAATAGGAACTGAAAATAACGATTTTAGTGATATTTAGGAGATTTTAGTGTACGCTATATGATTGTCTCAGGTGAGCCTATCATTGATTTCCATCCCATACAACTCAGTCTCATGGTCTCATTAGGTCTATCAAGCCTACACAAGCAACTCAGTCTCATGGTCTCATTAGGTCTATCAAACCTACACAAGCAACTCAGTCTCATGGTCTCATTAGGTCTATCAAGTCTACACAAGCAACTCAGTCTCATGGTCTCATTAGGTCTATCAAGTCTACGCAAGCAACTCAGTCTCATGGTCTCATTAGGTATATCAAGTCTACACAAGCAACTCAGTCTCATGGTCTCATTAGGTCTATCAAGTCTACGCAAGCAACTCAGTCTCATGGTCTCATTAGGTCTATCAAGTCTACGCAAGCAACTCAGTCTCATGGTCTCATTAGGTCTATCAAGTCTACACAAGCAACTCAGTCTCATGGTCTCATTAGGTCTATCAAACCTATACAAGCAACTCAGTCTCATGGTCTCATTAGGTCTATCAAGTCTACACAAGCAACTCAGTCTCATGGTCTCATTAGGTCTATCAAGTCTACACAAGCAACTCAGTCTCATGGTCTCATTAGGTCTATCAAGTCTACACAAGCAACTCAGTCTCATGGTCTCATTAGGTCTATCAAGTCTACGCAAGCAACTCAGTCTCATGGTCTCATTAGGTCTATCAAACCTATACAAGCAACTCAGTCTCATGGTCTCATTAGGTCTATCAAGTCTACACAAGCAACTCAGTCTCATGGTCTCATTAGGTCTATCAAGTCTACACAAGCAACTCAGTCTCATGGTCTCATTAGGTCTATCAAGTCTACACAAGCAACTCAGTCTCATGGTCTCATTAGGTCTATCAAGTCTACGCAAGCAACTCAGTCTCATGGTCTCATTAGGTCTATCAAGTCTACACAAGCAACTCAGTCTCATGGTCTCATTAGGTCTATCAAGTCTACGCAAGCAACTCAGTCTCATGGTCTCATTAGGTATATCAAGTCTACACAAGCAACTCAGTCTCATGGTCTCATTAGGTCTATCAAGTCTACGCAAGCAACTCAGTCTCATGGTCTCATTAGGTCTATCAAGTCTACGCAAGCAACTCAGTCTCATGGTCTCATTAGGTCTATCAAGCCTACACAAGCAACTCAGTCTCATGGTCTCATTAGGTCTATCAAGTCTACACAAGCAACTCAGTCTCATGGTCTCATTAGGTCTATCAAACCTACACTAATTGAATTTCAATCCGATTACTGTAAAGGCGAAAACTAAAGCATTTTATAATTCATTCATATAATTATAATTAATATAATATCAATAATATTATTATAATTATAGCATTCTATAATTAGCATTTTGTTTGATATGCACCCATTATTTATCAACAGTAGATCAGTGTTACGTATAAGTTCTAGTAATGTAAGATGGCTGTTGCTATCAAGTAACTCAGTATCACCTGCTTATGCAAAAACCTTTAGATCTGAGGGGTCACCTTGAAACATCATTTATGAAATTGAAAATAGGGAAGAGCATGTTTGATGGCTGCAATACTTAGCGCAATAAAAATTTCTGCAACAATAATTTGCCATTACAGAAGTTGTCCAACCTTGATTACTATTTTTTTTTAGAAATTTTAGCAGCTTGAGAAATTTTGCAGAAACTTTCCAATGTGCAAAGTATTACAGCCGCTGCAAATTCAAGGCGGAGAGAAAGACACTACCTTTCACAATGACTTTAATATCTGCACCCTTCTTGTTTATTCTCTCACTTATCATAGACATCTGCTGCTGCGTGAAAGGCAGGGCTTGCAGATCGGGCTGAGCACTCGTCTCATCAACACCTTGAACACCACGCTGAGCCGCACCTGGCAAGTACAGCGGAGCCAGTCGCTAAAGAGAGCAGTCGTAAGTGATCACCAGCGGTGGATAGTAGTAAGGGGGAGGGGAGCATGGCAACAGTCCAACATAGAATTGAGCAGCTGATTTAATATCTAGCTACAATAGAAATATATAAATCCGATTTACCTATACTAATTCACACGAATTAGTGTAGGTAAATTGCTAGGAAATTTGCTGACTATTTCGTGGATATTGATGAAATAATGCGTGTTATTTGTGTGCAGTTGTCTGTAGGGCTTGCGGCATAGCAAATTTTCAGGGCTATGAAAAGAATTCTTCTGAATAGCAAATAATTCATTTCGTAATTGTTCTTCGGTCCCTTTCTCAAATCTACTCAACTTCAATAGTATTAATCTTGAAAATGTTGAAAAGATATTTACGTAATATGTAGAATATAAAACCAAATAAAAAAATAGAGCAAACCGAAACCATCTTACACTGCAGTAATTCAAGATTATATGCTAAACATGTTAAATGATGATATACTTTCTAATTGCATACAATACTTAAGTGATCATATGTAAAGCTATTGGAATAGTTGGATAGCAGTTTGAGGAATTAGCAACATTGACCTGCAAAATCAAATGACAAGTTATTTACACCGAGCTGACTAGCCTTGATCTTTTAAAATGCGATATACTATTTGGCATCAATTGGCTGTCAGCAAATAAGGTAGGATCACTCTCAAGTAGGAGAATGTGATGTCGGTTGAGCCTTGTTACAAGCTGAGTTGTGTCATTCACAGTGTCAGGTCACATGAAACACTTTAATTCTCAGACATTTAAGCTGTGCAATAATGTTTGATAAGTTCTATCTTATCTCTGTAAAACTTATCAAAAGTTGACATTAATTTTTATGTTATTTTGCGACATTTGCTAGAATTAACCTATGGGGCAGATAGACTTGGGCCAATCGAAACCAGATTTAAGCTGTCCGGTAACACACTAAAAGACGCTGAGCCAGAGTACTTCTACTAAAACCGATTTATAAAGTAGGCCCTACATTTGTAGGTTTACAATGCCTTGAAAGCGTGAAGAAAAACAAATAGAGTTAATAATTCTGAAAAAAAACCAGGAGAGTCAAAGAAGCAGCTGAGCTAGTTATAGATGATTTTGTCATTTTATCTACTAAGGTAGATAAAATGACACATGACAGAGTAATAATTAACGATGGCAAGTTTGGTTATGAGAGTGAAGTTATGCAGTGAAGGAAGAACACTGTTGACTATAGAACAGGAGTATTAACTATTTCAACAGTTCAGCACAGCAAAACACACGGAGCTAGTATGACTTTGCTTCAACTTTTCTCTTTAAATTCTGCCAGCTGAGCAGAGAATATGAACACAGAGAATGACTGGGTAGTATGTTTTACAAAAGCATTAGAGCCTTTCAGTTCGAACTCTGAAATTCATATTGCTAGCATGGCAAGTTGACTTCAACCAAATGAACGCAGTGAAGCGACTTTTCAATACGCAACCTGAAATTCGGGACATAAACAAACTGATGTTACACCAATTATATGATTTAGGAAAAGCAAGCATCACAACTGTCCAAGATCCGAGTTTTCCACTCAAACGGTAAAAAGGAGAGCTTTTTATATTTCCATCTGTGTTCATGAAAAATTCCTTCATGAATGATATCCTACCAGGATTGTGAAGGAAGCAGTCTAGAAGCCTGATTACGCGACATCTGAGATATGGTAACAAGTGTTATCTTTTATTTCTTACTCGCACTCCTCTCCGGAACAGCTAGTTTTACTGATTCTGCACTCTAAACACTTTCAGTTCTTAAGTCTCATCAAAATGACATGAGAACTGGAACCTGAGTCCTACAAGAACTCAAGTACCGTACTTTTCGGATTATAAACCGCACCCCTATATAAGTTGCATTTGCTTTATTTTCCAAAAAACGATAATAAAACAATACATAGGCCGCACCTTTGTATAGGCCGCAGAACTCAGGATGGTGCTTTTTAACGCGGCAGCAACTTTGCTGATTAAAACGACTAATAAACTGACGCTTTTTAACCTAGTGCCTAACGGAACAGTATCGTTAGGCATTGTTTTGTATTTTCTTTCACCGCTAGAGGCGCACTAACCGGAGATTCTGGTTAATGCGCCCTAGCGGTGAAAGAAAAAATCACAGAATAGCCGCACCCTTATATAAGCCGCATGGCTCAAATCGTCAGAAAAAAGTAGCGGCTACTAGTCCAAAAAGTATGGTACCATAATTCTGACACTGTCCCCACCTAACTCGTATAAGCTGCAACCTCTAGCTCGTTGTTTCTTTGTACCACTGCTGACTTACTTCAAATATGCAGCACTTGGATGTGCAGTAATATTTCCATGACTATGTTCGTTTGTCCATGACTGAAACTGAGCGACCTATTTCTGTACATTAACTGGATAAAGTTGTAACTAATGCACTTACTTCAAACGTGAGACCATCAAACATTTTAGCAGGATTTAAGCAACTCAACTAACCCAGCCTTAAGGAATAAGGTGATACCACAAACAATTATTTTTGTGCTCCAAGTCGCTTCGAGCACTCCAGCAAAACACCAAGAATAACAACCCATTTTGGTATTCTGAGGGTCACACAAAAAAACCAGACTAAAACAAGAACATCGCGATAAAAAGCAGGCCTAAAACATATCAAAATCGAAATAAAAGGAAAATTTGGCTTAAGAAAACAAACTAGCAGTAAGATTAAATATGAGAGTGGCAAGGGTTATGAGGACCTGTTGCCAATATCCTTACCTATGATGCCATGTTGGAGCAGTGTTAGTACAGATGATGCATTTTACAAGATAATTTCATGAGGAAGTGAAAGTTGCTGCCGCTCAGCAAGGCAGATAAGCCTGGTTTCCATATCGATTGTGAGACTCCGGCGGTAATATTGTTCAGCAAAACGCTTGGGACGCTAGGCTCGGCGGCTTATGTTCACATAAAGATGCATCGCTAATAACGGCATCAAAATGTTTGCACGCCATGCCGTTTCGATAATGCTGACCTTCACCTGTACAATGCATTTCGGGAAGGTTTTGCCTGCGGCTCTTCGCGAAATTTGAACAGCGCTGAACTCTTGCGCTGGCAACTACCGGGGGATGGTGATCCCCGGCGCAAAGGTTCCCATTTCACCGCTAATAGCCTGCGGTGCTGGCTGTCTGTCACCACTGCTTCGCGATGTATATGAGAACCAGGCTTTAGGTATAAGCTATGTGACATATGTGACGGCATAATAGACTGTTAGGTGTCATCAATGTCACCTGCTGTGCAGGTGTCATCAATGTCACCTGCTGTGCAGGTGTCATCAATGTCACCTGCACAGCAGGTGACATTGATGGCACTTAACTGATGACACCCAACTGATCAATAAGCAGGCCAATGTTCTCTATAGACATCAAAATACTTAATGTTCAACAATTTTTAGATGAACGGCCAGTTTCATAATGCAAGGCTTTAGCTGTCATATACATGCTTTACTAAATAATATTACTTCTATTCTGAAACCAGCTTCTAACTGACAGGCTGCTGCAGCTTGATGTGAAAATAATTTCACTGACAGAACATGGATGCCAGTTAGTAGGTCGGCCAGTTGTTAAGAACCTCTTCTAATAACTTGTATCTATGCAATGGTGGTAAAATCCAATGAAATGGTCTCCAATGTAATGGTGGTAAAATCCAATGAAATGGTCTCTAATGTAATGGTGGTAAAATCCTTTGGCCAGCTAATGGATTTCACCACCATTTGCATTGGAGGCAGTGAGACAAAAACTAGAATTAACAAGTGCTAATTCAATGAGGAAGTAAACTTACTGTCAAACAGATTAAAGACTGGAGAAAAAGTAATAAAATGTAATAAGCACTCGTCTGTAAAAGAACAGTAATTGAAAGCTGCCTGTCAGGTTAATGCATAGCAAACGTCAGCAATCTTTGTACATTTATGAATGTTTACTTTTACCCTAAGCTGCTAAGATCAAACACTTGAAAGTCAATATTTATCTAGCAGCAGCATGTTGGATAGTACAAGACAGCAGGAGAATGTTGGAGAAATGCTACTTATGCAGTTGTTCATCTAGGATAATTAACACTTAACACTTTACATGCTGACATTTTACTTCTTGTTTTAAAGCATGTGAAACAATGTTAAAAATTTGCTTTCAAAAATTTAGTTAGTCATTTATCTTCTAAAGACAGTTTTCATTTCAAATTGCGTACTTTTATAACACAATTTGGACTTAATTTACAAAATACATTGCTTGCGAACTCACTCTCTGCTCATGACCAATTTTTTCATAGTTCATGAGGTTTCATTTTTCCGATTGAGCATGATTTAGAAATTCAGGCAGACGTAAGAGGAAATAACCATGAGACCTAATACTTACGATAGCTGTTGGGATAGGAATTCCCACGACGCGCATAAGGCCTTTTGTCAAAATCGCTAGCTTTCGTTTTAGTTATTTCCGGAGTAGCTGGTAAATTTTTCTGTTGGCCATGAGCAAAGTGTTCCGGGCGCATGAGAGCTGCCCATTCCTCAAAGGTATGCGTAGGTTCATCTGCAAATATGAGGAACAGTTCAGATTTCCATATCGAGCTGTTTTTCCTAAAAGTGCTTCAGCTGGTCAAAAATCTCGGGATACTATTATACCATATGAGACTATACTCGTGAAGTACAGAACACTAAGGCAGAATACCTTTGGCAACAACGCAAAGTTTCGTAAACCCGCTTGCCTCCAGATTCTGACTTACCGAAATCATTGAGCATCGGACAACGACTAACTCTCAGCAATATTTTCTTAGATTGCCCGCATGTGGAGCTTATGCAAATGTATGATCTGATTTAAAAAATTTTCTCTTTTAACAAAAACCAGTTTATGAGGTACATCCAACCTAAGATTAGAGGTTTAAAATAAGTTACCTTTGTAACTACAAACAGCTAGGACAATTATAATGATTGTATTGCATTGAGTTAAGGATTGAGTGTGAAGGAAGCTTTAGCATGAAATCCTGCAATTGACCCCTTGACTCTTGTTTGATTGGCCAATTCTCTAATTACAATTATTTTCCCTATTTATGTTGTTCACATTGTTAAATAGCTTGTACTGGGTTATGAAGTACATTAGACATATGCCTTTTGTTTTACATTTGTTTTATCAAGCGCGGTACATGTTTCTATTTTTACACTAAAAAATCTGAGTATTCTAAACATACATCACAAGCTCGGGGTTCTTTGTTTAGAATGGTTGACCCTAATATATAATAAAGAAAAGCCAGAACTGTTTCCAAACTCAAGCTTGATTGACAAGGGTGCATTAAATGAATAGGCATAGGTGCGTGGTGAGAAGCAGGAACTCTGCCAGAAGAAAGATACTGTACTTTTCGGACTATAAACCGCACCCCTATATAAGCCGAATCTGCTTTATTTTCCAAAAATTGATAATAAAACAATACATAGGCCGCACCTTTGTATAGGCCACAGAACTCAGGACGGTGCTTTTTCACACGGCGGCAACTTTGCTGTTTAAAACGAAACAGTGTCTAACGGCAATGTTTCGTATTAACCGACGCTTTTTAACCTAGTGCCTAACGGAACAGCATCGTTAGGCATTGTTTCGTATTTTCTCTCATCGCTAAAGGCGCACTAACCGTAGATTATGGTTAATGCACCCTAGCGGTCAAAGAAAAAGCCACAGAATAGCTGCACCCTTATATAAGCCGCATGGCTCAAATCATCAGAAAAAAGTAGCGACTAATAGTCCAAAAAGTACGGTAGCTAGAAAATAAATCAGGCCACAGTGATTGGTGATGATCTAGCAACAATAGAAGAGGTAATCAAATTGTAGTACCTTGTGGATATCTGCTGCAGAGGCCTTGATCAGCAGAGGTCCCTGCAGCTTCTGTAAGAGATGTGTGGTGCTAAAAGTCCTCTTCCAAGCAAAAAAAAACTATATTGGTAGCAGGATGTGATTAGACAGCTTCACTCCCTATTTTTCCGAATGAATAGATGATTTAATGGGTGTACATAAATGGTAGTGATGGCCGGACTAACAGAAAAATTGGAAATCCTAAAAACTTTGAAAAGATGGAATAACCAACAAACAATCACACCTCAAATGTATAATCCGTCATGTAGCTTATTTCAACAACTAGTTTCTGGATGGAGTGTATGCAGATAAATGGATTTAAGCAGGTGCCCTCATGATGCTCTTGACTAAGAACTTTGATGTGTCAAGCTCTATAAGCCATAGTCGGGCTGTCTGTGAAATGCGTTAGGAGTTGATTTGGTACACTAAACAAGTTAGCAAGGTTACGTTGCATGAACACAAGTTTGAAGTGAGCCAGCCAGTAAGCATGGTTTAGACAGTGTGGGTGCCTACTAGCATAAATAAAACCTCAGACCGTGAATCAGCTGTAGGCGCTGGAAAGAATTTCTCTGTGTTAACGACTGCTACTCTTACGTTCTATTACTGGGTGTTTGAAACAGAAGATACAAATCCAATGTTCTCAGAAGAGCAACTGGTGGACAAATCCCTACAGCAAGACTCGACCAGCTGACGTTAAAACTTTCAACTGACAACAAAATCTTGCGGCAATGAGGACCCATAATCCGATCTAAAGAAAGTTAACAGAGGGCAGAGGCTCTCGCAGAAAAGGTGATACATCACACGGAGGCATTCCTAGCCAAACCACTTGAAAAGACCAAGGCCCTACTTACTGTCATCAAAAGATCAGAGCTTGTATCTAGGTTGAATTAGGCAATAGTTAAAGGCCTATGCATGCAGAGAAACAAAAAAAGACAGAGGTACCTCAATCAGGGACTCCAGCGAAGACTCAAATATGGGTTAGAACTAAGAAACATCTAACAGCCACTCCGAAGCTGGACCACCTGGTAAAAAAGGGAATACCAGGACAATACCCTTGTCAACATCAGGAACAATACTAACCCCATGTCCAAAGATTTTGATCAATTTTGGCTCATAAAAACAAGCACAATGAAATATACACCTAATGGCTACATGAATGATGGTACAAAGTTGTCATTTCATGAAGTACTGCGAGCAAAAAGGGAGATTATGAAATGTTCCGCTAACGGATGAGTTTGTGGTTAGCCACTTCAGTGAGAGTTTAATATTAGATATATTCTTCTTCTTGATGCATGCAGGTAGCATAGACTTTAACT
Source organism: Watersipora subatra (assembly GCF_963576615.1). Classification (NCBI taxonomy): domain Eukaryota; kingdom Metazoa; phylum Bryozoa; class Gymnolaemata; order Cheilostomatida; family Watersiporidae; genus Watersipora; species Watersipora subatra. The sequence goes on along the minus strand of NC_088711.1, from coordinate 37,144,777 downwards.
TCCCAAGCCTATTGCACTGTCCCATCCTGCCGAAATTATAAGAGGGCCACTTTCATGGATTCTTGATGGTCACCAGGTCAATGGACCTAGCAATAACGGATAAATGGTTGTATTTTATCTTCATCCAGAAAAAGATCCACGGCAGATTGGAGATGAGACTAACATGGGTGCTATAGTGGTGCCAAAACGACTAAAACTTTGACTACTTCAGCAAAAACAATGCTCAGTCCAAAATGAGTGTTGGTCATGTTAGACAGCTTTATTGGGAGAAAATGAGGTAAGACACCAGTAACTAGAAAACAATGTGGTGATCTAGCACCAAAAGAACCACAGAAAAGTGTGTTTAAGCAGTGATCTCGGGACAATCTTAACATGGCAAACATTCCTTTTTTGGAATCCAAAAGAAATGTTCCCACAAACTATCAAAGCTAGTAGGACAGGATATGAAAACCTTTCCGGTTTATCCTAATCTTTTTGTGACCTTAGAAAACCTCACCGAGCAAAATGGCAGCCTACATCCGTCATGCCATAGCATCTGGTGACGATCATTGAGGGAGAGTAGTCAGCCATAATATTTAGTGGCGATATGTTCAGCAGACTTTGCCAAGTTGAAGGCTAACTGGATATTACAGCAGAAGTCCCTTTCGAAAGTGAAATTATGAGATAGACCAAAGCATCTGGTAATGATCCAGTAATTGTGGAAAGGATAATAAGACCAATGTATTAGGACCAGCTGCTTTGCAGACTTTGGTGAATTCGAGACTAACTAGATATTCTGGCAGGGGACCTCCTTAATTTGAAAAATTAGGGTGACTAGGAAGAGTGCAGTCTTCCTGGCAAGTAAGTACTACATGATATGCAAATGGTGTTGATGGCGTGTGACATGTTCAAACTACAGTAGATAAAACCGTACAATGTAAATAATCCGTAGCAGGCACATTTACGCTATAAGGAATTTACATTATACGAACAGTAAGATACGTGTGAATTGCCTAATCCGCCCCAAGATATTTCCAAACTAACCCTTTTAGCCGTACAAAAAGGAAAACTAGACACAGCTATTCAATTTGTTGGCTGTACCGTAACCACAGTATTATTGGTTTACATCGACAACTTTTCTCCTTTTTCTTTTCACTTTCGCTCGTTTTATGGTTTATGATTGCAGTAATTTTACAATCATTTATGTACATTCTCAAAGTTATTTACAATGAATTATTTTTACTAGACAGCAAGGTCTATTTTGTACTATTAACAAACTAATAACAAATATTTTATACATCTATAATAAAGTAAAACCAAAATATATTTTCACCACAATAACCTGTGTATACCTGTCCCTCGTCTATCTGTATCTAGGGGGATCAAGGTCAGGATAAAAGATACCTTTTAATGCTACACCAACTCGGGACAAATTGGTAGATCGATGCTGTAACACCCGCACCAATCGATCGCCTCTCTGAAGAATTTCTGAACAATTGCGCAGCTACTTATTCTCTCTGTTTGTCAACACGTCTGACGATCTATCACGACAAACTAGAATGTCATGGAACTTGTATGTGTAATAGAGATAACGCTGTACATACTTTGTTCGGCGAGATGAAGGCTAACTACAAGATTATTGTTATTCAAAGTGAATTTGAAAACTTGCACCGATTTGACACTTTACATTACATAGAATTATTTGCATAGTTCGAAGCAAAACTTTACATAAATTATTTAAGTCATGTGGAATTTGCGTTATAGGAGGTATGCGTTATAGGAGCTTCTGCTGCAGTAACTAACAGATTACCCACCTGTGTTTATATATACAACAAACAACTATTACATAAAAACCTTGATGACACTATGTTCATACAATTACCTCTGAGAAAAAATTATCTCACATCTCCCATAGCTTATTCTACATAACTTTTATTCACTTAGGCGATGCTTTCTGATGTAATAGTATTGAGCTAACAACAGTTGTGTAAGTGATATGCATAAACTAAACAGCAGAATGTCGAAGGATTGAGAAGCATACCATCTGTGTTACCAATGACTCCAAACTGTGGATTCACGCGTGTTGCATCAGGCGGGTCCATCACTTCACCTTCTTCGAGGCTCTCAATACTAGAAAGATGGGAAGCAGACGGCTCATCTCCGAGTAAGACAGTCCGTTGTCCAAGAGTGGGAGCCACTACAGGTGGCTTGCGTGTGTGATCAAAAGGCTTATTGCTGTAACGAGTTGGAAGACCCATGGCTTGCATAGCCAACTCTTCCTCTGTCAATGGTAGATTCGTGACTCCGGCAGGAGGTGCTATTCTAGCAGGACTGGCAATCCTTGAGTGGTCATGCTGCCTCCCTGAAAATGATAAAGAAAAATACTTGTGTTGTTGAGTTCATGTAGACATTGAACAATCAACCAGAAGCAATGAATTTTGCACCAGTCTGGCAAGTAAAGGCCATTACAAAATGAGTGGAAAAATGCAAATAAGGAAAACTTGGTCAAGCACATCAACATGGCCACCAGTTATTTTATAGGTTATTTCGGATTGCCTATTCGTAAATATGACACGATTGGAGTACAAGTGAGGCGTGCAAATTCTAATATCCCTCACAATTTTATGAGATTTATGAGTGTTTGGCTGGATTGATTACATGATAATATACGATAAATGTGTCTGGTAGGGTCCGTGTACAGTGGGCAACTGCATGACTGGGACTGTATCAGTAAATTCCTTTGACGAATATGTTTACAATTTGGCGTTTTTGGGCCGCGATAACCAAATTCTTGCCTAGTAATACATTTGGTGAATACCAAAGATGTTTCACTGAATTCGTTTGCGGGTAACCGATAAAGTAATTACTGTGTTAGTCACATATTGCTGGAAGAAGAGTAGCTTATGGATATGTGTAGGACCAAATTAATGCTTAAGACACACCCTATTCTAGAAGATATTTGTTCCACATTTTGCCAAGTGCTGCCTTCTAGATTAGGCGTCAGAGATTTACCAGCACACCAACACCGATCTGCAACTAGTATTTGTACAAATTTGAAAAAAAACTTGTTACAATTGCAAAGCATTGATTGATCCATTTTAAAACGGTTACTAAGAAATTATATTCCAGAGTAAGCCATTTAAGGAAAAAGCACTATTTATCATGTTTGTATAGTGTGTTCATCCTTAAAATTAAAGCTCTACTATGCTCCTTGATATGGCTAACAGCTAACTCTACCGTGATAACTTATAAATTTGGGTGAAAAATCAGTTTATATGACAGTAATTTGATAATTTTTACTAGGATTGCTATGAGAAGCATTTTTGTGTTGAAGGTGTAACAGACTTTTTATATTTATATACCTATAGTTTACAACCATAAATGACTAACATTGCTGCAATACTTGCCTTTCATAAAATCAGCGTCAATGATGCTGCAACATTGTTGTTAACGACATGATGGCAGCAGAGTCAGCGCATCTTACAAAAATTTTACAATACAGACTATTTTAATCAGCTGTAAATTTTTTTTGAAAGAATTTCTAATTATTTGCTACGCTTGAATAAAGTTTGAAATAATAGCTGAACATTAATTATGTTAGCGGAAAACTAGGCTGGCAGAAACTTAGTACAACTGGTAGTGTACTGATACTACTGTTTTTGATAGCTAATGATTTTGCAGCGTTGTTTTAGATAACCTAACACTAATCAAAGAATGAATTCTGTTAACAATACGACTTTGAGTGCTTCGTTTTTTTCGGAAACGTCATCGCTAATGATTCTATGTTGATTATCCGCCCATGCTTATACTGCAGTAGCAACAATTCTAAAGTTAGATAAGCTTATTACCATTACCAATACCATTTCAATTTAATTTTTATTGGGCTGAATTATAATCAAAACAAACAAAAGACCCCATTTTAGCTATTATAGATGTAATTACACATTTTTCATTAGATTTGCTTATATGAACAAATACAAAGCTAGCAGTAAAAAAACATTGTCGATGGAAATTGAACATGCCATTTTACAACAGAAGACAAAAACAGTCAAAGCCAATCTCAGCCTTAGGATAAATTCAAGCTATTTCAAGTAAGTCATGTTCCGGTATACCTCTGACATGTACATGTAATATCCTTTTCTTGCATAAAACATGAAGGACATAATCAGCAGGGTCTGAAGCTGTCAGTTATTGGTGGTCTTAACATGAATTTGGATTACATTTTCAATAAGTATATTGACATTCAGCAACAGGTGAAGCTAGGGTCAAGCATATTTTGTAACAGATTTGGTTTACTATGCTCTTAGATGAAGGACTCAGTTTTATAACTCATTTGGGTTGCCTATTAGCAAATGATGACGTAATAACACTCCATATGATTAAAACAATTGTAGAATAGATTACTAGACATACTTCTATAACTATACCAAGTTAAGAAATAAAGCTAGGATCTAACACAGCTAAAGTTTGAAATTTGATAATGCGCAGGTGGGATTTGCGGACAACGTCACTATGGTACACTACAGAGAGATAATCAGAAAACTTAAACATCAAGCAATTATAATGTAACTAGCATGAGTATAATTCTGTGATGCTTGTGTGTCAAAACTTAAGTGTATTACCAGGAATAGTTGCAAAGGACTGGGGTGGCATCGGGGGTGGTGGTAATGGCCTAAATGCTGGCATGGTAGGAGGTGTAGCTAATGAACTTGCTGTCTGTTCTGCAGACGGATTCTGTAATCTCTCCGGATACTCCTTATCATACTGTGTATCACACATGGGACTAGGATCAAATGGTGGCTCTGGATCATATGGTGGCTCTGGATCATATGGTGTCTGAGAAGCGTATGATGGTTCTGACTCATATAGAGGCTCCTGGCCGTATGGCAGGTCAGGATCATATAGACGCTTGGGATCGTATGGAATCTTTGAAGCATGCAGAGGTTCGCAGTCAAACTGCGGTTTCTCTCCTTGCTGACTCCATTTTTGTAGATTGCTGTTCTTCCGTTCTGAACTTAATACAGCGTTAGGCAGAAACGAAGCAGGCATAGGGGGCTTTACCAGATGAGGTTGTACTTGAATACCTAGATATCCCTTCTCGATGGTTGATTCAGAAGAAGGGAGTGGAGGTGGCGCCACAGGAGGAGGTGCAACGGGAGGTGGCGGTACAAAGGTACTCAGAGGTAACGGCGGTGGAGAGTGACAAGGTGGAGGTGGAACAGGTTCTATCTGGTCTTGTTTACTAATCAATTCCTTGATTTTGGCTTTCCTTTTCTCAAATAATGGATTGGGAGCTGTCGTCTTTTTCTCTGAGTGTTCTTTCGGTTTGCTCCCTAGAATGTTAAAAATTTGCTACAGGTTGAGTCACTAATAGAACAAGCACACACGCAAGCATTTATACAAAAAATACAAAAGTATTTAAAGTAAATCGTAGTCTTTTGAGTAAATAGTAAGCTACATAACTACAATGACAAATTTTCTTATTTGCCATTGACTTGCCTTCCAGCTTGTAAGAAGGAATGTTCAACAATTACAAGCTCTTTTAGGTAAGAATCGCTGTAAATAGAAGTAAAGTTGCCTGCCTGGTAACCATTTTCATAAAATCAATGATGTTTAAATAAGATGAGGGACAAATTAGAGCTGTTATCTAACAGCTGCACTTTCCCGCTGCTATAATTTAGTTAGAAAAAGCAGTTAAATGATAAATATAATAAAAACGTAATATGCTAGTACAAAGCAGTGAGACATTGGACAATTGCAAACATTAAATGGCTTGGAGCGCAGTCATCGATACTTCGAGCTATGATTTAAGAACTCCCGACAATCTCACCTTTTTTCTTTGAAACACCAGTTGCCACTGCTATCCGCTTGGATATTTCGAGAGAAATCTTGGCAATCTCATCAATTACAGACTGCTTTAGCAGGCCACCACCTTCCGGTATCGGCGCATCATCTAAAGAAGACAGAGAAACTTGGTAGAATTCATATGGAGATAGTTTACCTTTTAACACCAAGTCAGTCACCTTATACGCTACCCATCAACAAACTTGAGTTTGCGGCGTTACATCTCGTTACATTACTTTCACACCCGCTTAATAGTGACATATCTAACTACTGCCAAATCCAACTATTACTTTATAATAGAGAAATAATCTGAGTGTAAGATCACTGACCTTCCGTGTGGTGCTCAGGCACTTCAGCTGACCCTGCTCCAAATCCTGTCGGAGTTATGATTGGCTTTTTATTAATCGCTGGTTTGACTTCCTGGGTAATGGGGGCAGCGTTATTGGCAGCAACCGATTCTTTTTTATTCTGCTATAGAATGAACCATAAACTGAGCACAACACAGGAGTTCAATGCACAGTAAAGTAAGACTAGGCTTACCTTTGGTAGCGCAACAGCCAATAGTCGATGGTTTTTCAACTGAAGAAGCAGTGACTTGGCAAACATAGTTTACCGAAACAAAAACTTGTTTTACATGTACCTAAGTATACAGCACAAAATGTCTCGTGAAGCCTTGACAGCAAGTATTAGACTCCAGACTATTTCAAAGAAGGCGTGACAGCGGTAAGATCTACGCATCTTACGAATATCATTAGGGGAGACAACTTTAATTAATCGAAAGTAGTTTTTTTGTGACACAAATTAAAATAGTTTGATACACTTGGATACTAGCATTAGCGCAAGGAAAAGACAAATATGAAGTTTTGTCAATACACTGCAAAACCTCTACTTGAACGCCATGTTTATTTTACGTCACTAAAAATTGGTTGAAAAATTGAAATATTGAGCGCCAACCTTTAATTGAACACCATTTCTATTCGACCGCTACTTTTACATTCTTTGATCTTTACGAACCCATAATAGAGAGTGATCAGTAGAGGTGTCCACAAAATTGTAATAATAATACAGTGCACCCTCAAGATACGATTTTCATCTGCTCCAGGGCTGGCATCGAATGGTGAAAAAATCGTATGGAGGGGTATAGAAACCACAGTAATTATATAATGCAGATATCGCCTGGTAAAATTCGTCAAAATTTTATATAGGTGCTGTACATATTAAAAATTAGTAACAAAATATTATGTTAACTTTAGTAACTACATTTGCCTATAGTAACTTCATTGTATTTCAGAGTACAGTGGTGATCGTAACTATGGGATCACTTAAAATAAACACATTTTTTGTTATTAATTTATGAATTGATCCGTTGGTATTATGTGAATTATGACCATATGCACATCCAAGGAAAGCTCAGAATGTACTGGATAAGAATATTATGTAAAACTAACTGATGTTTGCTTTATTAGTTCGACTTTGGTACAACAGGGCATTTTCGGCATGAACGGTTCAAAAATTCAAAACAAATAAAGTTTATATTTGAAGAAAATGCAACTTAATTTGACATAATTTTAGAACATAGCTCTGTAAAAGTTATTTGGTGGTGTCTTTATGTTTCATTAAAGTATTTCTAGCATTCTAGTATTTGGTATGACACCATAAGCCTAGACCGACCTGATAGGATATAATGGGTGCCCATTAAATTGATTTTATTACTAGAGTACACCTTTGGTGGTAGACAGAATGTCTAGAAAATTTGGTTTCTAAATATGTATGATATGCATGGTCAGAGAGTATAAGGAAAGGGACTTTATGCCATAAATGAAAAAGATTATTATGAAATTACCAGGCGTTCCCATTATTATGATCGCCACTTTTATTTAGTGGTTATAATCTGCAATAAAATAAAACATACTGTACCATAGGGAGTTCTTACCTCCAAGACACACATACATATGACCTAAAATTTGAATTCACCTCAAATAAGTTTAGCTTGCTAAAAACGCGCACGCTTAAAGCTAAACTATAGTATGTATTTTCAACTAATTTACTGAATTTTCACTAAAACTTCATTTCACTGTAAGTTTTAGCGAACCTGTTAAACAGATTTTCCAATCTAGTTAGGCAAGAAAACCCGAACAATGCTGTTTTCGTAATGAAGTGGCTACTAGACCTTCGCTATGAAGGGAATGCAACTCCAACTTTGCTACTGGTTTGAAAGGGAAAATATTACCCTTTCACACACGAGAATGGCTGAACTCAGAGAAATCAGTCATCGTGTCTCTATTAGGCGTTGTGAAAATATTTTCGGCGAACAGCATTTTGGCGTACGTCATAGGCACACCAACTGCCTAATTTGAACTCAGACGAAAGTGTTGTGGAATTAGGACGGTGAAAAAAGATTCGAAAGGCGAGGTGAAAAAATCATCATGTTTTACTTCGTAAGGTGAAAAAAATCGTATACCAGGGTAATCGCATCCTGGGGATGCACTGTAATGACTCTGTTACATCAATAACAATTATTTCTTTCGTTGTTTTTGTTCGAATAGAAATCCGATTTCTAACTCCAAAGCATCACGTGTTCTCGATAAAACTTTGAAAGCAAAGAAATAATTAATAACGGCATCAAGATAATCAAGGTTCCTTCCCTAATGGGGTCTTCAAACTTCAAGATACGTGAAAAATGGTTTAGCAACTACGATGGAATCTGTACTACTATTTAGAGGCAAAAACTTCTGATTAACACGGATACAATAATAATAATAACAGCAGAAATACATGCGGTTTCAGTTCAATCTCACAAAGGTGTATTCTGAATGGCAAAGCGTAAAAGTTTTACTCTGCTTAAAAAACTGTTTAAACGGTAATATTGATTAGTTCTGCAGTGCAGAAGAGTTGAGGTCAGCAGATAATGTGAAAAGTATTAACAAGCCAGAAGATAAAACGGTTCCAAACGAAAGCAACAACCCGAGTGCAACTGGCCGAGCAAACGATGCAAATATTTTTATTTCAAATGTTAATTTTTGTTTTTGCATGTATTATAAATGCAATGTGTTTCATGTCACCTGTTCTTGGATATATATTTGTAGCATTTGATAGATTATTATCATATAATTTATAAATTTGCAGATTTATAGTGTACTATTTGATAGTCACTCCAGTCGTAGGAGAGTGCTTAAAAGAGTTAAATTTAGCTTTCCAAAAATCTGATGAGCTATTCCAAAAATACTATGCCACCCTCTATTTGAGCGCCACCTCTAATAAAACGCCACTATAGGAGAAGGGTTGAAAAATAGAGCGCCATGGCATTCAAATAGAGATTTTAAAGTAGTTATGTAGCTGATTATTCGCTCAACAAACCAAACCTATTGCTCTGGAGAGTTCGTTGTTACTGCACCGATTTCTGTAGCAAAGCATGTGAAGAACTTTGCTTAAGATAGACTAATACATGTATTTATCATGAACCACATCTCATCACAAATAGATTTATGGATGCATTTTCATGCCACGTCATTCACCGATACATATTGCTAGATAATTAACTTTCCTGGGTGCTGTTGTCTGTCAACACAAGCAATATTATATGGCTATCGAAATAGCTCCAAATTCAGCAAAGTTTAATATTGGTTGAAGCTTTTGTTTTTATCAAATTTGCTTAAACGTTTCACTACGAAAACTCGCTATAACAACTCCCAATAATAGCTTTAAAGGTTGACTTGCAACAAAATTCACACTACAGTTATTTGGTATCATAAGATCCACCATGTCTTACTCTGTTGTGTTGTAGGTGCAAAATATGTGGGAATGTGATTACAAGCTCTTAAAAGCTCAAAAGCGAACAGTTAATCGCAGCCACACGAGACAGTCGTAGTTTGGTTTCGCTTTTCAAAACGGCTCAAATGGGACGTAGTTGTTACAGGATGGTTTCTGTTTACACTTTCATGCAACCTCATTCGTCGAAATATTTTCACAAATATACTTCACGCATTCAATAAAACCATGTCTATTGTTTTGACGCGTCTGTTTTATCGTCATTGTAATGCTGTCACTTTAGCACTGATATCTTATAACTTACCTTAAAAAATCGTTAAACTTTTTAACCTTACCTCGAAGGAGTATATATCATTGTCTGATAATCATGACGAGCCTGTTGGTTACCTGTGATAATCGAAAAGTGCTGCAAAAATTATTTGCGAAGTATTGGGTCACGTGATCAGATTACGACTTGACGATTGAAAAATGCCGAAAGAAAACTGTAAAGTAGCGAGCATCTATATTTGATACAGGGTCTTCGGTAAAACCCAAAGTGTTTGTCATAAACTAGTGCTACGATAAGT